>NC_067477.1:113593898-114193898 GCF_947179515.1 Apodemus sylvaticus
AATACCAAAGGAGGCCAGGCCTAGAGGTGCGCACACACACACCTTTAATCCCAGCATTCAGAAAGTAGAGACAGGAGGATCTCTGTGAGTTTGAGGCTAATCTGCTCTACAAAGTTTGTTCCAGGGCAGCCATGGTTACATAGTAAAGTCATGTCTCAAAAATACAAATATTATCAGTCAGGAAGGTGGTGGCGCACGCCTGTAATCCCAGTACTCTGGGAGGCAGAGGCAGGCAGATTTCTGAGTTCGAGGCCAGCCTGGTCTACAGAGTGAGTTCCAGGACAGCCAGGGCTACACAGAGAAACCCTGTCTCGAAAAAAACAAATCCAAAAAACCAAAAATAAATAAATAAATAAAATCAAAGGAAGAGGGGGAAAAGGAAAGAGGAAAGAGGAGGAGGAGCAAGAGGAGGAGGAGGGGAACAGCAGCAGCAAGAATATCCAAGCATTCAAAGATCTGTTCGAGGATAGGGCACGGCGCAGGCGCAGAGGGCTTATGCAGCATGGACAAAGACCGGGTTCAATCCTTTGTGCCAGAAATAAGCTCAGTTCAACACACACAACCTCCATGAACCTGGTTCTTCTCAATCAAGACTCTGCCACTGAAGATTAATGTCTTGGTGATGAGAGAACCTAAGTCCCGTGCTCTATTTTAGTATGAGGTCCCTTTTCATGGAGGGGAAAAAACAAGCCACTCGGCATTCTGCTGACCCATCTTCTACAATGTTTTGCTCAGGCTGACCCAATAGGAAACCTACAGATAAAGCGCAGAGGCCCATCTGTCTCAAGCCCACAGTCATAAGAAGGAAATGACTGTACAGATGATGGTGGCCATCAGGCTGGCCGTGGTAAGAAAATTGCGAGGACAGTCATGAGGCTGTCTTGCTAATTTTTGCAATTCTCCCAGGGTCTATTGTTCTGTCATACAAGAATAATGAAAATAATCATGAAAATGATGAGGGAGATTGTGTAATTGCAGCATCATGAGTACTCCTGGTGTCCCCAACACTTCGCTAAAGAGCTCCATGCATTCGTACACTGGTTCATTTAATTTTTACAACAGCTCTGTCTGGTAGCTTTTATTAAACTAGATTACAGACAGGGGAACGAAGGTGGATTTTTCTCTGGTCGAGACTGAAAACATTTATTTGCTTGGCCATCAGAGCTCCAGCATCATATAAAAAATGGGACAACAGATACAGAAGGAAATATCTTGTTCCCAGATGTTACTAGATCAAATTTGAAGAAGGAACAAGAAGACATGGGTATCTAGTAAATGTCAAACACCTTAGCGTACAGATTCTCATTTTCTCTCTTATCATTCCATAGGTAAAAAAAGGGAAAGCTAGAGCGGTCCCATAGCCGGGACCCAGAGAGCCCTGATCCCAAAGTCTACCTTCTTCTCACCCCACAGGTGGGACACTCTGACTCTGTGGTCCAGACCATTGACAGACTTCAGGGTTGCTAACAGTAAAATGGGAAGAAGATGCCACGTTGCCTCAGAGTCCTCGAGACATCATGTGACATGACTTAGGTGCTCTGCGAAAATGAAACAGCCACGCACCATGTGCATCACGGGAGCACTGGATCCAATCCAAATGAAGGTGCTCTAAGGCAGCAATGGCCCAAGGTCTTAGGTGTCATCATATCTGTTTGAGCAAAATGCTTGCAGGACAGAAAAGAGTTTTGTTATTGCCTGGGTGACCCATGGAAGTGTCTGTAGAGAAAGCAATATTCCAGCTAAATCTTTACAACAAAGAGGAATTTGTTAGATCAAGGGGGAAAAGGAGGGAGGAGGACGTTGTGAGGGGAGGAGACAGTAGAGGCAAGAGCACTGGAGATTTGAGAGTTTGTGATAAAAACAACCAGGACAATAGAAGGACAAAAGGACCAGACACCCATAAGCCCTGAGACTGGCAGACAAGTCTGGGGTCACTGGACCGGACTGAGAAGGACCTTGAACGCTACACTAAGTCCTTTGGACTCAATTCTGTAGGCACTTGGGAGCCACCAAGGGTGACTACCCCAAGAATCCATAAGGACAAAGAGTCTGAACAGGGCCTTGTGCCATTCTGTTCTTGTGAAGATCACAAAGTCCCATGTTCAGAACATCACAGTCTGTTGCCATGGAAATAGTAATGGGCCTCACTATGGGAATAAATTAGCCTCATCATTATACCTTTCTTCTACGGAACTCAGAGTGTTTGTTGTATGTGTTTTCTTTTTCTTCTTCTTCTTTTTTTTTTTTTTTAATAGAAGCACCAGATGGTGGTTAAGGGTAAGAAGAAAGTCTAAAGACTCTCGAATTAAAGGAGATTTCAAAGGAATGGAAGGAAAAACACAAGTTGAATTTTGAAAGGTTTAATCAAAACAGATGGCAGAATATCTCAGCCTGAGGGAAGGGGAAAAGTGTCTCAGAATCCATCTGATTTGGGGCTCCCTTGTCCTGGCTTCCTGGGTCCCTGGGTGCGCCTCTCTGCAGGCTGACTGATAGGCAGGCTGGGGAACAAGGAAGGAAAAATGTGTGGTGTGTGTGTGTGTGTACACATGTATTATCAGATAATGTATACATGCTAGACTCTTAAGAATTAATGTTGTCGAAATGCCTTTTAAATTAAAATTAATATAAATATCGATTTGTTATGCATATTATCTTTACTTTCAAATTGACTTTAAGAAAAATAACCTGGCTGGATGGTGGTGGCGCACGCCTTTAATCCTAGCACTTGGGAGGCAGAGGCAGGTGGATTTCTGAGTTTGAGGCCAGCCTGGTCTACAGAGTAAGTTCCAGAACAGCTGGAGCTACACAGAGAAACCCTTTTTGAAAAACCAAAAAAAGAAGAAGAAGAAGAAAGGAAGGAAGGAAGGAAGGAAGGAAGGAAGGAAGGAAGGAAGGAAGGAAGGAAGGAAGGAAGGAAGGAAGAAAGAAGAAAGAAAGAAAGAAAGAAAGAAAGAAAGAAAGAAAGAAAGAAAGAAAGAAAGAAAGAAAGAAAGAAAGAAAGAAAGAAAGAAAGAAAGAAAGAAAGAAAGAAAAATAACCAGGTGCTGGAGAGATGGCTCAGCAGTTAAGAGCACTATCTGTTGTTGCAGGAGACCCCCAGTTCAACTCCCAGCACTCCTATGGTGGCTGACAACCATCTCTAACTTCAGTTCCAGGAAACCTGACACCCTCTTCTGGCTCCCATGGGCACTGCATAGATATGATGCAGAGACACATTCAGGCAAAACACCCATACTCATAAAAATAACACTCAAAAATGCCTTTAAGATTAGAAAGGGAAAAGTAATCAATGGAAGTTTATCATTGTCTTATAATTATCTCTGCTGTGTCCACTCTGGGGGATAGAGAAGGAAACTATTATGTTTTTCTACTCTATATATTCTTTTCTATGTCAACCTCTTATCATTCAGTCCTAGAATTGGGTAACTGTGCAAAGAAGGCATCGTTACTCATTGTAACATAGGAAGATGATGAGGTCCACAGAGATCTCAAACGATGCCCTAGTAGTGTGTATGTGGCAGAGCCTTGGTTGAACGCTGGCTTGCTTAGAGCATCTCTCTAAAAATTCCTGGGACTTCTAGCTCTACCACTGCAAAACAGAGAGGACCTGGATGAATTATTCTGCCTCCCCTGGCCTCAGTTCTCCTATATGTTGGGGGAAAAGCAGGGTTTTCTCAACTTGTCTTCCTTCCAACGTGTGGGCCTGTGTGGGAAGGGAATATAAACAGTAAGCTCTATGCAGGGGTAACAGGCTGTGCTTCTTGTTCAAGGCCTCTGCGCCCTAGTCTTGCCAGACTGTATTCTTTTGAGTGACCACATAGTGTGCTGAAGACAAAGCTAGTTGGTTTAAAAGAAAAAAAAAAGATCATAAAGTATAAAATGTGGGGAGAAGTTAAGGCACTGAGATGCTAGAGTGATTACATTTATGTAATAAAGACTTAATGAGTGTCTATTAAGTGCTATGTACTGTTCCAATTGGTGGGGCTCTTAAACCAAAGAGGGCCTAGCTATTCCAGAGGCACAGAATTCTATCTGGAAGTGACATTTGAAATGAGATTTTAGCCAACATCCTCCATGAAAGCCTGCTTCCTAATTTTATATCTTATCTCTGCTTCAAATAAGTTAGGACATTATATTGCTCTTAACCTGCTCTGACAAATGTTATCTAAGGCATCTGTCCCCATTGTCAAGTCTCCTCTCTGCAGACTATCCTTTCCATATACCGCCTCTCAGCCTCCTGAAGATTTCTGAGATTCAAATATGAACTCCAAAGTAGATAGCTCAGAAGAGGAAGGAAAACTGCTTGGATTTAAATCTTTTATCATTCTGCCTTTTCTGGGCTGCTCTGCTTCATGGACACGCACTGTTGGCTGAGAACCCAACTGTCTGCCTGCAGATGGTGGTGCTGCTGTGAGTGGGAAGACAACGCGACAGGGCAAGAGAGGCAGCTGCAAAGCAAGACAGAAGCAGAGAGAGCGACTGCAGGGAGAGCCCAGCTTCCACGTTTGTCCCCTTATCTTAAGGATGATCTTGAATTCTTCCAACCTGCCTTAGCACAAAAGGGAATTTCCTGCCACCTTCCAAAAGCTGAACCTTTAGATGTATATGTGTATATGCCTTAACACACACACACACACACACACCATGACACACTTTCTTACTCTTAAAATACTGGTTTAATTGGCTCACTAATCTGCTTTCCACAGTTCTGGGCAAAACTAAATTCTACTAACTCAGAAATCTGTTACCCAGGGTCCTTGGGTGAAGGGCTTGGGAAGATGAGGGCTGAAACAGAATCAAAGAGACATGTTCTGAATAGGTGATAAGGCCAGGTATTTACAAAGCTGGTAAATCAAAGACAGAACCATGATCAAACAGGCCTAAGAAAACCTGCACAAAACCAGAAGGAGTTGGGGGTGGGGCAGGGAAGAAGGTGGGGGTTGGGAAGAAGGAGAGACGGAGATGGTTTTGAAGTTTCATGGAGACCTTGGATTTGTCATGGCAGTGGGAAGAAGTATTTGGATTTGATGTTGGGGTCAAGGAGGAGGAGGGCTCCAGAGTGCCAACATATACAGTACATGTTCCAGTCAGGAAAGGGCCAGGGTCAAGGGGACTTAAAGAAGTTCATTTTGCCTTGTTAGGTTTGAGTTATGTCTGTAACTCAGAGGAGAGGTTTAGGTAGAGGAATGAATTTAGAAGCTGTCCAAATGCCTGTGGTGTGTGTGTGTGTATGTGTGTGTGTGTGTATGAATGTATATATATATATGTGTGTGTGTGTATGAATCTGTGTATGTGTATGTATGTATGTGTGTGTTGTGTGTCTATATGTGTGTAAATCTGTATATGTGTATATGTATGTGTGTACATGTGTACATATACATGTGTATATGTGTGTGCATTTGCTTGTGTGTATGTGTGTGCATATATATTTGTATTTATGTGTGTATGCAAGCATATATGTGTGTGTGTGTGTGTGTGTGTGTGTGTGTGACTGCAGGTACTCCTGGAGGGCAGAGATGTCAGACACTTCTGGAACTAGAGCTCTAAGTGCTTGTAAGCTTCCCAGCATGGATGATGGCAACTGAACTAAACCACTGAGACATCTCTCCAGCCTCACACACTGTGGGGATAGATATGATCACCCAAGAAGAGAGTGTAAAAGCACTTACTATGGCCTTTATTTTAAAAGAAGATAAGATGGAAGGAGTCAGGGAGTGGCCATATCTTGTCATATATGTCATTTTACATCAGTGAATTATGGTACTAAGACTCAAACCAAAGCCCATAACAGGCAGAGAATGTAGTTTGGGTTTGGGGCCTGTTTGCTTGTTTGCTAGTTTGTTTGTTTGTCTGTTTGTTTTTGAGATAAGATCACACTGTGTAGCCCAGGCTAGTCTCAAACTCCTGATTCTTTTGCTCAGCTGAGTGCTGAGGTCACAGTAGATACCTATATATCTAGCTTCCACCATCATTACTTTTTGCTCCTCTTGTTGCTATTACTTCTTGCTGAGGTTAAAGGCTTGCTTCCATTCATTTATATTTGATCCAAGAAGTGATTGCTCCATTCATTTATGTAAAACCAGCTTAGCATCCTAAACAGCCTCATAAAAACCCCATGTGATGATATGCCTGTGCCCTGGGAAAGCCCAAGGCTCTACCTCCCACCTGTCACTGGAAAGGGCTTGCTCTGTCCTAGAAGCCCTAGTTCCTGTTCCTTTGCCCAGCACCTGCCCATTTCTGCTCTTTGCCCAGATCCTTTGGCCCCATTCTTCCGTGGGACTCTCTGTTTGTCACACTCCCAGCTTCGCTCATGGATGCTATCTTTCCCTTGGCTCCATCAATTACACCCACAGGCCAATCTTGCTTCATCTCTGAGATTAGTTTTGGCTCCCAGATCTCTAAAGCAAGTATGAGTCCCTGGATACTCGCCTGTCTAAGAGGAGTGTTCAAGCTATATCCTGTTCCTGTCCATGTATGAATGCACATATGCATGTAAGCATGCATGTAGTATCTCCTTTACACCAAACATCCTCTTTATGTTCCCCTCTCTCATCCACAGTTGGGCTGATCCAAACACTACATGATTTTCATTCCATTGCCTTGTAGATTCTTTTTTTTTTTTTTTTTTTTTTTTTTTTTTTTTTTTTTGGTTTTTGGATTTGGTTTTTTCGAGACAGAGTTTCTCTGTGTAGCCCTGGCTGTCCTGGAACTTACTCTGTAGACCAGGCTGGCCTCGAACTCAGAAATCCACCTGCCTCTGCCTCCCAGAGCGCTGGGATTACAGGCATGCACCACCACCACCCTGCACCTTGTAGTTTCTAAGCCAGCCTTTGGCTTTCTCTTCTGCCTGTCCCTGTAGATATTAATGCCAGAGAGATGGCTCAGTGGTTAAGAATGCTGGCTGTTCTTCCAGGGGACCTGGGTTTGATTTCTAGCTAGTTATAAACCACCATAACTGTACCTACCACAAGTCCCAGGAAATGTGAAGACATGCAGACAAAACACCCATATTTATAAAAGTAATGAGTACTGCTAAAAAAAAATAACCCTTTCCTCCTATCCCTTTTCTCAAGACATTTTACATTTCACTTCTATTACTTTCTCCCACATCGTATCTAAGTTATTCCTAGTTTCAATGTTAAAAACATAGTTTAAATATCACCATTATCTTTTGACACTGAGATGTCTTCTAAAAATTCATCAATTCTAGGTCTGACATGTCTTCTCAAATTTCATAAATATTGCTGGCAGAAATCCTACTGATCCTCTCTTGCCAAGAACACGGGACCTTCAGGAGCAATCTACGCATTGGGTTTTGTTTGTTTGCTTGTGTTTGTGTTTTATTTCGGTTTTAGACACACCCCTTGCTCCCTCTAGCCCTGGCTGGTTTGAAACTCTCCATGAGCCTACAATGTCCTCAGACTAGGGCTCTTCTTGCCTTGTTCTCCCAGTTGCTGGGATTACAGGTGTTCACCAGGACATCCAGTTACCTTGACTATTGGTGGTCAACCTTCATTCATATTATCCAGTAGTCATGATGACTGGATAGTTAATATTTTAAAGAGTCCCTCACTCTGGCAAAAACCTTAACATTTTTATAGAAGATCTACATTGAGAATGACCACCTTTTAACTCTAGTACCCGCCTGAGAAGTCATGGAATCTGAGCCTCAGTCTATAAGACTCTTGGTGGCCAGCCGATCTCTGTAATCGACCTAGAAACAGACAGATGAGATTCTGATCAGTGGGGAGAGGGGATCCCAAACAGAACCCTTATAGGTCTCCCTTGTTGGAGATATTTGCAGCTTCTACCATTCAGGGGCTGGAGGTCTCTGTAACTATGTCGGTGATTCTTCAGCCAGGAAAACCCTGGACCTCGGGGAAAAAATAAGACTCCAGGCTCAGGGAAAGAGGTACTTTGGAGAAAAAAAAAAACCCAGCACATTTACTAGTAGAATACATATTTCCTAGAATATACGTTTGAAAAATAACGAGGCCTTTTGTCTTCATGATGAGAAGTAAGGAAAATAAAGCAGGGCATGCAGAAAAATCATCTCCAGCCGAGAGACATTCCCTACAAGACTGCGTGTTCTCTACTTCTTTTGTTGTGAACCTCAGTAAGAAACACAGTTTTCCTTCAGCATAATGTATGCATGGCTATAATTAGGATAACAATCTTCCCTAGTAATCTTATTTTTTAAAAAATGTTTTATGACTGTCTAAACCGATTTTACTGAAAACCTTTCCCCGAGGTGATGACTGATAGTGTTAGGGTGTTGAGTTTTTCAAAGGGAAATTTTTCTTTAAAAAAGAAAAAAAAATGTTAACCGTGTTCTTGAGATTAAGACCCCATTTCCTATGGGGTCGTGGTTTCCTCCTATTGCATGGGCCATGCCATTTGCTGCAGTGTGTGGTGCTGTGGACTCCCCACGACAGATGGGAGGCGCGTGCTTCCAGAGCTCGTCTTCTCCAGTGTTTATCTTGTTTTAGCCTCATCAGCTAGCCTCTAACAACCCTTAAGGACCAATGAATCAACTGTTAGTCAAGTGTCTCAGTTCAGTCAGCTAGCCTTTACACCCTGTTGCTCACCTGACTCAAGAGATTTCCCCAATTACTCGGGACCTCACCCTCCAAATACAGGATGGGTCACATTCCATTCGGCCTCTTGAAATTCCTAGGGACACTCTGGACCCTCCACCCATCCGCATCTCTTGCTACTGTCCTCTCTTGCTGCCTTCCTCTTAACCTACTTTTAAAGAAAACTCTTTTCACAAGCACCTTTCTAATCTTCTCTCCTATGTCCATATTCCACCGCTCCTTTATTCCCTTATCCCTTTCTTCCCCTATGCCCGTTAAACAATTATACAAGTAAAATTTTAATCTAATCTGATAGGTGATTTTTTTTCTGGTATAAATCAATAAGATTCATTTTAATAGTTCAAAATGGTGGTGAGAAGAAAGTTCTGTCTTCTGGCCTCTGAATGGGCAAGTTTCTATGTATTCTAGGTACTGGGGAGGGAAAGGCAGAACTACAGTGTTCAAAGCAAGGGTTGAAGTGTTTAATACTTGATAGTGGCTCATGACCTTGAGCCACCTGCTATCTCATTAGGTCTTAGGTTTTTCGTCAGCCAACAGAAGTGATCGTAAGGCTGGCTTCACAGACATCGTGCAAATAAAATAGAAATATTGCAGGGAATAGAAGTCCTGGATCCCAGGAAGTACTCAGAAAGTGGTAGCCATTGTCAGAGGCTACTACACCTCTGGTGAACATGTGCATTGTGACAAGTGTGTCCACATACTGACGCTGTCTCCTTGGCACCAAACACATCTTTTTTTGGCTTATAGCTTCTTGGCTTCTCTCTGCACTCCATTTATCTTTTCCTACGGATAGCTTTTTTCTGCTTTTTCATTGTCCCTTGTCTCTTTCGTTGGAAACTTCGCATTCCTTCTGATTCAGCCAGGTGTTTATTAGTCCAAAAATCCAAGGGCTGGTTCTTGACTTGATT
This sequence comes from Apodemus sylvaticus, assembly GCF_947179515.1. Taxonomy (NCBI): domain Eukaryota; kingdom Metazoa; phylum Chordata; class Mammalia; order Rodentia; family Muridae; genus Apodemus; species Apodemus sylvaticus. Next base: position 113,603,404 of record NC_067477.1, read on the forward strand.
GGCTTACCTTTCGGCATAGGACAGACCGGCTCTGGGCATATTCCTTCTTAAGCCTTTCTATGTTTGGTTGCTTTTGAAAAGAAAAATAGGCTATAACATCTCCAGTGAACATATTCAAGAAGACATACTTGGGAGAGATGATAAAAAAAGGCATCTGGGGTTGAAAGTCTGGTTTGACACACACCCTTTCTTTGATACAAAGGTTCCTACCAGAGGACAATACAGTGCTAAAAAAAAAGTGATAAACTGGGTAAATGATTTGTGCATTTGTTTAATAAACTGGGTCAACCATTCACTTTACGTCAAGAGCTCTGCTTTACCTGAAGACTCCTACAAATAATAAATTCTCTCTTTTGCACATGCAAAATAATTCAGTTTACAAAGAGTTTCCTTCTCAAGCAAAACAAGGGAAATTTGTTTTCTTACCACCACTTGCTTCAGATCCACAGCCTTCAGACCTGGAAGCAAGTGCTCTACCCCTGAACCACATCCCTGGCTCTTGATTAAGACAGAGTCCCTGTTACTCAGTCTGGCCTTGAGCTTGCTCTGGATTCTTGTTGCTCTCCAACTCACGATTCTTCTGCTGCAGCATTTGAACGCTCAGATTACCAATGTGTGTCACTAAGCTTATCTTCTCCATAGTTTTTATATGAAACCCACTTTGGCCCAATGATGCCCATTCTCAGGCACACAAATCTCTTATCACGGGTTTATTTGTAGTTGAATCTAATGGGAAAAGAACCTCTTCTCGCCACTGCCACCTTCATTTTATACAAATATCTTTTTGTTAGTTCTTTGTGAATTTTGTACTATGTGCTTTACTCATTTTCAATCCCCTGTCTCAACTCTTCCCAGATCTGACCCCTGCCCTACCCACCCAACTGTGTTTCCTTGTTTAAAAAAAAAAAAGAGTTAAAAAAATTAAAAAATAGCCGGGTGCCAGGCAGTGGTGGCGCACGCCTATAATCCCAGCACTCTGGGAGGCAGAGGCAGGTGGATTTCTGAGGCCAGCCTGGTCTACACAGTGAGCTCCAGGACAGCCAGGACTATATAGAGAAACCCTGTCTCGAAAAACAAAACAAATAACAAAACAAAAAATTAAAAATTAATCAAGTCCAATTTGTGCTGCCTAAATATTATTGGATGTGTGACCTTACCCTGGAATCTGGCCAACTTATTTTCGACCTTAAATAAAACTGACATCCCACCACCAGCAGCAGCAGCTGTCAATTGCCAATAGCTCATCAGCTTGGGGTGAGGGTTCACACCCATCCGCCCGTCCATGCCTGCATCTGGTGTGGCTCAGCACTGCTTTTGCTTTTCCATTTTATTCTTGCTTTTTCTTTCTTCTGTTGCTGCCCATACCAGATCACCACCATGTCAGTCTTCCTTGGGCTGCTCTATGGGTGTGTCACACTGCCAGGTGTGCAAAGGTCCTGATGACTGAGGCTCTAGAAGCACCTAGGTTTTCATTGAATAGAAATGTCACTGACTGTTTCTCAGGTGTCTTCATATACTTACTCTACCATGCCTTTGCGTGGAAGCTTTGGTTTCTGTTGAGCCACACCCCAAATTATATGGGGAACTGAAGAACTGCCTCCTTAAAAATGGGTCAGACACCTTTAGTCCATGGTTCCTTCGCTTCCATCTCTGTTACGCCCACTTGAAGTTAGGCCAGCATTTTTGGTGTAGTTACCTTTGGTTTTCCTGGATTCTTATGCAAATTGTATTCCCTTCCCGGATTCACTACTGATAAGGAAGGCCCTGAAGAGGTGCGCAGTACATTCCTGCATAGCCTCTTATCTGTGCTTGACAAGCACCCCTCTGACTTAAATAAAGGCATTTTACAAAAGAGAAAACTGAGTCAAAGTAGACAAGTGACTTGCTTAAACTGATGGGGGTGGCCTTTTAACCCCAACCCCAGTGCTTTAAGCCGGGACCTTGATGGGGCATCTCAAACTTAGAACATCTTGGTAGTTTCTGTCCCCCTTTCTCCTTAATGTCCCATATCCAACCCATCCAACGGGTCTCCCAGGTTTTCTTTTCTTTTACAATGTCTCACCCTTGCCGCTATCAAAGCAGTTAAAGACTGACCTTCCAGGCCTGGTATTTCATGCTTTGTCACCTGGACTTCCTTTTGTTTCCCATGGTTCTTTTCTTCTCTGCTACAATTCATCCAGAAGGCATGAGTTGCAACACTTTATCTATTTTCTCCCTTTGATGTTTCCTTCCCTCTTCTCCATTTAGATTTCAAGGTATGACATCAATTTCCTATAAGGACACCCATGGGGCTCATGCAGCAGCTCTAGGGACAGCTGGCACTACCAGCTTACCAGTGAATAGTAAAGATCAAAATAACTGGAAAAATAATGTGTAAATACGTTTCCTTTGTGGGATCACTCCTTGGTGGCCTATATCAGCCTCCTTTTGTGAAAAATTAGGTTCTCCTGGTTCTGTCTGTTAACTGATGATGTTGATGTTGGCCTGGTTATCAAAGTAGTCCAACATGTTAGCTGTCCCAAGGATGCAGAATTCAAGGGTCTTTGTAGCCAGAGGACTCCTTTCAGAAGAATAGATGACTAACTCGGGTAATGGCAGAAGGAGCTCAATACTCATCATGTACCTTCTTGATGATGCCACCAACAGTTCTGGCTTTTTTTTTGGTTTTGTTTGTTTGTTTGGTTTTTGGTTTTTCAAGACAGGGTTTCTCTGTGTAGCCCTGGCTGTCCTAGAATTCACTTTGTAGACCAGGCTGGCCTCGAACTCAGAAATCTGCCTGCCTCTGCCTCCCAAGTGCTGGGATTAAAGGCGTGAGCCACCACTGCCCGGCTTTTTGAATGGCAACATCAGCACCCAGCAAAGCACAAAAGGGTAGAAATGGGTTCATGAAATCTCAGCTCGGCTGCCTCATCCTGATTTATTTCAAAGTTCTGAGAGATCTAGATATTTGTGGAAGACAGAGAGAATCTATCTGCTTGAAGAATCAAAGATGCCCCAAGAAAGAACTCATTGGAAGGACGTTGGGGCAGATCTGTGTAAAAATAGCAGGATGGTCATGAACACTGGAAGCTCCATCACTACAGTGTTTGTAGATTCCTACCTTAGTTTAGGGAGAGTGAATGAAAGAGCAGACATAAACAAAGCTATTAAAGAAAGTAATACGACCCGAGGAGACACTCTTGCAGGGCAGTTTATGTGGGAGAGTGTAGCCAGGACAGTGCTGAGGGGACTGTGGAAGCAGAAGGCACACACACACACACACACACACACACACACACACACACACACTGATCTAGGAACACAAAGGCAGCCTCAGGCTAGTGCTGGATCCTTAGGTGGCAGGCTTCCCTACCCGTGCTAAAGCCAGGAAGCTGGAAACTAGTGACTCTAGCAGCTACTTGGATGACTGTAGTTATGTGAGAGTGTATTAAGTTTTTGAGGTGCTAAGGCCCAAACCTAGGGCCTCACACATGATAAGCACATGCCGTCATCGAGATGCAGTACTCACTTCCAAGAAAACATAATCTAGAAAACACACACACACACAGAGAAAGAGAGAGAGAGAGAAAGAGAGACAGACAGACAGAAAGACAGAGACAGACAGACAGAAAGACAGAGACAGACAGAGACAGACAGAAAGACAGAGACAGACAGAAAGACAGAGACAGACAGAAAGAGACAGACAGAAAGACAGAGACAGACAGACAGAGACAGACAGAAAGAGACAGACAGAAAGACAGAGACAGACAGACAGAAAGACAGAGACAGACAGAAAGACAGAAAGAGAGAGAAACAAGAGAGATGACAGAAACAGAGAGAACACAAACCACTGTTTCCAGGTTGCTAGAACCCATTCTCAGAAATGTTTGGGAAGAAACCAAAGAGAGGTATTTTCACAGCAGAAAAGGCAGGAGCAGCGAAACGGTAACTATTGTTATTTCAGTTGGTACATTTTCAGCTGCTACCCTTTCTTGCACTTGGCATGGTCAGGGAAGCAAATCACAACCATTTTCATCTTCATTATAGGCTGAGAACAGGCTCAGGAAATGTTAAGCAACTTGCTTAAATGTATACAATTAGAAAATGGCAGAGCTGTAATTAAGATTTAGTAAATGGTAGTTTTTTCAAGTGTGTGTGTGTGTGTGTGTTGTATGTGTGTATATCTGCTCCTGTATGTATAGCTATGGAAGTCAGAGGCAGACATCAGTGCTTTTCTCTCTCAGTCACTCTCCACCTTCTTTTTTGAAGCAGGATCTCTAAGTGAACACAGAACTCACTGATTCGGCTGGACTAGATGGCCAGCTAGCTCCATGCCTATTTCTACCTCCCCAGTACTAGGATTACAGACCCTCCCTGCTCTGCCTGAGATTGTGTATGGATGCCAGACATCTAAACGCAGGTCTTCATGCTGTGCAGCAAACACTTTACTGACTGAGCCATCTCCCCAGGCCCAATAGATGATTGTGAAGTCCTACGGCATGCTCAGTGAAAGAAGCAGTGTGAATAGAAAATGATCTTGCCCAAATGAACCTACCCCCATGGCAGAGATAGGTGACTGTTCACCAAAGTAAACACTCTCTTACACTACATTTCCCAGCTTCCCTTGCAGTTACACCCCCAGTCTGTGGAAAGGATGACTGTGACTGGGGCCTGGCCCGTAGGAACCTGCTTCCTCTGTCATGTTTCTGTGTGATGAGATTACCAATACAACCTTGGACGCTGCAAGTGGGAACAGCAGAGTTGCTTCCTCTCATGGGAAGCATATGGGTTTGGCTGTTCCATGATCAAGAATCAAAACTAAACTGTGTTCGAGAATTTTCACATTTAGGCATGTATGTTTTGAACAGCTAAGTAAGCTTTAAAAATTCTACCACATGAATGCCCACCTGGGATACTTTTGATCTTACTGAAAGAATTAAAGGTAAAGTTTGCTTCTGTTTAAACCACTTTTGGTAACAACTTTAAAAACTGAGAGCCTTTGAATGGAAAGCAGTCAGTCCTCCACTGGTCTACATGCTCTCTGCTGACTGACTGAATGTCACTTGCCACACAGTGTCCTCAAAAGGGTCATTCGACCCTAATCTGAACTGTAGAGAGAACATCTGTATTGTATGGATGCATCACCTGTCAATCAAAAAGCCTTCGGCCTATGGATTAGGCAAGAAATAGAGGCGGAACATCTGGGAGGAAAAGGGATTCTAGGATGGAGCCAGGCACTGGAGATCAACCTGGGAAGATGTGAGGAGATGGACTCCTGGTACCTGAGCACAGGTAACCAGCCAGGTGGCAGAATATTAAAATAGATGGGATATCAGACATTATGATTCTAGTCAGATTAGCACTTAGCTCTACAGCCAGGGCATTTGTAAATGTGTTTGAGTCTAAGTCTTATTTCTGTGAGCATGGGGCTGGGAAGAAGACCCAAGCTCCAGCTTCAACACTGGTTCCACATTCACCATCCCGTTTTGCAAAGGCTCAACTCACTAACATAGGTTCTGTTCATTAGTATAATATAGTATCTTAAAGTTTCTACATCAATTTTTCATATTAATTTCTATCTTTTCCGACTTAGTTTGGGAAGGTAGTTGTCAGAGACCCCCAAAATTGCTGTGATTCTAAGATAAACCCATAACCAGCGAGTATATAATAATGGGCATCTCATATGTGCTTTTAACAGACTTGTCAATAGCAAAGCTCTACTGTCCACCTCCAACATAAACATGTCAATTTGTTCAAGTTTTGGTTATTTGGTGGAAATAACTTTTACCCCAGGAATATGCATTTTGAGTTGTAAAGAAGAGGAACAGGAGGTGAAGGCAAGGCCAAAGAAAGGGTTAATATGTTGCCATGACTAAGATCCTTGAAGTTGCTTTGGTGCTGGCCCACAGAAGTCAAGTAAACCACCAGATCTTCTCTCCCATCTGCTCACTGTCCTAGCAATGAGTTATGTGTGTATGCAAATTTGTATCAGTGGGCATACATGCATGTGCAGCTCTGTGTGGATACAGGTGGACATCGGCCAGAGGGTGTCATTCCCCACATGCTTTATACCTTTTGTTTGATATGGGGTCTCTTGTTGTCCTGGAACTTCTCCAAGTGGACTAGACCTTCTGGCCATTGAGCTCCTGCTGCTACCACATTTTGTTTTATGTAAGCCTGGGGACACATCTCTGCTCAACTCAGCCTTCTAGCTTGCCATGGCTGGGATTTCAAGAGCATGTTACTGTGTCTTAGAATGTGGGTTCTGGGGTCTGAACTCAGACCTTCATACTTGCCAGGCAAATAATTTACCAACTGAGCCATCTCCCCTGCCTTTATCCTATCTATCTATCTATCTATCTATCTATCTATCTATCTATCTATCTATCTACCTGTCTATCGATCATCTATCTCCATCTATCAATCATCTATTTATCTATCATCTATATATCTACCATCTATTATCTGTCTATCTATCTACCTACCTACCTATTGTCTATGTTTATGCAAGGGTTCACCATGCATCCCAGGCTGGCTTTGAACTTACTATGTAGCTAAGGGTGACTTTGAATGCCCAATCCTCCTGCTGCTACCACATCTTGTTCTATGTAAGCCTGGGGACACATCTCAGGACATTGTACATGCTAGGTAAGCACTTTATGAACTGAGCTACATCCCAAATCAAAGGTTGACATCTAAATCTCAGTAATCCTCCTGCCTCAGTCCTAATGCTAAGCTTTCAGGTGTGTGCTACCATGCCTAGACAATAAACTAATTTTTAATTTTAATAGTAAATCTATTTCCATTGGTTCCACCAAAGAACTCCATACCAGACCTGACCTTAAGTTTTCAAGATCTGGAAACTCTATTAGTTCATCGGGCATCACTGGGCTGCATAAAATTGGCCTACATAGGCCAAACTCAGAGAAATTTGATATATGAATCCTGATGTTCATTTGTTTATTCTAGGAGACAAAGGACAAAAGCACTTGTTTTCAGAGGACATTCGCTTCATAGTTATCATTTATTGAATAAATACCTCTTGTTAGACATTATTGTGAACAAAGATAAATCAAAGTAGGTATTTTCAAGAGCACCTTTCTAATTTTCAGATCATGTCTTAATATGCTAATCTTGCAGTACCACTTAATTCACTTTTCCAGAAAACCATTTTGTTGGCCTGTGGTCAACAACCTTCACAGTGACCCCTCGCGCTGTCAATGCGATACCCAAAATGATTTCTCTCTCTAATGCCGCCCTCCCTGCCCCTAGCCAAGACATCTATTGGGGTTTTGTGCCACATTCTGGAGTCTCAGCGGGCGGCTCCAGGTGTGCTCCCCACCTCCCCTCTCTACTCCAGCCCTTCTGGGTCTGTCGCTGGCTCTGTTACCCTGAGGCTGGCCATGCATGTGTCGGGCCCCTTTGTCCTGATGCTGGCCATGCCCGGTTAGCTGCCTCACTTGTCCTCTACCCTCCACTGTGCAAATCCACTGCTGGTCTTTCCTTCCGTCTAACCCCGTCTCAGCTGCCGGATCCAGCCGGCTAAACTAGCCGAGCTTCCCCGACTGTAGAAAGGACCAGGCTTTGCCTCTGTGCAACCCGTACCCTCAGCGCCTTCTTATCCCCAAGTCTCTCTCCATTTCAGAGACTCCAGACAGATAGAAATGGTCTTTGTCCTTCGGGTAACCATCCTTTTAGAGGCCCATTCATCAAATTAGCACCATGCTCAGGTTCAGGAAGCTAGGGGCTTCAGTATTCCACTCTGGGGAGGGAATCATGGCATCCTCTGATGGTCTGGAATGCTGGTCAACTGTCAGCCTACAGGATAAGCCCACATTTCCTGGGAGTCATGAAGGTTATGGAATTACCTGTGAGTTTCTGAAAATTTATTTCTGGATTTTCACAGGCCTACCAGCAGAGATACTTTAAGTGCTGCTGCTGCTGCTGTTGCTGTTGCTGCTGCTGCTGCTGTTGCTGTTGTTGTTGTTGTTGTTGTTGTTGTTTTCCTGAGACAGGGTTCTCTGGGTAGCCCTAACTGTCCTGGAACTTGCTTTGTACACCAGGCTGGCCTGGAACTCAAAGAGACCTTCCTGCCATTGCTTCCTGAGTGCTGGGATTAATGGTGTGCATCAAATGGCCTATTTTAAGTTTTATAATACAAAATATAACGTCAGAGAAGTTCTTAATCCCACAAGCCATGAACAGAAGTCTATTATCTTTGTAGTTGGTTTCAGTCTTTCAAACATAGGAATGGGGTCTCTTTATATGACCCACAGAAAACTCAAGTGATTATAGTCTTCGTTCCTAAGGTACAGTGATTCTGCCATTTCTTTCTGTTTTAATAAAAATCGTTTAGATGAGTGTTGTATTTGTGTGGTGCATGTGTACCATGTGCATGCCTGGAGCCCCTGGAGGTCAGAGGAGTGTTGGACGCCCTGAAACTGGAATCAGTGATGGTTCCCATGCAAGGGTTGGGTGCTGAACTCTGTATCTCTGCAGGAGCAACAAGTGCTTTTAATTTCTGAGCCATCTCTCCAGTCTCAGTCTGCTACTTCTTAAAGTTTAGTTTCCCTTCCATGTCATATGTATCTCTGCCCCTTTTCTGTGGCTAAGTCTTGTTAAGAACCTGGTCTGTTAGGTACTTCTTTGGAATGGTGACCATCAGGATACTTGCAGGCTAGTGGTTGGCATTAGTGAGAGTCAGGTCTCACACGGTGCTGTTGGCCTAAGAGCCAGATGAGTCAAGGAAGACAGAGATTGGGCAAGTGGCCAGTTTGTGGGGCTGCCAGTGCCTGAGGACAAAGTTGAAGGAACAGTGAGTCTCTTCTGTAATGGACAGGGAAGCATTAGGCTGAGATTTAGTGGGGAAGAAGTTCCTCTGAAGGCATGCAAGATTGCTTTATACGTCCTCTCTTTCACCCTGTCAACAGTTGTACTGGGGTTGCCGAGGTGGTGGGATGACCTGAGTTTGATCCCCAGGAAAGCTGGGGAGTTTGGTGCATAAGAAAAACTGTGTGCTGTGGAACGTGCTCGTGCTCCTGATTCTGGGAGAGGAGAAGGCTCCTGCGTTTGCTGGCCAGCCAGCCAGTGAGAAGCAGGCCAGTGAGAGAACCTGTCTGCCAATAAAAGATGCTGAACACACAGGACTTCTCTTTGACCTCTACAAGCATGTGAGTATGAGTGTACACACACACACACACATACACACACACACACACACACACACAAACACACAAAACCTTGTCTCCGAGCCTTGACCTAAGTAGTGCCACTTTGGGCAGATGTCGCCACCCTCACTGGTCACTTTAGAGCTGATTTGCTGCCAGGCTTCTGGGTCACACTAGTCATTAAATAATTTGAACATCATCCATGTGTCAAGCACACACACACACACACACACACACACACACACACACACACAATTCAGGTTGGGCGGTAACATTAACATTCTGTCAAGGGCACCAACTACTCTGTTATTCACATAAAGATTTGTGTGATAAATTTCACTTCACATTTAGAACGCAGGATGATAAATAACTTGATGCCGTAATGTACAGTTCCAATTAACATCAGCACTGAAGTCACCAGAACTGTCAGTTTCTCTCTATGGCAGTCACCACTGACAATTTGTCTTGGTTTCCTGGATGTTGTCCAGTACACTGGCCAAAGTAGGCATCGGCACAGCAGTTCAGCCTCCTTTGCTTCTTGCCTCTGCCTCTGCCCTTTCTTTAGTCTGGGTCTAATGTTTTGCTACTGAGTGCATGTATACACCACTGGAAAATTCATGTGTTAGTGTTCAGACATTTACTCATTCAATAATTATTACAGAGTTCCTACTATGTGCCAGGAACTGAATGCAATGTCAAGCAGACCCTTAAGTAGCCCCCTATCTTTATCCTCAAAGTTTCAAGCCAACAGCACTGCGTGTGGAAAATGAGCTAAGAGGTCCTGTTCCCACTTACGGCTTTTATCTTATCTTATCGCCTTCTATTCCTTCAAAACTTTCCGTGGTGAATTCTCATTCTCATGATTTGAATCTTTTCTAGTACAGAGTCTTGCCGTCTGCCCGCCAACCTGCTCATGTCTCACATACAGTACATGGTAATCTTCTTATCTCCATTTAACTTTTTAAAAGATTTATTTTATATGAGGAATGTTTGACCTGCATGCATGTATCTTGTGCACCTCATGTGCCCTGGGGCCTGCAGGGGTCAGAAGTGGGCTCCAATTCCCGGGAACTGGAGTTTCTGAACCATTCATCCACCTCTGCATCTCTGTTTCATTTCTCCGTTATCATCTTTCCCATCAATAGATTTCAGAAAAGAGTCATGGATCCCTCACTGCCTACTCAATTTTTTAATAGCTTGAAATTTTGCTTTCACGCCTCTGTCTCTTATTGGCATGCGAGACTTTGTGTGTGCGCATGTCTAAGCTGATGTCAGCTATCATCTTTAATCGCTCTCCAGCTTGGTTTTTGAGACAGGGTCTCTCATTGAACCTGAAACTGGCTGATTTGCCTGGGCTGGCTCGCTAGCAAACTCCAGGGGGTTTGTCCGGTCTCCACCTCCCCATCCTTGGTGTTATAGGCATGCGCCACAGGCCCTGGCTTTTAACCCCTGGCTGCTGGGGATCCAAACTCAGGTATTACTCGAATGAAGCAAGCGTTTTATTCACCGAGTCACCTCCCCAGCCCCTAATGGTTTTTTGTTTGTTTTTTTTGCTTTGGTTTTTTGAGACAAGGTTTCTCCGTGTAACCCTGACTGTCCAGGAACTCACTCTGTAGACCAGGCTGGCCTGGAACTCAGAAATCCGACTGCCTCTGCCTCCTAAGTGCTGGGATTAAATCACCAGGGTCCCTAATGGTTTTATTGTGCTCAGTCTTCCTTTATTTAGTTAACTGAAGGTTCTGGCTTTTCCTTCTGATAGGGAGCAGAAGGTAAGCAGGACATTCTGAATAGGTAACATGGCCTTGAATGCCTTTCCCTACACTCACCTTGGTGCAGAGGAAGGCTCCTACGGGAATCAGCTAGCTCCATAGCCCTTGACACTGGATGACTTGCTTAAGCTCTCTCAGCCTTAATATGAGTGAGTTACACCAGGAGGTTCTTCCAGCCATAGGGGTTTTGAGAGCACAGGAAGTACAATCCAGTTAGATGAGGATGCCTTGAGATTCTGGAAATAGAAAAAGCAAGGAGATGGCAAAATCTTGCTTAGCTCTTGGAGAAAGGACAGTCAGGGTAGAGGAGACAAGGAGAACAAGAACAGGCAGTGTGACAGAGCGGAAGGGCGACATTAGCTTTTCTTGGAATCATTGCTACACATCCTCATTGGACGAGAAGTCAGATGCAGGCTCTGCGTTTGTGAACCCAGGATACACTGAGCTTGAGGCATATCCTTGACAGGTTCTAGCTCCGAATGAACATACAGTCATTGTTCTCCTCCCTTAAAAAAGATCAGTTTAATGATTATTGGCATCACAAAATGCCTTGAGCATCTGTCTACATAGCAACACCACTTGGCATTAAAACTGTGACTCACTTATGTTTAATTAATAAACAACTTCAGAAACTGTGCATTGGTGAAAATAAGCTGAGGGCAGAGAGAAGAGGGAGGGAGAAGGTAACGACGGCCTCATTCCCTAAGGGTCTAGACCTGAGAATCCCCAAATATTAGAGGCAAGGTAAGGCTGGAGGGGGCAAGTGGGTCAGGGGACAGTAGTCGGTGAGGTTTCCTTCTCAGATAGCTGATCATTCCTAACCTGCTTCTCATGCTGTCGTTCATTAAGTTGTGGCTAAGACTTCCAGACACATATTAGCCCAAGGCTGCACTATGAGGATTTGAAGTTCCGTCACCCCACGTCCCCCCCAGAATCCTGGACTATGGACAACAGTGGCTATAACCCAGGAAGCTGAGGTAATGGACAGTGTATGTCCCTGCATGGATTATAAAGATATGACACCTCTGACACGGTACAGCCACCAGCCTGAACATATCTAACTTCTCCCACTTAAAGAACACCCTTGTGGGCAGGTCGCCTCTTTTTTTTTTTTTTTCCTCCCAACTTTTGTGTATGAGTGTTTTGCCTGTGTCAAGTGTGTGCAGTGCCCACAGAGGCCAGAAGAGAGCAACATATCCTCTGGGACTGAATTAAAGAAGGTTGTGAGCCTCCCTGTGGGTGCTAGGAATGAAGTTCAGGTCCTCTGCAAGAGCGGCCAATGCTGATCACCACTGTGCCACTTTCCCAGCTACAGGACCCAAGCACTTAGTCTATGAAACCAAACTCAGTAATATTCTTAGATTTCTATTCCACTTAGGGCTCATAGGAAGTTCTCAGAATAATTAACGCATTGATTTGCTTTGGTGCTAATGTCTGTACTTTATACATCATATTTACATGAAATCTTTCCTTATTTATTCGCTTATTTTTCATTTATCTGTTTCTTTTGTAGTATAAATTATTAAGTATAGAAATCTTGTCCGATGCATTCAATGCTTGGATGTACTTGGAATAATTTTAGTTTAGGTTTTAATAATGTTGATTGAATGGTCACACAACTGAATCTCAGGGTGAAATACCTACTTATGGTTCTTAGATTTCAAAGCTCATTGCCTGCCAGCATCTTAGGAACTGAGGAGTTAAAGCTAGTACAGCTGAGATTTTCTGGTTTCTCATGCCTTTCCTTTGCCTAAACAGTACAGTTTGGGTGGCCTTCCCTTCTCTCACTACTCTGACAGAGTAGATTTTTGTCATGGCCACCCAGAGAGTCCCACGGCTTCCTGCTCGGGCCTCATACTGTATGCAGATAGAGAGAGTAACATAAGTGTCACCAGTCACAGATCTAAGGAAAAGGAATAGGAAGCATCAGTGCCATCACTGAGAGATCTCACATGTGTCAGTCGTCTTAGCATGTCTTGTTCCAGCAGCAGCAGCTGGTAGGATGATGGCCATCTTGACTGATAGATCCTAGTCATCACTGATATGCAGAAACACAAAAGAACACATTGGCAGCCGGGCGTGATGGTGCACGCCTTTAATCCCAGCACTTGGGAGGCTGAGGCAGGTGAATTTCTGAGTTTGAGGCCAGCCTGGTCTACAGAGTGAGTTACAGGACAGCCAGGGCTACACAGAGACCCTGTCTTGAAAAAAACCAAAAAACAAAACAAAACAAAACAAATTGGCATATCAGAGCTACTTAGTAGCAGCACTTTGGAAAGTGCTGGAGTGTGAGCTCTTGTACAGAAAGCTAAGTCTAACTGAACCAAGGCTGTTGCTATATGCTGGATATAGCAAGCCCTGCCCTCTAAGACCTACAGGTGCTGGAATTCATCACTTAAGGAGGGTAAACAGGTATCACTCCCACCAACCACTCTTGTTCTCAGTAAGGCTGGCTGAACCTTTCCCTGGTGGCCTCTGCTTTTGTTTAGTGACACATCCCTTTTGGTAATCCTACCTCCAGAAATTGGGAAGAAAACTGTCTGCTTGATTACATCCACAAGGAGCTTAAGGTAGATTATCCCATTCACCTTCTTGCTCAAATGAGTGACCATTATATCCTTTGACTTCATAATTTCATTGAGGAATAAGTCCCAAGAAGAGAAGTCAGGAGCAAGAATGGAGGGGAAAATATCTAAAATTAGCAAAGTAGAATACAATAACCCTTAGAAAATGAGAAGTTTGAGGCATATGTATGTAGTACGTGTGTGAAATAACTGAAAAGGAAGGTAGATCATGCAATAGTTAATGCTAAGACTACATGTTTGATCAGACATGTAAAATGTATGCATATTCATGTACAGATAAAGAGTTCGGTAGGTCCGACCAGGGTTTATCTCAAGAACACTACTTGCAAGAGATAGGTACTTAGTAATGTTTACTGAATGAGGGAGTGAGTTGGAAGTAAATTTAGAAAAATGCCTGGAATTTATACTTATCAGATTGCTTTTACCATGAATCTGTTAAAATGCATAACAAGTAGCTTTAGTACAAAGATTAACTGTTAAATTTCAGGTTCAGGAAAAGGGAAGGTAGGAAAAACTGAAACATTAACAATGGGGGGGGGTCTGAGTTGCACAGGTAAATTCTTGTTTTTACTTATCAACTTAATGAATTCAGTTGTTCTCAATTTTCTGCAGTACCCTGGGAGGAATGGTTTGTCTCAAAGATTATCCCAAGATAGCAGGTTACAGACCTAAGGGAGTGGATCTTGTTGTTGAAATTCCAGGCACTATGGTAAGCTTGGGGGGTGGTGGTGGTGGTTGGGGATATGCCTGGCATTTCCCAAAGCCCACAACACAGGCCGCTGCCAATCCTATCCTCCCACTGGTACAACTGACTTTGGCATCCAGACTTCAAATTTGAGCTGCAGCCACTACAGCAAGTCTGATTGAAGGCTACATATGTTAAGGAGACACGTTTGTGTTTCACATCGTTAATACCCAGAAACAGAATATCTTGTAATCTCAGAAGATTACAAGGAAACCACTCACTAGAGTGTGCTTTGAATCATGAAAATTTAAAAAATAATCAAAATGTCCACTGCACAGAAGATAGTCTCTACAAATCACAAGTAAAACCCCAGAGAAGTTGCTATGGTAGGATTTGCCTGTAATGTTAAGGCAGGAACGTTGCCAGGTCAAAGCTAGCCTGGGCTACATAGAGAAAGACTCTGTCTCATAATAGCAGCCAGGCGTGGTGGTCCATACTTGAAATCTTAGCACTCAAGAGGTGGAAGAGAATTGCTTCAGGTTTGTAGCCTGGGTTATATTGTAAAAACCCTGTCTGAAACTAAACTAAACTCAACTAAACTAATCAGGAACAAAACCAAAACAAATAACAAAAATCTAGGGCTGAGGATTTGGCTCAGTGGTAGGTCATATGCCCATCATGCACAGGGTTCTGGGTTCAAATCCCAAGCACTACAAAAGGATAAACAGCAACAGTGGCAACCCCAAATGAAGTTTACGGTATCACGACCTTCTCTAAGATTTGTATGCACGACCATCCTAGGAGAAACAAGACAGTCATTGAGGCTAGAGGTGTGAAGAAACCATCAGTCAGCAAAGGAAGACCATCATCTGAGCATGTCCCTGTCTGTGCTGCCGTTATGTTCAGGACTTATGAGAGCTGCCCATACTGTGGACCATTCGCCACACAAAGCAAGATGATGTCACTAGTCACACAGCCCTGGGAAGTATATGAATTGCTGAAGGCCCAAGCACATTAAAAAAAAAAAATCAACTACTGGATAACATAGGAATTTGTAGTAACTAATCACCAAGACTGGAGGCAAGAACAATGATCCTAATTTTTGATAATAAGCATTGATACCAGCTTACCTGTTTATCAGTCTTAAAAAAAAAATCAACCTCATGGGTTTACTGACCAAATAATCATTAGAGGCATTCTAGAACTGAGATAAACTCTAGTAAATTTAATTTAAAAAAAAGAATCAGCTTCATATGAGGCAGGACTCATTCAATTTACTGACTTATAGTTAACAAGTCATCCATTCAAATAGTTAAAACTTCATGAGACGCCAAAAGGATCTCTGCACATATGTAATAGCCAGTTCTACTTAACAATGGTAGAAATATAACCCTCGTCAGAGATTAGAAGCAGTCTAATTAGAGCAGAGTACCAACAGCTTAAAGTCAGGCGCAGCGGCTTGTAAAGGGGTCTTTTGGACTGCAGAGTGGATTCGGGGTGCTGTTGTCTGGAAATAATAAAGTTAAGATCGACGCTTCTCAAAATCCCATTTCTAAAATGCTAGGCCTGGGTTTGTACACTGAGGCTTTATCTTTGTTTAAAAAAAAAAAAGGCTCAGATACTGCTATAATTACAAACAGCAAGGTTTTTGATATCTATGATTTTAGAGAACAATGTTTCTGAGTGAATAAAAAAAGCAGCAGCCACTCAGAGAAGGGAGTGGTTACGGCATATACAGCTGCAGCATGTCCTCAGAAGACTCAGCGTCCTGTTAGCTCCGCAGCTGGCTTTATCTGTGCCTATTATCCCAGCCTGAGGAGGGGCCAGGCACATTTTCACCTTCTCGGTTTTGAGCTAAATTTTACTTTCCCATGGAAATCCTAAATGCCAAACGCTGTATGAAGTATTTGGCAGACATTTTACTTAGTCTTTGCAGCAGTCCTTTGAAGCAAAAGCTAGCCTCCTGTTTCACAGATGAGGACAATGAGGCTAGGAGATGCTGAGATGCTAGGAGATGCTGTTAACTCAAGGCCACAGAGCCAACCACCAGAGCCACCTCAGATCTGGGGCCGGCTTGTCCTAGTCCTTCCTTTGTCCTTGCTTTTTTCCTCTTCCTCGTCTCTAAAACATGTTTCCCTTCTGTTTGTTTTTTTGTTTTCAGACAGGGTCTTACCTTGTAGTCTAGGCTAGCCTAAAATCTGCTGTGCATCTTAGCTGGCCTCACACTTGGGCCAGTCCTCTGGCCTCTGCTTCTCAAGTGATGGGTTATAGGTGTTAGCTACCAAGCCGACCTCTAATCTACTTTTGTTAACATCCATACTTTAATCCAAGGTAGAAATTAAAGACTAGTCAATATAAAATAGGTAAAATCTGTGCAGTTTTCCTGTAGGGAAGTAGAAGGCTAAAGTACTACAGGATCATAGTTTGGGATAAGTTTTCTGGAGGTCAGTTTGGCAAACAACGCACATTTTAAGTTAGCAATCAATCTAAGAATTAAGAAAATTATTTCCAAACTGCATGGAGGCACATAATTATAGAATTAACCCTGAAACATTGTAATCAAACTTTTGTAACACTGTGCAAAGGCATCCAACCATTTAATGATGAAATTATATTGTTCAGCAAAAGATACCAGAGTACCAATGAATGTTTAGAGTGTAATTTTATTTTTGTACATAGAATTGAATAATAGGAGCTGGGACTCTGGCTAAGTTAGTAGGTTGCCTGCCTTATACTCGTGAGGCTCTGGCTTCGTTCCCAGCATATAGCGGAGGGCACAAAAGTACCACAGCCAAATCGAGTATATATACAGTATTTATATATGCAAATACAATGTGTGGAAAGGTATTCACTGTAATCTTATCTGGCTTACTGGGTGTTTTTCTTTATTTCATTTATATGTGTAGTATATGTACAGATTTAAGTATTAGGGCCTGACAGTGAATGCACAGTGGACGCCTGAACAACAGTCAGGTGTTTTCCCACGTCACTGTCTCACCTAGAGACAGGGCCCCTTACTGAACCTCACCATTAGATTGCTTAGCCAGCAACCCCCTGGGACCTGCTGGTCTCTGTCCCCCAATGCTGAGACTATAGGCATATACATATCCACATGGTTTTTTTTCTGTTGTTTGTTTTTGTTTTGAATGGGTGCTCGGGATTTGAACTCAGGTTTGCAACTCATCCTCAAAAAGCAAATGTTCTTACCTATTAAACTTTTTCCCTGTCCGTTTAATTTTTTTAACTTTCCTTACTGTTTATATATGAGTCAGTATCATTGCTATAAAACAAAACTATTTGAAAACAACACCAGTTAAGTCAGCTCTTGCTGTAACAACTAGAGTGCTTGATGTATATAAGCCATAAGTTTTTTGGAAGTGGAAATGATTAGGTTCTGGAGACATCTAATAGTTCATGTTACAGATCCTATTCACAAAACTAGCATTTTTTATATGTCTAAAGGATTATTACTGATGTGTGGGGTCAATAGTATCTGGACTAACACCACATCTATCTGGGCCATAAAGTTTAAATACTGCATTGGATTTTCATTTTTAAGCCTCTCCTTAATTTACCTTAAATGAATGTAGTTAGTTCAACTTGCTGATTGATACTGCACTTTATAAATAAAGAAATTTTCTCAAGTCAGGCTGTGGTGGTGCACACCTTTAATCCCAGTGCTTGGGAGGCAGAGGCAGGTGCGGATTTCTGAGTTGGAGGCCAGTCTGGTCTACAGAGTGAGTTCCAGGACAGACAGGACTACACAGAGAAACCTTGTCTCGAAAAACAAAAACAAAACAAAAAAATTAAATTTAAAATTAAATTTATATATTTAACATTTTTAATTTATTTTACATGTAGTATGGGTGCTTTGCCTGCATCTACACCTGTGTACCATATTTGTGCCTGGTTTCTAGGGAGGCCAGAAGAGGATGTCAGAGTGGAGTTATAAACAGCTGTCAGCCATCACATGGGTGCTGGGAATTGAACCTGGGTCCTTTGGAAGGGCAACCAAGGTCCTTAACCACTGAGTCATCTCTGCAGCCTGAGAATGGTTTAAAGTTAAGAAAGCAACTAATAGTTAAAGCTATAGACACAAGCCAAATCGACTTATATGAGAGAAGAGGAAGGGAAGACAATTAAACATTTGAAGATACCGACATTTACAATTCTTTATGCCGTTGTAAAAATCGGAACAGCTAGGGGTTGGGGAGATGGATGAAATGCCCAGCACCTAAGCTTAATGGGACCCGAGCTCCGTCTCCAGCACCCGTGTAAAAGCTGATTTTAATCCAGGAACCTGCCCGGGTCAGAACCGAAGCCTGGAGGTGTAAACGGGTGGATTCTGAGAGCTCGCTGGGCAGCCAGCCTAGCCGGGGTGGTGAGTTCCAGGCTCAATGAAAACACTCTCTAAAAGGGTGACCCACAAGATGGCTCGGTGAGAAAGGGAGCTTGCTGCCAAGCAAGCCGTGGGTCTAAAGTTGATTTCTGGAGCCAGCATGATGGAAAGAAGAGAACCGACTCCAGTAAATTGTCCTCTGACCTCCACATGCACATGCATGAACACACACACACACACACATAATTTAAAATTAAGGGGACACGCTATAGAAGTTGGCACACATGTGTAGATACTTGCATGAACAAAACATAACACACACACACACAAAGGAGAAGACGCGGTGTTAGTGAATCCAAGTTCAGAAAACAGGTAGAAGGAATGTGGTACAAAACAGGAGGAGGGGAGAGTAAGAAAGGAGGGGCTAGCAACATCCTGTAGAAAAACCAAGATAAGGCTGCCGTGCCCTCTGCATTTGCACACCAGCGGTTCCTGAGGTCTAGTCTCTAGAGGCAGGAGGACTGCCTACACTTGGCTCATTTGTAAGAACCAGAGGGCAGGACAAAGCACTTTGCACAGCGTAGAGGGCACTAGACCAGGAAACAGGCCCCGCAGAAGTAGACCAAGCAGATATGACTTAGATATCTACTAAGAATTCCATAGAGGCCTCCAGGCATTTCAGCTATTAATAAGGCTGTGGATTGTGGTTGGTGCTGTAAAGGTGAGGACAGAGCTAATCAAATGCACCAGGGCGCTGACTCTGATAAGAATTGACGGGATGAACTCAGGGATGGATGGATGACTGTATCAATGAAGGCTGAGTATGGTCTACTGGCTGCTTTATGACCATGACCAAGACAGGAAGATGAAGGCAGCGCCAGGGCACTCAACAGTAGTAGGGTGGAGGTACCTGCTTTGTGTAAGAAGTCATAGGCTGTCGCAACAGGGGGTTGTCAGGTTTGTGCCAGAGAAGGGACACGGGGTGGGAGTGGGGAACTTAAGGATTTCCACAGGCTGCTTTGAGGCGTCAAATGCAGGATGGGAAACGGCAAGACGACCGCAGCACAAGTCAGCTAAAGGAGACAAGAACTCAGGAAGCAAAGGATGGCCGCCCAGCACTTCCACTGCCAGCGAGAGAGCAGAGACTGTTACACTGCAGGTCTTGGGATAAGGGCTGCTTTCCAGATAAAGCGATCAAGGATTCTGTGGCTGCTTTATTCCTCTGGTGACAAGGAACACTACTTTTGAAAGTGGCACTTCCGTTATAGAATAAGAAAAGGAGGGGGGGGGAAAGATGTGGGTCCCCCTCGAGAGAAAAGATTTGTGACAGACATTTTAGTCAATTCATGCAATTGCAGAGCCAGACACTGTCAGTCAGATCTTTTCATCTGCAAAAAGAAAGGGGGCAGATGATCTTTCTTTTCCGTTGTCTAATAGTCTGTGAAATCATCTAGGCAAACTACCTCTCAAATTTTACAGAACAACAACAACAAAAAACGAGGCCCGAGGGATGTCTCTTACTCAAGTAATACAACTCACGAGTGGAGACAGGCCCAGGTCAGATTCCTCTGGGATCCCCAGGGCCTCCAGGTCGCTCTCCAACCTTCCCTAAACGATAAAGAACAGCAGGAGGCCACAGGTCCCACAGCCCGCTCTGTCGCACTCTGGGGTTCTAGGCTTCCTGGCAGCGGACAGAGGACCGCCCCGAGGGGAGGTTCCGTGCGGGGAGAGTACGGGGCCTCCTTTCTCACTCTTCCTTAGGACATCGGCCCCGGCGTGCCTGCGGCCGGCAGAGGGCGCGGGACGGCTTCACGCCGCGCGGGGCTGGAGGGGTCGCGCTGCCGGGGGCGCGCCGTCGGAGCCGGAGGGCAGCGGGGCTCTGGGCCCGCCCGCGGAGGGGGCAGGGGTGAGGGCGGGGCCGCGAGTGGGTGGGGCGGGGCTCGAGGGCGGGGCGCTGCGGGCGGGGCACGGGGGGCGGGGCCGCGAGCGGGGGGCGGCGGCGGCGGCGGCCGTGGAGGAGGAGAACATGGCGGCCGCGGAGAGCGGCTGAAATGCCTGTTCATCAGGCCGGGCGAGCGGGAGATTGACGCGATTCACCTCGTCCTGTCGTCCGTCGGTCGGAGCGCGGCTTCAAGCGCTTCGGCTGCAGTTGGCTGCTGTTCCCTCAAGCACAGCTTGCGCCGGGGTGGTTCTGCATCCCCCTGAAGTGGGGGGACTTCTGCTCCGGAGGAGGGGGCCGGAGAGCCGAGGCGGTGGCGGCGGGCCGCCTGGGCCCCGGGGACGGGCGCCCGGCCGGAGGAACGGCGGAGTCCGCGGCGGCGCCGCCACAGTCGAGAGCGAGCGAGCGCGGCGCAGGGGAGCGCGGCCCAGAGGCGGCGGCGGCGGAGGCAGGTGAGTGGCGGCGGCGGCGGCGGAGGTGGCGGCGGTGGCGGCGGGAGCCTCGCGGTGGGTGCAGCTGTCACGAGCCGCGCGGCCGCGGCGGCCCTAGGGGGCGGGGAGCAGCTGGCGCCCTCCGTCCCGGCTCCGCTTGCTCTGGGACCCATCTCCCGCTGCCACTTTTCTCGAGTTCCCCTGCTGGCCTGGCGCGGCTGCAGGGGGCGGAGGTCGCAGCTGTCACGGCACCAGCTGGGGGCTGCTCAGGGCGAGCGGCGCGCTGCAGAGCGCCGTCCCTGCGGCGCACTCCAGTTGCCCTAGTTAGTGGAGTGCGAGCATCCGCGGAGGGCGCGCGGCCGCGGGCCGAGTGGGGAGCGGGCGCCCCGAGCCGCCGCCGAAAGGGGGAGCCGGAAGTAGGCGCGGGCGCCCCTCGGCCCCGACGAGCAAGCACGGTGACCTTGGCCAGCCCGTCTGCCTCTCTGAATCTTGTTCGCCGGGACAGCGAAATGGGGGCGACCTAGGCATGCCTTTCTGTGGGTGCAGCTTTCGACGGCCCCTTTGCTTAGCCTGGAAGCACTTGCCTCTCTTCCCTTTGGGACTAGGGCTTCGGAGGTAGGAATGGGCGGATAAAGGAGATTTTCTTCTTGAGGCTGGGATTTGGTCCTCTTGCAAGGTTCTGCTGAAAGGACCTAGAAAGACAAGCAACACACGTTGGCCCGACGATTGTAGGTAGGGCTGGCTGGTTAATGGTCACTGATGGAACTTGAGCTCTCCATAGTCGCTTGGAAGAGACTCGGAGAAACTGGACACCGGGGTCCTCAGTCCTTACCATGCATCTGCGGTGGCTCGTTTAATTTTATTTGTATATGCATTTTTTTTTAAAAGCAGTCACTCCCATGGGTCAGACACCCTGTAGTGTGACGATGTTAGAGGGAGACGGAGGGATTGACAATACACCCTGTGTGTGACAAGGACAAGCTGAGGTGCTGTGGCCAAAGAGTTTGGTAGGGAGGGAAACTTTAAGCTGGGGGAGTATCTGTTAGCCTTTTGGCTCTGCTATCCTTATAGAGACACTGAAGAGGCGAGGCAGGTGTCCTTGTGGAGAAGGTGACTTCTCTTTTTCTCTTTTCAAACAGTAAGTTTTTAAATGTGAAGTATGATGTTGGCGAGTAAGGAGTTCGTAGGTGAACCGCTGTCCCAGCACCCGGTGATTGACAAGAGAAATGATAGTGATGATTTGTGAAACATAATGCTTTCACTTCATGTAGAAATCTTTTAAGTGTCTGCATGACAGCCCTGCAGCGAAGCCTAGACTATGTGGTAGAGCCGTAGGGGTGGATTTCAAGGGTTAAATTTGAGGTTTGCTTCCTCGGCTGGAATTGGTTGGAGGTTAGTCTTGGGAGAAAAAAAAAGTCGGCCAAAGGGGCCTCATCTAGCTTCACAGAAGCTGTGATGTAGCAGGAGGGGGGTCGGATTTCTTCACGTTGGGAATAAGGTGAAAAGAAAGTATTTGCGTATTTGCTTGGGTCTTTGGCTCTCGAGCTAGAAATAGTTTTGGGTTAAAGGTAGCCATGGGATTTGATTCAGTTTCATAAATAGGCATTCCTCGAGTAATTTGTCATAAAGTAGGTAAAATGGAAGTGTTTCTACTTAATCTCTTGTACTTTGTGGAAAGGGCCAAGTTGATTCTGTGACCTAAAGTCTGTCATGTTTTCTCTCCATTTCTTTCTTATTCAGACCTCAGACTCAGAGAGAAAATCTGAAGCCTATTGCTTGTAAGAGTCGGTTTGATTTTTTTTTTTTGCAGACATTTTATGTTAATCTATTATACGTATTTAATCCATACTGAACTTTGGTTTATAGATGCAAAGCTTAAATTTTACATAATTTAAAGCTAATCTCTTCCTTATTTCTGAGAAAATTTATAGGGTTGTGTCTATAAAATTGCTTTTGTGTGTGTGGTTTAAGCCGAGGGAATGTTTTTAGATCTACAATATTGGCTAAGCGGTTTTATTGAAAGAAAATAAAAACTCTATGGAACTAATGACGATTGTTCACTTTAACCGGGATTATATAGACAATGCCTTCCTTTCTCCTGCTTTCTTCCAACATTTGTTTTTATTTCTCCCTCAATTCCAGGATTTTATTTCTAGAAATTTGGGCTGGAAGCAGAAGCAGCAGTTTGTATAATCCCAAGAACTTGCTTATGTCAGGAGGCTCTGAGGCTGCATGAAGTGGGTGTGGTGGGAAGATAGTGCTACTACTGAAGACATTCCTCTGGCTGCTACAGGAGTTAGGGTCACAGCCTATTTTTTGCTGAATTTCCCGTTTTCACATATGTGTTGATCTTTTGGTGGGCAGAGGATTAGGTTGCTATGGTGCTGACTGGTGTATACTGTAAAACTGTTGGCAAAATGTCATGTTTCTAACTCTATAGTGAAGGGTGGTAAACAGGTCTAAATAACTTAAATGTGTTGTTCCCAGGATGGAATGTTCTCTGCATGTCCTCTTGATCCTGTTAATCCAGGGAGCGATCTTCACCAGGACTTAATGTGGAGTAAGTGAGCGTGGTGGAGAGGCGCTGAAAGGCGGAGCAGGAGGGAGATGGAGGATGTCCCACGTCCCTGGGAAAAGCCGTTTCCACTCAGGCTCTGGACCAGGTGGCACTACTAATTGTTTTTCAAGGATGTTTAGCTCCCCTTGTTCAGTTGTCACCAACTTCACACGCCTTCTCTTGGGGCAACAGTGCCTCTGTTTCTTGTTTCAGTTTGCTGTACTTTCTGTCAAGGTGTCCAAGTTGTTTGTTGTGTTGTGGTTTTTTTTTTACAGAGTTGGCTGGCCTTAAGCTATGGTCCATCTTAGGTTTCATTTTAGGCAAGTATGGAGTTTAACTTGAGTCTACAAGACTTAGTAGACTTTCTAGGTTATGAATAGAGGATGTCCCTAGGATGCTCATTATGGTCCTGGCGTTGATCATCACAGTAGTTCTCAGAGGGCTAGCTTTTACTTTCCTGGCAGAGGTCCAAGATCATTGTGGTGGGTGCTTTACTGCATTACCTGCAAATTCTAGATGCTAACATGGGTGTGGGGTTGGATGGAATACTCAGGCTTCAGGAGTTGGATGACAGAGCCCTAGATCTGGTTTGGGTTACAGAACTGTACAGAATTTTATGGCTCTCCTCACTTATATAGACTTGATCCTACGAATGGAATAACTAGACCACAGCTCTGTCGCATTAACAAATCATTTTCTCCTTTGTCATTGGCCATTGAGGATAGGCCTTATGAGATTTTTTTCTTTCTTTCTTACCATAGAAAGAGATATATAGGCATCTTTTTTGTTTGTTTGTTTGTTGGCTTTTTTGGGTTTTTTTCCGAGACAGGGTTTCTCTGTATAGCTCTGGCTGTCCTGGAGCTCACTCTGTAGACCAAGCTGGCTTCAAACTCAGAAATCTGCCTGCCTCTGCCTCCCAAATGCTGGGATTACAGACATGTACCACCACCGCCCGGCTGATATATAGGCATTTTAAATTTTAAATTTTAGTTAGACTCTGTGCCTATTCCTTATTATATGGTGTTGGGCCATAAAATGGCATGGTGGCAGCTGGGTACTATTCTTAGTTACTTAATTTAAGGATATATAACTTTTGTTTCTATAACCTAGTGTAGTTTTGGAAATGGCTCATGACTATGGTATTTGAGTTACGGCAGAGCATAGAAATCATTATTTTATATTTTTCTGGCTATATAGCTTAATATAGGAGGTCATTATTAAACAACTGACACCAATGTGTAAGTCTTCCATTAGTGCAAGTTAAAGAGGTTGCATCCTGGTTTCCTCCATGAACCCATCTATAGCAGAGTGGTTTTTTTTTAATTAATTAATTAATTAATTAATTAATTTTACCCCTTCCCTTCTCCCTCTTGCTCCAGCCCTGCTTGCTCTGGGCCATAGTTTTTTTTTATTTGTTTCTCATTACGGATGGTTGTGAGTCACCGTGTGGTTGCTGGGATTTGAACTCATACCCTCCAGAAGAGCAGTCAATGCTCTTAACCACTGAGCCATCTCTCCAGCCCTGCTGAGTGTTTTTATTTACTTTATGATAAGGAGAGTTGGGCAATGGTGGCACACGACTTTAATCCCAGCACTTGGGAGGCAGAGATAGGTGGATTTCTGAGTTCAAGGACAACCTGGTCTACAGAGTGAGTTCCAGGACAGCCAAGGCTAGCAGAGAAACTCTGACTCAAAAAAAAAAAATCATGATAATTAATGTGCTGTCTGTCTTTAAATGTATGTTGAATTAAAACACACACACACACACACACACACATGAGAGAGAGAGAGAGAGAGAGAGAGAGAGAGAGAGAGAGAGAGAGAGAGAGCGAGCAGGAGCAGGAGCAGGAGCAGGAGCAGGAGAAGGAGAAGGAGAAGGAGAAGGAGAAGGAGAAGGAGAAGGAGAAGGAGAAGGAGAAGGAGGAGAATTAAACCCAGGGCCATTTTGAATGCTCTCAGGTCATCTACCGCTCAGCTGCG
Organism: Apodemus sylvaticus; assembly: GCF_947179515.1. NCBI lineage: Eukaryota > Metazoa > Chordata > Mammalia > Rodentia > Muridae > Apodemus > Apodemus sylvaticus. The sequence goes on from NC_067477.1 coordinate 113,628,835, forward strand.
CTCCCAGGTCTGTCTCATTTTAATTTTGACATTGTGCTGAGTTGCCCAGGCTGATCTCAAAGTTTCAATCCTCCTGCTGCAGCCTCCTAGTACCCAGGATTACTGTGCTCAGCTCACAGAACAGTATTTCTGAGATTCTCTAAAGTGACAAGCTTTCTTAGTGTAGTGATCACATTTAATGGTAAGTAGCTTATGCCAGAATAGACACTGTCATTCCTCGAAGTGAAAGTAATCAGTCTAGTCATGCTCACCTTTTGAGACAGGGTTTCTCTGTGCAGCCCTGGCTGTCCTGGAACTCACTCTGTAGACCAGGCTGGCTTTGAACTCAGAAATCTGCCTGCTTCTGCCTCCCAAGTGCTGGGATAAAGGCGTGTGCTACCACCGGCTGGCTTCTTCTTAAGTTTTTGAATATTCTTCTTCCTTTTTTTTTTTTTTTTTTTTGAGACAGTTTTTCTCTGTGTGTGTAGCCCTGGCTATCCTAGAACTCACTCTGTAGACCAGGCTGGCCTTGAATGCAGAAATCCGCTTGCCTCTGCCTCCCAAGCGCTCACCACCACCTGGCTTATATTCTTCTTCTTCTTCTTCTTCTTCTTCTTCTTCTTCTTCTTCTTCTTCTTCTTCTTCTTCTTCTTCTTCTTCTTCTTCTTCTTCTTCTTCTTCTTCTTTTTTTTTTGGTTGAATAATCTGGCCCTGGTCATTCGAATGTGGAGCAATAGGAGTCATTGTGGGTCTGAGCTGCTTTGCAAGTGAGCTTTTGGTCAGATTTCACTTTTCTTTTGTGCTAAAATTATAATTTATATGTTATAGCTATTTGCCTTCCTGCATTTGTCTTTCTAATTTATTCTACACATAGCTACTGAAAAAAAAATCCTTTCTAAATGTCATTTGATGTTTTCTGTGAAGACTCTACAAATGTATCAAACCCTAAAACGTTTACGTGTAGTCTTTTATTTCCCATTCCAGAAAACCTGCTGTAGATAACATCAGTAATGCTTTATAACCTTCAAAGTACTACTTACGTGAAGAAGGCATTATAATCCCCCTTAGTCCAGTCTGGAGGACATAGTAAGACCTGTCTTAAAAAATAGTCACCTACAGGAATATTGCTTCTTAGCTTACATGTTTCATTTTCTTTACTTAAATTGTGTTTCCTTTTCTTTTATGTTCTCTTCATCTTCAAAAACAGTGTCAGAGCTGGTCTGTTACAGCTGGTCTCCACTCTCGTAAGCATCACTCACGTTTCTGCACAGTCCCTCCTTCTTTCTTTCCCTGCCTCCTTTACTCCCTCCCTAATTGGACTGGGAAATCCTTGAGATTGCAGGAACCACAGCATTCAGAGTAGAAGAGCTATAAGGGTTACTTAGAATAATCTCTGTAACATTATAGAGAAGATAACTAGGTTCAGGCCAAAGGTTTTGGCTCCTGAGGTTTAAAATGTCAGGAAGTCTAGTAAACTTTGAAGTAATCTCTGAGCTAAGGAAGGAGGGAATATAGTCAGCCTGTGGTTATCCTTGGATCAGCCAGAGAGAATACCCAAAAGGGGTGGCGATGGCAGCGCAGTGGTGAGGGCTCACCTAGCTTACCTCAGACCTTGTGTTCATTCCCCATTACTGCTTGGGGTGAATAAGGAAAACATCTTTAAACAATTTTAAAACATTTTAAGCAATTTTGAAACATTTTAAAACAATTTTTAAAATTGTTTTCTGTATTGAATATGTGTAGTTTTTTGTCATCATTCCCTAAATAATACAGTATGATAAAATTTAAAGCCTTGATATTGTATTAGGGTTTGTACTAGTAGTACTTTAAAGTGTACAAGATTAAGAATAGAGGTTATGTGGAAACACTATGTCATTTTATGTAAGGCACTTGAACACCCATAGATTTTGATATCTCCGTGGGTTTGTGCAGTCAGTCTCTCATAAATACCAAGAGACTATTTTAACAAGGAAGTAATTAAGACCATTTCCCCTCAAAAATTTCAAAAAGTATTTGGAGAGGAATACCTGCCTTTCTTGTATTGCTCTCACTCAGAATCAGCAAATATTTATTGAGTGTTTTCTCCGAGCCAGGTATTATGCTAACTCTACAAACCACATTTTATAAACGAGGAAATAAGGTTCAGGGAAGTTAAGTGGCCAGTGTAAGATCACAGGGCCTGTAGGTGTTAGGATGGCATTGGAGCCTAGGATGGCTGCCTGGAAGTCCCGGTCATACCTTTAAACTGGCATCTATCCAAGAGTGTTTGCCCTCTTCTCTGGACTTTCTTTGGGTTCCCTGCAGAAGCTGTAAGACTCCTGCAACTTTCTTTCTTTCTGGTAACCTAGGTACCATGTATACACAGCAGTTAGTGAAAGTGTCGCTTTAAGATTCTTGTGCTCTCTGGTCTCACCTTTGTACTTTAGTAATGTTGATTCTTTTGTGCTTCTGTCCAGGGAAGCTTATCTTTGAATGGCTGGTTTTGGATTCTTAGTAATAAAATTCTGCCTCTTAAGTTTTGATAGTGTTTAAATAAAGCTTAAGGTATTTCCTTTCTTTGGAACAAATTGTTTGATCATTCTGTGTTTGCAGTGTGTTTTAGATGGTCGTCTTACTCTGTTTTAATATATTGTACCTTAAAATTTTGGCTTGTCTATATGGTTGAAATATTTACATACTTATATTATCAGTCATAGATTTCATTGTTTGTGTGTATATATTTAAATATACCACAATGTATTTGATTTGATAGTTGAAGGATAAAATGCCCTTGTTTTTTGAAATGTATAATACTGGCTTTACTTTGGCAAGTGTGTTTGGCGTAAATCAGGGAAAAGTTATTTATTTGTTCTACAAATTCCTGGCTACACTTTGGAATACTTCTATTTTAGATGGTACTGGAAGTCTGTAATTGACTCTAAGTAGCTACGGGCATCCACTGGAACTATAGCTACATGGGTACCTTGTTCAAGGTGCTGTGCTGTTAAAGATAAGGATGTGAAATGATAAGATACAAATTCTATTCTTAAGGCGATTATGACCTAGGAGAAGTGATAAGACAACACATACCTGTAATATTAATTAAATGTGATGCGTGCTGTGAGAGGCATGCTGGGACAGCAGTGTGCTTGAGGGAAGAGAGAGAGAGAGCAAGAGAGAGTGAGAGAGAGAGAGAGAGAGAGAGAGAGAGAGAGCAGTTATCTCATTTGAGAGAGAGATCAAGGCAGGTTTCATGGTGGGCTTGGTGATGAACTGAAACTTGGACATGCTTTCTGTAAGTGTGGGATGAGGAGAGCAGCGTCCTCAGAAAGATAAAATGGACAAGCAGCAAGGGCAGGGAAGTTGGGTTTCTCAGTATGTGATGAAGGGGACTGTGTGGAGACAGAAGAGCATCAACCTAAGTGAGAGTGGAAGCAGCCTTCAAATTGAAGTCATGGACTTTTAATGGCAGAGGTAGTAGGAACAGTATGTAGTACGTATGTAGATCTGGATGAGAATGAGAACTGTCAGTTTTCCAAATTCATATGGATCTTTTCTTGGCAGGTTTTTATATCCCAAATTTTATATTTTCATAATTTTTGAAATAATTCCATATGTAAGGTTTACCACACTGGGAAATTTTCACTCATTTTTATGTATATTTAAAAAAGGGTCACGTGGTTTTTGAAATGAGGTTAGTATAAAATCTTTTTAACTGCCTTAAACTTCTTTTAAGCAGCAACTATTCTTTTAGACAGTGCATTGTCATTTGATATTTTAAAAGTTATTATTCTTTTATTTTGTGTGTATGTATGTGTATTTTGCTTGCATGTATATCTGTGTGTACCTATCACAACATGCATGCGTGATACAGTCAGAGACCAGAAGATGGTGTGCAAAAGGAATTACAGATAGTTGTTAATCTTCCATGTGGGTGCTGGGAATCGAACCAGGGTCCCTCTGGAAGAGCCTTCAGTGCTCTTAACGATGCCACCATCTCTCTAGCCCTTACTTGATTTTCTTTTTATCTATCTATCTATCTATCTATCTATCTATCTATCTATCTATCTATCTATCTATCTATCTTTCTTTCTTTCTTTCTTTAGCGGTTTGAGGCAGGATTTCACTGTGTAGCACTGGCTGGCCTAGAACATTGTAGCCCAAGCTGGCTTGAACTCACTGCGCTAACTCTCCTGAGTGCTAGGATCAAAGGCATGCACCACCGTGCCTGGCCTCATTTGACATTTTCAAACTGATGCAGTAAGTAGAGTTGTCATTGCAAAAATGTCCTCTCCTTGTCTACATGCACCTGACTGTATAAGAGAGATTGATCATGCAAACTGGAAGCCCCCAGCTCTCAGTATTCTTCACTATTTATTTATGCCCTATTGTGTTCCAGAAAGGATTGAAGGCAGGCTGTACCATTAAGACTTAGGACCTTAGGCAGTTGAGATGGTTCAGTAAGTCAAGGTACTTGCTGCCAAACATGACAACCTGATCTCAATCCCTGGGACCCACATGGTCAAAGAAGAGAACCAACTTCCCCAGAGTGTCTCTGACCTCCATCCAATGCTGTGACATGGACACACACAAACATAAATACTTGAGCTTTTGAAATAAAAGAGCCTTGGACCTTGTTACAGCTGTGTGCCCTTAGCTAGGTATAAGTTGAAAGAATAGTGTTGTCTTTTGCCAAACTGGTAGCACTAATTTAGGTATGGTTACAGTGCAGTTGGAAGGTAGTTGTTCAAGGGAAATCAGTTGTGAGGAACTGATAATGTGTTCTGACGTAGATCAGTGCTTCTATAGTCACATCTTCATCAACTGTTTGGAAGATGCAAGAAATATTAAAGATTGGTGGGCAAGGGCTTTCACTTTCAGTCTTTGTGTGTTAGGGAGGCCTAGGTAAAGAGAACCTTAGATTTATAATTTTACAAGGTAGATATAGACTCCTAACACCACTTTGTATTGGTTATGTGGGGTATGCATTTAATCTGCCCCTTTGCGACAGCGACTCTCTCTTAATAGCAACTCAAAAAGTAATTATCTTGTGGAAGAAAACAGAGTTCAGTGCTGGAGAGAGGATGTTGGAAATGGTGTTTGGAAGCGTTTCTGTCCTATTGGATTTAATTGCTGGTAATGATGAGTGTTAATTTTAAGAACTTTTTTGACATGAACACTTGAATTCATGAACGAAGTTTTCTAACCTGTATAAAAACCTTGTAAAAGAGACATTTTAGTGGTTTTGAGCCCATCTGCTGAAAATATAAAAAGGTAATTTTATCTGATTAGCTTGTAAGAACAACTGATTGCCATCAGGAAATATGGAAATGCAGTAGCTGAATTTTAGCAAAAAGCCTTTGCATAAATGGTGAGTGGAATTGCAATTGAATATCATGTTTTATTCAGTGCAGTCAGTAATGGAGTTCTTTTTTGGTTTTATTCATCTTTGCAAAGTATGTTTTTCAGCTGTGCTAACCATTAAAACCAAGCAAAATAGTTATTTATTATAAACACGAACTGGATTTAGGACTAGAGCCTCAAGCTGTAGTATTTAAAAAAGTATGAATACAAGATTAAAACTAACCCCCCCCCCCATGTTTAAGTTGTAGTACTGTCAAAGAGTAGTGGAATTAATAATAGCATTTATGAAAAAGTGCACATAAAAAAAGTGCATATAGCTTTTATGAATCAATGAGTAAAGTAATTGTTTAAAATTGTTTAGTTTGGTGTAATTGATTCTTAAATTTATATTTTGTATATATTTTATAAAGCACATAATTTATCAGCTTGATGTACAGTGTATATAAATCATAAATATGCACATGTGTGATTTGCTGTTAAACTTTAAAACCATGGGAAAGATGATAAAAATTGTTACCACTATTCCATAGCAGAGGTTCGTAACTTGGAGTTTATGAGCTAATAGCCTCTAGATGGGCTTTAGTCTGTAATCACTTCATATGTAAAATTTTGTGAGGTTATCATTTCTCTGGGAAATCTCACCAAATTCCAGAAAGTATCCATCATCATCCCTGTGTTGCTTAGGACAGGGACCTCAATAACACCATTCATCCAGTTTTACCCTCTTGCCAAGCTTAATGGATATATCTGATGTCATTATTCAATCCCGCAGTATGACTGGTTTTGCAGTTTTTCCATTTTGCAATAGATGTGATTGCAAATGCCTTTGGCCTTCACAGGTGTTTGAGTTCTGTTTGTTGCACAACTGCCTGGCTCTACATTATTTGGTTCTTTTATATATCATTTCTCCCTCAAGCCCTTCTTTCCAATTTCACAAAAGTGTGAATGAGGATATAGGTGTGTGTGTGTGTGTGTGTGTGTGTGTGTGTGTGTGTGTGTGTGTGTGAAGTTCTGATGAATGGGTTGGGAATCAGAGTTGCTTGTTTAAATAACCACTAGCCCCCAAATCTCAGCCGTACTAGAGTTTTTTGGCTCTGATTTGACATACTAAAAGCTTTCTGAGTGTATAGGCCCATTACTTTGTCCCTTCTTTCCCACTGTAATTTTAATTCAGGTCTACTTTCAAATGTAGTATTAAAGTGGTCCTATAATCCATAGTGGATTGCTTCTTTTCTTTTTTCTTTATTTTATTTTCAAAATATTTACTTAGGGCTGGAGAGATGGCTCAGTAGTTTAGAGCACCAGCTGCTCTTTCAGAGGGCTCATGTTTGGTTCCCGACACCTCCATGGCAGCACACAGCTGTCTGTAACTCCTGATTCTGGAGATCCAGTGCCCTCTACTGGATTCCTCCAAGTATCAAGACACACATAGTAGTACACGTTCATGCAGGCAAAACACTCACAAACATAAAATAAAAATAACTATTAAATAAAACTATTTATGTGTGCTGTGTGCCATATGTACATGTGGTACACGTAGCACATGTATGCCTGTGTATCCATGTGGTGGCCAGAGCTGCTTCCGGGAGTTGGTTTTCTCTTTCCATCCTGTGGATCCCACAGGATGAGACTCAGCCACAAGTACTCTTGCCTGCTGAGACAGCTTGCCAGCACCTCTTCTAGTTTTTGCTAAATTTTACTGTAAAATGATCACCCTGATATTTTTGGGGCATGTGCATGATTTTCCTGTATATGAGTGCATATATGTATGTACATATGCACCTGTAGGTGTGTGTGTGTGTGTGTGTGAGTACAGGATATGCATATAGAGGCAGAAGCTAGGAGTCGGTGTCTGGTGTCTTTCCTTGATCAACCTCCAACTCTTTATGAACTGAGGCAGGATTTCTCAGAGCTCTTGGCCAGCCTAGCTTTCCTCCACAGGCCCCCATACCCACCTGGTGTTTACATGGGTGCTGAGGATTCTGGTGCACGTGCTTGGCTTCCTCCTACTGAGCCCCTCCCTGGCCCCTATCATGCTAAAGCTTTCTTATGCTGTATTACTTTACTAAAAAACCTTCCAAGGTCCTTATTACTATTAAAATAAAGTTGTTCCATAGCCTATCACTTAAACCCTGCCAGTGTCTGGCACCAATCTGTTTTCCGGCTTTATTTTCAATTAGTGTTCTGCAATAGAGTATCTGAAATGTAATTGTTGGATTATTGCCCCCTAAGTAGCCTATTTTTTTCAGTGGAATATTTTCCCTTATTTTAAAACTATACCTATTTTTTAAAACTTCACTCAGTTTTCTCAGTTCTTGTCACTTTAAAATTAAAGGTAGCATGTTCCTTCTGTGAACTCTTTGCTTTTCTTATTCATTGGATAATATATATGTGTGTGTATATTCTGTGTGAATTGTTTTCCATGTCCTGTTACCCATGGTGTGGTATAAAATGAGCAGAAAGGTTCATGCTTTATATTTTGTCCTCTGTGATGTCTTAGGCTCAATAAAAATTAGCAAATGATGCTGATTAACTCACAGTGCTGCTTGTGAATGTACTTAAAGAGTGTGTGTGTGTGTGTGTTTCTGGAATACTCATAGATTATATATTCTAGGTCTCAAGATGTATAGTGAATTGAAAATAGAATATTACACGGAGAACATGTTCTAGAGTGTAACACTGACTGTGAAGGGTTCTGAGTTGTTGTAATGACTGTATGTGGTAATACATATTGTTGCTTAGGAGGCCAAAACAGGAAGATTTTAAGTTTGAGGTTAGCCTGGGCAACTAAGCAAAACCTTCTCTGGTGGTTTTGGTTTTTTTGTTTGTTTGTTTGTTTGTTTGTTTTGATTTGTTTTTTTTTTTTCTGAGACAGGGTTTCTCTGTTTATCCCTAGCTGTCCTGGAACTCACTCTGTAGACCAGGCTGGTCTCCAACTCAGAAATCTGCCTGCCTCTGCCTCCCAGAGTGCTGGGATTACAGGCGTGCGCCACCACCGCTGGCCTTTTCTCTATTTTTTAAACAGTGGCAGTGGCTAGACATACAGCTCATCAGGCAGGGTATTTGTCTGACCAAATATTAGGCCTTGGATTCAATTGTTAGAATTGCTGCTCAAAACTTGAAAACCAAGGAAAAAGAAATCTGAGATAGATTGGTAAGTCATTATTTTTAGTATAGAGCTATCCTTGTCATGGATCAAATAAACAACTTGTGTTCCTTTCTGCCTTTGTCCTTAAAGATGTTGGACAGATCCTAAGATCATGATCATTGCTACTTTTCTGGTTTCATTTGTTTGTTTGTTTAAACATGTTCTTTACATGAGAAGTTGTTTTTTTTTTTTAATTGAACACCCATTGTTTAAATAGTAATATGAGCCTCCAAAAGTTATTCTTCAAGTTCCTATCCATCAGGAAGATTATAATCAGGCCTGGAGACATGGCTCAGTGGCTAAGAGTGCTGGTTTGTCTTCCAGATGACCTAGATTCAACTTCTAGCACCCATATGGCAGTAACACCCATCTGTGACTGTCGATCTGGTCAGTGGTTCTAATGCCCTCTTCTGGCCACCATGGGCACCAGGCACACTCACGGTACACAGACATAGATGCAGATAAAACTCCCAGATACATAAATAAAAATAAATAAGTCTTTTAAGAAACCAAAAAGATTATAATTTCCGTAAGGCAGTCTCTTCTGTCTTAAACTGTATACAAATTAAAAAAATATAAAACAGTGCAAAAATGTCTCATGGGAGTATGTATTTCAGCATGCACACATTTAGCACTTGCTTGAAAATTATTATTGTTGGCCTGTTTCTATTTTTACCAGTATTCTTTCCCTCTAAACCAATTATAAAATACAAAGGGGGGAGATGATTTCTCTACTAGTTTGTACCCTAATGCTTTCAGAGTTCTCTACTCATAGTGTGTATTTATAAAGTCACGATGGAGCTTGGAGACCAGCGTGGTTTGGACAGACAGACTTCCTGGAGGAAGTGGCTGTAAGTTAGAATTGGTAGGATTTGGAAGATGCTTGCGGCATAGTTCTGTAGTGCATGGAAAAGGGGTTGATAATGGAGGCAGATAAGGAAGCTTCAGTATATATTTTCTGAAACATGAAATAGCTTCTTTGGTTATTATGGCTTTCCCCAGTTTTAGTGTACTTACCTGAGATTTAAAACCATGCAGGGCGAGGGGCCAGGCTCATCCCTTGGAATTGCTGACTTGGGTGAAGATAGAGGAAGTACCCTGAGGTCAATGATGGGCTGTGCGAAGGAATGAGGCCATTAGTTTTCTGTCACTTTGACCAAACACGGGAGAATATCATCTCAAAGCAGGAAATGTTTAGTTTGGCTCATGGTGTTAGCAAACCCCCCCCCCCCCCCCATCTCTTGTCTGTTCTTTCTGGGACCCTGTGAGGGAGAGGGCCATGGCAGGGTCATGTGGGAGGAAAGCTGGGCATGGACTGGCACCCAGACAGTAGAGGAAGAGGCCTGGTCCTGGGACAGAGGCATGCCTCCCAGACCCCTGTCCAACAGCTAGGCTCTGCCTGAAGTGTCCACCACCTCTCAGGAGCACCACTGTCTGGGGTGCCAAGCCTTTAACACAGGAGTCTTTGGGGAACATTCCAGATCCGTACACCAAGAGAGGCCAGCATACAGACTGCCTGAGCCAGAGACTCACACACAGTCACTCTTTTATATACTCTCGAGCACGTGAGCACAGAGGATCTTCGGAGACTTTGGACACTGTTGAACCTTAAATAAGACCTACTCATTATTCTCAGTTAAATGACCTAATTGGTTGCTTTATTTGCTAGTGCTAGTGTGAATTGAGTTCCAATATATACACATTCACTCAGACACAAAAAGGAAAATACCTTATATGCTGTTATTGACCTTTTTTTTTTCTTACACTCATGGATATTTTTGTATGCTAGAACATGTAAGAGCTGTTTTATCTTTTCAGTGGGTAACTAGCCTTACAATTGAATGTATATTATGTTATTTATTTATTTATATATTTTTTTGGTTTTTCAAGACAGGGTTTCTCTGTGTAGCCCTGGCTGTCCTGGAACTCACTCTGTAGACCAGGCTGGCTTCGAACTCAGAGAACTCAGAGATCTGCCTGCCTCCACCTCCCACTAGGATCAAAGGCGTGAGCCACCACGCCCGGCTATGTTATTTATTTAACCAGTTCCCTTTTAATGAATATTAAGATAAAGTTTTTTTTTAGATACCTGCTTTTAAGAACTATGTATTTAATTTGTGTGTGTGTGTGTGTGTGTGTGTGTGTGTGCGCGCTCATAAGGGCTCACTAGTCAGAGGAGTTGGTTCTCCCCTTGCCAGTCTCCAAGTGGGATCTCAGGTCCAAAGGCTTGGCAGCAATCGCCTTAACAGCTGAGCCACGTTGCTGGCCCAAGTCAAACAAATATTCTGTTGCAAAATATGTTTCAGTAAATTTCTTGTATCTGTTTCACATGTATGAGAACACGCCCATGAGATTATTGGATATGCACACATAAAACCTGATGTTCATTCAGATTGTCACTTCAAAAGCTACATTAACTTACATTTCCACTAGCAGCATCTAATAGCAGCTGCTTTCCTTGCCTTTGCTAACTCTGTATTATCCTTCATTTCTAGTTGGACATATCTGCTGGTTGAAAATGCTACTAAACTTTGTAGTTTGTAGTATCTTGACTATTGTTAAAGATGATAATCTTAGCAATTATTTATTGTACTTATGATTTCCTATATTAAAGTTCTACTATTCAGGTTTGTTCACTGTCCATTCGAGATGCTTGCCCCTCCCCCCTCTTAAATTGTTGCTTCTTTTATGGGCTTAATATACTAATGTTGTAATTGTGTTTACACCAACTAGAGATGGCTTTGAAAGCTTGCTAATTATTTCTCTCAGAAATATATAAAATCTACTTCAAAACTCCTATGTATTTTTACATATATCTCTAGATATTTAGCTGACATTTTTAATAACTATCTGTGGAAGTTGGTTAAGTAGTCTATAGGTGTTTAACTTAGTTAATTTTATCACTGAGCTGAGGTTTTGGAAAGCCTTTGAAGATTTTTCTGTATCAAAATTTTATGATCATTCTAGCCAAGCATGATGGATGATATGTATTGTAGTCTCAGAATTTAGGAGACAGAAGCAGGGGAATTGCCAGTAGGAGGCTAGCCTAAGTTACACAGTGAATTCAAGGCCAGTTTACATAACTAGTGAGAGTCTGCCTTAAACCAAAACCGAGGCTTAAGGATATAGCTTAATGGTAGAGCACTTGTCTAGCATGTGCAAAGTCCTGTGTTCAATTCCTAGCATCATGCACACATACATGCACACGCTCGCTCACTCACTCACTCCTCACTCACTCACTCACAGAGCTATGACCACATTGCGTAGTTGAGAGCTGGGAATGGACTGCCTGCTAGTTAATTGGTAACTCCTCAGAGCTATTTTCAGTTTGGCCCTTTACTTATTTGGCTAGCCGCCATGAAAAGGTAGGTTGGCTGGCCACTTTGACATGTTACTGATTCCTTAATTTTTATAAGAAAATATTCTGTACTTGATTGACTCTGAAATTTATGTATGTATACATATGTTATCATTTAGCTCCACTCAAATGTGTATCTACTTTCAGCACTGTTGCTTAATTTTTTAAAATATACCTGCTAATCAGAGTTATCATTTCTTGGAGAATTACGGAAAACATACTCAATACATTGCTTTAAAGACAATCAGTTTTTACCTGGATCAAACCAGAATATCTGAGAATAAGCTGTATTGGCTACATTGTTTTAGAGCAGGGTAAAACTGCTCTTACAGAACCTTTCTTCAACCTTTACCGAGAGGCATTAAAACAAGCAGCATTATGAAATTTACTACACTTACTGTGGCATTCCGGTGAGGCTCTGTCTCCTTTATCATGGTGCCCTTGTTAGTTTGGTTAATACTGCGACTGCGGGAACCATTAACAGCAGATCTGGAGGGCTGACACCCCACCTGCCACTGTGAGCTGATATTTATTAGACAAATCCTCCTTCTAGCCGAGGCAGGCAGGTGCTTGTGCCCTCACCTTCCTGGTGAGGAGTGGAAGGGTTAGGCGCTGGGCGCCTGCTGGACTTACCGGGCTTGACTGCTTTGCTGACTCCTGGACAGTGTGCCTTCAGCTCTTCATCTGAAAATGATAACAGTGGGAACTGTAGCTGCTTCCACACACGCTGAGAGCATTTCCTGAGTTCTCCCCGGAAAAGGTTTAGCAATCCCGCCTGGGGTTGGGGAGGCTCAGAGAAGATGAGCTACGGGTATTTTCTTGTTTTGTTTTTCAGCATTGTTAACATTAGAACACGTGTACTGGACTGTCCCTTATTATGGTGGCAGGACAAGCTGTTTCTCCTTTGACCAGCTGGTTTATACTGCACAGTCATCACAACTCCTGAGACTTGCAGGGCAGTGGTGCGCATGCTTTTAATCCCAGCACTTGGGAGGTAGAGGCAGACAGATTTCTGAATTCGAGGCCAGCCTGGTCTACAAAGTAAGTTCCAGGACAGCCAGGGCTACACAGAGAAACCCTGTCTCTAAAAACAAAACAAAACAAAACAAAACAAAACAAAACCAACAACAACAACAAAACAACTCCTGAGACTCAAGGGATTTCTCTCTTTAGGAGGGAACTCAGAGCCTGATGGTGGCCTTCCCCCAAACCCCCAATGGTATGGAATTTGTGACATAAGATTTAAATGGCAAATTTACTGTTGACTCGGTTTTAATAGTCTTCATTTTATTTCTCTTTTCCAATTTGATTTTCTTTTTCTTTATTAGTTACCTTTGTTTGTGTAGATGTAACCAAATGCTTGACATAAGTCATTTAAATGAACAAAGATTATTTTGGCTTATCATTTCGGAGGTTCCGTCCATGGCTGTTTGGCTCCTGTGGCAGTGGGTGTGTGTGTGGCAGAGGAGAGCTACTTATCTCTTGGCAGACCGGTTGCAGAGAGAAGAAAAGGACTAGGGATCCAGTGTAACTTTCAGAGTCACACCACAGTGGCCTGCTTCCTCCACCTGTGTCCACCCCCAAAGTTTCCACAACCTCCTGAAGCTGTACCACAGCAGGACTCTGTAGCAGATACTTCAAATTGAAACCGACACAAACTGTAATGCACCCCTGTGTGCTGTCTCAAATATTGGGGGTTGGACTACAAAAATGAGTGATTTGTATTCTAATGCATGCTCATATTGAAATGTCACATTAATTTTCATTAATGACTACTCCTCGATAAGTACATACTAAAATTTCCATTTTCCTCAGCCACAGTAGGTAGGCTACTTCTAGATCAGTCCCTGTTAGAGCTAATCTGTTGAGGGCATGCAGTTTCTCTTAAGCTTCAGCAACATACGTGTTCCTTTGTGGCCTCTCTTGTATTTTACTTTTTATCCTTTAATCTTTGCTTCTTCCATCTCTTACAGATTTGAGGGAGGAGCTCATTTTAAAAGCTCATGAATCTGAAGTCTTTGGAAATACTCTCTAGAATAAGAGTTTCATTTACACTGCGGCATAGGCAGTATGAAGGCTACACATTGTTACTCCATTTCAAAAGCATGTCAGTTTATTATTTACAAAGAAATGCTCCAAAGGCAGAGCTGCGGGCTATGCCACTAGTGTAGCTGCTCCCTCAGGAGGATGCTCTGAGCTTGCTACAGCCACTTTTTGTGAGAGACTTAAAAAAAAAATCAAGTCCCTCTCCCTCTTCCCCTCCCTCTCCCTTCCCCCCTCTTTCACACTCTCTTTGTAATTTTATCTTTTGAAGAACCTGGGTGGGTTGCCCTATAGAATTTTCTGCAGTGGATTTTGGTTTATTTTACCATGCTGCTGTGCCCCAGAGTATCTGGTAAGTTGATATTTTGATGTAAAACCTGGCTAAGGTGAAATTATGGAGGGGAGAGGAATACAAGATGTATGTAATGTCTAGCTATTCCTTTACGATGTTAACAGTGTTGCAGTTGCTAATGGCTCTTGATTCTTAGAACATGAAAAGGATCAACGTGGTATTTAGCTGGAAAGGAGGAGGCAGTGTTATCATCCATTGTAGAGACAGGAATGCTATGGACTGTTGGGGGAAAGCAACACTGCCAGGAATTGAAGACTATGTAGTGTTGGCCTTGGCTCTCTGCACAGAGCTCTTTGTCTTTGCATAATTAACAAAAACAAGGCGGCGGCAGCCAATACGCACTAGTGCTTATTTTATACCAAGTTCTGTGCAAAGTAATTTATGTATATCATGTAATCTTATTTTCGTAACTACTCTTTGAGCCAGACATTATCATCTTTATTTTGCACTTCAGAAAGGTTAAGTGTCTAAGGCCATACCACTAAGAAGTTGGCTTCAAAGGCCTCTAGCTCTGCTCCACACCAATAAAGTGCTGGTGAGCACCTTGTTCTTCCATGTCTATAAAATGGGTACATGTATATCGGCCTTGCAGAATTAATGATGTTATTTGTAAAACTGCCATGAAAAATGGAGTCAATGTTAAAATGAGATGTATAGCTGATAGCACACAAGTCAAGAGAGATGGTTTCTACACAAATACTATATAATATATGACCTTTTCTGTCAATTTCTTCTAACATTATTCTTTCAGGGCTCATCCATATTAAAACAGATAATCTGTTCTTTGTTTTTATAACCAAATTTCCTATTATATTCATTTAAAATATCCTATTACATTCATTTTAAATTCTTATTTATTTTATGTGCAAAAGTATTTTACTTGCATGTATGTCTGTGTACCATGTGTATGGCTGGTGCGCACCGAAGCCAAGAGAGGGTGTGGGATCCACCAGCGTTACAGATGCTGTGAGGTGCCATGTGAGTGCTGGGAAGCAGACCTGCATCCTCTAGAAGAACAGTCAGTGCTTTTAAGTAGAGCCACCTCTCCAACTCTTCCCTTTTGACTGTTACCGTAACTGGCCTTTTAGGGTAAATGCACAGCCAAAGCAGGCTAGACTTGTCCACCTGGCCCCAGCATGCTAAGTAAAAAAACAAGTAATTGTGAAAAGCAGAGAGAAACTTATTTTATGTGGCCACATTGGGAAGAGTAACAGATAAAGGAGCTAATGACTCCATGCCTAGCTTTGGGGTACTGATTGAGCATTAGACTTAAATCAAAGGATCTGGGCAAGAGATGAGAGAACTGTAAGGAAGTAGTTCCAGTCAGTGTGATCTGGTCAGTGATTGTCTTAGTTCTGGCTTCTCAGTGTGGTCCATAGAAGTTCTGTTGCAGCTATTGTGAAGGGTGTCATTTCCCTAATTTCTTTCTCAGCCTGTTTATCCTTCAAATATAGGAAGGCTACTGATCTGTTTGAGTTAATTTTATATTCAGCCATTTTGCTGTTGTTTATCAGGTGTAGGAGTTCTCTGGTGGAGTTTTTAGGGTCACTTATGTATAAGATCATATCATCTGCAAATAGTGATAGTTTGACTTCTTTTCCATTGTAACCCTTTGATCTCCTTTTGTTGTCTGATTGCTCTAGCTAGAACGTCAAGTACTATATTGAATAGATATATATATATAAAGAGAGGGCAGCCTTGTCTAGTCCCTGATTTTAATGGGATTGCTTCAAGTTTCTCTCCATTTAGTTTGATGTTGGCTACTGGTTTACTATATATTGCTTTTACTATGTTTAGGTATGGGCCTTGAATTCCTGATCTTTCCAAGATTTTTAACATGAAGGGATGCCTAATTTTGTCAAATGCTTTTTCAGCATCTAATGAAATAACCATGTGATTTTTTTTCTTTGAGTTTGTTTATATAGTGGATTGCATTGATGGATTTCCATATATTGAACCATCCCTGCATCCGTGGGATGAAGCCTACTTGATTATAGTGAATGATCATTTTGATGTATTCTTGGATTCGGTTGGCAAGAATTTTATTGAGTATTTTTGCATCAATGTTCATAAGGGAAATTGGTCTGAAGTTCTCTTTCTTTGTTTGGTTTGGGTATAAGTGTAATTGTGGCTTCATAGAATGAATTGAGTAGTGTTCCTTGTGTTTCTATTTTGTGGAATAGTTTGAAGAGTATTGGTATTAGGTCTTCTTTGAAGATCTGATAGAATTCTCCATTAAACCCATCTGACCCTGGGCTTTTTTTGGTTGGGAGACTGTTAATGACTGTTTCTATTTCCTCAGGGGTTATGGGGCTATTTAGATGGTTTATCTGATCCTGTCTTAACTTTGGCAACTGCTATGTGTCTAGAAAATTGTCCATTTTGTCCAGGTTTTCCAATTTTGTTGAGTAAAAGACTGAGAAAGAAATTAGAGAAACAACTCCCTTCACAATAGTCACAAACAATATAAAGTATCTTGGTGTGACTCTAACCAAAGAAGTGAAAGATCTGTGTGACAAGAACTTCAAGTCTCTGAAGAAAGAAATTGAAGAAGACCTCAGAAGATGGAAATATCTCCCATGCTCATGGATTGGTAGGATTAATATAGTAAAAATGGCCATCTTGCCAAAAGCAATATACAGATCCAATGCAATCTCCATCAAAATTCCAACTCAATTCTTCATAGAGTTAGAAAGAGCAATTCTCAAATTTATCTCAAATAACCAAAAACCCAGGATAGCTAAAACTGTTCTCAACAATAAAAGAACTTCTGGGGAAATCAGCATCCCAGATCTCAAGCTGTACTACAGAGTAATAGTTATAAAGACTGCATGGTATTGGTACAGTGACAGGCAGGTAGATCAGTGGAATCGAATTGAAGACCCAGAAATGAACCCACACACCTACAGTCACTTGATATTTGACAAAGGAGCTAAAACCATCCAGTGGGAAAAAGAGCCTTTTCAACAAATGGTGCAGGTTCAACTGGAGGTCAGCATGCAGAAGAATGCAAATCGATCCATTCTTATCTCCTTGTACAAAGCTCAAGTCCAAGTGGATCAAGGACCTCCACATAAAACCAGTCACACTGAAACTAATAGAAAACAAAGTGGGGAAGAGCCTTGAACACATATGGCTTATGCTCTAACAACAAGAATAGACAAATGGGACCTCATAAAATTGCAAAGCTTCTGTAAGGCAAAGGACACCGTCAATAGGACAAAATGGCAATCAACAGATTGGGAAAAGATCTTTACCCACCCTACATCTGATAGAGGGCTAATATCCAACATATACAAAGAACTCAAGAAATTAGACTCCAGAGAACCAAATAACCCTATTAAAAAATGGGGTACAGAGCTAAGCAAAGAATTCTCAAGTGAGGAATACTGAATAGCTGAGAAGCACCTAAAGAAATGTTCAACATCCTTAGTCATCAGGGAAATGCAAATCAAAAGAACTCTGAGATTCATACCAGTCAGAATAGCTAAGATAAAAAATCAGGCGGTAGCAGGTGCTGGCGAGGAGAAAGAGGAACTCTCCTCTACTGCTGGTGGGTTTGCAAGCTGGTAGAACTACTCTGGAAATCAGTTTGGCGGTTCCTTCGAAAATTGGACATTGTACTACCAGAGGACCCTGCTATACCACTCCTGGGCATATACCCAGAAGATTCTCCAACATGTAATAAAGACACATGCTCCACTATGTTCATAGCAGCCGGTTATTTATAATAGCTGGAAGCTGAAAAAAAAAAACAAACTAGATGTCCTCAACAGAGGAATGGATACAGAAAATGTGGTATATTTACACTGTGGAATACTACTGAGCTATTAAAAACAATGAATTCATGAAATTCATAGGTAAATGCATGGAACTAGAAAATATCATCCTGAGTGAGATAACCCAATCACAAAAGAACACACATGGTATGTACTCACTGATAAGTGGATATTAGCCCAGAAGCTTGGAATACCCAAGATATAATTCACAGACCAGCCAGGCAGTGGTGGCACATGACTGTGATCCCAGCACTCTGGGAGGCAGAGGCAGGCAGATTTCTGAGTTTGAGGCCAGCCTGGTCTACAGAGTGAGTTCCAGGACAGCCAGGGCTATACAGAAAAACCCTGTCTCAGCTAATTCAAAAAACCAAACAACAACAAAAAAATCACAGACTAAAGGAAGCTCAAGCAGAGGATGGCTTTGTTGCACATCAAAGGGAGGAGAGGCCCTTGGTCCTGAGAAGGCTGGATGCCCCAGTTTAGGGGAATGCCAGGACAGGGTAGAGGGAGTGGGTGGGTTGGTGGGGGGGGCATGGGGTGTTTTTGGAGGGGAAACCAAGAAAGAGGTTAACATTTGAATTGTAAATAAGGAAAATATCTAAGAAAAAAAGAACACAAAAAGTTCAATTGCTGTCTTTGCTTGTAAGGATTTGTCTGGTTTCTCCAAGATCATTTCTAACCCAGGGTACAGCCTTGCCTTTGTGGATTATTCATCAGTATTCACTCCCCACCAGGAAGGGAGGGAGGGGGTGGTGGGTAGTGGTGGTGGTGGTGGTGGTGGTGGTGGTGGTGGTGGTGGTGGTGGTGGTGGCACACGCCTTTAATCCCAGCATTTGGGATGCAGAGGCAGTTGGACCTCTTGAGTTGGACCTCGCCTGTTCCACAGAGCAAGTTCTAGGACAGCCAGGGCTACACAGAGAAACTATCTTGAAAACTCAGAAGAGAAAGAGACAACCCACTATCTTCCAAATACACATGACAACAGCACTTTGTGGCTCGCCTTTCTTGGCAACATTGTAATTGCTTATGATCTTGCCATTGCATTAGTTTCTCTTGATTCTCTACTAATGAGTATTTTCTTGTTCTTAAGTGAAGATTCTTTATCAAGAGCATACTAACCTTTGCCCTTATCATAGGATGTGGGAACTATGAGTAGAGTTATTGATGATGCATCCTGTAATCAGGGCTGTAATCAGCCCTCCATGTCTAGATGGCCTGTAAACTCCTTGACTTGCTCACAAGCATGTATGTTCTATATACAGTACTGGGGACAAGAGGCCTCATCTGTTCAAATATTACTTTATAAACTGTGCTTCAGAAAGAGTACAGGGTTGGGAGCTCATGTGTCTATGGTTGCAATCAGTTATTTTTGTCCTGCAGCATTTTAAATGAAAAGGAGTTGATGAGCACATCATAACTCACAGTGTTTTAAACTTAAACAAGAGTCTTATGTCCATCAATAAAGTGGGAGAAATGGGTTTAATTTTTAGGCCTATGAATGGCTATAAAGCTCATGCTTTATTCAGCTGGAGTCTGCCCTTGGTAGTGAGCACTCCTTTCATCAGAGTAATACAAAGCACTGTCAGCCAGTAATTCTTTTGTTCTGTTTTCCTTTCTGTATAACTCAGAATTAAGCTGTTTCAAGGAGCCATTGTTTGGGGGCTCATTTGGAGTTTTTAAAAAGTAAGTGAAATTCTTTTCTAAACCGTGAGTGTGTTCTCTTCCTCTGACATACCAGAGTTGTTATGAAAGTTGCTTGGTGACTATGTGTTTTCTGGGTAGCCTATGTTACTGATTGGCTGTGGCCAGTTGAAGCCAATCCCCCTTTTTATGCTGAGTTCAGGTACCTCTATTTTCAGTACTGTTGGATGATTAAATGAAGATATTTGTGCCTCTGTCTGCATGTAGTGTTAGCACAAATAGAGTTAAGATAAGATGATAAAACAGCTGTTTGTACTAATTCATTGATGGCTGTACTAGTTCTTGGCCAGTTCTTAACTCTTTTTTAACTAGAATTCACTAACTTCATATATTTCAAATATGTACTAAAATCAAGGGATAGTGATCAACTATCCTAGGTACCTTCCTTTTAATTTATTTGAATCCTTAATATGTTGCCCTAATTTGGGGAAGTGTGGGGTTGGAATCAGTCCATTTCCTGGAAAAAAAAAAAAAACAGTATCATGAATGTTTTGGTTTTCATGAGTAGTGTAATTGTTTTGCATGTTTTAAGCTTTAGAGATATACTAGAATATGGTGTTTCTCAACCATATTTGGTGGTCCATTGACCTTTTCACAGAACTCACATATCAGACATTTATATTACAACTCACAACAGTAGCAAAATTAGATATGAAGTAGGAACAAAATAATTTCCTGTTTGGGGGTCACCACACCATAAGGGACTGTAGTAAAGGATTGCAACATTAGGGAGGGTGGGGACCACTGCTGTAATATGCTGTTGTAATATGCATTTTTCCTCATCTTTTCTCCTCTGTGATTTCTGTTTCTTGGTTATACCACAATTTAGTTATCTGTTGTCTTCAGTGCATTTTGTAGGCAGTCTTCAATGTTGTATTATTAGACAAAGGTACAGTGAATAGTTAATCTGAGACATTTTCATTTAAATATGCATTCCTTTTTATAGAGAGTATGTAAGAGAGAGCAAGTAAGAGTGAGGAAATGTGTGTTTGTCTGTAAAGAGCAGAGATCACTGGCTAGAGGAAGTTATTTGATATTATTTTAAGGTTTTAGGTTTTTATTATTTTTTTAAAAGATTTATTTGTTTGTTTTATGTATATGAATACACTGTAGCTAGCTGTCTTCAGACACACCAGAAGAGAGCATCGGATCCCATTACAAATGGTTATGAGCCACCATGTGGTTGTTGGGAATTGAACTCAGGACCTCTGGAAGCACAGTCAGTGCTCTTAACTGCTGAGCCATCTCTCCAGCCCTCTTTTTTTTTCTTTTTTCTTTTTTTAAAGATTTACTTATTTTTATCTCATGTGCATTGGTGTGTTGACTACATGTATATCAGTGTTAGGGTGTCAGATCCTCTGGAACTGGAGTTACAAACAGTTATAAGTAGCCATGTGGGTGCTGGGAATTGAATCCAGGTCTTCTGGAAGAGCAGCCAGTCAGTGCTCTTAACTGCTGAGTCATCCCTCCAGCCCCTGATTCTTATTTTTAATCATATGTATGTGAATGTGTCTGAGGATATGCTTATACACAGAATCTAGAAGGTGTCAGATTCCCTGGACCTGGAGTTATAAGCAGTTGTGAGCCACCCAGTGTGGGTTTTAGGAATTAAACTTGGGTCCTCTACAAGAGCAGTACATGCTGTGAGCCGCTGAGTTGTCTCTCCAGACCCTCATTCTCCCTTCACACTTTCCACCACAAGTTTGCAGTTTAAAAATCAAGCATCATGAGGTTCTAGATGGTGGTAATTTTATAGGTTTAACAGTTTCTTTCACTAGTTCTTGAAGAGCATGGAATGGTAAGGAAAAATTTATACTAACAAATGTGCAGGCTTGTGACTGATGCATTCTAGTATACGGCCAAGAGTGTTCATTTGACTACTTTAGCTAAAAATAACACACTTTTATTTCTTGACAACAGTCCAGTCCTATACATATTGCTAATAGTTTACGTTGCTTGCATTTTATTTGATTAAGTCTTGTGTAGAGCAAGTAAGGGAAAAAGATTCTAGCCCCTAACAGTTATGTCTTCAAATGAGAATTACTCATATCACTAAGTATATTTGTTTATGTGTGTGTGTGTGTATTAAATGTTAAGTTTATATGGCTTAAGAATTTAATAAGAGATACCTAAGGAGATTTTATGCTAAATAAATATGGTTAAATGGAGTGTGATGAGTGTCCAGAGAATCTGCAGAATTAATGCAATGATAGTTACAATCTATAATTTAAAGGTAGTAATGCTCATAGGATCCTAACACATTCAGAAACAAGGTTTTGAATCAGAAGTAAGGGTGCCTAGCACATTTTGACCTTTGAACAGCTGGCATAAGAAAGACACAGAAAGAGCACATTAGAAATGGTGCTTGTCTTAAAACCCAAAGCTACTCTCCCTCATGCACTTCCTCCAACAAGGACATGACTCCTAAGCATCCCCAAACAGTGTCACCAACTGGGAACAAGCATTCAAACATCTGAGCCTATGTGGTACATTCTCATTCAAACCACCACACTGAGTGAGGTTAGACTGTCCATTCATAGTACTATCCCTAGATGAACAAGGTCTCATATATCCCAGGCTGTGATGTAGTAGAGGGTGACCTTGAATTTCCGATTAACCTGTCTCTACTTTCCCAGTGAAGGGCATGGAGCATGTACCACCACGGCTGGTTTGCGTGGTGCCAGGGATCAAACTCATGGCCTTGTGAATGCTAGGGAGACACTCTTACTATCTGGGCTCCATCTCCAACCCTGTTTTTTTTTTTTTTTCAACAATACATTGGATCAGTTATTAAAAGCCCAGAAACTCAGTGAAGCTTCTACAAGAAAGAAGTTTCTAGAAACTGATCATTTACTCCCACTTTTGTCCAAAGTGAGCCACAGTCCCACCCTCAAGGTTGTTTGCATGGGGTGCTTATGCTGCTGGTAGGTGCAGCAGCAGGCTGAGCATGGCCTGAGCTCTGTAAAGATGCAGGTGCTGAGGACCCTGGTCTAGAACATGAGGATAATCCTTATTATTAGTGTTTTTTGTTTTGTTTATTTTTAACTGAGAAGAGGGACAAAGAACAAAGGATCATTAGCCGCTACTAACTATTGGAAACTAATGCTTACCCTTATTAATAAATACTTATATTAATATATATTCATTTTAAAAATTGTCTTGATTCATTTCAATTCTCATTCAAATAGTGGGCCTTTTTCCTTTTTACTTGTTAGTTTCACATTTCTACCTTTTTTTCTTCCTGCATCTGATTTCCTTATTGCTGGGAAATTGCTTTTCTAACTGTATCTCATTGCACTTTCCTCTTCTTCCAATCTAGCTTCCTTTTATTCCTATACACTTCTCTCAACCATGTATGTTTGTGTGCACACTCTACACACATACCCCATTTTCTTAAGTTACTCAGTGCTTTTGTATCTGATTATTTTGGATGATGTGAGACTAGTGTGTGCTCTATTCTGTTGTTTCCTCAGTGTTTATTCCCTGTTTTCTCAGTGCTTATTTCTCAGTAAAGATTTTTCACTCCGACTTTTGCAAGAGTTTCAATTTGTGAACCTTCACCTGTGCAGGGCCTCTCCCTTCTGATGTGCTGTGGGATCTGGCTTCTCCTCACTCCTTCTGGCTTTGCACAGTCCCATCATCCTCCAGACCCAGTGTGAACCAATATTCTCTGCACCTCCCACACCTTCCTCCTGGACTCCTTCATTGGTAGCTCAGGTCTTTCTCATGTCTACACTAAGAAGTCAAAGATGACCCAGATAAGCAGGGAACAAATTTTGTGTTTATGTATCAGAAACTAACTATGGGTAGGCTATTACTACTCTGCAAACTGTCCTATATTCAGATACATGTAGGACAATTCCAATCAAATTCAACTTTTTTTGTTTAAATGATTAGTTAAATCTAGGGCCTAGATTAGACAACTATTTTGAAAAGAAAGAAAATGCTGTAGGACTTCTGTATGCTGCTGGTTCTCCTCAGGCTTTCCAACGGCTGCAGCTGGGTATCTACATGTAAGTACTCAACTTTGAACCATACCTTACACGGTTAAAAACAACAAGGACCAAACCAAACCAAACCAACCAAACAAAAAATAACAAAACAGAGTTCTAATCACAGAACTAAACATATTGCTTAAAACTGTAACATTTATAGAAAAATCATACCATAAAGTTTTTGTATTTTACTCTGTGATTAGATAAAGATTTCTTACAGCACCACAAAAGGAAGGCATTGCTGTCTGAACCTCGTCATTAAGGAGCTGATCCTTGGAAGGCGCTGCTGTGGAGATATCCAGACCCAGAAGAAGGAAGCTAGGTCACCCTCTCACCCTGTACAAATCAACTGCAAATGTATCTTAAAACACTTTAATGTAAGACCAGACTCAAGCTGTTAGAGAGAAAAGTAGGGAAACTATTTTAAGGTGCAAGGACTTTCTGAATAGGACTCAGTCACTCTGGACATAATGCTAGTAACTGACAAATGAGATCTGGTGATTCAGAAAGCTTCTGCATAGCGGAGGTAAACCCTTGAGCTAAGAATCCCTAGAGTGGGAGGAAAAAAATTTTGTTTACTTGTGTAACATGTTTACACAAGTTGATAAGAAAACAAATAAGAAGGGCAATGAAACCGTGGGCAGAAGAGAGCCCCCCCTGCAGTGCTGGCAGGCACATATGTATGTGCTATGGCTAACCACTATGTATGCCACTATGAAATCTTGCAATAGATTTACCTACCATATGACCCAGCTATACCATTTGTAGATGCTTACCCAAAGGATACTAATCAACATATCACAGAGATATTTGCATATTGATGTAGTATTCTTCACAGTAGGTAAACTGTGAAACCAACCTAGGTGTTGGGCAACAGGGAATCGAATAAAAAAAAGGGATGTGCACCTTGGGAAACTTTCAGCGGTAGAAGGAAGCTGTGTTGTTTATAGGACCAGAGATGCAGCTGGAGACAATCATGTTAAGCAAGAGAAGCCAGTCTCAGACAAATGAACTTTCTCTCATTTGTGGTTCCTATGTGCTCTATAAATATGTACAATCATTTATGTTATATGCCATGAAAATGCCCTATGTATCTCAGTGCCATGTGTAATGTGCATGCACAGTAAACACTGCTCTTTACTGTTTGATTAATTTATCCAAGAACAGTCACCTGAACAAGGACCACTGAAAGCCATTTTCTCCAGCTGTAGCTACTTTAGGAGATGCTCTGCCCCTATTCAGGGATGCCAATGTTAGAATCCAGAGTTTTGGGGCTGGAGAGATGGCTCAGCGGTTAAGAGCACTGACTGCTCTTCCAAAGTTCAATTCCCAGCAACCACATGGTGGCTCACAACCATTTGTAATGGGATCTGATGCCCTCTTCTGGTGTGTCTGAAGACAGTGACAGTATATTCACATACATAAATTGAACAAATAAATCTTTAAAAAAAATCTCAGAATTAGAGAAAGGAGAAAAATGTATAAAACAGTTCATTTGTGAGAACTGATTCCATACAACTTAAGCTTAAGATAGACTTTCACAGTATCTTTACTCATGGTGGTGATTTTAAACTGTTTATGTTGCCTGAACTTTTGTTCATTAAGCATTTTCTTGGTGATGCCTCTGAGGGGCTAAGGAGGTAGCTCATTGCTTGCTTAACAGGTAGGGAAAACCCAGATTTTATTTACCCCTCTCACCCACAGTAAAAAGACACACCTCAAGTTAGCTGTCTATTATTTTTTAATTGTTCAAACTATATTGTCCTATTTTAAAGTCAATAAGTAGTGTGTGGTGTTTTGTCTACATGTATATCTAGTGCCCTCAGAGGCCAGAGGCAGGTTAGATCTCCTGGATCTAGAGTTAGCAGATGGTTCTGGGCCCCATGTGGGTGCTGGGGATTAAACAGGTCCACAGGAAAAGCAGCCAGAGCTTCTAACCATTGAGCCATCTCTTCAGTCTCCCTCCTCCTTCTTTTTTTTTTTTTTTTTTTAATTCACAATAGAGCTGTAATTAGAAGTAAGAGATATAACTGTGGAATTTACCACAGAATACAGGGGAAACTAGCACTGAGTAAGGTTAGAGTTTAGGTCTATGGTATGGGAGCCTTGGATATTTGAGTGGTATATACTGGGGGAGTGAGGAATGGGAACCTGGCCACAAAGGTGGAATAGTAAAGACAAGTTGTTTTATTAAGAAAATGACTAGGATAGCAGCACTTTGTGGAGCTAGTTTAGGGAAGTGAAGATTTTTTTCATTGAGCTCTTGTGTAACCATTCCTGTTCATTTGCTCAGACCTCAGGTTTCTTAAGTGGAATCTTTTCTCTATCTCTTTTTAACTTTGGGAGACTTAGATGTAAGAATGAAGATTATGTTGAATCTGAAAAAGATAAAAGCAAATACAAACAGACTCAGCTGTA
Source organism: Apodemus sylvaticus (assembly GCF_947179515.1). NCBI lineage: Eukaryota > Metazoa > Chordata > Mammalia > Rodentia > Muridae > Apodemus > Apodemus sylvaticus. The sequence goes on from NC_067477.1 coordinate 113,654,951, forward strand.
ATTAAAGTTGTAGTAAAGCTTTGTAAAGTAAGCTTTTGTGGACTTGCCTGCCAATTGAACTATAACTTATGACATTTGTTTTATGAGTAGATGCTCATAAAATGCTAATAAATGACTAGCATGCAGTTAAAATAGGATCTAATTTATTTGTCTTAGAGGATAGGGATTTCAAAATAAGCATAAGAATTAAGGGAACAGCCTGAGATGTAGAAGGGATTTTGTTGTTCAAGTTGCCTCACTTCTGTTTGATTGTCTCTAGTTATATGAAAACAGCTGCCTCAAGTTCTAGTCTTCCTGGTATTAGGACGTTCTGGTAACCACCAGCCTCACTTTCTCATCCACATATAGATCTTGGAGGTTGTGTAGGGTACATTTATGTAGGTCAAGAACTCTGAGGTCTTCGATTTTTGAAGAGCACTGCTCTGTCTTTTATGCTTCCTGTATGGAGCTGCAGTTCACTGGGCTAATGGCTTTTTCTGTGCCACTGTTTTCAGGCCTGGGAACCCTTTTGAATATTCTCTAATTTGTACCTCATTTTAATTATGTTATTTAAAGCCTTACATAATGGTTTAGATCAAATCTGATAGTTCAGATTAGGATGATTATTTAATCAGTGTGATTAAAATGGTCTAAATTTGTAATTCATGTTTTTCCCCCAATGGCTGTTGGAGGAATACATGTTTTGTTTGCATCAATCAACTCTTTGATCATATAAATACCTTTAGATAAATCAATCAGCCAAATAACCTACCTACCTGCTCTCATAATTGCCTACAATGTCAGAGGGTTAGGTTTTGGGGTTTTTGCTTTTGTTTTTGTTTTGTTTTGTTTTTGAGACAGGTTTCTCTGTATAGCCCTGGCTGTCCTGGAACTCACTCTGTAGACCAGACTGGCCTCAAGATAGTTAGTTCTTGCTGTCTTCATTTTAAACTAAGAATCGAGGACAGTGGCTATCCTCAGTGAGCTTGGGATTTAGCGTCAGAAGGCTTAGGGCACTGCCACGTGCTAGTAAAGTGCCTTTGGACTAGCGACTATTTAAAAATCATAGTCCATCATTACTGATATTAGGAAATAACAAAATAATGAGATAATCATTAGAAAAGATTTCACACTGTGCTTTACTCATAGTAATATTTTATTGACCTTTAATCTTTTGATCCATATAGTCTTGCTCATAACCACATTTCATTTTTTCTGTATATTTGCCTTTCTAAAATCATAAATGAAGTTAGACAGTATTTTTTCTGTGTTTGGCTTATTTCACTTAGCACAGTGCTCCCTGGGTTCATTCATGTATGGCAAATGGTAAAAATTTCCACCTCTTTGGAGACTGAATCATAATTCATACAGGTGTATAGATTATCCTTTGTCTGTTGATGGATACTTCAATTGTTTTTGTATCTTTTTTACTATGGTTCCTGATGCATTGAGCATTGAGAATGCAGATACTTTTGTGAGGCAGTTTTGTCTCCTCTGTATATATACACAGAGGAAGAAGGACTACTGAATTGTGTGGTACAGCATCACCCACTTGTCTTCAGTGGATATTGTCTGGGACACTCACACCAACAGATACTCAACATCTTCATATATGTTTTTATTTCCTGTACATAGAGATCTAATGATAAAGTAGTCTGAATATACACATGCAGTAAGAGACTAAGAATGGGAACTACTAATAAAATTGGGAATTGTATTGGAAGTACAAATGCAGCTTGTTTCTTTTTAAAGAATCCAGACACATGCCTGTGTTTCTGGATTGTAGTTTCTTACATAACTGTAACAGTGGTAAGTGAAATAAATAGAGGAGACTGCTACCATCCTGTCCTAGATGTCCTTTCTTATGCATCTCTGCATTGTTTTCCTCAATGGTTGCACCAGTTCCTCACACCCTCAATAACACGTATCTCTTGGGTTTCATTAATTCTTATCTCTTGCTGTCATGAGGAGTGCACAGTGATGATCTCTTCGTGGCTTTCATTTGCATTTTCTTTTCTTTTTTTTTTTAAATTACTTTTATTCTTTCACAGTCTAGTCATTACCTCCTTCCCAGTCCACCTGACACTCATCCCATTTCTCTACCACCCCAATTCTCCAAGAGCATGTCCCCCACTCCAACCCGCCCAACCCCACTATGCCTCCCCACTCCCTGTGGCCTCAAGTCTCCCCAGGGATCGGCCCATCTTCTCTCACTGAGGACAGCCCTGGCAATCAATCCTCTACTGTCTATGTGTGAGGGGCTTTGGACCAGCTAAGGTGTGCTGCCTGGTTGGTGGCTCAGTGTCTGAGAGAGCTCGGGGTCCAGGTTAGTTTTGATGAGCAGTGATATTCAGCATCTTTTCATGAGAATATCTATTCAGGTCCTTTGCCCATTTTATAAATCTAATTACATTTTCTTTCCTTTAAATTATGTGTGTTTTGTAAAATCCTATCTTTATGCTTTGAAAGTTCCATATATTTATGCAGTATATATTGATTATATATTATGTACCATGGCTTCCTTTCAATCCCTTCTTGCTCCTTACTACTCTCCAACCTTCATGTCTTCTGCTTTGTTAAGAAAACCCCAGTTGCCAGGCAGTGGTGGCGCACACCTGTAATCCCAGCGATCTGGGAGGCAGAGGCAGGCAGATTTCTGAGTTCAAGGCCAGCCTGGTCTACAGAGTGTCCTGTTCCAGGACAGCCAGGGCTACACAGAGAAACCCTGTCTCAAAAAAACCAAATCCAAAAAACCAAAAAAAAAAAAAAAAAAAAAAAAAAAAAAAAAAAAAACAAAACAAAACAAAAAAAAACAAAAACAAAAAAAAACAAAAAAAAAACAAAAAAAGAAAAAGAAAGAAAGAAAGAAAGAAAGAAAGAAAGAAAGCCCCAGTCAGTGCTGTGCACATGCACAGGTGCATGTGGCCATCTACTGGGGCATGGGGATGTATCTGCAGCTGCGCAGAGCAGCTGTGGTTGGCTACTTGTAGAATACCTGAACAAGGTTTTTAACATCAGCTCCTTATCACATACATGGTTTGCAAATATTTTCTAGTGCTAGGTTATCTTCTAATTTTGTTGACTGCTTCTTTGCTTTTGTATCCTGAGTTTTGGTGTGATAATCAAAAAGTAATTTCCCAAACCAAAGGTGTTCTCTCCATGATTTTTATTGTTACTGTCTGAGACAGGGTCTCTCTATGTAACCCTGGCTGTCCTGGAACTCACTACGTAGACCAGGCTGGCCTCGAACTCACAGAGATCTGCCTGCCTCTGCCTCTCAAGTGCTAGGACTAAAGGCACGCACTGTCACCACCACCCAGCCTCTTTCCATTTTTTAATCTAAGAGTTTAATGATTTCAGGATTTATGTTTCTTTAGTCTTTTAATTGATTTCTGAATATAATATTTGAATTCAGTTTCCTTATTTTACAGGTGGAAATTCTAAACTTATTATTTATCGGGGGAGGGGCTTATTATGTCCCCTGTGTTGGCCTCCAACTCTCACATGAGCACTGGGAATAGTCCTGTACTGTTTCACAGTACCTGGGTCTGTGATTCAGATCTGTGGCCTTTGCCCATCCTGCCTCATAGGTTGTTCATAGGTTACTTCCTCCATCAGAGTACTTTTATTCTTTACTGCTTACATTCTAATAGTTATTTTAAAATGTGTGTATGAGACTAAGGGCATAGCCACTTTTCTATAGCAATCTTCATTAATAAAAGTCTGATATATTCAAGTGGGGAATTTAGATTCCATGCATTAATTTGTTGAAAAAAAAAGAATTAATTTTGATAGTGGGAACACAATCTAAGATACACTTTTGGAAACGTTTTCAATTTGCTGATTTTTTTTAATCTAGGAAATTGATTCTGACCAAACAAACAAACAAACAAACAAACAAAAAACATTGTTACCTTTTTCCTTTTAGACACCAAGATTGTTAACATTTCTTTTTGGGATGTTTTAAGCATGTCCATGTGGGGGTAGTATGTGCGAGCGTAATATCGTATTTACTGTGGTATTAGAGTGCTCTAAATCTTGTTTTAAATTAGTTATTTAATTTACTTTACATCCAGATCTTAGCTTCCCCTCCCTCCTCTCCTCCCAGTCTGTCCCTCTCTCCTTACTGCCCCGCCTCTTCTCTCCTTACTGCCCCGCCCCCTCTGGCCCTTCCCTTCTCAGAAAGGGGAAGCTGCCATGGAAATCAACTCACCTTGGCCTTGCAGTTCGAGTAGGACTAGGTGCATTTCCTATTGTGGCTCATGGAGCCAGTCCAGTTAGGGAAAGGGGATTCAAAGGCAGGTAACAGTCCCTGCTCCTGCTGCATGCTCTTTGATTGGCAGTTTAATTTCTGTGAGCCCTCACAGCCTAGGTTAGTTAATTCTGTATGTTTTCTTCTAGTGTCCTTGACCTCTCTGGTTCCTTCAATCCTCCATCTTCCTCTTCCATAGAATTCCCCCAAGCTTCACCTAATGTTTCGGTGTGGGTCTCTGCTTTTGTTTCCGTCGGTTGCTGGATGAAGTCTTTCAGAAGACAGTTGTACTAGACTCTTGTCTGTAAGCATAACAGAGTATCATTAATAGTGTCATAGGTCTCAAGCTTGGCCAGTCATTGGTTGGCCATTCCTTCAATTTCTGGTCCATTTTTAACCCTGCACACCATGTTGGGAGAAACAATTGTGGGTCTAAGGTTTTGTGGCAGGGTTGGTGTCCCATTCTTCAATTAGAAGTCTTTTCTGGTTACAGGAGATAGCCATTTCAGGCTCTGTATCTCCATTGCTGGGTGTCTTAGCTAGAGTTGCCCTCATAGATTCCTGGGAGTTTCCATTGTCCTAGGTTTCTAGCCCATTCCCCACACCAATTCTATTTCTCTCTCTCAGTTCTCTTTCTCTTTGTTCTCCCCCACTTGGTCCCTCCTGCTCCCTTCCCCAACCCCTCCCCCAACAGCTCCTTCCCTCTACCCACCACCCTCCCATGTCTATTCTATTCCCCCTTCTCAGTGAGATTCAAGCATCTCCCCCCCCCACCACACACACACCTCTTGGGGTGCTCCTTGTTACTTAGTTTCTTTGGTCTGTGGATTGTAGCCTGGATTCTGTACTTTATGGCCACTATCTCTTTACAAGTGAGGACATACGGTGTTTGAGTTTCTGGGTCTGGGTTACTTTACTCAGGATGGTCTTTTCCAATTCCATCCATTTCCCTGCAAATTTCACGATGTCATTGTTTTTAATAGCTGAGTAATAGTCCATTGTGTAAATATACTATATTTTCTTTATCTAGTCTTCAGTTCGGGAACATCTAGGTTGCTTCTGGTTTTTGGCTATTACAAGTAAAGCAGCTATGGACATAGTTGAGCAAGTGTCCTTGTGGTATAGTGTAACATCTTTGGGGTATATGCCCAGGAGTGGTATAGCTGGGTCTTGAGGTAGAATTATTTCTAATTTTCTGAGGAACCTCCACATTGATTTCCAAAGTGGTTGTACCAGTTTGCAGTCTCACCAACAATGGAGGAGTGTTCTCCTTCCCAAAGTGCCATTATTTTAATCTTGTTTTTGATTTGTTTATTTCTTACTCATTTGGTGGTAGGAACTGCATCCAGGGCTTCTAGTTTGCTAGCCGAGTATTCCGTTCAGCCACGCACATGGCCCGTGTGTTGTTTCACACAGCTCCCGTCCACCATGTCATCTACATGCAGACTCAACATGGTGCCCTGTAGTGACATCCCTGCCCTGTCACAGGCACACTGCTTCTGTTTCTTTTTATTTTGTTCCGTACTTCCCTAAAGATGGCCAAGTCCAGAGCCCACGTTTGTTTGGACTTAGGTGTGGAGCATCCTTAAAGCTCCTCTCCAGAGCTGCTAGGAAGGGAGGACCGAGGGGGATGTGTGTTTTCAGGGTGAAGAGAGGAGAAAAAGGTTAGGATTACTTAAAACAGATTTGAAAGGTTTCAGGTTGCAGGGGGATTGCCTTTGGCATAATGGGTTTATTAGCAGAGAAACAGATGTCACCAACGCGTGTTGTGGCTCTGAGGAGAGTCCAGGATCATGTGGACATTTCAGGGTTATTAATTCTCCCAGTCTGTGAACGTGAGTGGGTGTGTGTGCTTCCATTATGGTTTTCTTTGGAGAGGTCGTTTACTTCCTTGGTTAAGGTTTTTTTGGGGGGAGGGGGAGGTATTTTATTGTACTTTATGTTTCTATGGCTATTGTGAATAGTATTGCTTTTTTTTATTCTTAATTTTTTATTTATTGTTTTGTGTATGTGGTACACATATGTTTACAGGGACCTTTGCCTGTGTTTGTAGAGGTCAGAGGTCAGCGCTGAGTGATTTTCTCCGTTGCTCTCCTCCTTTCTGAGACCGGGTCTCTCATCCACGTGGAGCTTGCTGTTTGGCTGTGGTTTGACATACAGTAGTCTTCATTGTGTGGCAGTACCTTCCTTCTGCTCTCCTGCGCCCTCTCCCTCCCTCTCTCCCTCCCTCTTTCCTTCCCTCCCCCTCCCTGACTCCTCCCTTTTTAGTGTTAAATAATGAATTTCTTGTTGCTTTTCTGCATACGTTAAGTTGGTCATGCGGTTTTGCCTCTGTTGATCTTATGTCCTTACTGATTTGCACATGTTGACCTGTCCCAGGTGGTCTTGATACATAATTTTTAATGTGCTGTTGATTTAGTTATGGTCGCCAAGGTTATTAGCCTATAGTTTCCTTTTTTGTTGTGGTCTTGCCTCTAGGTTTAGGTATCAGGATAATACGGGCTTTACAGGGTGAGCTTTGAAGAGTTTCTTCTGACTTTTGTGGCATAGTTTGAGAATTGTTTGTTCTTTAAAAATGTGTTAAAAACATAACTGAAGCTGTGTGCTTTTCTTTGCAGATACTTAGAAATATCATCATTACTCATTATTTGTTCCAGTTTTTTTATGTCCATATCCTTGTTCTCATAAGTTACATGTGGGGAAACTTCTCAGATTTTCTAATTGTTGGCAAACTCTTGTTCAGAGTACTTTCTAATGGCCCCTGCACCTCTGTGGCAGAGCTCAGAATGTCTCCTTTCTGTTTCTCTTTTTTTATGTGCCTCCCTTTTTCCTTTGTGAGTGTAGCTGAAGAGTCACACATTTAATCTTTTCAAAAATCTAGCTCTTAAAAACATCCAGCTCTTCATTTTGTTTTCTATTCTGCATTATTTTAAACTGTATTTGTTTCCATTCTGATCTTTGTTATTTCTTTTCTTCTACCAATTCTAGATTTGGTTTTAACTTATTTCTAGTCCTTCAGTTGCATTGTCAGGTAGTTTATGTGAGGTTTTTTTTCCCTTTCTTTTATGTAGGCATTTACTGTTAGAAACTTCCATTCAAAACATTGTAAAATTTCAATTACATATATGCATATGTGTTTCTTTGTGTGCGTATATGCACATGGGTACAGGTGCCTTTGGAGGTCACGGGCATCTGATCCTCTGGAGCTGGGGTCACGGGGTCGTAGGCTGCATGAGCAGTGCATGCTGGTCACTGCCCAGCCGTGGCTCAGCCATAGCTTCCAGTCTAATACTGCTTTTGCTGTGCCTTGTTAGTTTTGGTTTCTATTTTCATTTGTTTCAAGAACATTTCCACTTCTCTTTTGTTTTATTGATTCAATGGTTAGCAGAGTATGTCACTTAACTCCCCAGACGTTATACATTCTTAAAGTTTCCTTTTGATGATTTTTTTGTCCATTGTGGTCTGAGACTGGGTTATGGTTTCTGAGTTTTATTGTTGAGTTTAATTTTTTTAATTAATTTGTTTTCTATCGTGACTTATTTTGTGGCTCAATACATGTTCTCTCCTAGGGCGTGTTCCATGTGCTGATGAGAAGAATGTGTATTCTGCCATTGGGTGAAATGTTCTCTTGGTGTCTGTTGCATTTATTTGTCCTTTAGGACAGTTTAACATCAAGGCTTCACTGTTGACTCTTTTCTCTTGTTGGTGGAGGTCTTGAATGATCTCTGTTGATGAAAACGGACCAACATTACTGCGTCATGATCTGTGTGGCTCACCCGTTTGCTTTACACTGTTGGGTGAGTTTAAGCCTTGCATGTGTGTGTATTTATAATTATTACTTTTTTTTATGTTGAATTGACCTCTTATTGGAAGAGAGCCTCTTCTTAAATTTGGTTTCTCTGCTAAAAGTATAACTAAATTTTTATATTTGATTTGTTTGCATGGAATATTCCACCAGACATCTGCTTTAAATCTCTTAGGTCTATCAACTGGTAAAGTCTCTTAAGGTAACAATGAAATCACTGGGTCTAGGTACTTTTAGGTATTCAGTTAATCCAAATGTTTTAGTAAGTTTACTCTATCTAGATTCAGATTTATTGATACATTAAGAGATTACTGCTGTAATTTAGACTTTTTCATATTTATTTTCTATGTCATTGTTCCTTCTCTTGCTATCCATTTTTATGCTTTGGTAGCTTTTTGTGCTGATAGTGTTTGTTTGCCTTTTATCTTTTCAATAAATGCTCTATTCGTGGGTTTCATGTATCTTTGTGTTTTCATGATAGTAGTTAGAATTCTTTGGGTTTTGAATTTACGGTTGCCTCAGTTGCTCATTGTAACGGTCGAGATTGTGCTGGCCTCCATCTGTGGGAAGTACTGATTGCTAGAGGGCGGGCGGCTTTTCTGATATGCTTCCCTTCGTTAACAAGTTATTATTTTCCCAGATTATTTCATCAGTTTTTCCCTGCCCCATAAGGTTTCTATTGAGATGTCTGTCTATTGGATGTTTTCCTATATTTGAAGTGCTACTTGTTTTAGACTTCTTCATAGTGCACTTTTAAATTTGATTACAATAAGTCATAGAGTTGAAGATCTCTGAGCTTCTTCAGTCTGGATGTCTCTATATTGCTTACTACTTGGCTCATTTGTGCTGCTAGTTCATTAAGTTTTTCTGTGCCCTTTTCCCTCTTCTCCTTTTGAAGTATCCGTAGTTCTAATATTTGTCTACATAATTATAGTTTATAAGTCTCATAGGCTATAGTACTTTATTTTTTCCATGAAAAAGAAAGTAACTCTAGTCCTCTGTCTGAATCTTGCAGAGGACCTGGGTTCAGTTCCTAGTACCCACCGCTCACAACATCTGTAAGTCTAGCTCCAGGGGATCTAATGCCCTGCCTTCTGTGAGCACTTTCATTCACATGAGCTTACCAAACCTTTAAAAGAAACCTTAATCTTAATGGCTATTTAAAAAATCTAAATTTAAGCTCAAATCTGCTTTATCTAGACTCTTGTTGAGATCTGTGAATGTGTGTGCATGTGCACACACACACACACTTCTATTTTGCTCTTATTCACTTCTCCCACCCTTTTTATCCCTCTACTTGTTCATCCCATGATGCACTTCAATAGCATCTGCTTTTATGTAAAAATCTCCATTCCATTTATAAGAGAAAGTATATGATATTTTAGTCCACCATTACCATCTCCAAGATTTGTTTGGTTCTTTTTCAAGACCTGTTGTGACTTTTTCATGATCTCTGTCTCTGGTGAGGTTTTCTGTTTTCATTGAATTAGCTGTATTCCCTTATGTCTTGTTAAATTGTTAAAACTATTATTTTAAATTATTTTCAGGCATTTTATGTCTTTTCCTTTAGAGTCGGCTGCCGGGGTTGGGATGTTCTTTTGGAGCCATTATTCTTCCTTTTGTATTCTTCTTGTGTTCCCACATTTGCATGTTCGCTGGGCAACCTTGCTCACCTTACTCAGTTTTGTCATTGGCTTTTGTAGTTCTAGCCTGGCTCCTGGTGATTAGTCTTGGATGTCTTTTGGGCAGATGGTGATGTTGTAGTTGCAAGTGAATGCAGTGATGTACTCTCCACATAGTTCAACCATAATCACATCGGTGATTCCTGTTGGGTGTAGGAGTATGGATCAATGGCCTAGGCTGCAGGGGTATGTGGTTTTATCAGTTGTCACTCATTTCTCTTAGGTGGGAAGTGTCTGCTTGCCATTTTGTATGTGGCATAGCCTAAAATGTTTGTGGGGGTGCCTTTTTAATATCTGAAGGGCCCACAGGGGCCAACCATTCCGACAGATCTTGATGGCTTTGGGAAATTGCTAATGTCTGAGGAATGCAGTGGAGTGTGCTGCGCTGGTGCACTTAGATGTGGTGCACACCAGTGTCCACAGGCTGCCTGGCTGCCTCGCAGGCTTCAGCTTCTGAAATTGCTCAGAATAGGTTGCATAGCTGCAAGGGCATGAGCTAGACCACCTTGTTTCTTTGCTGTTTTTTGAGAGTGATGTTTTTAACTTCACAATAAGAAATGATCTCAGAGCAGCTGATATTGGTAGAAGACTAGTTAGAACAGCTGGGGTATACTTCTCAGTTGACAGCCATCATGGTACAAATTCTATTTTAATTGAAATTCTAAAACTTTTCTAGTTTGTTTCTAAGAGGAGAAAGGTGATAATCCATTACTAAAAACAAGCAGGCCAAAATATATTTTCCTTTTGTGCAAGCTAACAATATGCAAGTTTAGGAACTTTATATAGCTTTTAAAGTTAGGAGATGCTTTTTTGTGTTTGTTTAGATGTTTTTTAGATAGGGCCCCACTATGTAATCTTAGCTACACAGCTAGTCACTATGTAGACCAAACAGAGATCCATCTGCCTCTACCACCCAAATGCTGAGATTAAAGGTGTGTGTGTGATTATACCTGGCTGTTTAAGATACCTAATGAAATTATAGAATTCCATAAAACTAGCAGATCTTATCTTTGTATATTACTTGGATTTTGGTAAAAATTAGTAGCCATTGAAGGGAGGCGACTAGAAGGGTACAGACCATTCTTTCTGGTTTTAAAGACATATGGGACACTCGCAGCCCCCTTTGCTCTTCTTTACCAAACCTGTAGAAATAATACTTAAAAAAAAAAAACCCACCCATATTTAGCTATGTTGGTACAAGAAGGGGAACTTTTGGTAATTCAGAAACTGGTGAATTTCTAAAAATAGGATTTCTGTGGGTGATATTCATGCCCAGAGAGGTGGGATATGAGTAGGAGCAGAAAAGTTCCCAGAATAATTAATAGGGTGATTGTTTAGCATTGCTGCAACTTAGCAACTGGGCAGCCCTGAGTACTGTACATTCTAACAACAGTTAGATCCAAACAGATGGTCTGCTCCATGGGTAAGAGTCATGGAGCGACGGCTCTACCCTGCTGGTATAAGGTAGGATAACTAGCTAAGCTTATACCTGTAAGGTCGGCTAATAATCCTGCCTCATGGCATGCCTGTTCTCCACTCCTACTGTAACCAGTTTGAGATGAGTGCTACTTCCATAGTATGGAGCATCAAATTCCTCAGAGTGTAACAGGATCCTGAGTACAGAAACAAGCATCTCCAAATGTTTCTCCAAGCCAGTACCATAAAAATGGAGCCAATAAACAGGAGACCTTAGGGTCAAGTGATAAGTTACAACAGAGTTCTAAAGTAAATGTAGCTGGTCATTTTATACAGTGAGTTTCTTATACCCTTTAAAGAGTCTAGAAGTTTCAAGACATGAGCAAGCTTTTGTTAAAAAGAGGCAATTACTGTTGCCCAGAGCTTGGGTTCCAGTCCTGAGGTCTCTGGCTGGAGCCCTCAGCTCAGCTCTCTCCGCTTCCGGATCCAGATCAGCCTGGGCGGCAACACCACATCTCCAGGTCCTGCAAGAGGCAAGAGGGGGAGCCTTCGGGTGCCTGCTTTGGGATCTGAACGGCCAGGGCCACAGCGCTCGGTCTCCAGGAAGTGCGGGAGACCCGGTGTGCACCCAGAGGCAGTCTGGGAGCTCGCAGCTCAGCTTGCTCCTGTGGCCCAGAGCTTGGGTACTAGTCCTGAGGCCTCTGGCTGGAGCCCTCAGCTCAGCTATTTCCGCTTCCGGATCCAGATCAGCCTGGGCGGCAACACCACATCTCCAGGTCCTGCAAGAGGCAAGAGGGGCTTCCGGGCGGCCAGCTGGGAGAAGTCGGTGTGCTCCTGTAAATCCAGCGGGCCCCAGCGGGAGCCTTCAGGTGTCTGCTTCGGGATCTGAACAGCCTGGGCAACAGCACCCGGTCTCCAGGTAGTGCAGGAGGTAAGCTGTGCACCAGAGGCCACCTGGGAAGGGGCAGCTTGCACTGGTGAGTCCAGCATTGACAAGACCAACTAACACCAGTGAGAACTAGATGGCAAAAGGCAAACGCAGGAATGTCACTAACAGAAATCAAGGCAATATGGCAACATCTGAACCCAATTCTCCTCTACCAGCATGTCCTGGATACCCCATCACACCAGTAAAACAAGATTTGGATTTAAAATCACTGGTCATGATGCTGGTACAGGAACACATGAAGGACATACTTAAAGAAATTCAGGAGAAAATGGATTAAAAGTTAGAAGCCCTTGCAAGGGAAACACAAAAATCATTGAAAGAAATCCAGGAGAATACAAAAGCCAATAATGAGGAAACGCAAAAAACACTTAAAGAAATACAGGAGAACTTTGGTCAACAGGCTGAGGTCATGAAAGAGGAAACACAAAAATCTCTTAAAGAATTACAGGAAAGCATAAACAAGCAAGTGAAGGAGCTAAGCAAAACCATCCATGATCTAAAATCAGAAGTAGAAACAACTAAGAAAACTCAAAGGGAGACAACTTTGGAGATAGAAAACCTTGGGAAGAAATCAGGGGACAGAGATGCAAATATCAACAACAGAATACAAGAGATAGAAGAAAGAATCTCAGATGCTGAAGATTCCATAGAAACCATGGACTCAACAGTTAAAGAAAATGCAAAATGCAAAAAGCTTATAACCCAAAATATCCAGGAAATCCAGGACACAATGAGAAGACCAAACCTAAGGATTATAGGCATAGATGAGAGTGAAGATTTACAACTTAAAGGGCCAGCAAATATCTTCAATAAAATTATGGAAGAAAACTTCCCTAACCTAAAGAGAGAGATGCCCATGAATATACAAGAAGCCTACAGAACTCCAAACAGACTGGACCAGAGCAGAAATACTTCCCGTCACATAATAATCAAAACACCAAATGTTCTAAACAAAGAAAGAATATTAAAGGCAGTAAGAGAAAAAGGCCAAGTAACATATAAAGGAAGACCTATCAGAATCACAGCAGACTTTTCACCTGAGACTATGAAGGCTAGAAGGTCCTGGGCAGATCTCATGCAGACTCTAAGAGAACACAAATGCCAGCCAAAACTACTATATCCAGCAAAACTCTCAATCACCGTAGATGGAGAAACTAAGATATTCCATGACAAAACCAAGTTTACCCAATATCTATCCACAAACCCAGCCCTACAAAGGATAATAGGAGGAAAACACCAATACAAGGAGGGAAACTTCACCCTGGAAAAATCAAGATAGTAACCTTTCATCAAACCCAAAAGAAGTTAAGCAATCAAATTTAAAAAATAACGTCAAAAATGACAGGAAGTAACAATCACCATTCCTTAATATCTCTTAACATCAATGGACTTAATGCCCCAATAAAAGGACACAGACTAACTGACTGGATACGTAAACAGGACCCTACATTTTGCTGCTTACAGGAAACACACCTCAGGGTCAAAGACAAACACTACCTTAGAGTAAAAGGCTGGAAGACAATTTTACAAGCAAATGGTCTCAGGAAACAAGCTGGAGTAGCCATTTTAATATCAGATAAAATTGACTTTCAACCCAAAGTCATCAAAAGAGACTCTGAGGGACACTTCTTGCTGGTCAAAGGAAAAATACAACAAGAAGAACTCTCAATCCTGAATGAACATCTATGCTCCAAATGCAAGGGCACCCTCTTTCGTAAAAGAAACTTTATTAAAGCTCAAAGCACACATTGCACCTAACACAATAATTGTGGGTGACTTGAACACTGCACTTTCCTCAATGGACCGATCAGGAAAACAGAAACTAAACAGGGACACAATGAAACTAACTGAAGCTTTGGACCAATTAGATTTAACAGATATATATAGAACATTCTATCCTAAAGCAAAAGAATATACCTTTTTCTCAGCACCTCATGGTACTTAATTCTGCACTGAAACCTTCTCCAAAATCGACCATATAATTGGTCACAAGACAGACCTCAACAAATATAAGAAGATCGAACTAATCCCATGCCTCCTATCAGATCACTATGGAGTAAAAGTGGTCTTCAATAGCAACAAAAATAACAGAAAACCCACATACACGTGAAAACTGAACAATATTCTACTCAATGATACCTTGGTCAAGGAAGAAATAAAGAAAGAAATTAAAGACTTTTTAGAACACAATGAAAATGAAGACACAACATACCCAAATCTATGGGACACAATGAAAGCAGTGCTAAGAGGAAAACTCATAGCCCTGAGTGCCTCCAAAAAGAAAATGGAGAGAGCATACATTACCAGCTTAATGACACACCTGAAAGCCCTGGAACAAAAAGAAGCTATTTCACCCAGGAGGAGTAGAAGGCAGGAAATCATCAAACTCAGGGCCAAAATCAATCAAGTAGAAACAAAGAGAACCATACAAAGGATCAACAAAACCGGGAGCTGGTTCTTTGAGAAAATCTACAAGATAGATAAACCCTTAGCCCGACTGACCAAAGGGCACAGAGAAAGTATCCAAATTAACAAACTTAGAAATGAAAAGGGAGATATAACAACAGAAACTGAGGAAATCCAAAAAATCATCAGATCCTACTACAAGAGCCTGTACTCAACACAACTGGAGAATCTGGAGGAAATGGACAATTTCCTTGACCGATACCAAATACCAAAATCAGGACTAAATAGACCATCTAAACAGTCCCATAATGCCTAAAGAAATAGAAGGAGTCATAGAAAGTCTTCCAACCAAAAAAAGCACAGGACCAGATGGTTTCAGTGCAGAATTCTATCAGACCTTCAAAGAAGAGTTAACACCAATACTCTTCAAACTATTTCACAAAATAGAAACAGAAGGAACCCCACTCAATTCCTTCTATGAAGCCACAATTACGCTGATACCAAAACCACACAAAGATCCAAGAAAGAAAGAGAACTTCAGACCAATTTCCCTTATGAACATCGATGCAAAAATACTCAATAAAATTCTTGCCAACCGAATCCAAGAACACATCAAAACGATCATCCACCATGATCAAGTAGGCTTTATCCCGGGAATGCAGGGTTGGTTCAATATACGGAAATCCATCAATGCAATCCACTACATAAACAAACTCAAAGAAAACCACATGGTCATTTCATTGGATGCTGAAAAAGCATTTGACAAAATTCAGAATCCTTTCATGCTTAAAGTCCTGGAGAGAACAGGAATTCAAGGCCCATACCTAAACATAGTAAAAGCAATATACAGCAAACCGGTAGCCAGCATCAAACTAAATGGAGAGAAACTTGAAGCAATCCCACTGAAATCAGGGATTAGACAAGGCTGCCCCCTCTCTCCTTATCTTTTCAATATTGTACTTGAGGTACTAGCTCGGGAAATTCGACAACATAAGGAGGTCAAAGGGATACAAATTGGAAAGGAAGAAGTCAAACTATCATTATTTGCAGACGACATGATAGTCTACCTAAGTGACCCAAAAAACTCCACTAGAGAGCTCCTACAGCTGATAAACAACTTCAGCAAAGTGGCAAAGAGAAGGGGGCTTATGGGACTTTGGGGGAGTGGGGGGGCTAGGAAAGGGGAAATCATTTGAAATGTAAATAAAAAATATATCAAATAAAAAAATTTAAAAAAAAAGAACTGAAATAAGCAAAAAAAAAAAAAAAAAATCAACTCAAGCAAATCAGTGGCCTTCCTATACTCAAAGGATAAGCAGGCTGAGAAAGAAATTAGGGAAATGACCCCCTTCACAGACAGTATAAAGTATCTTGGTGTGACTCTTACCAAACATGTGAAAGATCTGTATGACAAGAACTTCAAGACTCTGAAGAAGGAAATGGAAGAAGACCTCAAAAAATGGGAAAACCTCCCATGCTCATGGATCGGTAGAATCAATATAGTTAAAATGGCCATTTTGCCAAAAGCAATATACAGATTCAATGCAATACCCATCAAAATCCCAACTCAATTCTTCACAGAGTTAGAAAGAGCAATTATCAAATTCATCTGGAATAACAAAAAACCCAGGATAGCTAAAACTATTCTCAGCAACAAAAGAAAGTCTGGGAGAATCAGTATCCCTGACCTCAAGCAATACTACAGAGCAATAGTGTTAAAAACTGCATGGTATTGGTACAGTGACAGGCAGGAGGATCAATGGAACAGGATTGAAGATCCAGAAATGAACCCACACACCTATGGCCACTTGATCCTCGACAAAGAGGCTGAAAACATCCAATGGAAAAAAGATAG
The DNA here is from genome assembly GCF_947179515.1 of Apodemus sylvaticus. NCBI lineage: Eukaryota > Metazoa > Chordata > Mammalia > Rodentia > Muridae > Apodemus > Apodemus sylvaticus. Next base: position 113,671,295 of record NC_067477.1, read on the forward strand.
CCTTTTCAACAAATGGTGCTGGTTCAACTGGAGGTCAGCATGCAGAAGAATGCGAATTGATCCATCCTTGTCTCCTTGTACTAAGCTCAAATCCAAATGGATCAAGGACCTCCACATAAAGCCAGACACTCTGAAGCTAATAGAAAAGAAACTGGGGAAGACCCTTGAGGACATCGGTACAGGGAGAAAGTTTCTGAACAGAACACCAATAGCGTATGCTCTAAGAGCAAGAATTGACAAATGGGACCTCATAAAATTACAAAGTTTCTGTAAGGCAAAGGACACCATCAAGAGGACAAATCGGCAACCAACAAATTGGGAAAAGATCTTCACCAATCCTACAACAGATAGAGGGCTAATATCCAATATATATAAAGATCTCAAGAAGTTAGACTCCAGAAAACCAAACAACCCTATTAAAAAATGGGGTACAGAGTTAAACAAAGAATTCTCACCTGAAGAACTTCGGATGGCGGAGAAGTATCTTAAAAAATGCTCAACTTCATTAGTCATTAGGAAAATGCAAATCAAAACAACCCTGAGATTTCATCTTACACCAGTCAGAATGGCTAAGATTAAAAATTCAGGAGACAGCAGGTGTTGGAGAGGGTGTGGAGAAAGAGGAACACTCCTCCACTGCTGGTGGGGTTGCAAATTGGTACAACCACTCTGGAAAGCAGTCTGGCAGTTCCTCCGAAAACTGGGCCCCTCACTTCCAGAAGATCCTGCTATACCACTCCTGGGCATATACCCAGAGGATTCCCCACCATATAATAAGGATTCATGCTCTACTATGTTCATAGCAGCCCTATTTATAATTGCCAGATGCTGGAAAGAACCCAGGTATCCCTCAACAGAAGAGTGGATGCAAAAAATGTGGTATATCTACACAATGGAGTACTATTCAGCCATTAGAAACAATGAATTCATGAAATTCTTAGGCAAATGGATGGAGCTAGAGAACATCATACTAAGTGAGGTAACCCAAACTCAAAAAGTGAATCATGGTATGCACTCACTAATAAGTGGATATTAACTTAGAAAACTGGAATACCCAAAACATAATCCGCACATCAAATGAGGTACAAGAAGAAAGGAGGAGTGGCCCCTTGTTCTGAAAAGACTCAGTGAAGCAGTATTCGGCAAAACCAGAACGGGGAAGTGGGAAGGGGTAGGTGGGAGGACAGGGGGAGAGAAGGGGGCTTACGGGACTTTCGGGGAGTGGGGGGCTAGAAAAAGGGAAATCATTTGAAATGTAAATAAAAAATTATATCGAATAATAAAAAAAAAAGAGGCAATTAGAGCTGGAATGGCTCAGTGGTTAAGAAGTCTGCTCTTCCAGAGGACCTAGATTCAATTCGCAGCACCTTGTGGCAGCTTACAACTGTCCGTAGCTCTAGTCCTACCTTCACACAGACATACATGCAGACAAGACACCAATCAATACTCATAAAATTATAAAATGCTCATAAATTATTTAAAATGAGGCAATTAGAGATCTGGGGAATGAGAAACATAGTTGTTGAAATGGAACACTTTATTGGTGGCAGGGAGCTTTTTGGGGTTCAGAAATGCGATGAGTTCCTGAACTAAGGTATTCATAGTAGGGATAGAGGTAGAGGAAGCTCATAATAGAGGTGATAATTAAATTATGAAGATTGAATGCAGGATTAGAAAAGAGAATGGAGAATCCTGGAATCCCCCTTAGGTTCTTGATTTTGGTTGTGTGGCCAGAGATGATGTTACTTGGGAACCTGGCTTTAGAGCAAATTGAAGGCTAGAAGCAGTTTCTGAGGGAGAATGAAAGATACTGTTGTGGCACTTGCGTTTATAGAGATGAGGGTGTTTGTAGGACGACCATATAGAAAAGCATAGTCCGCTGACTGGTGAGTGTTTGGGTTTAGAAGCAAATATTTGGACTTCATTAAGATTGAGAAGTCATATAAGGAGAATGGTAGTTTGATCTGTTTTTTCAAAGGTGATAAAGCTCAGGAAATATAGACAGACTGCTACCATTTGGAGCTTTGTACAAAACCAGCCATAAGCAAGAGAGGAAAGAAAACCTGATGGTGAGAGGTAAACTGAGACCACTGTCCTGAAAATCAGAGAAGGGAAGGAGTGCTCACTAGCTATAGTGCATGTGGCAATTACGAGGTGACCAGACAGGAATAGCTTCATAGACTGTAGGGTGGGGGAGTGCCTCTAAGAGCAGATTACCGGGCATTGAGTCAGTGGAGTTAAGATGGAGGCCCCTGAGTGTGTGCTGCAGGTACTTAGAGGTCTATGAGCACCATGGCCGAGGCAGGCAGCAGAAGCAGCAGCAGCAGCAGGGTGAAAGGGGAGGTGAAAGGAGAGTGAATTAATTCCCATAGGCCTTTTGTCGCCAGCCTCTACCTTTCTCTGCTAGTTTCTTATTGTTCACCTACAGACATTATATGACTGTTATCTTTTTACTTGATGTTTCAATCAAATATATGGCTTGAGCAGAAATACTTACTTTCTTCTCCTGTTATGTGTTTATTCTCCTTAGCTGCTTGAACTGCAAGTCTGTCATGGTCCAAGAGAGTGCCCCTTTCTGTCTGCCACTTAACCATAATGTTAAAAATACTCAATTCCAAGTGCTTTGAGGCTGGCTATAGCGGCTCACACCTGAACCAGCACTCGCTCTCAAGGTTGAAGGCTGGAAGACTGCAGGTTTGAGTCTAGACTGCCAACAAAACTGCTCAAAACAAATCATGCCCACATAGTCAAACACACTTTTAATCCCAGCAGGCGGATCTCTGTGAGTTCAAGGTCAGCATGGTCTCCATAGCCAATTCCAGGATACCTAGGCCTATATAGGGAGACCTTGCCTTAAAAAAAAAAGTCTTTGAAAACCAATGATGCAAACATAGTATGAAGAGATTCTGTTTTGTCACAGTATTTGAAAGAAAAAAAAAAAAGCCTGTTTTAAAGAGTTAGTTGCTTGTTTGATTTAAGGCAGCCTTAAAACCTACCTACCTACCTACCTACCTACCTACCTTCCTAACTGCCTGAGGGAGAACATGTACTTCATCCTACTGGTTTTAATTTGGTATCATAATTAAGAACACTGAAAGTCTAGAACCTTGTTTGAGATAGAAAAAAAAATGATGAGGTGGAGCCTGCTGGTTCCCTGCCTAATGTCCATTCTCCATTTCTTTCTTAGTAACATAACTGCCTTGTTGTGGGCATGTCACTGAGCACAGCTGTAAACTGACACTTCCTAGTGGCTATAAACAGAAGTCTTTGGGCAGGGCTTCTAGGAAAGTTCTTTAAAGGGAATGGACTCATCTGGAAACCCTCAGGAGCTCTTATCCCTTCATCCTGTCTTCTGCTGGGACACAAATGTAATTGCTGTGGCTTTGCTGGTAGTTTTTTGTTGTTGTTGTTTTGTTTGGCCATAGATGATGTGGAACACTGGATGCCGTGGAGCCAGGCTAGGAGGAAGAAAAAGTGAAATAACCTGGTCTCTGTGCGGCTATGAGCTGCCAGTCTATCCCAAAAGACATTTTCCCCCTCCCCTCAAAACTCTTATAATAGAAAAATAAACCTCTCCATTCCAACCACAGATATTTTTTCTTGTGCAACCAAAGCTAATCCTGCTTGACTAAGGGAGTCTGCAGTTCACTGCTGCCAGACTGCTTTGCAGGGCTAGCCTTGGCAACTGCTTCCCAGGGCTAGCCTTGGCAGCTGCTTCCCAGGTGCCACGAGGGGCCAGCCTTTGCATCCTTTGCAGCCCTTTCTGTACAGCCAGGGAGGGGGTTATGGAACCAGCTGACTTGGTTCCAAATTGACACAAATGAACAATTAAAAACATAGTTTAAACGTGAGTCCAGATAATCCTTGAAAGAGCCAGTCACAGCTTCCAGTTCTGAAAGAGTAAGCCCTTCCCTGTAGATGTGAGCAGACAGTAAGCTAGCAGGAGGGAGACTGTTTCAGGAACTCAAGAGAAGGGACAATCTGAGTTTTCACAGCAGATGCTACCTGCTAAATAATTACAGCACTGTAGCATGCTTGGTTTTCTTTTGTTTTGTTTTGGGTTTTTTTTTTTTTGCTTGTTTTTTTTTTTTTAAACAACAACAAATTACAGAGTTCTTAGGCTTAAAGAGAATGTGTTATGATTTGGAGTATTCTGATACAGGTAAAAGCTTTTGGAAAATGACACCATTCATTCTGAACTAAAATTATAATGTAAAGAAGCTTGGACACTCCAGAAAAACATACTGGTGGATTAGGATATTATTTCAAATGATTTTGCATGATTTTGGGAAGAGTCTAATATTTTGACAAAAAAGATAGCACACACAGTAGACAGGCCAAGGGGGTCCACTATATAAAAGTTGATGTTTCTTGACAGGAATATGTATTAGTAATAAGCAAATGCTCAAAGAAAATGTTGCTAAACCAAAGTCTCACCTTTAAAAAAAAACTCACCAAATAAGATGATTAGAAATATGCTAGTCATACTGCTATTGTTTAAGGATGAGAGAGAATTCTTTAGTTATTGGTGGGAGTAAAGGGTTAGGGAATTATTTTCAAAAGATAGTCAGATTGGTTGGAATCTACTCTCAAATTTAATGAAAAAATGCTGTACCTTTGGATTAAAGCACTAGGAAGATTCTAGTTGAAATTTTGGCTTGCATGTGGTACATGGTTATAATCATAGTAATCAGGAGGTAGGGGTAGGAGGAAACTGAGATTTTTAGATTACTTGCAGAGAATATGAAGTAAAAGAAATAGGTTATTATGCAGGGGTAAGTTGGGCAGGTGTCATGTAGAACCAGGAAAGCAGTCAGGCTATTTGGACTTTATTTTAGGGGAAAGGGAAGCTATGGAAGGATCTTTAATAATTCAGAAGTGATATAGATATGATCTAGTTTATTTTATAAAACATCATTTAAGCTAGAGCATAAATGTATTAGAGGCAGGTAAAATTGGAGGCAGTAAGATTAACTAAAGGGTTGCCTTACTAATTCTTTTGTTCTAGTAATAAATATTTTTAGGTCAAAGCTCAGAATAGACTGACCATAGTAGGATCATAAAGATAGAAATCCTAAATAGGTTTAGGTTTTGGTGGCTGAATGCTAGCTAGATTGATGCAGAAACGTTTGCAGGTAAATAGATGATGATGATGATGATGATGATGATGACGACGACGACCACAATGACAACGACAACGACGACAGTGACTACATTCAGTAGATGAGCCCTGAAGAAGACTAGGGAAGGATGATAACTTTACTAAGAGTTGCTTATAGGATACCTAAGTTGAGATCTAACTATAGCTTTTCAGATTTAAAGTTCAGAAAAGAGACTTAAAGAGTTACTTTTCTGTTGTGATGATCAAACATCATGACCAAGGCCATGTCTAACGGACAGCATTTGTGGCTTCTGTCTCAGAGGCTAGAGTTCACGGTGTCAGCTGAAGGGAGGTTGAGAGCTCGCATCCTGATCCATGTCCACGAGGGAGAGTCTTTCCCTCCCTGGGAATGAGTCTTCTGAAACCTCAGAACCTCAGTGGCACAGCTTCTTCAACAAGGCCACCCTTCCCAGTTCTTCCCAAACAGTTCTACCATCTGGGCTCCACAGATTCAAATAACTGAGCCTATCTAAATCTAATCACCACAGTCTCTAATGTTATCAATGTTTCAAAACATCAACCTAGGGGAGTAAACAGATAATCTAGGTCATATTCTTAGATAATCTAAAATAAGGATTTTGTTGGTAAGGTTTCAGGATTTAAAAAGGTAGGAAATTTCAGAAAAGTCTAAGTATTAGAAACATAAGGAAGTGACAGCAGGTGAAGATAGGTTTCTCACTTTGAGGAGTGAAGTTCTAGGTGACAGGAAGACTAGATGAACTGAGTATTAAAGACATTAGTATGAGTGCTTGCTGAGTTTAGTGTAGTTAACGGCTTCAGAAATTATTGTAGACATGTACCTCATCTTTAGCTCTGTCAGAGGGCCTGGAGAGAGTGATATCAAGTAGCACCACACAACACGCAGACAGTGGGGGGTTAACACTATTCTCTAATTAAAACAGAAAGAAAGGGAAGGAAGGAAGGAAGGAAGGAAGGAAGAAAAGAAAGAAAGAAAAGGAAGAAGGAAAGAAAAGGAAGGAAGAAAGAAAGAAAGAGAAAGAAAGAAAAGAAAAGAAAGAAAGAAGGAAGGAAGGAAGGAAGGAAGGAAGGAAGAAAGAAAGAAAGAAAGAAAGAAAGAAAGAAAGAAAGAAAGAAAGAAAGAACAAAAGAAAGAAAGAAAGAAAGAAAGAGAAAGAAAGAAAGAAAAAGAATTAGCAAGCTAGCGAGCTAAAGCTTTTTAAGAATGACTGATTTTAGGGTTGGGGCAGGGAATATTCAAAATCTGAAAGGGCAGCTGCTTGGCAGAAGGATAGAGAAACCAATCTGTAAAAAGCACCCAGTGGCCAAGGCTGCAACAACAGCATAACCAAACAAACCAAGCTCATAGTAATTGGTTATAATGCAAGCAGACATAAATATTCTTCAATTCACATTGATAAAGTTAATGATTAAATAAAGGATCCCATTTGCCTATCTTACAATGAAGATTCTTAAATGATTTGTGGATCATTTTCTCTAAAGGGCTGGATTTAAGTGGGTACTGCACTTAGTGACTGAGAAGAAATGTCTCTTTGTTGAATAGAGGCTATTTAACATTAAATATGTCAAGATCAAGGTACTTTTATGGGATAGGTTAAAGAATACAAGGTGTTCATCATGGGAGCAGTTCAGGAGAGATGTGGGGAGACTTCAGGGCTCTAAATATATACCTTTAACTTTGGCCAATATTGTAAGATATTTATTATAAATAAATTTAACCAGAAACTAACAGACATTTTATGTCTATCAAAAGCCCACTTAAAACATCAGCTCTGAGGAAGGCAATCTGGTGAATCTCTTAATTATGCATTCATCTAGTTCCTTACATTAAGCCTTCAAAGAACAATAATATCAAGATCATTGTCACCTTGGTCTCCCGTGACATGAAAAATGCCTGTGTGTTCAGCTCTGATTTAATATGTCATCTGTCTTTTCAGAACCTCTCAGCAAGGAACATCATTTAAATAATGTGTGTTTTCTAAAATTACATCAAAAACTAAGTCCACTAGACTCATTAGTCCTGGAATAACTTCATTCAGTTTGGGTAAAATTTTTACATCTTTTCTTCTTGTCAACCATTGAGAATTTATAGCCTAGAATAGGTAGATTGAATTCTGATATTCAGTATTTATAATTTTATGCTACTGTAAGTTTGATAGTATCTGTTTCATTTGCTTTAATGACACACAACAAATGTTACCCCTAAACTTGATGGCTTAAACAACTTTTTCTTTTGAACAGTTTTACAGGAGCAGAATGTGGGCAGCAATCAACTAGGGCTTCTGCTCCCATGAGCTTTGGCTGGGATCACACTTATTCAGCTGCTGCTCCTCAGGGCTGCTCTGTCTGTAACTTCACTCGAATGACTGACACTCCCAAGTATCTATCCATGGCCTCCCCACAATATTGTGCTGTTAGATGTTCAGATTTCTTAAACTGTCTTCTGGCTTCTAAGTGGCAAAGGGGAAGCTGCTGGTCCTGTCCATCTCTGGAGCTTTAGGACATCATCATTTCCATTATATCCACTGGTCAGAGTAAGACACAGGGCCAGTCAGGGTGGAGGGTCTGGGAAGTGAAGTCTCATCACTTGGAAGGAAGGAATCTGCCCCAGCCATCTTTGGAGGAAAGCATGTGGCCATTATCATCTAACACATGATCTAATATTTTAATTGTATCTACATGGTTTTGATTGATCTTATACTCTAACTTGTAATCCTGTTAGAAATTGGATTTTATAAATGTTAAATAAAACTTATCTTAATTTAAAAGATTTTAAAAATCACAAAAGGCCCTGCTACAGGTCTCTTTAGCCTGGTGTGGTAGCTTATACCTGCAGTGTTTGCCAAACATAGACTTTAAGATTGCAAGTTCAATGCCAGCCTAGGTTATGCAGCCAGTTCTAGGCCAGAGCAGGGCATAGAATGAGGCCCTGTCTTGAGAAATGAAATAAATATATTTAAGAAAACCTCTTATTGTTTTCATTCTGTACACATTTATCTTGGATTAGAGCTTCCAAAACACCTTTACTTGGTAATTGGAGCTGTGCCCTAAGAACCTAACCTGATATGGAAAGTTGATGACACATTCCCTGTTTTTCTAAAGCCCAGGTAAAGTTTGTGGAACACAATTCTTCAGAAGTATAATGAAGCCAGTTGTGATGGTGCATGCTTTTAGTCTCAGCACTTGGAAGGCTGAGGCAGAAGGATCTCTTTGAGTTCAAGGCCAGTCTGTTCTATATAATGAGTTCCAGAGTAGTTAGGTCTATATTGAAAGACTGTCTCAAACAAAACAAAACAAAACAAAACAAAAAAGTTACCATATTTAAATGCAGATATTCTTTAGCCTAGTAATTCAGCTTCCTGTGTAGCATACATTGATAGCTGTGTCAAAATATTGGAAGCAGTACAGTGAGAGACTAATTAAATTACATATATCATATAATATATTATGAAATTGTCTGAAGGATGAGGAGATTCTATAAAAAAATGAAATGAGATGAGCTGTAATATACAAGAGTCTGGGAATGAGGCTTACTGGTAAAAGGAGGAGCTAGTGTTCCCAGGACCCTGGTTGCATCACCAGCATGAAGGTGGAGTGGGGGGCTGAAATATGTCTTATTGTACTGTAGGAATACTGTACTTACCCTTCTAGTAATGACATGGGATGTTGCACTGCCCATGTGATCATCAGAAGCAGGATGAATGACCTAGGCAGTGTGACATAGCCTCAGGCTGCTGTTGTCATTCCGAGAACACCACAAGAAAAGTGTCTGCCATCTTCCTTTCAGAGTGGATGACACAGGACTACTCTGGGTGACATACAATTTAAAACTTATAGATTGCTCTTGGAGTTTTCTTTTTAATATCTTGGACTATCACTGAGCACGGGTAACGAGCTGGAAAGCACCCTGTGCTTCACTTCTGGATGCGTCTTTGTTTGAGGTAGACTATGACCGCTCTATTCAGACAGGAGAGGACTAGCAAGGAGGCAAAGGCTTAGTGGAAGATTAATGCACAAACTGGATCCCTGGGCTGAGAGGTAGAGTTGTCGTCTTTGCATTGTTCAGGTATTTTCCCATTATTTTATTGGATAGTTATTTTTTTTCTGTATTGAACAATTAATTACATTCTAGAAATAGGTTCTTTGTCAGATATTTACCCTGCAGATAGTTACGGTCTAATATTCTGTTTTCAGGACGGTGTCTTTTGCATGGTGGAAGTCAGTGTTGATGTGCTTGATTTGTTTTGAGCACATGAATCTTTTATTTTGTTGAACTTATCCTAAGTATGTCTTTGCCTTCTTTAATGCATATGTGCATATGGTGTGAATGTGTGTCTCTAGGCTTTTTAAAAAGTTCTTTGCGTACAGAGGGTGATGTTGGGAGAATATTTGTTGCCTGTGAGAACTATTACTCCAAGATTTTTAAAGATGCATATCTAAGCCAACTTCAGTCCCAGCACTCAGGAGGCACAGGCTGGTGGATCCAAGTTCGAGGCTAGCCTGATCTGCATAGTGACTTCTAGGACATCGAAACTATATAGGAAGACCTTATCTGAAAAACAAAACAAAATAAAATTTAAAAAATATATGTTTTCAACATATCACATCTTGCTTAAAATAATATATACTCCATATATCATATGAGACTTATGAAAAATTGTCCTCACTTTTTAATCTTAATTTTTTTCTGTAAAATTTATTTTTATACATGTTTTTACCCTACAATAATTATATTATTCTTTGCCTAATTAGTAAATAATCTGAAGTGAATATACATAAGAGGAGAGCTGCAGAAATGGCTTAGTGGTTAATTATTTGCCCCACAAGCATGAAGACCAGAGGTCAGACCCCCAGAATTCATGTAAATGTTTTTTGTTCATGGAAGCTGCCTGTTATTTTAGGTTTGGAAGTCAAATATTCTATGGGATTCTTAGGGCATTCTCTGGCTAGCAAGTCGAGCCACATTGGTAAGCTCTGAGGGGTTAAGAGGCCCTTCCTGACATCAGGCTTTGGCTTCCACACGCATGTGTAACAATGTGCATGCACACACACATACATATACATGTAAACTGTACATACACTTGCACATCATACACAAAAATATGAAAACGAAAAGAAAAAGAGGTAAAATAAGTATATTTCTTTTCCTTTCCAGCACTCTCTTTTTGGTAGATACAGACTCTCACCTGGCACTCTGCTCTTGCCTGAAGAACTTCCCTCCACATTTTTCACACTTAGGCCTACTTTTTTTTTCAACTAGATTCTTGAATATTCTGATTACACTAAAGTCTGTTATGTTTTCAACAACTTAATTGTTTTGTTTTTGTTAGTTGCTCTATGTCTTCGTATACATGTCTCCAGTTCCCATGCACTCAGCCTCTGTTCTCTTGTGTCTAGAGCACTGCTAGAGTCTGGCATTGTGTGCTTCCTCCCCTCTGGGTTCTGTACCACCCTCACCTTTCAGCCTTTGCACATCTCTTCTGCAGAGGAGTTGTCCTTCTTCTAATGGTGGCTTAGTGCTTCTCTCTGCTGTGTTGTGGAGCAGGGTGGGCTCCTCTCTTACCCTGACCAGACTGAACTGCCACCAGGCACTGAGGCTTGGGCTTTGTCCACATTCTTGCCCTTGCTCCCTCATGGAAGTCATATTCTACCAATTATTTGTGATTAGTCCTGGGCAGGAATGCCTTCTCTTCCCCTAGTTGTAGGAACTGTGTCATCTTTGTGATTGCTGTAGCATCCCTTGCTACACCATCTTTTCCCATTCTTCAACCCTGTTCCCGAAAGCCTAAGCATTTTGATCTCATTTTCCCTTTAAGCAGTAGACTTTGCTTTCACAGAAGTGAAAGAGACTTTATTGTTTTGATTTTTTGTTTTGTTTCATTGTTTATTTGTTTCCCCATTGGAGAACAGATAAGCTTTTAGACCTGTTCCTAGATTCCTAGACTCTTTCCCCCTGCACACTGTTCTAATAATGCAGGACTTCTATAGCCTCCTGTTCACTCTCTCTCTCTCTCTCTCTCTCTCTCTCTCTCTGTGTGTGTGTGTGTGTGTGTGTGTGTGTGTGTGTGTATGTGTGTGTAGGCATGTATATATGATTGTTTACATGCACATGGAAGTCAGGGGTATCTTCAGAACTTATTTTTTGAAACAGGTTTTCACTAAACCTGAAAATATGTGGATCATCTTCCAGTTAAGTCTTTGTGACTGGGGAGCCTCAGCTATTCCAAAGTGACATACTGTTTTATACTAGATTTCGAAGAATTCAATAAAATTTCAGATGAGTTAGTATTAAACTGTTGTATGTTGGCCACTTTTTTTCTGTGTTTACCAACAGCACGCAGTCGTCCTCGGAGGAGCTTATTCCTCCAAGGAGAAGAACATTTACTTGGGATTTTACTAGATTTACTTGGTAAATAATAAATTAACTAGGTTGCTCCATCATTGTTAGAATAAGAGAAGTGTGTGTGTGTGTGTGTAAGTGTGTGTGTGTGTGTGTGTGTGTGTATGTGTGTGTGTGAGAGAGAGAGAGAGAGACAGAGAGAGACAGAGAGACAGAGACAGACAGAGACAGACAGACAGAGAGACAGAGAAAGATATCTTCCTACTCCACCTTAGGTATGCCTTTCTGCCTTCTGTGTAAAGGTGGAGCTGCATTAGCCACTTTCCTGTTGCTGTGATAAAACACCCTGAGAAAGGCAACTTAAGGGAGAAAAGGCTTATTTTAGCTCATGGTTCCAGAGAGGGTGAGTCTGTCATGCTGGGGAAAGTGGCTGATTAGATTTTCATCCACATATAGGAAGCAGAGAGAAAGAACAGGCTCGTGGCCACTTTATGATGCAAAGTGCATTTCGTCCAGCTTCTTCAAAAGCCCCTTTAATCATTACTATTTAAAAAACCAAAGTCCAAAGTGTATAGTGAGGCACAAGGCAATCTCTTACCTGAGACCTTGTAAGCTAAAAACAAATGAACACATTCCATAGCTCCTAAATATGTTACCACTCCACATCGGAACAGAGGATGCAGTGAGAAACTCATGGACCAGAGAAAGGCTGAACCCAGTAGGGCAAATGTTAAAACCTGTCCCGTGTTAGGTCGTCAGTTTTAGAGGGTATACTTGCTCTTGCCCTTCAGTTTTGCTGTTAGCCACATACATTTTCCCTTCTGGGTGGATGGACTCTCAGTATGCTCTCCTTGGTGGACATCCCACAGTCCTGGCATGTCTGACACCTTAGTGTCTCCACTGTATTCTGGGCATTACCTTTACTGCTTTACCAGTGGCCTCTTAAGACTTACTGACAGGCACCTCAATCCCGCCACACATTGCCTAGTCTCAGTGGCTCTCAGAAACTGGGGAGAAACAATCCATGACCACTTGAGTCTTGTCTCTTTCTTGTCTCTAAAACCATTTCTACATAAACGAGATCACCACATTGAGATGCTAGCTTAAGATGCCCCCAGCACCCTTAGATCACAACTACAGCAGCTTCTGTGCACTGAGGCCAATTAAAGAATTCCCAGGCTATTGCTTGATAGATCAAGTAATTCCTAGGTTCTCTTTACAAGTTGGAGCTTTAATGGATGGGTCTGGCCCCAGGACACCTTTTCAGGTTTTGTTTTGTTTTTTTAAGATTTATTTATTATATATGTAAATATACTGTAGCTATCTTCAGACATACCAGAAGAGGGTGTCAGATCTCACTAAGGATGGTTGTGAGCCACCATGTGGTTGCTGGGATTTGAACTCAGGACCTTCGGAAGAGCAGTCAGTGCTCTTAACCCCTGAGCCATCTCTCCAGCCCCCACCTTTTCAGTTTTTATATTGCAGAGTAAGAGACTCTACCTAGCAATTGATCCCCTTAACCATTACTACCTCTTTTCAAAGCATTTGACTGAGAGCTTAAGCTTCCTCACCAAACTACATATTTTATTCCTTTCTGCCTCACTTGTTGCTGGGTTTTTTTTTTTTTTTTCATTGTAGAACTGCATAAGAGTTGTCAGTAATAACCATACAACAGACTCAGGGTTTTTTTGTTTTTTGTTTGTTTTTGGATCTTTTTTTTTTTTTTCCAGAAATCCGCCTGCCTCTGCCTCCCAGAGTGCTGGGATTACAGGTGTGTACCACCACTGCCCGGCTGACAGACTCAGTTTTACACTGTCTTGAAATTTCCTCTGCCAAAGAAATTAACCTGCTTCATTTTAATTTAGCTGATGCAAATTCTTAGGACCTGAATAGAATACAGCCAGATTCTTTGCCAAAATGTTACATGGAAGGCTTCTAGCCCAGTTGGTAATAGCCTCCTGTTCTCCACAGAACCTCGTGAGCTGGACCTCCACTCTCTTCATTACCTTTCAGCAGTGCTGTCAGCAAGGCTTCTATTAGAATGGCCCAGTAGGTGCTGCTTACAGTATTCAATTGCATTTCTAGACCAACCTTGCAAACCTTTCCATGTTCTTCATAGTAACAACCCCAGTGTGTTCCCTAGCTACTAGCATTGGCTACTTTGCTGTTACTATGATAAAACACACTTACACAAGCAACTTAGAAGAGAAGGGGCTTGTTTGAGCTTATGGTTCCAGGGAATAGAGTTCATCATGGTAGGAAAGCCATGGCGTGGAGGCAGAAGCAGGAAGTTGGCTACTCATATGTTTATCTGTACACAGGAAGCAGAGAGAAAACAAGAAGAATGGCAAAGATAGCAACTCCCAAAGCCCAGCCCCAGTGATGTCCTTCCTCCCACAAGGCTAAAGGTTCTATAACCTTCCAAATCTGTGTTGCCACCTGTGAGCTAAGTGTTCAAATATGTGAGCCTACTGGGGACATTGCTTATGTAAATCACCAGAATCCTTGACAAGGTGTATGCTGTTCTCACTGACCTTCTATGTTTTCCATTTTCCTTTATTTGCCTCATTTATGAAAATTCAACCAGAGGAGCTACCTTTTACTGAAGCATTACTGATCCTCCGAGTAGAACCGAACATCCATTGGCCTTTATCTTTGTTTCAGTTTTCTCAAGCCAATTGACAACAACTTCACTCTCAGTGAAGGTTGGCTGCTTTCAGACTTCGAGAAGTGTCCCTCTATTTCTCAGTGTGTAGACAGTTAATTGGCTTCAGATAGAATCATAGAATCAGCTTGAGAGAACAGATAAAACCACACAAAGGGAACTCATTTATTAATAGAATAAACATCTTTAAGATTTAAACATTTACATGTGTTTTGTGAATGTATGTATTTGTGTGTCTGCACACATGTGAGCACACATGTAAATATTTACATGAGGAGGCCAGAAGTCAGTGTTGGGTATTTTTACATTAAAATAATGTAAAATAATTTTTACATTATTATTTTTTGAGACATGGTCTCTTCACTGAACCCTGAGCTCGTCAATCCAGCTGGACTGTGGAGCATTCCCTGTCTTCACTCCTGGTTACTTGGGTGACAGATGCTCAGCCAAAACACCCAGTGCTAGAAATCCGAACTTAGGCCCCAGGCTTGTGGGCCCACTGAGCCATTTCCCTAATCCCAATTTAAGATTATTCTACATACTTTTTAATTTATACATAATCCATACAGTAATATTAATGGAATTTTTTGTTTTTTGTTTGTTTGGTTTTTTGAGACAGGGTTTCTCTGTGTAGTCCTGGCTGTCCTGGAACTTGCTCTGTAGACCAGGCTGGCCTCGAACTCAGAAATCCACCTGCCCCTGCCTCCCAAGTGCTGGGATTATAGGTGTGTGTTACCACCACTTGGCAGGGTTGAATTTTTAAATGTATCTTTTTTTTTTTAAAGATTTTATTTATTTTATGTAAGTACACTGTAGCTGTCTTCAGACACTGCAGAAGAGGGTGTCAGATCTCATTATAGATAGTTGTGAGCCACCATGTGGTTGCTGGGGTTTGAACTCAGGACCTTTGGAAGAGCAGTCAGTGCTCTTAACCGCTGAGCCATCTCTCCAGCCCCTAAATGTATCTTTTTAAACCGATGGATGAAAACAAAAGTTGTATCATGTGGTTTTTCCCTCCTGTGTGTGTTTGCAGATGCATATGCACATGCATGTGAAGCTCAAAGTTGAGTCTCAGCCATTGCTCCCAGTTACTATCCACCTTGGTTTTTGAGATAGAATCTCATGGGCCTAAAACTTACCACATGACCGAGTCTGTCAAGGCAGGAAGCTTCAGGGATCCTTGTCTTTACCTCCCTAGCATGTGATGGTGTTGATATATGTATTTGTTCACTACGTAAAGTTTTTAATAAAGTTAAACATTGGTCTCCTCAAACATTTATCACCTCTTTGTGGTATAAAAAACACAATTCCCCCAGTCTCTTGGAAGTACAAACTACATTGTTAATACCACTGTACAACAGACCACCAGAACGTCTTATTTCTGTCTGTTAGTACCTATTGCTCAGTCTTCCTCCCTCCCCTAATCTCCCCAGTCTCTAGTAATGACCAGTTTACTCTTAACATCTCCAAGATCAACTTTTTATATGCCACATGAGAGTGAGATTATGAAGTACTCATCTTTCAGTTTCTGGCTTATTTCAATTAATGTAATTATCTTCAGTTCTATCCATGCTGTCACAAGTGACAGGATTTCGATCTGTTTCATGGCTGACTTTACTCCAGCGGGTGTGTATAGCTCGTTATCTTTATCCATTCATCAGCTGATGGGCACTTCAGCTGTTTGCATCTCTTGCTATTGTGAATAGTGCTGCAGTAACATCAGAGTGCAGATGTCTCTTTGATTCCATTTCCTTTGGATGTATACCCAGAAATGGGTTTCTGGATCATATGGTAGTTCTATTTTTAATTTTTGAGGAATCTCCATACCGTTTTCCATAATGGAGGTAGTAATTTGCATTTCCAACCACAGTGCACTCGGGTTCCCTTTCTTCCACATCCTCATCAGCACTTGCTGTCTTTTGTCTTTTTGATAGTAGCCATTCTTATTGAAGTGAGAGGATATCTCATTGTGGTTTTGATTTGCATTTCCCTGTTTATTAGTGATGCTGAACACTTTTTTCCACATACTTGGCCATTTGTGTGGAATAAAGGACAGCAGTTGTGGAATAACTGGTGTGGGTGAAAAAGCAGAGAACAATGCGGGTATGAGACTAGGAGAGGAGGGAGTTGGCCACATAGTGTGTTCTGAATAAAGCTGATTGGATGTCAGTCCTGGAAACCACAGGTAGAATTAAGTAGCTCAGGTCCCTAAAATGATCTGATAGACTGACCATCTCTGAAGCTTGATTGTTGTTTCTGTAATCTAGAGAAATGTTAATGAAGAGTTAGTGCTTAGGCTGGGAGTGCAACGTAGTTGGCAGGGTTAGCTTCCTAGCATGCAAACTTCACCCTGAGAGGTAAGACTAGAGTCATTAGGTCTCACCCTCTTACGAAGGCCCTGGCTGGACAGTGCCCACTGTTTGGTGGCAACTTTGAAGTGGAATAGGAGCGCTCAGCATTGTCAGTGGCCCAGTTATGAGCACTGTCCACGACCCTGAGCTCTTTGCTATTGCAGTTATCGTATTCTGAACTCCTGTTCTTCCCATTGTTTGGCGTTACCTGGGCCAGGGTATAGCGGGTGTAGAGGCCTCTGCGATGACTACAGCAGCTCTTGTGAGCAGAATCTAAGGCTCCTTGTGGCTTTGTGACACCAGTGCCCGGTTTGCTGCAGATCACCATAGGCTATCTGATCTTAAAAAAAAAAAAAAGTCAGTCAACTTCTGAGCAACTTTATATTTTCCCCGTTATACTTTTAATCTTTGATTTAATTTCTTTTCTACCTGCAGTAGTGACATGAATGAGAATTGTCATTTTTCAACCAATTAGAGCATCCAAGAATCATTGTGTGCTTGCAGGGAAATAGTGAATCCATCATGGTTTCCGTGGCCTAAGTGTTCCTTCTTCCTTCTGCTTTAGATCTGACCATACTAAAGGAAATGTAACTGGAACTGATCTGATGATAAAACCAAGGTCCTTCAGACAAGATCACGTAGGAGGAAACCTTGCTTCCAAATGAAGACACCGACATTCAGACTTTCTACTTATTCAGAGGTATTTAAGACACAGTTTTACTTAACTTGACATGTTGGTAGTGATTTTGTAATGTTGATTTCTGTATGCAGGCTTTATAAGATTAAATCTTCTTATATGTTCAAGTATGTAGCTTTTAGAGAATAGTTCCCTGCTCCTATGTCCTGCTTCACTCCATTTTCCCCAGAATATCAGCAGGGGAAAATTTTTAGATTTTGGAAGATATGTTTCTAACTAACAAAATGATAAGAAGATTAATACTCTGTAAATTAGTACTGAAGTAGACCATACCTGAGTGTCCTGTGCACACCTGTATTCCCAGGACTTAGGAGACTGAGATAGGGAATCACCATGAGATTGAGACCCTGTTTCCATAGAACAAAGAGAAAAAGAAAGTCGATTTAATGGTTATTTGACTCATGATCCTTGACTTTAATCACTAAATCTACGTCCTAACAGACCCACTTATTCAGTGAGGCCTTTAGTGAGGACATTCAGTGGCTTTCCCTTTCTCTTAAACCCAGTGACCAGTGGGGCACCAGGAGTGTCACTGTTGTTCCTATGGGACCTTTGGATCTGGGGGACGACTTCACATAGAAGAGGAAGGCAAGACACACATTAGAGTCACGTGACTCCTCTAACCCACAGGCTGAAACATTTAGAGAGTCACGTGACTCCTCTAACCCACAGGCTGAAACATTTAGAGAGTCACGTGACTCCTCTAACCCACAGGGCTGAAACATAATAAGGTAGTGTCAGAGGAAACAAAAACAACAGCACTGACTAGTTTTTTAGGATGCATACAAACCAGGGGAGAGTTACTTATGTGTTTCATTTAAAAAATGAAATATTTGTTTTTTTATTATATTTTCTATACAGATGTAAAGAATGTATGTTGAGGTAGGCAAAGTTGATTCATTTCTAGGTAATTTTTACTGAAATTTAGAAAGCAGTATTTTGTTAGAATAGAAAGATGGAAAACTGAGAATATTGTGTCACCTATTAGTAGGATTAATTCCATATCTTTTGTTTTGTTAGGAAAATATGGAAGGCAGTATATTAAAAAGAATAAGAATAGTGCTGTGGTAATCCTAAACTGGCCTTAGCTGTAAAGGACTTTACTCCTAGAAAAGGATATTGCAATCAATCACTTTCTTAAAGAAAAGTTAGCTCATATCAGGTACAAGTGTGATGTTGCCTTAGTAACAAGTTTAAAAAAATATCACTGGCCTTCCCATGTACCTTCCCATGTTTATTGTGTGTATGTGTGTGCGTGTGTGTGTATGTGTGTGTGAGATTTTTGAATCAAAGGTAATAATACATAAATATATGGGTTGTCTTACTTTTAGAACTATTGTACTTATTGTTTTCAGATATGACATGTCTTCTTAACTCTACTTAGTATCATTTGATGACCCGTCCAGCAGGTCCAGTTATTCCAGGGTCTTGAAGAGGCACTACTTGAGGGTCAAAAATAGGGGGAAGAGAGAAGGGGGCCAAGCACGCTAACAAAGTCAGAGTCAATCTGGGTTGTGTCAAGGCCTCATTTAATGTCGGGGAGATGAACGGGTTTTAAGGCTTACAGAGAAGGAATTGACCTTCACACAAGAGCAAAGGAGGGAAGGTCAGAGACACCCCTAGCGATGGAAGCAGGAAGCGAGGATGTCATCCAAGTGGGGACATCCGAGGTTAGGGCAGGAACATCTTGTGGTATTGTCGGGAATCTTCTCACACCGATAGCTCTAGTTAATTGTTCTTCCTTCTTCTTGGCAGCCACCACCTTAGGGCTGTGAGTAAGCATAAGTCCGAATAGTTCGGGATGGTTCCCCAAAATTTGAGTGTCCAAGCTTTACAATAAAATAAAAAAATGGTCTTTAGATTTGTGGAAAGATGTAAATTACTCTAGAACTTTATTATGAATGATATTGAAGACATAGGTTACTCAGCATGTGAGTCTTTAGCACGAATAAAATCAACATCTGAAAATAAATTATGTATTACCATAAAATCATGATTTTGATTCCCTTTCTAAGCAACTCAGTTAAGTTCTATATTGAGAATTTACCAATTCACAATTGGGTGTAGGAAATTATGATCATCTGAATTTGTTTGCTTATTGTTTGTGGATGCTGTGATTCTACTTCTAAATGTTCTCTGTAGTTTAAAATAGGTAGCTTAAATTCTTGGTCAACATTTTGAATTGATTGATTTCACATACCTCCCCAATAATGCAAGTAATTTTCATGAGGTAATTTTACATTTTGAAAATACAGAGAATTGAAAGTTTCATAATACCTTTAAACTGAAGTCTCTGACAATGTTTTAGAGAAGTTTAGATTCTAAGATTATAGAATTATGTTGCTGGGTTGGATTCTAGTAGAGTGAAATCAGTAAAACTTAAGAGAATGATTTAAGGCCCTAGAAAATTTACCAGAGTATATGTTCTTTATTACACGTTACACAACTACTATGTTACCCTTACGTTTTTTTTTTCATCTTGACTGAGGAGAGAGAGTTGGACACAAATTTGAATAAAGCAGGTGAGGGAAGGGCAAGACCTGTGCTGCGCTGTGATGCGGTGTGCAGGGGTGGGGCACAGGCTTCTTTCACGATACCTGGGAAACTGAATTCATGGCTCTTAGCTTCTTTATAATAATTAGCATTTAGAGGTTTCATGAAAAATGAAATGTGTACATAAAATGATGTAAATGAGTTTTGGACTGATATTAATGAATATTATTACTAAAACCAGAGTGCCCTGCTACTAAGGTAACTAGGAATTTCCTTTTCATAGAAACAAAAATCTCAGTACAAATGAGAAGCTTGTAAAACCAGTTTCAAAGTTAATGATAAATATTATGCTTGGAGAGAAAGTAAAATGAGCTTTTGGCAAAAATGTCTTATCAAAGGCATACCATCTGGAAAAGCAATTAGTGTCACGTGTCGCGGGTATTTTGTTTCTTCGGTAAAAGGAAAGCTCTGATATTCGGAGACCACACTAACACTTCACTTCAGTGTTGCTGGTTAGCATGGAAGATCTAAACAAGAGCTTTCTTATTTATGTCTTGTTTTGATTGGTTGGTTGATTTATTTTAAAACTACTTATAACCCAGAGAAGTTGCATTTTTTCCTTCAGCTCAACACACAAACAACTACACAAAAACTACAAAAAGCTATAGGAAAGGAAGTCTTGGATTATTGGGTATAAGAGATTGTGGACCATATCTGTTCATATTCTGCCCTTTTTCAGGGATAGAATTAGTATTCAATAATGTATTTTCAATTATGATTCAGTATTGAGAAGAGTTAAGAATTATGGCTGTAAGCAGCATTTGGCCACTAAATCCATATCTTTTCAGAAATTGTAAAGAAATAAATGGTCAGCAACTATAGAATTATGTTTTGTGACAATATCATATGCTGTCTACATAGGGGAAAGTGTTTACATGCTTGTGAATTCATAGTTCGTAAATTGAATGCATATTGACAAGTGATAATTTTGTTTTTCTTATTTCAGAGGGTATGATTTAGTTTTTCACATAGGTCAACCTCATTAATATAAGTTTTGATGTTAAAGATAGATATATGGACTTTATAAAGTCTGATTTATATATAGAATAATTCAATCAATCAATAGATTAACTATTCCCCTATCTGATTATTTTACTAAGTTATAAAAAGTAAGGGAATTAAAAATTCCTAGAGTTAAGTAATAGTAGCAAAGTCAACTTCCCTGAACTTTTGGGATATAGCTAAGGCATTTCCAGGAGGGGAGTTTATAGCTGAAGAGGTCGCAACAGGAAGCTCCTTGGGGCTTGCTCACTAGTTGGTCTATCCAAATCTATGAGTGTCTGGTTCATTGAGAGACTCTGTCTTATATCACCAGAGCTTGCTGTCCAGCCAGCCTAGCTGAAACTCAAAAACTCAAGCTCAAGCTCACTGTGAAAATCTATAGTGCAGTACATCAGAGAGTGATAAAGAAAGACACTTAATGCCTTGCTTTGGCCTCCACATTCATGTACATGGGCACATACACCCAAACACTCATGTGCATACCCAACACACATGCAAGAGAGAGCCTGCCTCACAAAATATGTGGATAATTATTGAGGACAATACTGACATTTAACTTCTGACCTCTGTGCACACACACACAGACACACACACACACACACACACAAACGTACATGCATATATCCACACAAATATAAATAAGCATGTAAAAGTAAGTCAGAGAGAACTCAAATGACTTAATGATTGTACCATAATACCTTAGAAAAAGAACTGGTAAATACAAATTAGTAGACAGAAACAAATAATGAAAAACGGGTGAGATTAATGAAATATACACTAAAAGAACAAGAATCAAGGAAACAAAGAATTTGGGGGGAATGCATGATTAACAAAACTGTAATCAAATTAAAATCAGAGAGAAGACTCAGATTAATAAAATTAGAGATGAAAAGGGAGATTTTAGGACATATTCTACTGAAATCCAGAAGTCACTTAGAAACTTCAAACAAACAACAACAAACAAAAATCCTTCGAAAATCTAGATACATATCAGTTTCTAAAATTAAATCAAGAGGATCTATATCTACATCTGTGCATAGTCGTATAGCAAGCAGCAAAATGAAGCATTAATAAGTCTCTCAACCCAGAGATGTGCAGGACCAAGGGTGTTTGCTGCAGGATTCTACCAAACCTTTAAAGAAGTGCTAACACTAGTGTCCTCAAATGATTTCATAAACTATCTAGAGGAGAAACAGTAACAAACTTTTGTGAAGTCAGAATCATTCTGATACAAAAGCAGTATAGGAAAACTAACAACAAAAAGAAAAAACTGTAGAACATTTTTACTAATGAGTGCAAGCACAAAAATTCTCAATAAAATACTTTTAAACAATTCAAGAAGATCATATATTCTAAGAGCAGCAATTGACAAATGGAACCTCATGAAACTGAAAAGCTTCTATAAAGCAAAGGACATCGTCAATAGGACAAAATGGCACCCTACAGATTGGGAAAAGATCTTCACTAACCCTACACCCAATAGAGGGCTAATATCCGAAATTATATATTCAAAAACTCTAGAAGTTAGACTCCAGTAAACCAAATAACCCAATTAAAAATTGGATACAGAGCTAAACAGAATTCTCAACAGAGGAATCTCGAATGGCTGGGAAGCACCTAAAGAAATGTTCAACATCTTTAGTCATCAGAGAAAGACAAATCAAAACAACCCTGAGGTTCCCACCTTACACCAATCAGAAAGGCTTAGATCAAATCCTCAGGTGACAGCAGGTGCTGGTGAGGATGTGGCGAAAGAACATTCCTTCATTGCTGGTGGGATTGCACACTGGTACAGCCAGTTTGAAAATCAATCTGGCGGTTCCTCAGAAAATTGGAAGTAGTTCTACCCAAGAGCCCACTCCTGGCATATACCCAGAAGATGCTCCCACATGTAATAAGGACACATGTTCCCCTATTTTCATAGCAGCCTTATTTATAATAGACAGAAGCTGGAAACAACCCAGATGTCCCTCCAACAAAGAATAGATAACAGAAAATGTGTACTCTAAACAATAGAGTACTACTCCACTATTAAAAATGAGGACATCATGAATTTTCATGCAAATGGATGGAACTAGAAAATATCATCCTGGAAAGGATGAGGCAAGAATGGGTGGGGGTTGGGGGTGTACCCCCGTAAAGGTATAGGGGAGGGGCAAAGGGAAGGGGACAACATTGGAAACATAAATAAATAAAATAATTAATAATGAAAAAGATGCTAAAAAAAAGACATTACACTCTAACCGAGTTTACTTAAGGGATTAGAGAACGAACGTGGTTCAGCATATGCAAACCATCAAGTATAACAGCAATAACAAGAAAAATAAAAACAAGCAAAACATAAGTAAATTTAACATCCCTGCATGATGAAAGTCCTGAAGAAACTAGGAATAGGTCTGTATCTCAACTTAATGCAGGATATATATGACAAACCTTAGAGCCAGCATTATACTAAATGTATTTCCTTTACATTTCCTTTAAATTTCCTTTAAAGTTGGGAATGAGACAAGGGTGCCCAACTCTCTATATCTTTATCTAATATAATGTACTCACAGTCTTAGCTACAGTCAAGCCGAAGAAATAAAAGACACAAATAGAAAAGAAGTCAAATTATCCCCATGTGTAAACAGTACGATCCTATATATGAAAGACTGCAAAAACACTAGATCTGATAAGGTGTGGTGGTGCATGCCTTTGGGAGGTAGAGGAAGACGAACCTCTGAGTTTGAGGCTAGCCTGGTCTATGCATAGTTCCAGGACAGCTAGGTCTACACAGAAGAAGGGGATATTCTTAGATTTGATAAACACTCTCAGTTAATTATCATGATGAAATATCAATATTGGCAAAAGGAAATCAATTGCTGTTCAATAACAAGCATGTCAAGAAGGAATACAGAGCAGTCCCATTCACAGAGGACTGGATTAGGGGAGCAAGAGCAGGGGAGAAACCCAAGAAGATACCAGAAAATCCAAAACCTTCCCAAACTCTTGGATTAGCAGAATTAATATTGTGAAATGGATTTATCATTAAAAATGATTTAAGAGTCAGTACATCAAAATTCCATTATATTCTTCTCAGTAGAAAAAAAATCTATTTTAAGATTTATGTGCTAATACAAAAGAACATCAAGCTAAAACAATCCTTTGCTAAAGGTCACAATACCTAATCTCAAATTATACTACAAAGCTATCATAGTAAAACCAGCATGGTAATGGCATGAAACCAGACTTGTAGATCAGTGCTATATAACAAGAATGCCAGGAATAAACCTGCACAGCTACAGCCATCTGATTTTTGACAAAGGTGCTCAGACCATACTTTGGAGAAAGACAGCCTCTTTATTGAATTGTGCTAGAAGATCTAATGTACCCATATGTAAAAGAATGAAACCATGTTCCTATCTTTTGCTGTGTATAGTAATCAACATGGATATAAGACTTTTAAACTTGAAGCTGAACTTGGTAAGGGGACATAGTTGAAGTCTTAGGCATAGGCGTATCTTTCTGCATAGGACTCTCAAAGAGTTCACAACATAATAGCAAGAATGAACAAGTGAGATGGCATCAGAATAAAACAACACCTGCTGCCCAGCAGAGAAGAGAGCCTGTGAAGACTCAGCTCTTAGAACAGAACAGGAGAGAAAAATTTCCAGCTGCACATCTGATAAGAGATTAGTATCTAGAAAGCTTAAAGAACTCAAAAAAATTAAAGGAAATAATCTAATAAATGTGAATAAACTGAACAGAAAGTTCTCAAAAGAAGTACAAATGACCAAATAGATACATGAAGAATTGTTCACCACATTGAACCACCAAAAGAATGCAAATCAAAGTTATATTGCGATTCAGTCTTATCCCAGTCAAAATGGGCATCATCAAGAAAACGATGAGAATGTGGGGAGCAGGGCTTGTGGAGGGAAACTGTTGGTGTGGCTGTAAATTATTAGTGCAGCAACCGTGGAAATCTGCAGGGAAGTTGCTCAAAAGGCTTAAATTAGAAGTGCATCATGGTCCTACTGTGCCGCTTCTGGGTTTATAGGAACGGGCATCCAAGTAAGCAGACAGCAAAGCAGCCTGAATATCATGCTGTGCACAGCAGCCTAATGATGGAGTCGGCCTCAGTGCTCATGGCAGGACAGTGGCAGGCTGTCATCAGGAGGAAAGTGGACAGCAGTGGAACCATCATATTTAAAATAAGCCATAATTTTTTCTCTTATGCAGAATCTAGGTTAAAGTGTATGTATGCATGGCAGGGCAGTAGAAGGGAGGCCGTCTGAGAAGGGGGAGGGAGCAATGTGGGGACATAAGAGGGCAATGGGCAAAGAGCACGAGAAGCATGTGTGCAAATGTCATTACAAAACCCACTTCTCATATACTAAATAGACCCATAATAGAAGAAAAGCAATAACATATATTTTAGCATGAAAATACTTTCTGTAACCAAAGGCAAACTGAGAAGTGTAGGAATCTTTGTCTTCTAATCACTCAGATTAAAATATCTGATTATCAGCTTTGATATAATAATGTTTTAAAAATTTAAAATACTGGAAGTAGACATGTCTCGGGAAATATTAAAAAATGAACCTGCCAACACTCGGCGGGGCCAGACCATGCTTCGAGCTCCTGTGGCCATCAACGGCTCTTTCTAGCACCCCTCCCCTTCCCCGCATCTGGCTCGCTGGAGCTGCTAGCACTTCCTCAGCCATAAACCCATGTAGTCGATCCCACATTCCAGTAACTAAATGGAACTGCCAACCTCACCATTGCATAACACAATACGCAGTAGAATCAAGATTCTCAAAGCTTAATTAACCAACCAGATTTATGTATCAATACTATCACAATTTACAAGGTGCCAATTCAATAATTTCAGAACCAATTGTTAATGATAAAAGCTTTAGCCCAATATTTCTAACCCTGTGAAATCATAACTACTTGTGGCTGGTAAATGAAAGGCGGGTTCACATCCACAGTCATAGTCTTCCTTCCTCTCCTACCCTGACAGACCTCCTCTGCACTAATGTAATTGGATAGGGAAAATCCTGTGACATAGACATAAGTGAAAAATATTGCTTAATGACTCATTTCATGTTCCATCATAACAGCCAATCTATTGACAGGTGATTTTTAACTAGAAATTTTTACTTTAGTAAAAACAAAAAATAAGAAAAGAAATAGGCTGAATAACTGATTCTAATCTGTGGTCATAAACATTTTTGCAATGTGGCTATTTAAAAAAAAGATAGGGGAAGGGCTTTGGCAAAACAATCCAGATGCAAAATCAGTGGGCTGTGGTTGGTCGAAGAGGAGACCTTTAGAATATTGGTAAGCATAGCAACAGTAGAATGAATCACTTTGGATATGTTTACATGTGAGTTCCTAAGATGCTTATAAACATACAAACTGCCATGTTTAATTTTGTTTGGAGTATACTTAGGAACTAGCTATACTCCAGGGTAGCCAAGTAGTTCAAGGCTGAGAGGAAGTTCTTTTCTCAGGAATGTTTTAGTTAATAGAAGGAGAAAGGGCAATGGAGCAGAATGTCACCATTTAGAACAAATCCTGATCTAGGTCACCAGTGGCTGCTAACATTACAGGAAGATTCAGTGGGCATTTACAGTACAGCCTTCCAGTGAAGTAATCTTGCTTCCAAGTTAAATTTGAATCCAAATCTGATCAAGCCTCTACTTCTAACTGCTAGTTTATGGGAACAGGGAATATGTTTATGGGAATATGAAATGGAACACTGGATATTGTCAGCAAAATACATGTCCTTGGTGCACAGGCTTTTTTCCACCCCCGATACACATACAAAGTGAGTAAAAGAAGGAACAGGAGTATTGGGTTACTGCTGGCAATGCTGGAGCTTTCAGATGGTCTAGATTTTGTCCATAGGTGTCTATGGCACAATCATGGAAATTTGAATACTAATCGGATATTTGATATTCAAGAACTATCCTTAGTTCTAAATATGAAAATAGAATGACGTTATGTTTTCACAGTCCTGATATTTTGGGGGACAAATTGACATATTTGTGGGCACAAGGCATGCCTTTGATCTGATTATTTTCCAGTGTAAAAGCAAGTGTGTAATGGAAATGAGTTTTGCTGTCAGATGATTGATCATTGCTCACGTTAGGTGTTTATGACTGAGACAGTGTACTGGTAGGAGGGGCAAGAGATAGTTTATCATTTTCTCAAAAGGTTCTTGAAAATTCATCCCTTAAGTCAAAGGTCCAAAATTTTTCTCTGTTCAGTTATGTTCATTTGGCAAAGAGCTGAACTCTTAATTCAAATAATTTCTTGAGTTTTCAGTAAAGAAGATATTTCTCACAAGGACAGATTGGCTGTGTCGTATTTATTATTTAAGACTCTATTCTAAGCACTTTATGCAGATTGACTCACTAGACTCTCACAAGAACTCCAGTGAAGAGAGGCTAAGTGCCAAAAGTTAATTATCTGCTGTTCGTGAGGCTGGACCGACTTCCAGGGCGCCCGGCCCTACAGTCTGCTGCCTCTCTAGTCTTGCCTCTCTGCTCAACTCTCAATCCAAATGACTTATTTTCAATTATTTTATTTAATTGTTTTTACATTTGTTTTTCAGTATGCTGGTTGCTGAGTCCAATTTTAAAAGGCCACTTTTCATTTGCAATTTTGATTTTGGAACTTTTCTTAATGCTTAAGAGAATACAGAGGTCTGTTGAATTTACTCCTTTATTAATACAAGGAATTGAGTAACAGACAAAGAATTAGTTTAGTAAGTAGCAGAACAATCAAAGAATCAAGTATGCTGTAACAGTCCCTGTGGCTGCAGAGATACCTTGGTCTGTAAGCAGCTATCTGTGGCTCTGTTTGCTGCAGTTTCTTGTTGACTTTATCAGTCTCCTTTGTAAGTTTCTCCGTGCCTCTCTGTAACATTACACCTCCTCCCCATCACTCCCACACCTATTGCATAATTGCATCCTACTTGACTTTTTAGAGGCTACTTGAGATAAAATAAGGCAATCTACTTACTACAGTATTTAGCACCTATGATATGCATTTAGTAAATATACCTCTCCATTTGAGAAACAACTACAAAGCATTGTTCAAAAATTGTTCTTTATCCTTTAGTATATGAAACTGTAAAAGAAAAAAATATGCCTTGGTGAGTTAGAAAGTCCTAGGCCTGGGCATATGGGGAAACTGAAGATATGTGATAGTGATTTTAATGCATAACTGCTATGTTCTGTCTATAGAACTTAAAAACATAATGATCTTTGAGTCTGGAAAAGGTTGACTAATAATACTAATACACTGAGATGCTAGAAGAATGTTTGCTATAGGCGGGCATTTCAGGAGAAAATCTAACTTTTCCCAGCCCAGTTACAAAAGGACAGTGTGAGATGCTGATGAGATGGTGTAGTTTTCGGAGAGAGGCACATAGACTCTGAGAAAGAACAAGTTTTATTTCAACCCCACGAGAAAGAGCTGGGTCACAGTTACAGACAGCCTTTTCCTGAAGTGTCTTCATCATGGCTCTTTGATGACCTGACATAGCTAATTAAATGCAGTGTTGTTTCCCACAGACCATCACCCTCTTCCCTGCAGTTCACCTGTCTATCTGTGTAGTGAGAAATCGAAGAGACCTGTAATGGACCTTTAGTGGTATTTTTGAAAAAATGTCATTAAGCACCTGAAAACTGAAGATTTTAAAGAAGAATTTCGTTTGTATTCCAGAGTATGCCATTATAACTCTTGAGTGGTTATAGCTATTGAATTCCAGAATTCGTAGCTATTGAAATTATATATAAAGAGGAGGCTTTGCTCCTGGGATGTAGGTTATCAGTAAGATAAAACATTGTTTTTGAAGGACAAAGCTAATGTTTATGGCAGGAGCTTATTCTTTTTTCTGTTAACAGAAATTTTGAGAGAAAAGACAACGTGTGGACTCCATGGAGCCAGAATCTAACACACAGGAATAAGCATGTTTAGTTACCTTCTGGTAGCTTCAAAATATTGAAACTATTGCTTTAAAGATGATCCTAAGAGAAGAGGTGTGGCTGTGTGATAGAGTGTGGGCTGGAGTGAACGCAGGAGGAAAGAAAGCCACTGTGAGCGAGAACATGTGACTCTGGTACTTAGTCACTGCTGTCTGTCAGGCAGCTCAAATAGAGTTTCTTAGGCCTCCCGGGCTGACTGGGGACTCTCAGGTGCTCTCTGTTCTCACAGCCGTCTGAGTAGACACAGGCAGGCTCCAGGCTGCTGCGCTTGATAGACGCTACATGCTTAACACAACTCGATTTCCTTGTGAAGTTAGTTACTGTCTAACGTGGGAACACATAATTTAATATCAAAATTTTGAGTTTTAAAAGACTGTTTTTTTTTTGTTTGAGAGTCTTTTACTGGCTGGCAAGATGGCGCAGTATGTAGAAGTATTTGTTGGCAAGCCCAAAATCTGAGTTCATTCTCCAGGACCCACCTGGTAGAAAGAAAGCTGAGTACTGCTCATTGTTTTGTGACCTCACACATGTGCTGTGGGTTGAACACCATCCTAGTTTAATTAAATTTATTAAAAAAATTTAATATATCCTATGAGGTTCTTCTCTGTGTAGCCTATATAACCTTGAACTTGGTAAAAAGCCCAGGCTGGCTTCAAACTTAGTATCTTATTGCCTCAGCCTCCCAAGTACTAAGGATTACACCATGCTCAGTAGTGGTTGTTGGTATTTTGTCTAAGCTCCACCCCACACCTACTTGGCAATAGCCAGGTATGCCCCGCCCCAGAGATCTAGCGCACTATAAGAGGGGCTACTTGCCCCTCCTCTCCCTCTTTGCTCTCCCATTCTCCCACATACTCTCACCTCTCTGCCCCTTGGGCTCTCCCCACCCTCCACATGGTCACGGCCGGCCTCCACTTCTCTTCTCTTCTCTTCTCTCTGCTCTCTGCTCTCTTCTCTCTTCTCTCTTCTCTCTTCTCTCTTCTCTCTTCTCTCTTCTCTCTTCTCTCTTCTCTCTTCTCTCTTCTCCTCTCTCTCTCTCTCTCTCTCTCTCTCTCTCTCTCTCTCTCTCTCTCTCTCACTAACTCCCATCCCCTACTCTGAATAAACTCTATTCTATACCATGCCTGTGTATGTGTGGTCCCTCAGGGGGCAGAGATGCCCAGGCAAGGCCCTGCCTGGGCACCCCCTCCCCCATGCCACTGCGCCACACTCCCTTAACCCCCAATCCTCTCCTCTTTAAGCTCCTTCATTTTGGGCATACCTGGCTATTGCCAGGTAGGTGTGGGGTGGAGCTTAGACAAAACACCAACAGTGGTTGTGTGTGTGTGTGTGTGGGGGGGGGTGTCTGTGTGTTAGTATATATGGGTATGCAGGCCAGACATTGATGTTGAGTGTTTGCTTTAATCACCATCCACCTTATTAATTAATAAGTTTATTTTTGAGACAGGGTCTCTCATTGATCCTGGGAATCTTTGCTTTGCTTATACTGGCTAGCCAGCAAACTCTAGGGATCCACAGGTTTCCCTGAAACCTCCTTTCCAGGACTGGGGTTATAGATTCTCAGTGCCACTGCTTGTATATAGGTACTAGGGATCAAAATTCTGGTCTCCACTGTTGTATGGCAGACACTTTACTGACTGAGTTATCCTTGACATTTTGTTTCTTCTTTGTTTTACACAGACAGAATCTCTCTGTGTAGCCCTGGCTGTCCTGGAGGTTGTGCTGTAGACCAGGCTGGCTTTGAACTCATAGAGATCTGTCTGCCTCTGCCTTCCAAGTGATGGCATTAAAGGCAAGTGCCACCATCACTGGCTCTTAACAGTCTTTTAAAATTAAGACTTTCTTTTATTAAGAAATACTTTTTTTCCTTTTACAAATCTAATAAGGTGAGAAAAAATTAAGTTAGGTACACAATTTTGAGAGTTGTTTTTCTTACTCTTCATACTGAATAGATAATTTTTTAAGATTATTATTAAGATTTTAAGATTTAATCTACTGACAACAGTATTTAGCACCTATGATATCCATTTAGTAAAAGAGATGGTTCACAGTTACGGACAGCCTTTTCCTGAAGTGTCTTGAACATGGCTCTTTGATGACCTGACATAGCTAATTAAATGCAGTGTTATCTCCCACAGACCATCACCTTCATGTCTACCATGTGTATGTAGATGCCTCTGGAGGCCAGAAGAGGGCGTCAGATCCCCTGGAAGGAGTTATAGGCAGTTGTGAGTTACCTGATATAGAACCTGAGTCAAACCCCAAGTCCTTGCTGAGCCGCCTCTCCAGCCCCTCTCTACATGGATTTAAGATCAGGAGGATTGCAAGTCTGAGAAGCTGAGCTGATCGTGGAGCTTTAGCTAAGTAGGAAGTTTCCATTTTAGTTTGAGATTAGATATGCTTCTCCGGTTGATGGTGGAATAGAAAAAGAATATTAAAACAGCAACAAAACAAACAAGGCAACAGTAAATTCTAGGGAATGAAGAAAACTGAAAATATATATCTTTTTTTAACTATAACAAGTTTTAAAATGTTTAAGCCTAATGATTTGGAAAAATCTAATATTTCTCAAAATAACTACTTAATAGTAGATAACAATTGTTATTTAGTAAGCTGGAATAGAACTCATTTAAGACCAATACTGTGCTTAAATTAAAATTCATATGTTAATTAAATTTACTATTTTTTTTTTTTGAGATAGGATCTTCTATAGTACAGGTTGTCATTTTAATGGTAAAGAAAAAAATAATGTAGTAAACACTCAGTTTCAGTGGTGGATTTGTTGGTGGGTGGTGGTGTTTGTTCTTTTTCAAACTCAGCAAAATGAAGAGTAGAAAAGGACGCTGCCACCAGATGACAGCGTGTGCTAGGAGCGAGGGCACCACAGAGGGCAGCAGAGGGGCACCACAGAGCACGCAGGGCTCGAGGGAAGGGCATGCTACCAGCCTGGATGTGGGAAACCAAAGAGATGACAGGAACAGAAAGTTTAAAAAGAACTTGTGAAAGGGAACACTTAACTTTATGCTACCTTATTCGAAATCTTTAGTTATTAGGAAAAACTCAAATTGATTGAAAGAAAAGAAAGGAATGAAGAAAGGAAAGAAGGAAGGCAGTAAGTAAATCTGGGTAAACTAAAACCATGGTAGGAAGTTAAAGGGATTTTTTTCCCCTAAGTTGATTCTAGGGCCAGATTGTTTTGCCAGTGAATTCTTTTATACTTTGAAGGTGTATACTTTCAATGTCTATGGTGAGAAATACTCTAGTAATTATAACAAAGATGAAAATATGTTCAATGAATGCTATAAAATTATTCTGAAAAGTCCAGGGAAGGTATTTTGTTGTTGGTGGTGGTGGATTTGTTGGTGGTGGGTTTGTTTGTTTGTTTTGAGTAGTGTAGGCTGTCCTTTAATTGACTGGGCAGCTGGCCTTGAATTCTTAATCTTCCTGCCACCCATGCCAAGATCCTAGATTATAGGCATACGCCAGTAAACCTGGCCCAGGAAGAGATTTTCTTCTGAGTGCTATTGTCCCTTTAGCTCATTCAAGTAGTTGACAAGTCAGCTCTGAATCATGCTGCTGTACAGAAGCACAATGACAAAGCAGCTTCCTGTGGGTCTCATAAGGAATAACAGGAAGATAGGATCGGGTCGGGAAAGCACTCCGAAGGCACTGTGTTGTGGCACACTTAATGACAAGAGTACTCTCTGATGACATGGTTTTGAGATAAAATATGAAGGCAAAAAGAAAGACTACATTGAGAAAGGAAGAGAAAAAGAACTGGGACAAAAGGCCCAGTCTCTATTACAAAAGGCCTGATGACATGAAAGATGTTGACTAGTATAGATGAGGTATTTTCTTTGTGTGTGCATATGTGCATGTGCAACATATGTACAAGTGTGTTTGAAGGCCAAAGGGTGTTATCGGATACCCTCCTCCGTAGCTCTCTAGTTTTTGGACAGCTTCTCTCAGTGAGCCTAGAATTCACCAATTTTGCTAGACTGGATGGCCAACAAGACCCAGACAAGCTCTTGTTCCCTCCCCATCACTGGATATGGGTGTGGGTTCTGGGGTGTGGGTTCAGTCCCCCTGCTTACCTGACAACCACTTTACTGCCTAGCCTACCGCCCAGCCTCCCTGAGGAGTCTTAGTAAGTGAGCTGATTTACCTGAGGTACATAGAGATTGTATCTCACAATAGCAGCAACAGCAGCAGCAGCAGCAACAACCAAAACTCAAGTGTTGTTCATTTGTCTTACTCAGTTTTCTGATTGTCTTATCTGAAAGGATACATTGGATCCCTGTTACTCCTTC
Source organism: Apodemus sylvaticus (assembly GCF_947179515.1). Classification (NCBI taxonomy): domain Eukaryota; kingdom Metazoa; phylum Chordata; class Mammalia; order Rodentia; family Muridae; genus Apodemus; species Apodemus sylvaticus. The sequence continues at coordinate 113,704,335 of NC_067477.1, forward strand.
ATGCCAGTTTGTGGAGGTTCATGATCGTCTTTGCCGTTTGCTTTTTCTGTGGGCTAAGATGTGGACAAAATCAAGAAGCAGAAAATAAGTGACCAACTGGGCCCATCCCTGAATAAATTTATTATACTACCTAAGGTTCAGGACACCTAGGGGAAGAGGGTACAAGAAGTATTACGAACCAGAATATAGGGTGAAAGGCTATAAAATGCCATCCTAGAAGTTCAGCTTGACTACTGTAAACATTAACTCACATCAGCTGTAGTTACTGCCCTGAGCCCACGTAAGGCCAGCCACATCAACAGTCAGTCAAGGAAGGGGGACGGGCTCACAGGCCCTACATTTCCCTTGGAACTATTGGCTACTCAAGGGATTCCAGGAGAGGAGGAATTGCTGTCTTTAGTAGTCTACCTTCTGTGGAGCCCTCCAGGTTTCATAGATCCAAACTCTTAGTCTTTGGTCCTGGTTAATCTTAGTAGGTCATAAAATCAAATGATTAGGCATGAGCTCTCTAGGAGATTTGTGAAGAGTGGACAGTGTGGAACAAGGAGGTAAGAGGTGAGAGTAGTCACCTGCAAAGCACACATATGTAAAATTGTGAAAAAATTAAAATATAAAAATATGTAGACCTAAGAAAGGGAGGTCAGAAGAGCAGTTGGCAAATTCTGAGTATTTCAGGTACTGACTTACCTGTAAGAAGTAGAAAGAAATAGAAACCCCTGGTTTCCTGTTCCACAAGCCCTTGAATAATAATTACCTGATCCAGGACTGGGTGTGGGAAATAGTGGTAGAGCTCCTGATTAACCTGTGCAAGACTCCAGGTCAGTGCTCAGAGTGCACAAACGCACAAAGATGAGATTTTGCTCCTAGTCCAGTACTACATGGTCTTTGAAAATTCTTATTACTTTTACTTTTTGGTGATTTAAGACCCATATTTATTAGCTTTTCCTCAGCTATTTTCTCATGTTTTTCATCTCCAATTTTGTGAGGTTTTCTTGACTGCATTTTTTGCTGCTTGGTTATCTTACTGGTGGTCAGTCATTTTTCAGTTGGGGTTGAATTTTCTTCACTCCTCATGTATTTTTTTTCCTGATTCACAATAATTTGATCTTGATGCATTGTGCCATTAATTTTATAAGCTGCTTCTTTGTGTTATTCTCAAAGAAGAAACAAATAAATAAATAACTGAATAAATGTAGATAAATATATTCATAAATACATGTAATTTTTCAATTTTACTATTAATCATAGATGACATAGATTTAATACTGTGGTAATTAGTACTAATTATCAAGTGGACAGAATCCATAACCACCTGGGGGACAAACCTCTAGACATGCTTGTGGGTCTTGATTGTTAAGTGGGAAAACTCATCTAAATTGTGGGTGGAACATTCCTTGGACAAGGGATCCTAGAATGTATAAAATGGAGAGAACTAGCTGTGCCCGTGCTTGCCTTTCCTCCTCCGTCCCCAAATTGTGGGTATAGTGTGACCAGCCAATTCAGGCTCTCACTAACTTACCTTCTCTGCCATGATGGACTACTGCCCATTGAACTGTGAGCTAAAATCACCCTTCCTGATGCTGCTTGCGTTGAGAGTATCTTCTCACAGCAACAGAAGTAATTGGTTCTAAGAAGTGAGGTTATGTGATAAGCCTGACCTTTGGAACTGGTCTGTGAGAGGAATGGGCATGAGATTGGAACTTTGGCTTAGAAAAGCCGTTGAGTACTACACTGTTTGCTGACCCATTCCAAGGAACACTTGGAAGACAAGAGAGCTGAGACAAACACACTCAGCAGAGGCCTGAAGCTTGAGGTTTTGGAGAACAAGGATTCTATCATTAACTAGGGTCATTTGTATGATAATTCCGCCAAGAACTTGGTTTCATTTTGTCCATGTCCTGAGACTGTGAGCAAAACTAAATGTAAAGGTAGTGAATTAAATTTGATAGGAATATCAGGACAGGTAAGCATTCAGGTTGGTATAACTCCATGCGATTCTGAGAAAGCAGCTGTAATATTTAAAGAGGTAGTATCTTTGGAGGAGAAGCCATTTCTGCTGCCCATGGGACTGTGAAGAGTCCTGAGTTCCATCTTGTTTGTATTTAGATTCATTTGAAGGAAGCAAGCCTAAGCTAAAGAGGTTCCCACTTCTTAAAAGCAACTAGCTATTACAGTGTTTTGACAGGGCGAGTACACAGAAGCTGATTATCTGTGGTGCACATCTTTAGTTGACTGCAGAATGGTGTGGTACTGTTTTTGAGGCATGAGTGGTGAAAGATTGAGGGTTCATGAAGTCTTCCTTGTGGATAAAGAAAGCAGCCGAGGCCAGGTGATAACAAGCAGTATCTCCAAGCAGTGGATGTGAAGCCCAAGTTGCAGTCAAGACCCCAGGATAGTCAAGATTCAGAACCATGGGTTCTTCAACACCAAGAAGAGTTGAACACTGAGCACACCAGAGACAGTTTCTGGGCTACTAAAGCAAGCTCTGCCAGTTTTATCACAAGCCCTAGATGGTTCCACATGGAGCTGCAGGCTGTGGTGTTTGCCTGATGTGTTTCGGACTTGCTTTAGTCTGACCATTCTGTTATTCTCTGATCTCTTTTGGAGCAAGAATGCTTACAGGCTGCGTCAAGCGCCTTAACTTCTCCGCCATGATGGACTGCACCTTGAACTGTCTGCTAAATTACGCACCTTCTTCTCCCTTAGTCACCTGTTAGACTGTTTAATTACACCAGCAGGAAAAGAACTATGACGAAGCTTTAAAAAGGGGGCTAGGCTTAAAAACAACACAAACAATTTATTGACAGCAGTATATACTTAGTCCTTTTCCACATTTTAACAAACTGTGTTTTCTCACCTGTGTTTGCTTTACTAATCTCTTTGCACGTCATGATTTTCTGAATAAATTTCAATAATATTGGAAATTCTTGGAATTTAACTGCTCTCTCTCTCTCTCTCTCTCTCTTTCTTTCTTTCTAAAATCACAGTTTCAATTTTCTATAGAGAAACCATGAATTAAATAGCTTCCTTTTTCAGTTGCTGGAAACTTCTAACAGAAGTTGATATCCAGCACTTGGAGGATAGTACTTGGTAAAATGCAGATTGATGACCTCAATATCTTACAGCTTCAATGATTCTGTGGTTTATTTTAAGAGACTGGACAATTTCTAGCCTTTAATTGCCCTTGCTTGGCTTGCAACAGACAACTTTTACATCACAATAGCTTTTTATTTTTGTGCTTTTCCCATAATTCAGTCATTCTGAAAACTGTTTCAAGTAAATCAGGCTTTCAAATTAAGTTAAAATTCAACTGCGTGTGAGTTTTACATAGGCTCTTAACTAGCTGTGGTCCTAGATAGGCATAATGAAGGGCAGGTGTTTTGCATAGACTTGCACACAGGAAACATTAACATGTATTACAATGTACTCTTTCTAAAGTTTTTAAAATTTAATAATACTTTCTGAGATTCAGCAGCTATATTTATTAATTAAGAAAATAACTCTTTAGAATTGAAGAAACATCATTTAGGGATTTAATTACAATAAGTATAAAATCTGTCAATGCTCTATATAATTGCTTAAGTTTTAGGATAATCAAATCGCTTTTAGAAAATGTAGTGTTGGGCATGTTATGGTTAACTTCTAAAAATTGAAAGGCTAGAACTATGCAAAAAATAAGAATCTAAAGTAAGAAAACTATAAAATGGTAATTGTGTAAAATGAAGCACATTTTAATAAAAAATTTATTATAAAAGGATTTCTAAAAGTGACCTTAAATGATTACTGTTTTATAAAAAGATCTAGCAAGTATAGGATATTCCCATTGGGAAAAAAACAAAATAAACTGACATAAAAAGAGTTGAGCCCCCTTGGAAAGTAAAACAATAATAATTTTTTTCTAATTGAATAACAATAAGAGGTCTAGAGGGAACCAAGTAGACACACATTGCTTTTTGAATTAGAATAGCTCATTTGGAAGCAATATGGTGGTGTATGTTTTAAAAGCCATACACATATCCCAAACTATTGATTTAATGATACTACTTTTGGGAATTGACCCTAAGTAAACTATCTCAGAGATCACAAAGTCGTGTTAGAACTCTATTCACAATAGCATTACTATAATAGTAAAAACTAGAGATGACCTAATTAGTTAGCAGTAGGAAATTTGACGCCTATTAGTTCATATCGCTTACATAGAAGTGTAAGCACTGTTGCAACAGAGATGATATCATTTTGTTCTCTGCTGTTAAGCCAATGCCAAGAATATCTTGGAGTACAGTGGTTACTCAACAATTACTTAGTATTGATTTTAAGATGAACAAACCCATGGAATAATGTATTTTTCAATTAAAACATATATAATGAAAACTTATTTGCTTTTTTGTTGTTTTTGTTTTTAAAACAAGATCTCATGTAGCTCAGACTGACATCAAACTCAATATCTAGCCAGAGATAGCCTGAACTTCTGATTTTCTTTTCTTCACCTTTCCAGTGCTGTGATTGTAGACATGTACCACCACACCTGGCTCAGAATCTCTTTAAGATGCTTGCTAAGAGAGATGGGGAACAAGCACACCTTTCTTTGGGGGGCAGGGTGAAGAATATGAAATAGGGTTTGAAAGTTTAGTAGGATCTGGAGTAAAAGGCCTCTCCAGGAGAGACCAGGAAACAGCCTGCCAGGAGGAATTGACTGGAGGACGAGAAAGGAGATGTAGACCCAAGGCTCTGGGCGGACTTGCAGTTCTGTCTATGCAGTAGGACTTCTTCAGTACTGGCAGTCATAGACGGTGTTCTAACAGAATTCACTCAAAAGAGCTATGTAATTCAGCAGGTTCCTCTGGCCTTGATATAGACATCAGATTCAGGGAGCAAAGTGCCGCGTGTGTTGGAATAGACTAGCATTTGATGTGAGTTGTTTCAGTGATGGCTGTAAAACTGGGCTCCTCATTTTAAACTATAAATATAATTCCAGCATGGCCATCTATGTTTTTGAAAAAACTGTTATCCTTGCAAATTCTGAAAGGTTAATTTTGAGGTGGGAAAAGATAGTGTTACTGCAGCAATTAAAAAAAAAAAAAAAAACAATATAGAACCCGGGCGGTGGTGGCGCATGCCTGCAATCCCAGCACTTGGGAGGCAGAGACAGGCAGATGTCTGAGTTCGAGGCCAGCCTGGTCTACAGAGTGAGTTCCAGGACAGCCAGGGCTACACAGAGAAACCCTGTCTCGAAAATCCAAAATATATAATATGATTTTTCTGATAACTTTAAGATTGTTCACAAAATATTTATTGATAAAAGAAAACTGTTAAGAACTGTCTGTTGACTTTATCCAACAAGTGTGAGGGTCTTTTCATTGTTTCTTAAAATCTCTCTCTTCACTGAGGTCAGAAGAAAACAGTCAACTGTCATTGCTAAATGTATTGCTAAAATGTGTTTGTAAAATTATACTCCTAGTGAGGAATCCAACTTAAAAATTTTTTAAATTATAAATTGAAGATCAAGTTTTCCCCTTAGGGCTTCTGGAGAAATAGGCCTGTTTCCTCAGCTTTTAGCATGTTAGCAGCAGCTGGGTGGTGAAAATTGACATTTGTGAAGCAGGCTGCTATGCTGAGTTAAGATCCTAAAATTTATTTGAAATTAACTAAGAAGAAATTTTAAAGAAAAGCCAATTTGTTTCCAATTATTATGTAAAATTAATTCTTTATTGTTTTTGAAATGGAAAAACCATCATAAATTATCTTAGGCAAACATATACAAACGTTTAGACATGACATTCTAATAAGCAGTTGCACAGCATTTCTAAGCATCATTGTTAAATTTCAGAATTTTAAAAATTAAATGAAAGCTTTGTACTACCAAATGGTGAATTTTTAATTGAACTGACTGTTCAGTTAAATTGTTTGAATAGTAATTTAAAAGAATATACCCAAACATCTACAAAACTGTTTTACCTAAGAGCTAGGTGCTGAGTTGAGGTTTGCAGAGTAGGATGTGTCTTACCTGAATCATGAGATGGGTAATTTAACTCATCAGGCATGACAGTTTGCTGTGCATGTCAGATGTTGGGTTTGCACAAATGTGTAAGGCGTGATAAGGGTTATCTTTCAGTCCTTGATGGACTTATAATTGTTTATAAACTGGGTATCAGACTTTGAGTGAAAGTAGTTGTATGCCACAGGAACATACTACATTTGTCTCACAAATGATTATTTGGAGAGAGACCAGAGGAGAGAACAGTCAGCGCTCTGCAGAGACGATGCACGAGCCAGAACTTGAGTAATGAGTAAGAACACACTTTCTTGCCTGGGGAGATGGTTAGCAGAGTGCCTGCCTCACAGGCATGGCTCCTGAATTCAGATGCCCCCACATAAAAGCCTGGCACAGTGGCAGATAACTATTGATAACCTCTCAGGATCAGGAGCAGTAGAAGAGACAGGAAGATACTTGGAGCTAGCTTGTGGTCTGTGAGCTCCAGAGACTTCTCCAGGAAGAAATGCCATCTTAAAAGCTGAGGCAGAGATCTTCTGGCCTGAATTCAGGTGAACACAGTTGAACACAGTGCATATGTCCTACCCCCAACACAATTGATCCATATAGAATAAAAACTTCTGTCATTAACCAAATCATTTCTCATTAAAGTCATTCTGGACTTACTTTTTATATATTGAAGCTGAACTTGTCTAGATTATAATGAATCATGAAGACAAATTTTGGTGAGCTAATTGGAATGTTCATGATAGCAATCATGTGGGTGATTTTTTTTTTATGGTTACAAATCTTTGTTCTGTACATTTAAATTGGGTGTGTTTATTGTGTAATAACTACTTTGATAACATTAAAATGGTGTGTGAAATCACACTTCTTCCAAATTTGCATTTTAAGAACTGAATTCCCAAGGAAGTAGTTTTCAATTATCCATCGCCAAAAATGAGATTAAGCATAAATCATGGATTAGAGACCAGAATCTATAAAGTCCAGGCTTTCATGGAACTGACTTTTTAGGGAAGAGACAAATAAAGAAGGAAAATCTTTGGGTTTTGTTTTGTTTTGTTTTGCTTTGGATTTGGTTTTTTCAAGACAGGGTTTCAAGACAGCCTTGACTGTCCTGGAACTCACTCTGTAGACTAGGCTGGCCTTGAACTCAGAAATTCGCCTTCCTCTTTCTCCCAGAGAGCAGGGATTACAGGCGTGTGCCACCACCGCCCGGCTAAGAAGGAAAATCTTAATTCCAGGTACTTGAGTCTTATGAAGAAAATGAAACAGATTGGTGTAAGCCCCAGCCATTTCTTAGCTGAGGCCGCCAGGGCAGCTCAGTGAGCCAGCATAGCTCTGGCTCCTGCTCATGTTCCTTTAGTTCGGCGGACACTGAGCTCGGAACTTGCAGTTATGGATTACAGAATATAAATGCTGGAAATGAAGAGGATGATTCAGCACAGTGGGGTGGGGGAGGGGCGGGTATAGGTCACTTTTGTAAGGGAGGCAGGCGGGAAACACGGCCCATTCTCTTTCTTCTCCTTTGGGAAATTCGAAGACAAAAAATGCTGTATTTCTTTAATGGTTCATTATTTCTCTGTGGCTCTAACGATTATTTGTCTTTTCAGATTTGATTGTTTCTATTGATCTCTCTTCAGGTTCACTATTCATTATTCACGAATCTTCATTTGCTAATAAGTTAATCCTGTAAGCTTAGTTTTGAATATCATATTTTTGCTTCTAAAATATCCATCTTCAGTTTCTCTGCTAAAGCTCTGTGTTCTCCACCTGCTTCAGCTGTTGTCAGAGCTGTTTTCTGGACACTGTCTGCTGCGCTCAGACCCTTGCCAGATAGTTCATACATCTGCACCAGCTTGGTATTAGGATTGGCTAATTTTCTCACCTATGTGGAGATTTTTCAGAAATTGTTTCATTTTTCATAATGAGAATATTATAAAGACAAATTAGGAAAATACGACTAAAGAAGAAAACAAAGCCATTTGAGCTGTGCATGCTCAGTGTTTTTCTCTGCAAAGCAGAAATAATGCGGACTAGTTACTTATTGTAAAAATTCTTACACGGGAGCATGCGGGTGAAATACAGCCCTGGCCAAAGAACATGGCAAAGGTTCAGAAAGTTTTTAATTTGCATTTCTTTTTCTGATTTAGCATTTTGAAATTATTACTTCAATAAAGTAGCATTTCAAGGGAAAATTACTCTTTAAAGAAAATGCTAACACCCCCCCAACCCCCCTCCCCACCATCTTCAGACTGAAAAGTATTTTCAAATGACATACCCAGTAAAGGACTTGTATAAAGCTCATCCAAAGAACTTTCAATACACTAAAATAAAGCAGCAGCCAATTTAAAAAATGAACAAGATGGTGATTGAGGAGATGACTAAGTCAATAAATGCTTTCTATGCAAACATGAGGACTTGAATTTGGATCCATAGCATATATTTGAAAGACAGTGCTGGGGGTGTAGTGAGGAGCATGCGGAACCTGCTGAGCAGTCGAGTAGGCAAATCATGTGGTTCTAGAGGGTAATTGAGAGCTTGTTTGGAGGTTCCACAGGGGAGCTCAGCTTCTCATATACCCTGACCAAAGACAAATTTTCCTCTATTGGGGAAGGTTGTCCTCTTCGATCTACTGAGGACTGACCGATTGTACAGCTTCGGGAGGGGTGCACCCACCTAGGACGCACCCGCCTAGGCAGTGAGATCAGCTGAATCAACCCTGGAGATCAATGGGCCAACAGATGTTGTATCCTGATCACCCTCACATTCCAGAAGGTAATTGAAAAAGAATTTTCATCTTAGCCTCCTCAAATATAATCTGCACAGACATGACATGTACTAACACATACACATAAAATTAATAAAACATAAATATTTTATCAAAGGTTGGAAAGTAAGCTCAATTGAAAGGATATTTGAAATCTTGCAGTCTTTCCACTGCCTTAGGGAAATTCAGATTAAATGCACAATGATATACTACTAAACAAGTACTATAAACAATACCAGGTCATCCAAAATACAGAAAAACTGGTACTCTGGTACATGACTGAGAATAATGAAAATATTACATATGTATAATTATGTTATTAAATAGCACTGGAACAAATTTCTATTCTCATAGAAGTTGCAAATATAGGACAAGATTTTCATATATTCTACTTTCCCATAGTGGTAACAGCTTACAAACAGTCACCCTTGGTCCGTATCTTAAATTAAACAATATATCGGTCTATGTTATAGCAGCTCCCTCTATTCACAGCTACGCTTGCCGAAAGCAGCCCATGCGGTTTTGAAAGTGTGAAATGATAACTGTGGTTTGTTCATAAGCTGATGACTAAGCCATGACACGTGCAGCAGCATTGTTCTGGGTGAGAGAAGGTAGCGTCAGGCAGTTGTACGCTATGTGGATCCACTTGCCTAACATTCTAGTATACAGCAAAGACTGATGGAAAACAGTCACCGACTAGGTGTTTAGGGGCGTCCGATGAATAAAGCATGAGGAAATGCCTTAGTTTGGTCGGGGAGGTGAGTATAGACCTTGTAATTTGTACATAATGGTCGTTTTAAAATTCTATGCACACTTTTATATTCCTAGAACTATACTTTAAATAAAAAGTTGTTTACTGCATGATCACTTCCTAAAACTATTTAACAGTAGAGCTAAAGTGAGAAAATTTGACATGCCTGAAACAGAATAGCAAATTTGATATGATGCAAATAAAACTAAACTCTATCTTGTAAGATTTATGGATTTTAAGAGTTTTGAGGAGTTACTGAGTGGTTGGAAACAGTTGAATGACCTTCTTAGATTAAATCTTAGATTTAAAATTAGTTTAAAAATTAAGGTCTCTACTCATTTATTATTGAGTGTGTGGACACATGTGCAAGTGTATATGAACCTGATGAGGAATGCATGCCACAGCGCCCACGTCAGGGACAGCTTTCCTTCCTGGTGTGGGACCCAGGATTGAACTCAGGGTGGTGGCCACAAGTACCTTTATCTGTCATCGCATCTTGGCAGCCCCTATTTCTGTATTTTCAACTTTAAAAAACACAACTTATTTTTTGTTTATTATTTTTATTGGATATTTTCTTTATTTACATTTCAAATGTTAAACCCTTTCCCAGTTTCCTCACTCCTGGATCGCCCCTGTCCCATCCTCCCTCCCCCTACTTCTATTTATTGTTTTTTAATTTTATGTTTGTGATGTCTGTGAACTGTGCGCATGCCTGGTACCCAATCAGGCCAGTAGAGGGTGCTAGATCCTCTGGAACTGGAGTTCCAGGTGGTTGAAAGCTGCATGTTGGGTGTGGGTACTGAACATGTCCCCACACACACCCCTCTCTGAAAGAACCGGAAGTACTTTAAAGTGCTAAGCCACCTACCCAGCCCCAGACTAAACACAGATCTGCTGTGCTTTAAGACACCGTGGCCCAGGCTGTTCGTCAACTCAAACTACTCGTCTATCGGCTTCCTAATGCCAGGATTACAGATGTGTTACCACAGCTGCCTTTCTTGTGCCCACTTTATTACTTTTAAATGAATAAATGGGAATTAGTTACCAATATTTCATCTAGAATACCTAGTGAATATTTTGGTTTCAAAACTATTGCCATCTTTTTTTAGGGGAGTTGGAGGGCACGGGGGTTTAGGAGTTACCACACTATGCTAGCTTGCCTTTTCTTTCTTTTTAAAGACAGGGTCTCATGTAGCCCACACTAGCCAAATTAGCTATGTAGCTGAGGATGACCCTGAACTTCTCATTATCCTGCCTCCACCTCCTATGGTCTGGAGGTGTAGGTGTGCGCCGCCACCTTGCGCAGCCGTGCTGGTGACTGACACTGAGCTTCTCAGATGGTAGGCGAGTGTTCTCCCAGCTGAGCCGCCTTCAGAGCTGCCTCTACACAGCTCTGAAATGTTACACGCTGGTCCTGATGTTGAAAATAGCCGAAAATAGAACAATGAATTCTTGCTGTCTCAAACAATTAGAACACAGGGCCAACTTTCTTTTTACCCTCTTCTACACTTTTTACTCTCATATTTTGAAACAAATCCAAGTTGTATTTCACTATGGCCCTAGAAAAGGTGAAGTTGTCTATTTTTTTAAAATAGCAAAATCACAATTTAATACTATTATTATAGTTAAAATTAGCTGTTAATTACTATTAGTATTCAGTTTTCAAAATAATATAGTCAGGTTTATCAATATTTTCCTTTATACATTATAAAGGAAACTATATTCACTTATGTGTTTGCTAAAGCTGGTTAGAAAACACTTTATACAATTTATTATCTTACCCATTTTTAAGAGTTAATTCATATTACAGTGCAAAAAATCTCCAGACTTTCCTTTGTATTACTTCACATATAACTCTGTATTCACTAACCAAGTTGGCTACCTTCTCACTCCGTTTAACTCTTTCTTCTTAATGATGAGATTTAATTTCAGCATTTAATCCATTTGACCTTTTTCCCTTTTTCTGTTCGCTGGTGTGGTGTGTGAATCACATTTACCACCAGCTTGCCATTTCTGCCAGCACCATTTGTGTACTGGGTAGTCATCTCAGTCAGGATATTGTTGCTGTGATAAATAAAACACCATGAGCAAAAGCAACTTGAGGGGCAAAGTGTTTACTTGATCTCATAACTTGTAGTGCATCATCCAGGAAGTCAATGAAGGCAAGGCAAAAGCCTGGCGGTGGGAGCTCATGCAGAAACCACAGAGGAGTGTGCGTACTGTCTTGTCCCTCAAGTCTTGCTCTGCTTGCTTTTGATGCCCCTCCAGGACCACTCAGGAGTGGCCCCGCCTCCAGTGGAATGGGCCTAATCAACATCAATCGTCAATCAAGAAAATGCACCCCAGGCTTGCTGACAGGCCAGTCTGATGGGAGCATTTTCTCCCCGAGGATTCTAATCTGTGCCAACTTGACATAACAGTACAGTAGTATTTTTGGATAGTTTCATGGTCCTAGAGTGAGAAGGGTCTTGGTAAATACTATAGATTTTTGTGGAAACCTCTGAACAATTACATCCTAGGTGTAAGGTAAAACAGAAATAGACCAGTTCTCAAGAAGATTTAAAATAAGCTTCAGATTAGTTTAATCTCTGGAGGTTTTTCCTACTGGCAATCAGAAACTAAACCTCCTCTATTAGAAAGCAGTACCGTTCACATTCTCCTTGTGTTGTTGTTTCAAGTCATGGTGTCTTACATTCCACCTGCAGACTCCAAGCTTACCAAGGAACAGGAAACAAGAGAAAAGAATTAGAAATGCATAGATGCATTCAAGGACTGCAGTGAAAATTTGTGTGGCAATTCCTTCATCCCTCCTGTTTGTCACAGGAGACCAACTGTCATGTGAGTTGGGTTCCGATCACAGGCAAAGCATGCTTTTCCGTTTCTGCAGTTTTCTGAAATTTAACCAAGGTAAGGATCTGTAGGAGTTATTCTTGATACTTAGCTGGGCTTCCTTTAGTTTTAGATTACTTAAGCTTGCTCACTCTTCCCTCGTGTGTGTGTGTGTGTGTGTAAGTTAGGTTAGAGGGCAACTCTTGATAGTGGATGCTGTTCTTCTACCACCCTGTTAAGGGAAGGTCAGTCTCCCTTGTTTGCTGACTGTTGTAGGACAGGTAGCCTCCTTGCCTCTCTGATGCTGGAGTTACAATGCACCCAAGCCCTCCAGCTTTCTTATGTGGCTTATGGGGATTGAACTCAGGTCCTCAGTCTTTCTCACAAACACTTTCACCCACTGAAGCATCTTGCCACCAGCTTACCACCCCTGCTGCCTTTTTTAAAAAATCTGGCCAGTTCTTCCCTTTTGTGAGGTGACAGCACAGATCACATGCTGCCGTCACACAGGTCTGCAGCTCTGTCAGTTTGCTTCCTCTCTGTTGTGACAATGGGAAGGCTCTGTTGTCCTTCAGGCCCACAGCTCTTCCCTCTGCACCCATCCACTCAGTCTTTGCTTTTAGCTGTTGGGTTGTTCCAGTCTGAAATGTCCCCTCAGTCCCTCCTCATGGCCTCCCTTGCTTTGCTAATGTCCCTATATTATTCCTCTGGATTTTATTTGTTTTGTTTCAAACGTGTGAGAAAACTAAAGGCAGAGAGAAGGCAGACAACTCATTTCATCATGGCCAGTCATGATTCCTTTTCAGATCATTTCAGCATCTCCAGCATCTTGGTATCTACAGATCTTCCTTTTTCATTCAGTTATAAATGGTCATGGTTTTTGGTGCTGAAGAAATGGCTTCAGTGGTCCAGAGCCTTTCATGAAGACGCCAGTTGGGTTCCTAGCACCCATATAGCAGGTGGTACACAGCTACCTGTAATTCCAACTCCAGGGTCTCTGAAGTCTCTTGACTCCTCATGTACCCCCCCAAAGATTTAAAAATAATAAAACTAAACCTAAAAATAAATTCCTACTTTTTGAAATAAGTGATTTTCATTGGATACTTGAACATTATGGGTATTGTATTCTGAGATTCTGTAATCTATTTAAATGTCCCAGTTTAGCTGGATATTGTGGCAGAGTCCTTGACTTCCTAGCACTAGGAAGGCTGAGGGAAGATTGTGAGCTTGACATCAGGCTATACTATGCAAAGTAACACCTTGTCTCAAAAAGAAAACTAAGTAAGGCCTCATTTAGCCTCTGCCATTGTTGCTTTCAGCTGCAGTATTATTACCCCATGGATAGGAGAGTTCAACTCCCTACTTTGCCACTCCTAACACTCAGCTTGGGGGCTGCTTCTCTTTTCCTGGCTGAGAGAGGTAGGGGCACCTCATTGCCTCATTAACATTCCCCCTGTGGCCTCTGCAGGGCATGTTCCCAGTACTGTGTAGAGGTAAAAGGCCTAACTCACAGAGGCTTCCCCTGAGGAGCCTATGGCAGAGGGAAGTGACAATGTCAGGCATTCCCTGAGCTTCGTTACCAGCTGTCCTACAGGTCTCACTTCCTGCAGTAGCCCCAGGGGGCTTCCATGTGCCCTGCATTGGCAGTGCTAGGATAGAGACTGTGGAACCCCAGACCTACATCCACACCCAATTTTTTGTGTTTGGCTAAGTGAAATAGTGAAATAGAGAAATAGCTTTTGTCCATACTGTCCTGTTCCTAATTGTTTGGCATGAGAGAACAGGAGTTTGTTTGTTTGTTTGTTTTTTGTGGGGTTTTTTTGTTTTTGTTTTTGTTTTTGAGACAGGGTTTCTCTGTGTAGCCCTGGCTGTCCTGGTACTCACTCTGTAGACCAGGCTGACCTCGAACTCAGAAATCCACCTGCCTCTGCCTCCCAAGTGCTGGGATTAAGGATGTGCGCCACCACTGCCCGGCATTTGTTTGTTTGTTTGTTTGTTTGGTGTTTTTGGAGGTCTTGGCTGCTAGGTGTTCCAGGCTGCCAGCTTCTTTGCTTCCTATTCTATCGAATTCAAGGTACAAGAGAAAACTCACAAATCCTCCATGTGCTTTTCCTTGGATTATAAGATCCACACATGGTCTGTCATCTCTTTGTCTTCAGTTTCCCAAATATGTCCACAGCTTTTACTTTTACTTAGAAGGAGAAATAGGAACAGGTACCTTCTTCCTAGAAGTGGAATTCAGCAAATACTTTTAATTTTTTTTTCTCTTTTCTATGTCAAGTGTGTCGGTGTAGGTGTGGGTGTAGTGTTGGAGAGTAAACCCAAGCCATCATACAGGCTAGGCAAGCAGTCTCCCCACTACAGAACTCTACTACCAACTTAAGTATTTTAAATTTTCAATTGCTTTATTTTTATTTGAATTATAACTAAAATTTCCCTTTCTTTGTGTACTTATGCTTGATTGTTGCTGTGGCTCAGTCTTAGGACTTTAGCTTATTTTAAATGAAAATATAGTTTATTATCTAGATATTTAAGTTTCCAAATTAACCTTTTACTTTTAAGAATTGTTTTGTATGCCGGGCAGTGGTGGTCCACGCCTTTAATCCTAGCACTTGGTTTGCTTGCTGCAAGAATAATGTAACTTAAATGTTAGTTACACTTTTGTGTGTGGTGCTGGAATAGTCTAGCCAGTTACAAATGTCTTAAAGAATGGTGCTTTATGTGGTCTGCAGGCCCTGCTTCTGGGCCTCCACCTGCTGCCAGCCCATCTCAGTGCAGGCTCCCTGCTGCAGGCCCCCTGCTGCCAGCCTGCTCCCTGTTGCACCACCTGCAGGACCTCCCCATGCAACACCTGCTGCTGAGCTAACCAACCTTACCACTAAGGATCCCTGGGTGATGGTCAGGTTCATCCTGCTGCCACCCAGGACATGATTTTATATATATAATTTCTTGACACATCTAGCCTTCAAACTGTTTCAACCTATAAAAGACACCTTCTTTTTGGGCCCTTTTCTGATAGAGAACATTGTTTCCTCTTTGGATTGTGATCTAAGTCTTTCGTGATATTTTCTGTTTCCAATAAACTCAACATTCTCAGCATAAAAAAAAAAAGAATGGTGCTTTATTTTATGCCTTCTTTCTGTTTTCTTTATTTTTTTATTAGATTGCTTCAGTTTTACATGACTGATCCAAGGAGACTCAACTGACCATGCCATTGTTTTCCTGATTTCAGGTTGTCTTTATGGCTGTATCAGAGAGTGAATTAATCTATTTACTCCCTGTATAGTACTGTAACAGATTTAGAAATAAACAGGATAAGTTTAGTGTCATTTCAAATAGTACTGGGCAATACCAGGTAGATACCAGGAAGAGGAAGAGGACTTCTGCTACCTTTCTGGATGCCTTCAGTGGCTCTCAGTTTTCAGTCGGATCAGGGACCTCGTTGAGGGTGTTCTTAAAGCTGTAATCTTTGCACAAGCATTCACATGTGTCCAGTCAGATCTGGACCTTCTCACACACATGCATGCATGAATGAACACACAGGCAACCATAAATAAAAAGAAAAAAGTAAATCTATTTTTAATATAATATGCTACTTCTTTGATTATGAAATGTGAGACTAAAATTACATATTTTGCCAAATTGTAAAAATTCCCCCGGATATCAACATTTCTTGAGGTTCTCACCACTTAATATAAAACTGTTCCTTAACATCAAAGTTGCAGCAGCTTTTTTCTGTCCCATCAGCAAGTGACCATGCCTGTTTTATGACAGTCACACTGAATGTCCTGACCCCACAGGCACTCAGAGATCAAATACTAAATTATTTAATAACCCAAAAGATCCCTGATGTTTGGAAAGTGGAAGATTTGCTAGAAATTTTTGCAAAACAGTGAACGAGAATGATGTAAGTTAGGTGTGGTAGTGCATGCAGGCCTACTGCTCTGGAGAGATGGGGCCTCTGTGAGGCCAGGCCAGGCTGCTCTACACATAGCGCCTGCCTGGCATGGAGGGAAGGGGAGAGAGAGACAGAGAGGAGAGAGACATAGGCCACTTAAAAAATAATGATAGATTTTGAGCATTTTTTTTTTTTTTTGGTTTCCTCACTCCTTCCTAATCCTCCCCTACAGGCAAAAGACCATTATGATTGAAAAACAAACAAAAAACCCAAAACAAAACAAAGCAAATGAAACAAAAAGTTCACAAAGATGCCGCTGCATTTATTTTGTTAGCCAACTACTCCTAGGCGTGGCCTGCTGTGCAGAGTGATTGCTGTCCCCAGTGCCGCCACTGAGTTTCCCTGTGTTCTGGCATCAGTGGCAGCTCTGCTTCCCCCTCAGCACTGGAACCCCATCTGTGCAGGCTGTGGGTGCAGACAACTCCCTCTTCTAGGTACCATCTCAGACCATAAGCCATACAGCACTTAGAAAGCAACGGTGTGCTCTTAATTTGTTTTTACTAGTAAGCTTTTCTGTTACAAATCCCAGTCCGCAGCAGTCCCTCACCCAGCTATTGCTTGGTTAATAAGATAGGACTGAAAGTGATTGCATCACCGTTGCAGGGTTGCTCCTGGCTGGGGCAAAGGTACCAAAACTGTTGTGCCGAGAGACCTGGAACCGGATGGTTCCTCTGAGAGGCACAGTACTGAAGCCCATCCCAGACATCATCCTGTCTCGTTACTGTTAGCTTCATCTTCTAAAATTCCAAGAATTCAAAGTTTTATACCCTCCTACGTTTAAATTTTATATTGTTTTGAAGTAGTGGCCATGGTTACTACTCTAAGGAATAGAGGCTCCTCGGGAACTTTAGTGACCTCAGTCAGCCTCACACCTGGGAGCAGTGCCAGCTAGATAACAGCTAAGAACACAGCTGCCCCGGAGGGGACTTCAGTGAGCACTTGCCGTCAGTCAGATGGTCTTTGTTTTCATTTAGGTCTTCTCCCAACTCCTTTGGAGACTAGAAAGGGGCTTCCTAGTACTTGCCCTTCCCCTAGGCCTGCCTCCTGGTTGGTGATCCAGTGTCTGAGAGATCTCCTAGGTCCAGGTTAATTGAGACTGATGGTCCTTCTGCATAGTCATCCTCCTCCTCAGCTTCTAGCTTTTCCCTAATTCAGCCACAGGGGTCAGCAGCTTTTGTTTATTGGTTGGGTACAAATATCTGCATCTGACTCTTTCAACTGCTTGTCGGGTCTTTCAGAAGCCAGTCATGCTAGGCCCCTTTCTGTGAGCGCTCCATAGCCTCAGTGATAGTGTCAGGCCTTGGGGCCTCCCCTTGAGCTGGATTCCCCATTTTGTGGGCCTTTCCCTGGACCCTCTTTTCCTCAGGCTCCTCTCCATTTCCATCCCTGTAGTTCTTTCAGACAGGAACAATTCTGGCATCCCCATCCCTCACTTGATGCCCTGTCTTTCTGGTGGAGATGGGTTCTACAAGTTCCCTCTCCCCACTGTGGGATATTTCATCTAGGTTCTCTCCCTTTGAGTTCTGAGAGTCTCTCACCTCCCAGGTCTCTGGTACATTCTGGTCCCCTCAAAAAGCTTGTCCTTTCCTGTTTCTACTTGTGTTCACACTCTCGTGAGGATTTATTCTGAATCTGAATCTGCTAAGTGACCCTAGTCATGCTACTCCCACAGCCTCATCTCAGTGATGGCAAGCACCGAGTCCCGTAGGAACTGTCATATACCTGGTGTCACAGAAGCAGAATTGCTAATGGCAATTCCTGGGAATAAAGCACTGATTTATGTGGTTGGTTGTTTTCTTGTTTTAAAATTTTTCTACTGTGATGCATACAGGCATTTACAGATGAAGTCATGCCCGCTCTGTCTTTAGTTCTAAGTACTACATAGAAAAGTAAAGAAACAAGCTGAAAAGAAGAAAAGGGTTAAATCTAACTGTAACGTAACTCTGCTACTAATACTTTTGCAAGCGTTAGGAAGCACATGATTCTTTGGGAAGCAGGAGCGTGAACAAGAACATACACTTGAATTACAGGGCTACTGCAGACAGATCTGCAGATATGTCTTCCTTCTCCAAGTCTTTTACATGGCATGATTCATGTGAAGGAATTACAGAGAAACAAGCACTGCATTCACAGTTCCTGAGGAACTCGGAAGAGCGACGTTGAGGAACCCAGAGCTCAGAAGGTCTATCACTGTGTTTAAATGCTTTCTTTTTGTGAAGAGAACAAATTGTAATTTATATTTTATAACAAAAGTACCTGATTTCTGATTTTATAACTTAATTAAAAAACACTAAGAAAATGAGGTGTATTTTCACTAAAGAAGGATAAAAGAAATATAATAGAAACTATAGCCAAATTCCTCTTATAATCCTGGCAAGGTTTTTGCTATCACAATTGGGGCAGAGCCATTATTTTCCTCAAGATTCAGTATTAGAAAGGCCTCTCCCTTTATTGCATCGAAAACAATTAAAGAATTTTTTCTTGCTGCTTCCCTGGGGACCCGTTTTAGACGAGAGAAATCCTGAGAGAAGCTTGCGCAAAAGATGTGCACCAAAACTAGACTACTATAGCAGATCCTGGTACTTTTTAGGCCTATTCTGCAGATAATTTAGAAAAACCTTAACCCCGGATTTTTTTTTAGTCTCTAAACAATTGTGTAGTTAATCATCACTTCCCACTGCAATAACTCACATTTTTTTCTTTTCTTTCCTTCTACATTTGAAAAGTGCCTTAACATTTTCATAAAAATACAATGAAACTTCATATCCTAGCTTAACATACTTATCTTAATTATAAATTAGGCTACAATAAGACCAACTTCCAATTTTAATGTGTATGAATGATATTTAATCTTTCAGAAATATAAAATATTGTCATAATTTAATTATTCTTGTTAGTTTTGTATTTTTATTCAAGTCCTGCCTCCAAATAGATTGTCCACATGAAAAGGATAGAATTGATCTAATGATTATTTAAACGTGGAATTCTCAAAAAGTATTTTCACCTTTGCTGGCTCATTCGAATAGAAAGTGTCATTATAGAATCATAGAGGTCTGGTTATCACACATCTGAACCTTTGATTACTAGAGTAGTTTAGATGGCTAAGTTGCAAAATGATTATCTCTGTTCTGAAATTCTTGAGACCGAAATTGTTAGAAATTTAGGGTTTTTTTTTTTCAGACCCTCTATTATTTACATATACACAGTAAGATATGAACATATACACTATGAATTGAAACAGAATTCATTTATATTTCCAATATTATCTTACACTACAGCTTGAAGATGATATTGTACAATCTCTTTAGAGCAACTGCATTTAGATTAAGACTCACCAGGGTACCAGGTATGAAATTTCTTCCTTGTGTTATTACATGGTTGCTCAGAGAACTCAAGACTTAAAGCTTTAGGTTTAGATGTTAGAGGTACCCACCTTATAACACCTTTTAGTTCTTGTAAATCCTGGTTTTCTTCCATACTCATAAAAACCAAAATTCCCAGTAAGGTATGGTGGCATACGCCTGCAGTCACAACTTTGGAGGGAGCAGCAGGAGGATCATTGCCACATTTGAGTCCAGCTTAGGAAATTTAGGGTATCCTTGTATGAAAATAACAATTTTTAAAAGGTGATTGTATAGCTTAGTGTTGGAGTGGTTTTCTTACATACATAAGGCAGTAGGTTCAGTTCCTAGTGCTACTTTGTTTTGAAACTTATTAACACACTTCCAATTTGCTGAATTCTGTTACATTTACAGACCATGATTCCATAAGGAGTTTCATGAGCCACTTCAGACAATCATTAAACTCTCCTGGTAATTTTCACAAAGTTTTGTTCCTGTGGGAATTCTTTTGAGGTAAAATGTCTCTAGCCTTTATTGAGATTTTTATTTGTTTGTTTGTTTTTTTACGTTAACCATCACCAAAGTTAAAAGCCATTTTATAGGCCTCCGAAGCGTCATACATATCCTTTCCAGAAGAATATACAAAGTAGATTTGTCTTTTCTAAATTACATAATTATAGAATTTAGAATGATCAACCTCCATTTTCACATTTTTAGGAGATGGAAACTCCTATAAGTTAAAGATATTGAGACTTAATAATTGTTAAATTATTATTTATTAGGGACCCCACTGATAATAGTAGTCTGTGACATCCCGGTTGATTATATTAGTGTTTTTTTAGCCTTCCAGGTTCTGCAGAGAGATTATTGAGCTTTTGACAGTGTAAGAAGCTGTTAGTACTTGAAAAGTTTTGATGGGCACAGTAGAATCTCTAACCTTACCCCATTTATTTCATAAAGTGACTGTATGATCTGACATGTCTTAGAACATGGCACATGGAGGCCCCTGTGTGGTGCTGAGGATAGCAATAGTCCTTATGAGTTTTAAAGAATATTTTGTCAGCATCTGTGTGGAAACAGCTTTTAAGAACAAGGGTATGAGATTTCATTGAGACCTAAGGAATTCATGTGTGTGAGCACTTCACTCATTCTCTTAACAAGTATTTATATGTGCACACAGTTACTAAGTCGGTTTTACTGGCTGATAAAGACTTGTGGGCCTGGTGTGTAGTTCAGTGGTAGAGCACTTACACCACCTCCTGTGTGTATTTCCAGTACAGTACACACCATGCACTCACACACAAGTGATACTTGTAGAAAATGGTGCGTGAACACTGCAGCAATTTTTATAGCATGTTTTGTAAAATAGTTCTTGTTATAAACGCCATAAACTCAGACTGTCAGGAATCACAGAAATCTCTAATGAAATACAAGGCCAATGGCTAAACATTTTGGTTTTGTTGCCATTGGCTACTTTCTGATTGAAGTTTAAGTCTTAGGTTTAATCCAGTAGTCTTTTAATGTTTCAGTTTAGAGGTTGTATTCTTTGTTGTGAACTTGCATTCTGCACTTTTACATTGGTGATATATGAGAGTACAGTTAGTTATAAGTATTAACTAAAGTAGGCATAAATGAACTTGAATTTTAATCATTCTCATACTTAGAATGATTTCAAATAAGGATTTTATGTTGAATGTGATATTGCACAGGGATAAATGCTATTGCCATTTTATAATATTCATTTTACATGTCTATTTTAATGCTAAGAACATTAGCTGAGAGATTGTGTATATTTTCCAATCTCAGTTCATCTGTTAGCTTTTCTAGAAGGAACAAGATTCTTTAATATCCTGTCTTACTTTACAATTCTTCAGCTAGCTTAGCTTATGCAAAGAAATAACCCAGATGAAATATTCACAATATTATATATTGATAGTTTTTACATACTATGTTTTTATTTGTATTTTACTTTATACATTTAGAATATGCAGTTTGTTTCCAAGTTAGTACATGATGAACAGTGTTTTAGAAAGAACACTAAAACATTGGATTTCATTGGTGTGGGATCCTCAGTTGTATGTTCTGTTCCACGAATAGACTCCTAAGCTTATAACCTTAATGATATATATCATGTAATTTTAGTTATTGGTTATCTCAGTGCTTTCCCAAGTCCTTAAAGAATAGGAACATTGAAATCAATTTGAACTCTCAAAAACTTTTTAAATAAGCAAAGACTCAAAAATCTATCTTTAGGTCTTCTATAGTTGTTCTAAAAGTCTTTAAACTCTGCAGTACTGTGGAAAATGAAAATCAATTCTCTTTCTGTTTCCTCTCCCTCTTCCTCTGTTCCTCCCGCTGCAGACCTCTGTGGGTAGTGTCCCCCTGGGCAGGTGGTCCTGAGACATACAAGGAAGGTAGCTGATGAGAGCAAGCCAGTAAGCAGCATTCTTCCATGGCCTCTGCCTCAGTTCCTGCCTCCATATTCCTGCCTTTAGTTCTTGCCTTGCCCTGTAAAACCTGCAAGCTTAGGTAGATTCTTTCCTCCCCCATGTTAGTTTTGGTCAGTGTTTTATTATACCAACGGATGGTAGCATACATGATACATCTGCATTAGTCAGCTGTTAGCACTATTATCAGTACTTAATTCTAGAACTTATAGGGTGATTTTAAGTTCTCCATGTATATACCATTGTCCCTCACAGCAATTCTATAGCCACCACTACTACCCTGCTTTATAAACTAGCACAGGGAAGATGAATTACCCACAATCACCTAGTTAGTAGGTAGCAGAATGAACAGTTATCAGACTGGAGAGTAAGTAATCTTAACTCTTCTCCCTATGATCTTAGATAATTCACAAGTCCACTTTATTGTTCTCTAACGTTGTAGCAAGGAAAAGAAACCAAAGTCATTGCATACATGTTCATGCTGACACACTGTGGACGGTGGGAAAACAGAATAACAGTGGAGCGATGGTTTCAACTTAGGTCAGTTTGGGTGTAAATCTGTCTTTTCTGACCTGATTCTCTCATTAGTAAAGGAGGATAATTTTTTTTACTTAATTTATTAGTATTTGGGGGGTGGGATTCAATGTAGTCCTGGCTATACTGGAACTCACCCTGTAAATCAGGCTGTCCTCAAACTCCACCTGCCTCTGCCTCCTAAGTGCTGGTATTAAAGACATGTACCACCACTGCCGGGCAAGGACAATTTTTTTATTTGTAGGGTTTTATAGGAATAAAATTGAATATAAAATGTGGTCAGTGTCTGGCTTCCATGTGGCACTGTTTAATAATGTTTGGGGAGCAGTAGAAACATTGGCATCCAGTCATGGCACTGGCTGATGTGCCACTGGAGGCTGAGGCTGGCACTTCTGAGAATCTCCGTGGTGCCAAGCACCGTCCTCAACTTCAGCCAGGAACCAGTGAGCATCCCTTAGTTTCCTGCTCTCAAGGAGCTATGGTCCCATGGTCTCCACAGTCAGCAGACACGTAGGCAGTTACTTTGCTCAGTGCTTTAATGAGGTAAGCGTAGTATGCCACAAGGACATCGAAGGGTTACTCACTGGCTAGGATAGATGAGGAAGCATTTTCTAGAGGAAAAATGAGAATGTGACATTAGAGAGTGAGTCCAGAGTGGGGCAAACCCAAAGTGTGGAGAAATTTGTCATAATTGAAAGGTATTCTAGTTACCTACCTCAAAAATATCATGTTGATGTTGGAATATTAAGCGCTTGACTTTAGGTTTGGCTTTTATTAAAGCACTTTTCTAATGAAAATGACTCTATTTACACAAACAGTGCATTTTCTGTTTGGCATCTTCATACATCCTGTTGAGATACTATATCATATGTCTGGGACCCGAGCGAGAGTAGGAAAGTGAGTTATCTTCAGAGGATGGAGGTGGTCGCTCACTCCCTGGGTGGATATTGGTTGCATCCCTTTCCCCTCACTCTTCCTTCGTAAGAGTAAGGTAAGGAAGATCATCTCAGTGTCCCATGCTCACTCAGCACATGGTTTTACTTTGCTATAGTTTATGGCTGCCATATACATCCATATGTTAAAGTTAAGGCTTCTTTCCATCTTTAATACTCTTTTCCAGTAAAATATCATATTCAAAACCTTATAAAGATAGCTGCTTTTGTATAAACAGGAATGAGGAAAGAGAAAGAATAAAGAACTTCTTAGCCAGGCAGTGGTCGCACACACCTTTAATCCCCGCACTTGGGAGGCAGAGGCAAGTGGATTTCTGAGTTCAAGGCCAGCCTGGTCTACAGAGTGAATTCCAGGACAGCCAGGGCTACACAGAGAAACCCTGTCTCGAAAAAACCAAATCCAAAACAAAACAAAACAAAAACCCAAAAAAACAAACAAACAAAAAGGCCCGGCAGTGATGGCAGCGCACACCTGTAATCCCAGCACTTGGGAGGCAGAGGCAGGTGGATTTCTGAGTTCGAGGCCACCATGGTCTACAGAGTGAGTTCCAGGACAGCCAGAGGCTACACAGAGAAACCCTGTCTTGGGGGGGGGGGCAAAAAAAAAAACTTCTTAGGAGGGGAGGGATGTGGACCTTGGGAAAGGAAAAGGATGGTAAACACAGGGGGTTGTGGTAAGGTCCCAGGGACCATGGGAGTGATAGACATACTACCTTCAGGAGTACCCCAGAACAAGCAGGGGCTGGGCCTGTTCTGGTGTTATGTGACATTAGGTTATGCTCTGATCACCTACAGTCAGCTCTGGCATCCATATCATACCAACCAGTAGGAAATAATGGTTTCCTGTTTAAGTATTCTCTGACTGGCCCTGGAGAAGATAGAATAGTTGCTGTGGATATTTGGAAAGATTAAGAAGCAATTGTTTGGAGCCTAAATTTTTAAGATAAAGGAGGGGGGAATGAATTCAGGTGTGAAAAAGAAAAATCTGGAAAAGATACTGAGGAAAGTCTGAAAAGAGGAAGTTAAAAGAGCAGCCATAGATGTGTTTTACCCTGCTGATAAATCTTTATGTACACGAACCAGCCACAGCCGTAAGAAAAACATGGGATTTATAGTGCTGGCCCACACACCTACCATGACATACTTGATTGCTTGACACTACAGCATGGTCGGGAGGAGGTAGAAACACTGAATGTGATGCACACTGGAGTGGCTCTCGGCTGTCCTGACTGTGAGGATGAGCACGTAGGCCTAATTGTGGTCATACATGTTGGCATTGTTGGGCAGGTCCCAACAAGTGTCTGAACCTAGACATTATAATCAGTCTATTCTTCATTTCTGCAGGTTTTCTTTTTACCATTTATTCATTCCCCGTCTTTTTACATGTTCTCTCAGCTTTCATTGTCTTTTCCACTGTGTCACCGTGCTACTGGAGTTCAGGAAGTACACTCTCTTCTCTCTGTAGTCTTCCTTGGTCATCCCATGTTCTACACTACAGCTTCAATGTTAGTGATCCCAAGAGCTGCAAATCCTCCTCCTTGTAAGTCAGCTACACATATCTTCTTAGGTGTCCTGTTGCTGCCTCATAATTAATGTGCACATAATTGAATTCATTAGCCTTTCCTCAGACATCTGTTATCGACCATATGCCCAGGCTTGGCTAACTGACATTAATGAGCCTCCAGGCCTGCATCCTTGGTATTTCTAGGAGTGTAAACAGTTTCAGCCAGAAGATGCCCTCTCTCAATGTTGTTTGTTTTGTTTTTTAAGATTTATTTTATTTTACTTTATGTGGAAGAGTATTGTGTTTGCCTTACTTGTGTGCCTGGTGCCTGCAGCAGTCAGAAGAGGGTGTCCGATCCCCTGGCACTAGAGTTTTGGATGGTTGTGAGCCACCAAATAGCTTTTGGGAAGTGAACATGGATCCTCTGCAAGAGTAACACCTGTTCTGAACTGCTGAGCCAACTGAGCCAACTCTCTAGCTCCATGTTGTTGTTTTTAATAGAAAAAAATGGAGCAAATCATAATTTCATTAATATGTGCTTCATAGTTTTATGATCATTAAAACCAAAGTATGCATTTGTCTGTATTTGTAGAACAGTGTATGTGCAGATACTTGATTAGTTCTTGATAATGGAGTGTGGATGATCTTATTTAATTCCCTTCATTTACTTGTATGTTCTAGAGTTATGCAGTAAACATTAACTTGGGTAATTTGTATGTGCTGACAGACAACTTCTTTTCTCCACTCCTAGTTCTTGTTGTCCCGGGCTTGCTCACCCAGCTGTTGCTGTTCATTGTATCATTGTATCTGGGTGGGTCTGTGATCACAACTCTCCATTGCTCAGATGCCAGCGCCATGTTTAAAGGTCAGGGCTGGCACAGTTCTTCCTTTGCCTAGCCTTTCTAGTTCATTGCTTCATATTCAGTCACCAGAGCCGTCAAGAGGGAACATGAGTGTTTGTCCTTGCTGTCCAGACTTTCAGCCACCTGGACTTAAGCAAAGACTTCATACATTCCAATCTTAACAAATTGGTTTTTCTCTCCTATGGCACTTGAATTGAAGTTTCAACTCCAAGCCTTGCACGTGCCTGGCAAGCGTGGTAGAGTTGAGCTGCATCCCCACACCTTAGGTCAGTTTTTACCACAGAGAGTTGGGCCAGGTTTGGAGCGGCATGGAGGACACTGAGCAAAGGAAGGGAGAGGGAAGAAGTTTTCCTTCCTTTCTGCCTCTACTCTGCCGGATATTTATGGGGTGCATACTTGCCTGGTGGCTTTCTTACTCCTCCTTTGTTCTGTGGACAACTTCTTGGCTTTTTTTAGAATTTAGTAAGAACAAATATCCAAATAATGAAACTCTATCTATTTTCATGTCAGTTCTTTTATCAGCGGATCTTGTCAAGAGTGTATTTATTGAAGCATGTCATGCTAGTAGTTCCAGAATATAATTATACTTGCAAATTTTTCATGTTTTCAGTGAGTTGTAGTGTATTCCAGATGGCCAAATAGCAAAACATAGATGTTTTATACTGTCCTCTCATTTATGATTAAGAATTTGATGTTACTTACTACTTACATTACCTTTGTTGTTTTAGTGAACTTAAACCTGAGAAGAATTTAAACCTGTGTTTTAAGCCCTTTTACAGTCAGTGTTTAACAAGAGTCTTTCATAATAAATTCCTTGCCCCTGTTCCTTTGTTTTATTGTGTCACTTTAAGTACCATCCAGATAACCCAATTGAGTCCTAAGGAGCCGTCCTTTATGAATGGTGTCCTAAATTTATCCTTGACAAATATTCATTTTAATGTGTTTTAGACTTAAAATTAGATGGTAAACCTTCTTGGAAAAAAAACTTAATGTGAAATTGAAAAAGAATGGTTTTTCCAAACTGTTGAGTTTTTTGACCTTTTCCAAGTACTAATATGGCCTTAGATTCAAATCAGTGAAAAGTGTGCTTTCAAATTTAACAGTAATCATCGTGATGACTTTTCCTTGATTGTTCATACTGTGTTTACTACCCATCTGGTCTTCCACCTGCTCTCATTTGAAAGTTAGCTTACCAAAGATCTGACTTGTGAACTCAGCATAGAACAAAGTTAATGAATTACAGAGGCACTGACCCAGAATGCCTGGCTTCCTAAACCATTATTTCCCTTTTTAGAGTTTTAATTTTTATTATTTGTAATTGTGTATGTGTGAAGGTGTTGGATATCCTAGAAGCTAGAGTTACAGGTGGTTGTCAGCTACCTGGTATGAGGTACTGGGAACCCCACTTGAGTCCTCTGGAAAAGTAATACATGCTCTTAACTGTAAGCTGTCTCTCTAAGCCTCACCTTCCCTAATACAATGATTTAGCATAACCACTGTATGCATGTGTGTGTATGCATGTGTGAGTGTGTGTGTGCATGCACGTGCATGTGTGGTGTGTGTGTATGTGTGTGTATGTGTGTGGTGCATGTGAATAGCAAATTTTATAGAATTCAGTTCATTTACCTTATATAACAAATGTCTTGTTCAAGGTTTTAACAAGAAGTGTATCAGGAAATATTAAAACACAATGGAAAAATTTAGTTCTTGTTTTAATTGTGTGTTTTTATTTTTTAAAATTTTTAAACACTTGTGATTTTATGTGTATGAATGTTTGACTGAATTTATGTGCACCATATGCATCTAGAAGCCAGAAGAGAGTGTTTGAATCCTTTTGACCTAGAACTATCGATGGCTTTGAGCCACCATGTGAGTGCTGAGACTTGAACCTGAGTCCTCTACAAAGGCGGCAACTGTTCTTAGCTGCTGAGCCCTCTCTCTAGCCCCTCTTGTGTATGTTTTAGAGAGGTCTGTTCTTTTACTTGCCTTGCATATATCACATATAACATTTCAATTTTTAAACAAAAGGTAAACTAAGATAAGTGTCATTTTGAATGAATTGTTTATACTAGGATCCTACTGAAGGAAATGCCTTTACACCTCCAAGATAACATTTGAAGAAAAGAGAATGAGATTTGGTAATAAAAGTGGAGATATCGTTATGTATGACTTTTCTTAGCCACTCTATTAAGATGTATCTGTAGATGATACGACTAGGTAGAAAAATATAGCTCTGGTTTGTAGGAAGATATGGTTGCATGATACTTGAGAAGAAATGTTAGTTTTAACACACCATATTATCTTCTGGTTAACTAAAGGAGATTTTTTTTTCCTCTGTAGAACTGCAATTTCTACCTACTTAACCTAAATAATGAATTGGAAAGAATCATTACCATGAGTTTAGGGGGAGTTTGCTTATCTAGCTGGAATACTGCATTTAAAAACCCAAGGTCAAAACATTTACAAAATTGTTCTTTACCGGAGAGGAAATAGTTTGCTTAGCTGTCATCCATTTATTCAACCGAATTCTTGTGGGTATCTTGTTGATGAATGATAGCTTCCTTTTTTAGGGAGTTTCCGGCTAAAAGAGTGGAAAACACATACATCTAGAAACTATCCAACACTCTACAGATCAATACAGAAGATTTTATTCAAGATGTTTACTAGGAAGGAAAATGATACCTCTGAGGTTTTAAGCAGACTCTTGGGTTGGATACATGATTGGATAAAAGGGGAGTAGAAAGGGTAGAAAAGAGCAGGGGACAGTG
Source organism: Apodemus sylvaticus (assembly GCF_947179515.1). Taxonomy (NCBI): domain Eukaryota; kingdom Metazoa; phylum Chordata; class Mammalia; order Rodentia; family Muridae; genus Apodemus; species Apodemus sylvaticus. The sequence continues at coordinate 113,733,045 of NC_067477.1, forward strand.
AACATTTTCTGTAACTGACCAGATGGTGAAGATACAGATATTGCTGACCATGCAGCAACTACTCTGCCCAGCTGGTGGAGGACGGAATTAACTGGAGCCAGAAGCAAATGATTAAAACTGAGCCTTGGTTCTCTGTGTGTGTGTGTGTGTGTGTTTGTGTGTGTGTGCGCGTGCGCACCAGGAAACACTGATCTTTATCTCTCCAGCCATTTACAAAAGTGTAAGAGGCATCTATGATTCCTGCTTGGCCCAGTTGTTTGTGACCCTGGTAGGATTAGGACCCTGACAATGGAAGATATGCAGCACTGGTGCTTAAGTGATTAAGCACCAGTTGATTTCAGACATGCCAAAGAAAAAGTTGCCCAGCTAACTGCCAATTGTAAGTTTTGGTAATCCTTTAACCATTACTTTGTTATCGTCTCTATCATTTGATTCTTTTGATTTCCAATATTAGGTGTTTCTTCTTTGGTTCCTTTCATCTTTTTTGCTTTTGTTTTTAGATTTTTATGAGCAAAACTTAAAAACCCTCTTTTGCTTAAAAAAAGAATTTAAGGGGCTGGAGAGATGGCTCAGCGGTTAAGAGCACTGACTGCTCTTCCACAGGTCCTGAGTTTAATTCTCAGGAACCACATGGTGGCTTTATAACCATCTATAATAGAATCTGATGCCCTCTTCTGGTGTGTCTGCAGACAGCTACGGTATACTCATATGAATATAATAAATAAATCTTTAAAAAAATTTAAGGCAATAATATCCTCTCCCTGGTTAATTTTTAACATGTGTGGTAATTTCTATTTTGTTATCATTTTTCATTATCCTTTTAATTTTTTCAAATACTGTTTTTATTATTTAAAATATGTTAATTTTAAACATTCAAAGCTCTGGATTTTTTTCTAAATGTTAGGTTCTGCCATTTAATTTATTTCAGTTATATTTCCCATATTCCAGTGACTTTAATTCCTTTAAACTTAATTTAACTTCTCAGTGTGTAGAAGATTCACACTTCTCACTCGTGAAATGTCTATATGTACCTGAAAGTAGTTGTCTGCAATTGTGAGTTCAAGAAAAATGTCAGTCAGGTGTAAGGGGTGGATATCAGCAAGATTGCCTAAGTTGTTTCTGTTTTTGTTCCTGAGGCATCTGTCCTCCTGTCAGCTGCTGAGAGAAGGACTTGAATCCTCCAATTACAGGACAGCAGGACAGCTCAGCAGGCTGAGGTTCTTATGTGCAAAGGCCTGCATACCTGAGTTCAGTCCCCTGTCTCATACAGGTGCAAGAAAGAACAGCTCCTGAAAATTATTCTTTTGTCTCCACATGTGCACTTTGGCAAGCAAGCACCTGCATTTAAACTCTCTCTCTCTCTCTCTCTCTCTCACTCACTCACTCACTCAGTGGGGGAGTGGCAGGGCAGGGCACTTTGAAAAGAATATTCTGTAATATTCTGTTATCTTGGTATATTTCTTTTTCTTCATTTATTTGGTTTACTTTTGTTATAATTTTAATCTCTGCCACTACAGGCTATGTTGAAGGGAAGCCTTGAGTGATAGGTATGTGAATTCAGTTCTTTGTGGAAAACTGCTAAGGTGTGATTGAGTGCTGACATTGTAAGTGTGACATTGTAAGGTCAGACCTGTGGTTGAAGTGCTTCAGAGTTGGACTGCTAACAGTATGGAATGCAATGAACTTGATACTGGTCTGATGATATAAACCAGACAGAAATAGTAGGAGATAGGTGTTCTGTCAGCTGTGGTGGTTTGTATATGCTCAGCCCAGGGAGTGGCAGCATTAGAAGGTGCAGCCTTGTTGGAGAAGGTGTGTCACTGTAGGAATGGGCCTAAGACCCTCACCCTAGCTGCCTAGAAATCAGTCTTCCACTAGCAGCCTTCAAATAAAGATGTTGAACCCTCAGCTCCTTCTATACAATGTCTGCCTGGATCCTTCTACGTTCCTGCCTTGATGATACAGGACTGAACCTCTGAACCTGTAAGCCAGCCCCAATTAAATGTTGTCCTTATAAGAATTGCCTTGGTCATGGTATCTGTTCACAGCAGTAAAACCCTAAGACAACATCTGTCTACCTATAACCCCAATGTTCAAGAGGATGAAGCAGAAAACAGCTATAAGTTCAAGGCCAGAGATAGCTGGAGATGATAAGGGTATAGTAGTGACTTTGAGTGATAGAGATGAGAATTTTATTTTTTTGGCTCATTAAACATTTATTTATTCTAAATTTTTTGAAACAGGGTTAATTGTAGCCTAGGCTAGCCTTATTCACCAGGTAACTGAGCTGGCCTTGAACTTCTGAGGAGGCTGCCTCTGTCTCTCAAATGCTAGAATTACAAGTATGTGCCACCACACTCAGTACCAAGCGAGGATGGAACAGGGGCTTCCTGTGTGTTAGGCAAACACACTAACTGAGCTGCATCCTCAGTCCCCGTGATATTGCCTGGATATCCCAATGTAGGTATTATATAAAGTGTAAATTCATGATTGATGAAAGTGGATTAGAATTACTGAAATAATTTTGGAGTAAGATTTTTTTAGCCGATCAGTGGAGCAGTTGCCCAGTGTATTTGAGGACATGAGTCTGATACCCAATATAAAAGAGTAAAAAATTGCTTTTATATGTGGTTTCAGCTGCTACGCCACCTTTACTTATAAACTTTGTTTAGTCACCCAATCTAAAGTTAAAGGACAGTAGAGACTTTGTTCATGTCTGCATTCCCAGCATTTGACACAGTGCCTACCACATACTGAGTTCTTAGAGATCCGATGATTAAAACACTGTCACCAAAAGGAAGGATGTATACTTAGTAAATTAAGTGTATAATTTGTTTTTAAAAATTCCTAACTAATGGCAGCCATATACGTTGTTAGAGTCGCAGGATAAGCCTCAGTTTATTCTTCCTCTCTCACCCCAGGGCCTTTGCATGTTGCTGTGTAGAACAGGCAGTTAAGTGTGACCATATGGTAACAGACCTTGTTACTTGACTGGAACGTTTAGTTCCATAAAGATGGGGTTAATTACTGAAGCCTCTAAGTGTTTATGGTGACCACACCTCCATGTCAAAAGGTAATTTGTAATTTTGCTATATGAAAAGTGAAATAGGAATACCTAGCTAGAAATCATTGTATGCCTTAATGAGTATTTGCTGCCTTTAGATACAAAGAGGAGCTTTGTGTGTAAAACTGGCTTTGTCAATTAACAATATGGTATATTAGATATAAGCTGCTTAAAGAAAAAATCAACACTATAAGCACACATCTGATAAATATCTGCTAAATTTAACTATTCAGTAATGTGATTTAATCATGGTTTTGTTCTAGCGTTTAATAAAATTTAATAAAATTGCTTCTAGCCTGTATTGAGAGTTAAGATACCTGGACAATGCTGTGTTTTTATTTTTATTTGAGATAGGGACTCATTATGTAGCCTTGTGTAGCCTGGAACTTACTGTGTATACCTAGGTGGCCTGAAACTCATATAGAGATCCTCCTGCCTCTGCCTCCGGAGTGCCGAAATTGAAGATGTACACCACAGGACCTTCTGGGCCTTGCCAGCTGCCTTCTAGCTAGGTGGAGCTGTACGTTAGCAGAGAGCTAAAGCCTTGCAGTTTAGGTGTTAGTTTAGTTTTCAGTCATTTGAAGATGGACTCAAGCCCTAGGTGTTTTCTGTTACCTGTGGGAAAGGGAAAGGCATGGGGAGAAGGGAGGAGACAGAGATTACATGGTACAGTGAAGCCCAGACATGAGCTTTCTCCAGGTTATAGACTCACCCAGCAGTTTTACTAACTTACTTGTTCTCGTTCCTCTCTGTGTTCTCAGGTTTAAACTATCCACGTGGATGCTTATGGTTTAGTAGGGGGAAGATAGCAGTAAATACAGTTACCCAGCAAATATGTGCGTTTAAGATGTGACTAAGAAAAGACGTCTGAGGGAGCACACTCCCAGCAGAGGCTGTATCGGATGGAGGGAAGAAGAAAGACTGGGAGGACAAGTGACTGAAGCAGAGGATGCTCTAAGGATGCAGACCGGGAGCGAGTCTGGGACTTGATAGTGAGGCAAAACCCCATGGTAGGGGAGCAGTAGCAGAGTACCGGATCGCATGCGTGTGCACTTGATATTTCTTTTTGACAAACTAAACAGTTTGTTTGAATGTCTGTGAGAGTGGAAGATGATTTCAGTGTACTACTGTGTACATGGTGGGTTGGAGCAATTACTAGGTGTAACGATCCTTTTTGAGGAGGGAGAAAAGGAGAAAGTGCAAGTGAAAGGAGAGTGGAAGAGTTTGATGGAACTTTAGGTTTAAACCAAGGCTTAAAATTAATATTAATTTTTTTTAAAGCCAGAAAGGATTGGGGGTAAAGGTGCCTCTAAGTCTGACAATTTGAATTCTATCTCTAAGATCTACATGGTAGGAGAGAATGCACGTGCATACACACACACACACACACACACACACATACAAAGTAAATAAATGTAAAGCAATTAAGGCAAAGGAATGTAGATGTGGAACTTAGTGGAGTATAAAAATAGTAGGGATAATCTTTTGAGACTAATCTCTAGGCTGAATGTGCTTATGTTATATCTAGAATTAATAATGCTGGCATTTATTAGTCTGAAGCTTTCTTTATTTCTTCACATAATGTTATAATGGATGAAATACTCATTAATATTTTAGCCTTAGTAGTTGATATGGTGACTATTGAGGATACAAATTTGACTGAATTTATAATCTGTCTTCTTAAAGAGTAGATTAAAAAATGAAATTCAAGATTTTAAAAAAAGTACTCTGAATTGATTCTCTGTATATATTTTAAAACCTAGAATATAAACATCAGTATCTTCTTTGAAGCATAGTGAGAACAGAAAACAAGATATGACAGTGTGTAAGTCTTCTGAAACAAAATATTATGGACAAGTAAATCGATTAAGTCAGGTGAAAACTGTGGGAGGGAGTTGGGAGAAAGCTTGGTGGGTGGGAGCAGCATGTGAGTTTGAATCCTAAGCACTCATGCTGTGAGAAGAAAAGAAACTGGCCAGGCACGGTTGCTGGTTGCAGGTATCTGAGATCCCATCATTGGGAGAGCAGAGATAGGTTCATCCTAAGAACTCACTGACTAGACTAAGAAGCACAGTGAGCTTCTAGTTAGGAAAATATCTTTCTCAAGGCAATAAAACAGAAAGCAGCTGCCATCCTCTCTGGCCTTTCCTGTGTGCACACACCCATCCGCTCATTCACATTCACTAGAACAGACAACATACAGCACATATGCACACAGGTCCTTATGGAAAATATGATGGTTTATATCAGTTATTGGAAGGTGGCTGCCAAGTAGAAGGGTTAAAACTTAGTTGGTTAAGGTCTGCTTAAGTATGTTTATCATGTGTCATACACTGTTTTAAGTCATTTAAAAATATTAAATGTTTCTTCTAACACTTCTTAGGTAAGTACAAGTATTTTATCCAATATTAAAAGTACAAGGTCAAAGAGTAACACAAAAAGTTGGACCTCTAGAATTGATACTTTAAATACTATTCCTGTAGTCCCTCAGTTGTACTAAAGGAGTCTGGGTGCCCAAAGGCAGATGTTAACAGTTCAGATTCTGTTCATTTATGGCACTAGTGTGAGGTTGTATTGTAACACTATTCTAGAATTTACTAGTCCATTCTATTGTTGGGACATTTTTGGGTGTTCCCATTTTTACCATTATGAAAACCAATGAGCATTCTTCACTTTCCTTGTTTCTCATATGCCAGAGAATTATTGCTGGCTCACTGTGGGGTCACACTGAGCTTGCTTAGGTCAAGTTTTCAGCAGGATTCCCCTTGGAACTTTTTCTTTGTACACAGACCAATTGTAAAAATACAATTGTATTTTTCTAAAAATTCTCTAGCTTTACTCAGATATTTTTTTTAAAAATCCGAAAATCTGTATAAAGAAATTAGTTTTTTGAAAGAGATGGCAAGATTTTCATAAATGAATTTTCTAATCATAAAATTAAATGAGTCTTTTAAAGAAATACAAAAGGAGAAACTAAAAACTGGCATTATGTTGTAAAAAGTAAAGAACTTTACTTTTAAAATCTTTGTTATTGCTGAGTCTCCTCTCTACGGAGGTATTAAAGGCAAGTGACTGTACACTATAACAAAATCAAACTTGACTTACTTCTGAACTATAAATTTTAATATTAATATTTATTTTCATTTTATTTATATCATTTTCAACTTAAGTTTAGGGAATACAACACTTTAGTCATTATTAATATAAAAAATAGTAGCATCATTCTCATGAAGAATTTGTCTCTTCTAAGAAAAATCTGCCTTTATATTATTTTTCATATATCTTCTTTTCTAAAATGTATTTGGTAAAAATAAGAATAAGAATAGTATGGAATCCTAATTTTAAATCCTACTGAAAAATGTTACAATTTCCACAAAGTATTAATGATTTGTTGTGACCACTCACTACTGAATGATAGCATAGTTCATCTAAGCTATTAGTTTGAACATCCTGGGAGTTTGTACTTACTTTATTCATTTCTACCCTGTTCATTTTCTGCTGTGATAAAATACTATCACCAAAAAAACAAAACAAAACAAAACAACTTTAGAAGAAAAAGGGTATAGTTTAGCTTATGGTCCAGAATGAGAGTATATCATAGTTGGAAAGGCATGATAGCCAGTAGAGAAAGCGCGCAGCAGAGCAGGAAGCTGGATGACCATGTTTTAACACGCAGGAAGCAGGGAAATAGAACAGGAAGTGGGTGAGGCTGTCTTCCCTCAAAGCCCGCCTAGTGACAAACTTCCTGTTGCAAGGCTCCTCCTGCCTCAGGTACCTTAACCTTTCCCAAACAGTGGAGACAAGTGTGATACACAGCCTGTGGGGGACATCTCTGACTCAAACCAGCACACACCCACATCGGAAAGTATGTCATAAGGAAAGTAAAAAATAGCTTCTAATGAAAATAACCTTGAATCTCTACTAATTAATTAGAATAATATGAAATGCTTATATTGTAAGTTTTATTAATAACAAATGACTTCTACAGTGCTTAACAGTTAATATAACTGGATGAGAGAATAATCCACTATTCTTAGAGATAAGTTTCTTTTCATTCATTACCAAAGAACACTGCAGCTTCTTTTGATAGCTATCTCATAAATCAGCTGTTGCTAATGGAAGGAACCATCTTTGCTGCTTTCTCTAAAAGTCACAATTCCTAGTGCTAGCAGTGTTTACAGAGAAGCATTGCTTTCATCTATGTCCCTTCCAGTCAAGTTATTGCATGGGGCTTACTGCATATCACAGCTGCTTAAATATTTCATGGACCCAATAATTTCACTTACTAGCTGTTTTGTTTGTTTTTGTTTGTTCATTGCTTTGGTTTTTGTTTTGTTTTGTTTGCAAGACAGGGTTTCTCTGTGTAGCCCTGGCTGTCCTGGACCTCACTCTGTAGACCAGGCTGACCTCGAACTCAAGAGATCTATCTGCCTTCCCAGCCTACTGGCTGTTTTTTAAAGAATGTCAGAATAGTGGGTTTTAAAACTGTCAAAGATAAGATGTTTAAGGACACATGAAACAAGATTTTAAATGTTCTAAAATAAAATAACGGTAATACTTAAAGTGAGAAGTAGCATTCAGTGCTTACTCCAGGTAAACATGGTAATTTAAGCAGGTATTGAATATTGGTCCCATTGTAAGTTACAGTTAACATCAGCAAACATAAAATCAGTGAGGAGTGTTTAAAGTCACAATTAGAGAGAAAAATGTGAACGCCATCACAGATTTATGGGGACAGCCTGGGTGCTAATAACAGTCATGTGAGGCCTAGGAAATCAGGTTTAAGTAGAAAAAGAAAAGAATTAGTTAAATCTGTACTGGGTATTCTTCAGAGGGCTCAGTGTAGGAACTTCGTTACTCTGGGGGCTGAAGAGATGGCTAAGTGCTTAGACGGATTGGCTAATCTTCCAGAAGACCCAAGTTCAAATTCTGGCATCCATACGGCAGCTAACAATGTCTATAGAATCAGTCCATAGGGATCTGATGCTCTCTTCTGGCCTCTGTGCACACTTACATGCAAGTGATGCACATAAATGCAGGCAAAGTATATATGCACACAAATATAAATGAATGAACACAAAATATGAATGAATGAATGAATGAATGAATGAAATCTAAAGAATTGTGTTACTCTCAAAGTGAAAGCAAAAGAAAAGGAATGGTGACCAAAGGTACTTAAAGGTAGCAGTTGATGGCCAGGACTCCTTCACTCTTTGACACTGTGCTAATAACCTTCTCTCTTCTAAGGTATGCATTCTCTAGTCCTGATTTCCTATTCTGTTTCTGTAAGCGTCATAGCTCTGAGTGGAAAGGTATCCTGGCATTTGGGTGGAGTTCAGGCTCTCAAGCAGCAGTGAGGACGACAAGAATAGACTCTCAGGAAACAGCTTCAGGGAGACAGCTTCTTTAATGGGAGGAACAAAGGCTACTTAAACCTTTGGGTAGCTGGGCGGTGGTGGCACACGCCTGTAATCCCAGCACTCTGGGAGGCAGAGGCAGGCGGGTTTCTGAGTTCGAGGCCAGCCTGGTCTACAGAGTGAGTTCCAGGACAGCCAGGGCTATACAGAGAAACTCTGTCTTGGGAAAACAAAACAAAACAAAACAAACAAACAAACAAACAAATCCAAAAACCCCAAAAAACAAAACAAAACAAAAAACCTTTGGGGGTGGACAGAGGCTTTCAGGGTGAGTGTACATTATTGGCTGGGATTCAGGCACTGAAGATTCCTTATTTGCATAAAGAGGGATTCCAGGTACTACCAGACATGACCTTATAAGGGAAGAGGAAATTCAACCTGGCTACAGGGCTGTACAACTTCCTGGCAGGGAAGGTGAAGGCACAGCCTGTGAGCTCCAGAGCATTCAGACCCAGGGCAGGGGAGGGGAGGGGAGTGATCCTACCCCTGCCAGTCTCAGGATAAGGTTTGGACAAGTCTCAACACCACTATTGCTCCAGGCTGGCTCCTCCTGGTCCCACAGCTCCCTGACCCCACAGTTGGGAGTCAAGGAATACCAAAAAGTCATACAGTACAACAAACCTCATACAAGAGATTTATACAAGGGAAGGAAAAATCTGGAAGAGCGGCTGCCTCTGCTCAGGCAAGAAACAGCAGAGAATTGAACAAAAGACAGATTTTTATATAACATTCCTTGGGGGTGGAGCTTTTCAGGGTGGAGATTTCCAGTGTGGGGATTGATTGGATTTCGAGGCCTGAACTTTTGGGCTTTTTACTCTGAAGGGTGGAGGCTGGGGCTGGCTGTTAGGGTGGTTAGAGTGGTCTGTGGGTAGAACTTGGTGTTTGGAGGTCCTTAGGGGCAGGGCCTGGCCACTAAAATAAAAGACCTCAAAGGTCTTATATCCCTTCAGCTTTTGCTTATTATAAATAATCAGGAGTCAGGAAAGGGGGGGAGGGTGACGTTATCATTAAACTGCTTCCTGCTGAATGGGGGGTGTCGAAGTCCTTTAAGTGAATTTGACCTTCACTATCAGAGTATAATCAGGAGTCCCAGGCCTCTGGCTCAGTATCTAGGGGTTGGTAATCCTGTAATAGCAACTGATTAAAAGTCTGATTAAAAAACAAATCTTTGGGTCTGTTGTTGAAGAAATCTAGGGGAGAGGTTTATGAGGCAGTCTGTGACTAGTAGGTTTCCGAGGAGGAGTAGGAAGGGCTTAAGAAGAGAAATAGCCAGTTCCATGGTAATCACTGGCCAGAGACATGGAGCTGTTTTGTATATTTTTGGAGATCCGTCTGTTATTGTATCTTTTCTTTTACTGTACCTGACTGGGTGACATAAAAGGAACATTCCTCTCTAAGGAAGAAACAAAGACCCACCTCTTTCTACTTTCAGTAAATCTAATCTTTGCTGATTTTATAGCTTTACAGTGGCCAGTGAGTCTATTTAGCCCTGGAGGGTAAGAATGTCCTGAACTACCTGTTGGAGATCCTGGATAAACCTGGTGAACACTGATGGTAAATACTAAAAAAGTAGTCAGTCCTGCTACTCCAGTGGTGATACCAGCAATTATTATTCCTAAGACGACAAGAAAGGGTAGGGCCTGAACCATTCATATGTCATGCCATACCACTGTAAACCCTGAGATGGGAATCAGCAAGTGATCCTCACTGAGTACTACCCCTAATTTTGGAAAAAGGAGCAGCAGACTCAGACTGCCTATCAGGTAGGCAGTGGTAAGCTTGAGTGCCACTGATAATCAAGGCCTGTGAATGTTCAGACATAAGGGCTTGACAGTCCTTAGAGCCAAAGCAGTGTTATAGTCTGAGGAATCCGGTGTGCCCATGAAGTATGCCCCTAAGGAGTTAAGACTGACTGAGATACCAAAGAGAGATGGGAGAGAGGAGGGGTGGCTCAGGACAGTTAGAGGCAAGAGGAGAGATGCTAGGAGTGCAGTGGGTGAGGCTACAATTGGTGGTCAGGAGTTTGACCTGGGAGGAACACACAACCAAGCACTCTCCAAAGCTGCCAGGCAGAGTGTTATTCAGTAGCCGAGATAAAAATTACCATCACCTAAATTTGCCTCATGTTTTGTTGCAGAGTCATCAGACAGTATTAGCAAGTTTTTACATTTCTGGCCACTTTGTACAGTAATCTTCCTTCTGGTCATGGCAAAAACAGGCATAGGGGAAACCCTCAGAGGAGTGATGGATAAGGGTGTCACAGGAGGTTGGATCAGCCTTTGGCAGCCTGATAAAAGGGCAGTGTCCTGATTCTGTTAGGATGAGCTGTTGGTTAGAGGTAGAAAGGTCTCTTGAGCCTTTAACATCCTTATAAGGGCTACCTGGGATAGGTGTAGATAGGAAGAAATACAGGAGCAAGTGAAAGTTTAGATATAAATGATGTTCAGATTATGTGATTGTGCAGTGGCAAAAGCTGTCACCACTGAAAATCGAGCTTGTAAATTTTGGCCTTTGAAATACACTGGGGTCAAGCTATTTGTAGTAACAGAGTGAGGCTTTAATAAAATCTGAGTTCATGAATGGAGAGAGAAGGGTCACACTCCACTGGACAGAGTTTCTATAAGCTCCGAGTGGGAGCTCAGAGGCCCAGGAAGACATAGAGTAGCTGTGAGTCTCCTAGGACAGAGCTAAGAGACAGGAGGGACAAGGCTGCAGAGGCCAGAGAAGCTTTAAGGAAACAGGGAGTTTGGTTCCAGTAGAGAAAGATGAGGAGCAAGGGCCTTACTAACTAGAGACCTGCCTATGTTGTGGGGTCCAGAGTAGATAGCAGGCTCCAGGACCTGAAAGAGGACATTTATAGAGTAGACTAGGAGAAACAGATGGTTGGAGCAGGAGGAGGGAAGGAGAAACTGAAGAGATGGACTCTAGAATATGGAGCCAAATATGATGGGTGGCAAAAGCCAGCAGAAACAATTTATCTGTACACACCTTAAGAGAGTCAAATCAGCAACTTGAGTCAGTTTGAAATGTTGAGTTGTGGGCATGGCTGAAAGGTAAGTATGCTTACCTGAGGTAGTGCTGCCTGAAGAGACCTCGGAAGGGAACTGGTGCTTGGAGACCCTGCTGTGTTAGAGGGAGGGACAGGTGTGAGAAGAGAAGCAGCAGTACGCAGCACCAGCACTCGCGCGCGACTTGAAGGCTGACTTCTCTGATTTACATGCGAGCAGCTGAGCTCTGGCCAGAGATACATGGATGCAGGCAAGTGTAGCTTAATAACTCATTAAACAGGCATTGTTTTAAATACCTTTGTAAACGGAGTCTATTGACTGGAAAGCCTAGAGATAAATTCTGAGCCCTAGCTGTCAAAATAGCCATAGAAAGCAGGGTTAGCAATGGTGGTTTGTGGCTGGCAGTAGCACAGAAAGCAAAATCAAAACCACAGAACACAGAAAGCTCGCACATTCAAGGATGACCAGTCAGATACAAAACATGTAGCCACCCTCATTCATACATTCATCTGACTCTGACCAATTTCCAACTCTTTTACAACAAAATGGATACTCTAGAAAACAGAGACAGATCTTCACACAGAAAACAGTTTCTGTCCAGACAAACCTTTCCAAATAACCAGAACCAGGTGTGTGGACTGCTTCTCATCTTTTGCCCTGAATGGGAGGGAAAGGTTTTTGTAATTGAATGAGAGGGGAGTGATGTTTGGCTATTGAGGGCTTGTGGTGTCCTATACTGACAACAGAGGAACCAAGGAGTGGATCAGAAAAGTAGCCCCAGTGTCCAGAGGCAGGTGTTGGATGGCCCTGATTCTGTGATGACTACCCAAAGCTCCCTGTTGGAGATGGAGATGGTTGGACCAAGGGAGCCCAGACCTGCCTCAGCCATTCATGGCCAGATCTAGGAGGTTGGCTGTAGGGTAATTTGGGCTTAACATCCTCATGCCACAAAGGACACAAGAACAGTCAGTGGCCCAATGTCCCTGTTAATGGTACCATGGCATGGTCAGAATGGGCATGGTCAGAACTGGCCGGGGGCAAGTTAAAAATTTATCCCTTTTGTAATTCCATTCAGGATTCTGATCAGGAACTGACTAGGCCCTGGCTGGGTGGGTGGCATTAGTTTGGTGGGTTCCATCTGTGTGTGCCATAGCCTGGTCCCAGACTCCCCTGCACTCCTTGGGGAGAAGGTCGTTGGTGAGAATCATATAAACATTATGGAAGGTAAGGTTGTAAGATTGGGTAACATACTGGAATTCTTTAATGAAGGTAGAAGAATATAAGAGTTTAAGACCCCCATCTCTTTTCTATTTGAGAGAATTCACTTAGTGAGAAGGAGATATGTAGACTGACCAAGCCATCCACCCACCTCCCACAAAGGGAGAACTGTGGCCAGTTTAGGCCAGGTAAGGGGAGGTAAAGGACAGCCCATTGGCAGAATGAGGGAACTCAGGACTGCCAGTGGGCTGAAAATGGGTGCCCGAGAGGGTTGGTTAGTGCGGCCTTTCACTAAGAAGGGAGAAAAGGAGACTGAAGAGGCCGGAGGTGGAGAGAAGGGACTGTAGGTTTAGGCCAATAAGATTTGGGGGGGGGGGTCATTACCATGATGAAAAATTAGTGAAGAAATCATCTGGTCTGGGCCTCATAGCTAGGAGTGAGTGAGTGAAGTCACAAGGCAAAATCTATCCTTTCTAACCCTGACAACCATGGCTATCGGCCACGCAGCTGCTTCCATCCCGCCTGAGTGGCAGCGAGCCATGTTTCCTGTAAAATTACCTATGTGTAGATTTGTAACCCTCAACCTCAGTGTTATAGGTTTTAACTTTTTTGTTACAGGTTTTATAGGGCTTTGGCCATACCCAATATGCTTACAAAGATTTATCCCTTTATCCCAACAGTTTTAGAGAGTTAAACCAGAACTAAGGGAGTATGAGATGAGTAGCGGTGGTCCATTTGGGACTAGTTTGTCTCTTTATTTTGTTTTGCTCTCCTTTCTGTGTCACATAGTCAAGTGGCTTGACTGTCGTGGGACAGAGATTTTGGAGGCAACCATTAACTGAGCATATTTGGGTCTAGAGGAGTGGCGCTCCAGAGTCAGCTTTTAACTGAAGTGGGACGTGTGAAACAGCAGTCTAAGATGCCTGATCCCCCAGAACTGAATCCAGAAGCTGAGCCCAAAGAAGGCTTGGAGAGAGGAAACCTTTGAGCTCTGGATATAGACAGAGGTGCTGCAGGAGGGGGCAGAGTGATTCACCGGTCAAAGAAGAGTGTGCCCACTGCAGCTGGGCTGGTCCTTGGCGCCCCTCCCCTGGCTCCCACTTTACAACAAACTTACAGATCCATCAACAACAACTTAAAAGATAGCCCCTTAAAACTATACCTTGTAAGTGTTGGAACAAGACTAGACAAAAACAAACAGGCTTGAAGGAGAGAAAAGAGAAACAGGGAATGGGGAATCTCTTTCCATTTCTTAGACCCAGAGGTTGCTCACAGTATTTGTAAAGATCCTGAATAATATCAGGATCTAGGTTGCTGTACTGGCTGCTTTTGTATGTCAATTTGACACAGGCTGGAGTTATCACAGAGAAAGGAGTCTCCCTTGAGAAAATGCTTCCACGAGATCCAGTTGTAAGGCATTTTCTCAACTAGTGATCATCAGGGGTGGGAAGGCCCATTGTGGGAGATGCCATCCCTGGGCTGGTAGTCCTGAGTTCTCTAAGAAAACAAGCTGAGCAAGCCAGGGGAAGCAAGCCAGTAAGGAACATCCCTCCATGGCCTCTGCATCAGCTTCTGTTTTCTGACCTGCTTGAGTTCCAGTCCTGACTTCCTTTGGTGATAAGCAGCAATGTGGAAGTGTAAGCTCAATAAACCCTTTCCTCCCCAAGTTGCTTCTTGGTCATGATGTTTGTGCAGGAATAGAAACCCTAAGACCGGTGCCATTAGGCGGCCATTTGGATTGACTAGCTAAGGGCTGTTAAGGATGTCCACATTCTATTGCAAAAGTGAATGACCTTAGGACCCTTCAGGTTGGGTGTCGGATATAGAGGCTGGAGACTTTCTAAAGGCATCCCAAGGAGGGATGAGCTGGTATGGAAGACACTGTTCCCATGGATGAGGAAGGGAAGGAAAATGTCACTTCATCCTGTAGTTGTGTGTGAGGGCCCAGGGAGGACCAGAGGAGGAGGATACAAGCCATTCAGTGAGTCATCACCTCCCTCAACAGGAGTCAGGTTAGCCTGGCTATGCTTAAAAGAGACTTCTGGCCCTGTTAGTAGGCCTTTCCTGGAAGCCAGAAGTCCTGAAGGAAACTGAGGCCTAGGGCAGGGTGGGAGGGGTAGAAAAGGTTGGAAAACAGTGTCGCAAAAGCCAGGAGGGCCCAGAGGAGCTGTGGGGTTTACAGGCAGCTCCAGAGTGAAGGTTGAAGAAGTGGGCAAGGAAGGACATGATAGCCAGGCTGGACCTGAGGCTACTGTAGGATTGCAGCTCCAGGGCTAGGGACCGGGTCGGTGATGAGGGCCTTAAGACCAGGCTGGGCTGCCAGGGCGTGCCACATACTCAGTGCTCACCTCCTGGATCTGGGAAGCAGTTACACTGACCACAGGGGAAACTTACCTAGTTACAGCTGGTGCATGGGTCCTGAGCTATGCCAGCCTGAAGGTGAATCTGTTGTGGGTTGACCAGATGTGGGATAGGGTACCAGTGCAGCGTAGGCCCAATGGAGCACAGATACTGGGAGTGTCTGAGCATCAAGTGTTACAGCTCTAAGGGAAAACGTATATCCTGGCCTTCTGGAGTCGGGAGCCAAGGAATACCACAAAGACACACCAGACAGCAAATCTCACACAAGAGATTTATTAGGAGGGAAAAACCCAAGACTGTTCAGGTGAGAAGAAGCTGAGAAACTGAGTAGAAGGTAGGGTTTATATAGGATTTCTTTGGAGGCAGGTATTTCCAGGATGGCCTGAGTCTGTGGTCTGATCTTGAAGTTCAGGGAATTTTGTGCTCTGGGAATGGTGATTCTGTGGCATGCTCAGGGGTTGGTGGATTCTGTTTGTTAGTCCTGGGCTTGGGCATAGGGTAAAGTCAGGCTTAGGGCATTTTTCCTTCGTTCTTTCATCCTGCACCAGGAGATCTAACACCCTCTTCTGACCTCCACAGGCACAAGGCAACATGTGTTACAGATAGGTACATGCAGGCAAAGCATTCACATACATAAAAGAAAATAAATATATATTTTAAAAAGATTAAATAAAGAATGAAATCCTGGTTGAATGTCTGATATTACAGAATATAAAGTATCTTTGGCATTTTTCAGAATTGATCAATATTTTGATATTTTTTAGTTGTCAGTATTGAGAAAGCTGCTTCACATAAATATGCAGTACAAAATGGCAAAAGCATATTTAGGACCATTTCAGAAATTATTGGAAATTCTAACCCAATCCCAAGCCAAAATTCATTTAATTATCTTTTTAAAAAATTAAGTTGAAGGAGCTGAACACAGACGTCAACAGTCAAGAGCATTTCCTGCTCTTCCAGAAGCCTCAAGTTTGGTTATCAATACCCATAGCAAGTGGCTCACAATGCCTACAACTCCAGTTGCTGGGGATCTGACACTATCTTCTGGCTCAGTGTTACAAACACACACACACACACACACACACACACACACACACACAGGTGGGGGGTAGGAGGGAGAGGAGACATACACCTAAAATAAAATTAAATCTTTAAAAAAAAAATCCTCAGGCCTGCCATATAAGCAGCCATTTTCAAATCATTTTTCTAAGAATACAGTGAAAATATTGATTTGAGACTTAAATGCTGACGAATAACAGTTGGAAAATGCTGCCTTTGTTTTTCATAATTAAACAATTATATTCTCTAAGAGCAGAAATGTTTGTGCGTGCAGTCCAACACCGTGACTCATAACATGTGGTGCCTGACATCTGAGCTGAGGTGTTTCAGACATCACTGTTAGCATGCTGCAGTGTGCAGGCACATGTGGTGCAAATGTGCACAGTGCATGGTAAGAACAAGCCAGTGACTTTGTGAGGTGCAATGTGAAGGAACACTGCCAGAAACATTTCAGACAGGTCATGCATTTAATTTCAAATTAGTTTTTGGTCCTTGAGTGTACAGAAACCTTTTACTGTTGTCAGAACTTCTGTGGCTCTCACATTCAGTCATATGAATATGGAGCTGCTTGCCACAGTTTATAAATTTGGAGTGTAGATAATCGTGTCAACCAGTTTGGGGTTTTCTGTGAGCTCTGCTCTGCACTCACTAGGGCCTGAAGCCTGTCTGTCTGTCTGTCTGTCAGCTGTGTCTGTCGTCCAGCTTCCCAGCACTTCAGCAGGGAAGCCTTGAGAAGGCTCCTGCAGAGAAAAGCCAAGCCTGTGTCCCCCATGCAGCTCTCCATCTGTGAACAGCAGTCAGATCTACAGTTTGAGTCTGCTTTGATCACTTTCCAGTGTCTCCAAACAGTTATGTTTATATTTTGTCCACAGTTTATAACTTATCTGTGAGCAGATTAATATAGTACAAGAGAATCCATTATTATTGGAACAGGAGCTCAACTAACTTTAAATATAAAAGCATGTAAGCTTTTCCAACAAAAACTTTGAAAGTAAAATGTTATCATAATTTCAGTACATAAGAATGAAATAATTGAAAACATGCAAAATTATGTTTCATAGGTAAAAAGAAGGATAAGGATACAATGGCAGAGATGATTTTTTTAAAGGCTTCTCAGTGGGTCTCTCAGAAAGTGAGCAGAATGTAATTGTGCACTCATTACCTTAGCGGCAAGTTGCCTCAAATAACACCTCCAGGAAGGTCTTTGCCTGTAAATTCAGATCTTCATCTATTGGGTTTTGGAAATATTTTCCATTTGACTTGAAAATTTTCATTTCTCTCATTTCCTAGTATTTTTGAGCTGTATTATTTCTTGAAGAATAAATAGCTATCTAACCTCCCATTTGCTTTTTTCCTCACTTATTTTAGTTGTTCGTGTAATTGACCTTCAATGAGGTGAGAGCCCCTGACTCGTACCATCTCTGGGTACCCCGCCCGCGCTCCTGCACTCCCCGGAAGCTGCCCTCTGGAGCACTGCATTTGACCACATCTGCTTTGAAGACTCATTATGAACAAAGAAGTCTCCCAGGTAGAGAAGATTTTAAGAACTTTGTAACTGTAAACATGTGGAGGGAAAACCATTAGTACTTGTGGAGCATTAATTTTTTTAACGGTAGTATGAGTTTGATCTGGGAAGCTTCAGGTTGTAAAATAAAGGGCTCGTATTCTTCAGTGGACGTGTTAGCAGATAAGCAATGTGTTTAGAATAAACAGGTTTAAGAGATAGAGGTAAGAGTATCAATTGGACAAACAATCTAAAGTCTCTTACATAACAAGCGATACAGTTCACAGTAGCCCAGTGTACTTAGACCTCAAGTAGATAACTGCTCTTGCAGCAGTGGGGAATGCTTATGTGAGATTATGAGTATTAATTTCTTCACAGTAATAACCAGTTGACTACATATTTGTGTCTGATAACATCATAACTTAGATGTGCACAGAAAATAGTTAAATACAGTAAAACTGAGGCAGGTTTCCTTGAAGGAGACCAGGGAGTCCAGAAGAAGATGCGCAGAGTCATGAGCAGTAAGGAAACATAAGCAGTAAGGAATCAGAGCCACGGTGAAATACCATCTCCTACCCACCGGGTGCATTTCACCAGAGAGAACTACTTTTGACAAGCACATAGAACTGTAATCCTCATGTTTTGTCACCTTAAATTTAGCATTTCCTTGGGAAGTTAAGAGTTAATTACGCTGTGACATGGCAGTTCTAGTCCTGGCTTTACACTCAAGATCATTAAAACTTATATCCACAAATGCTCTGCATAAGCATGCATAGCGATGTTATTGATAATCCCCAGAAGTGGAAAGAACAAATGTTCACCAATCGATAAATGGATAAACAAAGTAGAGTGTCTCCAAACAGTGGGGTTCACCCAGCCCTGACAGGACAGTGACTATTCACAAGTCCCGGTACTTTGTCGTCACATGAGAAAGGTTTCGGTGGTTGTGAAGAACTTGAGGTGTCCGAGGCTCTAGCTTGGGAATGCTCCTTACAGAAGCTGGCCTTCTGGGAGTGCAGGGCACTTTGTCATGGCTGGTCTTGTACGGAGGATCATTCTGGGGGTCTTTGGCTCTTGGAGTGTCACCTTCATCTTGTGTATTTTTTTTCTGTACCACTTGTCCGCTGGGCAAAGGACACTCTTAGAGTTGTTTGTTACCTAACTGATACTGATCTTTTAAATTATGCAGTTCTATGCTCAATCTGAGAGACAAACAACTAATTTCGTATGTAGGAAACTTACCTGAATTGAAGGGTAACATCCTGTTTCGTGAGCCTTCCCCAATTGAGTTTAGTCTGGCACATTTGATCAGATAGATGTAGTTTTTGGTCACTGAAATTACTCTTTAGAAATTGCATGAGATTGGGTATAATTTGGCAGGTCTTTAAGTCAATAGAGTACTTTAACTTAAACATGTTCAGTCCTGTTAAAGAGTGATATGCAAATTGGCTTTGTTAATTGCCCCATCTTACATCCCCCTAACAACCACATATAAAGACATTTTACATACTCATGACAGCTCTGATAGCTTGTGCCATCGGAGGCTTTGTATTGCAGTGTATGTTGTGTTTTATAAGACACTTGATACAGGAATCGTGCCATCAGCAGATTAGTAGGGGCTCTCCTACAATTCTTTGAACATTGCCTCTTATTTTGTAAGGTGCCTGTTTGACGCCTGCTGCGTTGTCTGCTACCTTTGCTCCAGAATTTCAGAAAACCTCAGCATATGGTTAACTTTGGAATCTTGTCTTAGTCCCATCTTAATAAATACATCTAAATATACTTACATTTGTTCGTGTATGAAAATGAAGCAGCATCTTTACTTCTGTGATGCTGAGTTAACCTTAATTCTGCTTCTTTGAACATCAATGTTAAAAAAACTATTCCTTTATTAATAATACCTGTCTAGCTGATATTCTCCCATCTAAGTACTAGCCAGGCCCAGCCCTGCTTACAGTCCAATGGCAGACTCGAGGGGCATGTGTAAGGGGTGTGGCTGTCCACACAGCTGAGAGTCTTCTTTTGACACTGATTTAGTTATAGAACTCTTGTTAACAGAGCCTTGTCAGGGCTTTTCTCAGTTTGTGAGAGGCCCTGCCTGGTTCTGCCTCCCTCTGCCTCCGATCCCAGCTTCCATCCCAGGCCAGCTCGTTCATTACTGCTTCTCAGGAGAAAACTGCTCTGCCCCTCACTTTGCTGCGGCTCCTT
The DNA here is from genome assembly GCF_947179515.1 of Apodemus sylvaticus. NCBI lineage: Eukaryota > Metazoa > Chordata > Mammalia > Rodentia > Muridae > Apodemus > Apodemus sylvaticus. The sequence continues at coordinate 113,752,884 of NC_067477.1, forward strand.
CTCCTTGCCTGGTGTGCCAGCTCCCCCAGCACACCTGTGCACTTAAACACGATTTTTGCCTCATTTTTCTCCAGAGTACTTACCAGTTTCGTAAACATGCCATATACATTACTTTTAAGATGATAACATTTACATCCCTCAAAATAAAAAGAAACCATGAGAACAATGATTTTATAAATTGTATTCATAATTGGATGTCCAGGGCATTCATAGAGCTCAGTTAATGTCAGCGCTCACGTAAGTTGAACTGCTCCCACACTGTGGTCAGTTTAAATGTTTCCCTAACTGTGCCTAAAGTTACCTTTGCTAGGAACATAGCATGTAGCCACGATTCTATTTTGATTTTTACTTAGGGTAAAACTAAAATTAATATCTGTGATACATTTTTGCATATGCAGATTGCATATTTTGTACAATATATAGGTTATATGTGTATTATATAGTACTTAAAATTTCCCAGAACTTAGACAGAGGCAGAGACAGGTCAATCTCTGGGAATGCAAGGCCAGTCTAGAGTACATAGTGAAATGGTACCTAAAACAACAGCAACAACAACAATAAAACACAAGGGGGGGAGAAAAACACTTGACCGGAAAGGCATTTGTAATCATTAATTCACCAAGTTCTGTAATGCGCTGATACTAGGTGAACTGTGAAACCGTCTGCTATGTGGAGGGGAGGAGGTCTATGAATAACAAGAATTTAGTGATGCATTTCCGGCATGCTCAGACTCGCCTTTGGTAGGTAATGTGGTCATTTCAGAAAGACAAGGCTGGAAACTGGAGACTATTTGGAAAACTATTTCTCTGGTCTACTAGGTGATGGCCTGAACTCAATGGCCAAGGGAAATGGCTCAAAACACACACACACACACACACACACACACACACACACACACACACACACGCACAATGCATAAGAGACATTAAGACCAAAACCAGGCAGGTAATGGTTAAACTGTAAATTAAATGATTTTTTTTCTGCCTCTTGCTTTCTTTGATCATCCTTCAGTAGGGGCATCCACTTAACTTTTATGAAAAACAGAACAGAACAAAAACAGTGGAATCTTGGGAATGACATCAGGACAAGAGTGCCTTTCTGCTGTTTATGTGACAGGTTAGAAATGAGAAGGAAGGTGAAGGGAACTGAGAAGCAAGAAAAAATTTTTACATTACTCTAGAATCCTTGAGATATTTGATTTCAAGCTAGGATCATAATTATATCTGAGACTGAAGGAGGAGACAGTATAAAATCTCTTAAAACAAAATGTCTTATAACCTACATATAAGAACACACCAGACATTAAAATCTCTTAAGAATAAATTGGCAGAAAATAGAAATGACAAATGATGAATAAACAAGAAAAAAAAAGAATTAAAAAGTAGTTGCAAGCTGGGCAGTGGTAGCACTCCCAGCACTTGGGAGGCAAAGGCAGGTGGACTTCTGAGTTTGAGGCCAGCCTGGTCTACAAAGTGAGTTCCAGAACAGCCAGGGCTAAACAGAGAAACCTTGCCTGGGGGAAGGGGGGGGGGGGGAAGTAGTTACAAGATTACAATCCTGAGGGTGGAGACAGGAACTAGGAAGCCTGGGACTTTGAGGCCAGCCTGGGCTGCAGTATTAATCCCAGGCCAGCCTGAGATGCAGAACAACCCTGTCTAAAGATCAGAAACTACTTGAGTGTTAGGTAGGTTCAAAACTATACTTCCAATATGGAGAAATTAGAAACATTTCCTCTTGTCCTAATGAAGTAATCTCATGATTAAAATTGTAGGTATTTTTTGTATAATGAGAAGAGGGCAACAATCTGTGGCCTTTGGAAGAGCTCTAGAGAGAGTATGATTTAGAACTAGGAAAGGATTAAGGCTGTGGGAGGCTGCTCAGATTCCAGCAGCTCTCTAAGTGTTCCCAGCTTGAGTGTTGACATGCAGTGCTAGGTTATTCAGTAACTTAGACTTAAGGAAGAGCTCCAGGTCTTCTTATTTCATGAGCTCCCTCTCCTTTTTGAGGGCAAATGGAGTGATGATAAGGGTAGCGTTTGGCACTATTGAAATCCAAGAGACTGAAAGCTCTCCGGTCAAGGATAGGGTTCCAAGCTTCCTTCGGGATTCAGCAGAACAGTGATGGATGCAGACAGATCAGTAACTGGCACATGTGAAGACCTGGCTGACATGGAAGGGGGAATGACTCTGTGTTCTCTGGCATCCATACTAAGATCCTAACATAGACTAAACATTTGATCTTGGTCTCTGGATGATATAAACACAAGGTTAGGAGTATGGAATTCAGAGTGGAAAAGTTCAATTCAAATCTCCAAACAGAACTTGTCACTTCAGCTTTAGTCATATCTATATTGTTAATTCCCTACCAGTGTAATTCATGAATAAAGTTGTTTTAAACCTTTCTTACAAAGTAAGGTATAAATAGTAATTTTGAATCTGAATAATAATACTAAAATTTTCAAAGTCCAGTTTTTACATTTATATATGCAAGTGATTTTTCTCTTGGTAAAAATAATCCTACTTAATTATTCTAAGAAAATATTTATTCTGATTGATTATAACCTTTTCACAGTGGATTGTTTATTGTGTTTCACTGGCTTAGAAAAGTAAGCATAGCAGCGAGTAACTGGGGCCCTGTGGCTCTGTTGGAGGCTCATGCTTCCGTGATGGCTGTGGTCCTGTGTCACTATTTACACATTTTTGTTGTGGTTGCTTTGTTTTGTCTTTTGATGTTTAGAAGTAACAAGGGGGCTTCCTGTACTCTTATTTGGTTAGAACGGTGATGAGAGATTTATTTTTCTTACCCTCCCTATTTAGGTGTGAAGTCAACATGAGTGGCCTTGGGGACAGTTCATCCGACCCTGCAAACCCAGACTCACATAAGAGGAAAGGATCGCCATGTGACACGCTGGCGTCAAGGTAGGAGAGCTTGTCTCCTACAGAGCTTTTTGGTCACTTCTCCAACACTTTGGACTTTGTTTCATATACTCCACGTAGAGTGGCCCCCTGCCTCCTCCCGCTCATTCAGTACAGTCTGCGCCAACCCCCACCCAGGGCTTTGAGTACTTCTCCTTCCTTCCAACTTCCATACCAGTATTAATCTGTAGCTGTTATTGAAGATGCTGTGGAAAACCATTACTTCCTTAAAGGGAGGCTTCTCTTCTCCCACAACTAGTAGCTCAAACCTCCCTTTTATATATCTGTTCTGTACATCTTTATGGCTTTGATTCACAGTTCCTGGCAGTTGCTAGAGTCTGTGCTCATTGCATGAATCCTTAGTTTCTTGGCTAGGCTGCATGCTGCTCCTAGGTAGGGACCTGTCTGCTCATGCTCGCCACCGCTCTGTCCCTCGCTCACAGTGCAATGTGTAAGGACAATGAATCCCGCCAAATGAATAAATAAGTCTATTGAACATCTTTAAATGCCATCTTAGGAACTAAGAAGTACATTGGTATAATATTTATGTTAATTATTTGTGGAATTAACTACTTGCTGTGTTTTAAAAAATAACTACATTGGGGCTAGAGAAATGACTCAGTAGTTAAGGGCATCTACTGCTCTTCCAGCAGTCCTGAGTTCAAATCCCAGCAACCACATGGTGGCTCACAACCATCTGTAATGCGATCTGGATGCCCTCTTCTGGTGTGTCTGAGGACAGCTGCATTGTACTCATATACTTAAAATAAATATTAAAAAAAGAATGACTACATTAATCAGATGAAAAGAAATTTAGTGCTGGCTGGACAGTGGTGGTGCATGCCTTTAATCCCACCACTTGGGAGGCAGAGGCAAGGGGATTTCTGAGTTCAAGGCCATCCTGGTCTACAGAGTGAGTTCCAGGACAGCCAGGGCTACACAGAGAAACCCTGTCTCGAAAACTAAAATAAAATAAAATAATTTAAAAAAAGAAAAAGAAAAGAAATTTAGTGCTAAGGGAACCCTAATAAGTGCCAGACGAGTGAGGACTTCATTCAAAGCAAAAGCATGTTCTCAGATAACAAGAGGAAGTCCAGATTTTATTCCATTTGGCTTCTAGGAACTACATCAAGTTTTCCTCAGTTTCTGCACTACTGACATTTTAAATCAGAAAATTCTTTGCTGTGGAGGTTGCTATGTATGTTGTAGGATGCTTCATTGTGTTACTGCTTGTACACAGAAATGCCAGTAGTGTCCTAGTTGTAGTAGCACAATGGTCTGTAAACATTCCCAGATGTTCCCCAGGGGCAAGGAGACAGCACACCCAGCTGATGATGACACTGGTCTCAGGAGGGCTGCAGCAGCACCACACAGCATCACTGCAGCTAGGAAGGCCTGCTTTCTCTCAGGGAGGGAGACAAGAGGGATTAAAAGGCCGCTAGGGCTAGAGAGTAAGGATAAAGGACCGTGACCGTTCTTCACTGGACAGTCACCTAGGTGCTCAAGCACTTGTGTCCAGATGCTAGGATAAAAGTACATGCCAAGATGTGAACCAGATGTATGTTGTCCAAGTACATTGTTCATTTCTACATGTAAATTCAGTCTTTCTTAAAGGAAAACTTAAGGATAAATAAAATATTATCTTTTATGTTTAATTTCTCATTTGAGGAAAATTTGAACATATAAGAACAAATACTAAAAAGCTATATATAATAATCATATAAAATTGGTATGTTGCCATATTAATATTCTATTATAATTGAATTTTTCCATTTTGTGATTTCTTTGTTTTGTTTTAGGTAGGGTTTCATTCTGTAGTCCATTCTAGCCTTGAACTTAAGCCAGTCCTCCTGCATCAACCTGAGGGGAGCTGGGATTCTAGGCATACACCGTCATGCCCATATTGTATTTTCAAATTGATAGTTACTAATGGATATAAATGCTAACAGCTGTGGGCACAATAACCTATCTGCCTATTGTGCTGAACAATCTTCCTTCTTGTACTGGCTTATCTGTAAATTGCCTGTGTGTTGTTCTCTGTGTGTATGTGCATCTGTACATGAGAACATCATTACAAATACCAAAATTTTTATGTATTCTTTTTCTCTTTTGATGTTTTAAGATAATTATCTTGATGTTTGCTTGAAAGATATTTGAAAGCACTGACTCCTTCAGGTTTATATGTATGGGCTGCAGTTTTAATAGAGCAGTATCTTTGATATGGAAAATCAGAAATTTATTACTTTGAAACTGCTTGTGTATTAATGCCACCTTGCAATGCTTCCTCTGGTCTTATTATTATATGCTGTCTCCCCACACAGACTGTGAGCTCATTAATCATAAAGAGCATCTGTTAGGCCTCACAAGGTATTGCCAGCCCTGTGGCAGAGCCAAGTATTGCTGTCTACAGAGCCCCAGACAGAGTGACTTCTCAGTTAAGCAGTTTCTTGCGGTGAGGAAGCTTCTATCTCCTCAATCCCTCATGAAGGTTGAGGTGCTAGTTTTAACTGGCGGTTAACTATGCTTTATCCTTCTTGAGCATTTCCAGCTTAACTCAACAAGTGCTTATGAAATGCTAACTGTTCAGCCAACACCATCTGTGTGCTGTTATAAGGATATAAATGAAGTGAGAGACAGGTTTTCTATCTTTGAGGAGCTTACAGATCTGGCCACACCATTATTTATTCTTAAATCCTCTTGGGTTCCCCATTTTTTAAAAAATAAAGCATTGTAATTAAAGCCGTACTAGATGGCATTTATTGAGCTAATAGGACATGCCAAGAACTTAGCAATGCATTTTATACAACAAATCTTAATCCTCACAAACCCTAGAAGGTAATTAATGCCATTATCCCAATGGTACAGATGAAGAGATTGAAGCAGAGAGGTTAAACTGCTGCTCATTTGTCTGGGCTTTGATAGCTAGTTAATGCCTGGAGGTTTTAGCCTGAGCTCCTGAGCAGCAGTCACCCTGCACCAGGACAGGCTGAGGTCACCGTGATGCTGCCCCGACTCCATCTTGCCCATGTACTTCTGTTCCGCCATGCTCACCTGTTATGTATCAGCTTTGAACTTCATTCTTTCCACTATTCCACTTCCGTTATTTCATTATTGAGAAAGCCAAGTTACCTTCTAGAGAATAAGATCTTTCCACCTCTCACTTAGTGCCATCTGTGAGTTTAGAGCCATTTTTGTGTTTCTGTAGAGTTTGATTCTTGTCATAAAGTATTGCAATGGTCTGTTTCCTTTTATTTCCTTTCTAGTGGGAGCTCCATATAATTTGCTTCAGAGTGCTTAGGAAATATTACATGGTTATCTATTATATAATTGCTAGTACATTAATTAAGGAAAGATACATCAGTCCCTCCATATCCATAGGATCAAAAGTATTCTGGAAAAAAAATGGCATCTATAGCAAATGTGTATCAACTTTGTGTAGTGCTGTTGCCTAAATATAGTATGACAACTACTTATATAGCATTTGCACCGCAGAAAGTAATACAGAGATGGCTTTAAGCTTGGGGAAGAATCTTCATATTCTGTGCAACTACACCATTTTATACAAAGGGTTTGCAAGTGCTCAGATTTTGATGTCCACAGGGATCCTGGAACTAGTACCATAAAAGATTGTGAGGCTAACTTTACTCATGAGAAATTAGCTCAGGATAGCGTTAACTAGCATGTCTGCCCCATGAAAGGTAATAAAGGGGTTTAGCAAATGAAGAAAATTAATCTAAAGTAGTAAGGGGACCTTTTCCATTCAAGATGTTGTGTTCTGCTCTCCTTCAGTCTTGGCTTTGAGCATGTCTGTTGTCCTTGTTCCCGAGGTAGTTAGTGGCTGCCTCACTTCAAGGTGGTTTTCTTTTTCCTACTCTGAAACTTAAGTCATTTTATTGGCATCTGCTATGCCTTCTATGTATAGTTTCTTGTCCCATCTTCTCTCTTGTCCTTACTCCATGATAGTTTCAGGAATTTCAGTATTACCTAAAACTTAATAGCAAAAACATGTTTGGTGGCTGAGTATGGAAGTACACACCTGTCATCCTAGCACGGGGGTTGATCACCAGTTCAAGAATAGCCAGGACTGTATATAGTGAGATATTCTGAAAATAAAACCAACAAACAAAAAATATCTGGGAGACCCACAAAGTAAATCTAAATTGATTGCCCCATTGCAATTTAGACCTTTTAGACCTTTAAGTTTACACAGCTCCCACTCTACACTGAATCTACTAACCGTGTCTGCTGTCTATGAGGTTCCCTAAGGTAAAATCACTTGTCCTCAAATACTATCGTGTTACATATAAACCCTCTGCATATGAAAATATGTTCCTCATTTTATTCCTGCTTTGCTTCAGTGCTTCAGAGTGAAGTTTGTCGGGATGCCTTGCTGTGCTCTGTTTAAGTTATTAGATAGAGTTTTACTATGCAAAGTGGAAATAATTCCTCAGTAATGAAAGATTTAACAGATAAAGACAGAGTGTGCGGTTGTTATAGTTTCAAGTCTGATTATGTTTGGGGATCTGTTCCATTTGTTAGTACTTTGTTTTCAGCAGATGAAGTAAATTAGTTGACTGGTTACTTCAGCTCACAGTGCTGTATAAGTGCCTTTGCTTTTAAAGTCTTTAACATTTTTAAGAAAAGTAAAGGACTTTTTAATTGTTGTTGATGTAAGGTTTTTAGCAACTGATTTTCCTCATGTCTCAAGTTTTTTTTCTAACACTTTTATGATTAGCCAAATGATTTTAACAAAGCTTGTCATGAATAGTTTTTCCTGTTTTATTTGGATAATGGAAAGTTTCAGAGTAATATTTTACCATCATTGAATGCATTACCTAAAGCAAATTGTTGGTGACTTGGCAAAATAAATTAGCGGTAAAGATTGAAATGCAAACCCAACATTAATCACTCCATATACTCAGGAGACTTCTTTTTGAAGTCCTGCCTGTGTCCCGACCCTCTGTTCTTTTTGTTTTGCTTTAAGGTAACTACATTTGATTTGGTTTTAATGTGGACAAGAACTTACAATATAGGTTTTATTTTCTGTTATATTTAGAAGAAAGCTGTAGCCCACTGCTTGCTGCTCTTTCTGCAGCTGATTTTTAGAGTGTACTTTTGAATAGTTTCTTTTTTATGAGGAGCAACTAATGTTCCTATCAGAATAAGAGTGAAGGGCTTATCAGATTCCTCATTACAATTCGTCTGAACTATAATCATAGTGCCACTTAAACTGTAGCAAAATTACTTAAAAATTCCGTTCTATTTCAAATGCACAGTATCCTGAAACATGAGAGCTGTGTTTGCTTTCTGTCTAGTTCCTTTAATATGTGTAGCCGTTTGTTATCTGAAAATAATTGAGGTATATACATTGTTAGCAAAGCCATCTGTCATAGCCGTCATTGTCACATATTTTAGCCAGAATTATTTTTTTGTACTTGAGGATTTTCTAGTGTCTGAGTTTTAGATGTGTTTTTAATTTGATTTTTAAATCTGGTTTTATATTTTAGGCAAAAACAAGATTTTCTTCAAATGTGTGAACATTAATGTTTGATCAGAAAAGGAAATAAAATGGTATAAATATATGCTAACTGGATTTTTTTGTATGTGTGTCCATGTATAACAGTACTGAGAAGAGGCGCAGGGAACAAGAAAATAAGTATTTAGAAGAACTAGCTGAATTACTGTCTGCCAACATCAGCGACATTGACAGCTTGAGTGTAAAACCAGATAAATGCAAGATTTTGAAGAAGACAGTAGATCAGATACAGCTAATGAAGAGAATGGAGCAAGGTAAAAATAAACTAAAGACCATGTTCTCAGTTGTTGTGATGTTTATGATATATTGTTCTACCTTTCTGTTAAGAGCCCACGTTGCTTTATGCTTTTAGTAAAGAAATGTTTTTGTTTAGACAATTTTTGTTTTATTGAGTCAAAGACCCTTTCTTGGTATTGCAAAGTGGCTTATTAAATTTACTTAAAAATTAGTGAAGTAATTAAGCAAGCTTGGGATGTTTTAGAGCCCATGTCATAGGGCCTTAAGCAGAAACACACGTGGGTAAGTTCTGAAGCCCTGGCGTCCAGCTAAAGTACAGTACATTTTCTTGATGAAAATCTCTCGGGCTTGTCTGAGGAAGCTAGCTCACAGTGGAGAGTTAGTTCTCTGGAACAGGGGTCCCGTTGTATTTTCTGAGGTTTATATTTATAGCACTGATACTTACTGGGAACCCTACACCACTAATCTCTTGGGTGATGGCCAGAAAGGAAGGTAAAGCACTCTGGGGACACTGTCGCTTGTGGGGTGCTTCAGGGCTTATAGGTGAGGGCGCTCACACACACACACACACACACACACACAGGTCTGAGGAGATCTGTGGTGAGCAGAGCACAAGCCCTGAGACCTTCACAGTGAGAACAGCTCTGTGAAAAGACTCAAGTGTCTTGGTGTAAAGATCTTAGAAACTACAGAGTAGTCTGGGAACAGTTGATTTAGCAAAGAGCAGAAACTAGAAGCCTACAGACACCAGCATCCTTGCTTGCTCTTACTATCCAAAGCCTGAGATAGCAGAATGGTTTCTGAGGAAACCCAGCAGTCCCGGGAAGAGGCATTTGGGGTGATCCTTAATGAAAACTTAACTCTTACTACATTCTAGCTGCCAGGTGGCATTTTTATGCATCTCACATGAGCAAAACCACGGGCATCTCAGGAAAGCTAGCAGTTACCCAAAGAAAAGCAGGAAGTGAGGAAATGCAGCGGAAGCAGAGGCAGAAGGGAGTGGCAGCAGCAAAACTAACATGTTAGGCCCTTGGACGGAGGAGACATTGCAGCCTTGAAAGATGGTAACTTTTGGAAGTCAAAACAGGGTACTTGGGAAAGTGTCCACCGCATCAGTGTGTTTCTCCTCTTTGTCTCTTCAAGATGCTGTCTGCCTCAGCCACCACAGGCCAGTCAGGCTAGCTCTTCCGTCTGGGTGATGTCCTCTCCCTAGGTACCACTGCCCGTGCCCACGCCCTCACTCCTTCATGTCCTTTCTCAATGGCTTCTCAGTGAAAGTGTCCCCAACTGCTCGTCTTTAAAAAAAAAAAAAGTTTAAATGGCCTTTCTTTATTTCCCTCTATGCCTTTCTTGATTTCTTTTTCTCACAGTACTTTTTACATATGCCATAAAAGTTAATTTTAAGTAATCTCATAGAGAAGTAATAGAAAATAAGAGAAAAAACTAAGAAATTAGGATTCATTCAAGACCGGGTAGAGGATAACAAATGACAGGAGGGATTTAAAAAATCCTTAACAACAACCAACCTGCACAGGGGACCCTCACCCGGCGAGGCAGGAGAGGACACACGCATACAGACCTGCACAGTGTAGTGATATGTTAAAGCACCAAAGAAAAGCTGAAGGAGAGATAGGTAGATCTCCAGCACAGCAGATTGCTTTCAGAACAGGTTCAAAGTAATATTGCATACAAGACCTCTAGACATATAACTGTATTCGCGATGAAATTATGAATGGAAAACAGGAATTTTAAGGCAAAGTCTCTTAATGTTATCTTCTGTTATACCCTTTTCAGAAACTGCTATCAAAGCCTTAGTACTAAACTAAGAAACAAAGACATAGGATCTTAACCCGGGAAACTAGAAACTGAACACAGAAAAATGAGAAAAGGAGATACAGGCATTACTGTTACCTAATGACAAAACCTAAAAACAAATTACCTACAATTACCTAAAAACAAAACATGAGGTAGTGGTGCACACCTTTAGTCCCAGCACTTGGCAGGCAGAGGTGGAAGGATCCCTGTGATATTGAGACCAGCCTACAGAGTGAGTTCCATGACCCACATTATATAGAGAACCCCTGTCTTGAAAGAAAACAAAGCAACAAAACAAACAAACATAACCCTAAAACCATAGAAACAGTTGCAATTGCAGCAAGCAGAAAGGGGACTCTGGAAGAAATGCTGCTGGACTGTGAACACATAGGACTGTCCGATAGTTGGTCAGGTCTGATAGATAACTGAGTCTGATATATGGCCAGGTCTGAGAGATGGTCGAGTTTGGGTTTAGTAATGTGGCTGTTGCTTTGATTTGGGTTGTGTTTGTTTGTTTGTTTGTTTGTTTGTTGTGGTCTTTTTTGAGACAGAATCTCACTATGTAGCTGTCTGGCCTGTAACTATTTAGAACAGGCTGGCTTCAGACTCACAGAGATCTTCCTGCTACCATCTTCCCAGTGCTAGGACCAAAAACGTGTGTGCCATCATGCCTGGCCAGAGAAAATTTTAAAATCATGAGGAGTGCTTGGAGATGTGTTAAACAACACAAACTATTTGAAAACTTAAAACTCCATACAAAGTATAATATATAAAAATATATAAATAAAGTAGGTAATCTACAAAATATACACCTGGATTTACTTTTAAAATATATTTATGACCATTGTTATAGAGATATTAAATATGACTAATAAAAATGTAATTAGATATCTGCGAGGATATAATAACAGGAGGCATAGATGTACGACTTGGGCAAACTGCAGTGGCTTGAACAGGATAGTCTATGGAGCTGTCAAGGATTCAGACGCCCCCTGTGGGTTGGGCTGCATTCCTAGGCTGTTTCCATGATAATGTGTAATAAACATGGCTGACCATGTCTGCATCCCAACTGTCCGGATTAGGATACAGGAAGACAGACAAGCATGCTCTTTTCCTCTAGAGACAGAATCCAGAACTGTTCATTGCTTCTCTTCCCATTCCATAGGCCATCCCTGATGCATAACTATTCCTGTTTTCAGTTTTCCCTAAAACTTTAAATGTGTTCACATTGCAATAATTTAATCTGTATGAAATTAGTAAGTTTTTTTGTTTGTTTGTTTTTGTTTTTTTTTTGTTTTTTGTTTTTTGGATTTTGGTTTTTTTGAGACAGGGTTTCTCTGTATAGCCCTGGCTGTCCTGGAACTCACTCTGTAGACCAGGCTGGCCTCGAACTCAGAAATCCACCTGCCTCTGCCTCCCAAGTGCTGGAACTACAGGCGTGCGCCACCACTGCCCGGCGAAATTAGTAAGTTTTAAAATTTTTTATAATTTGCTTAAAAAATAAATCTTTCTTATACCAATAATATAAATCTATGATTTAAGAAACTGGCTCTGATGAAAATGAGCTCTTTGGATGCATAGTTTTTCAAGTTTCATTATTGCAGAGAAATCCACAGCTGATGATGATGTGCAGAAGTCCGACATCTCATCGAGCAGTCAAGGAGTGATAGAGAAGGAGTCACTGGGCCCGCTTCTTTTAGAGGTAAGTGTCCTCACTGACCCGGAAATGAAAATCTTTGTCCCTACCAATTTAATGTCATCTATCCAATTACTAAATTATGAAACAAAGTACTTCTTTAAACTTTTAAAAATAGGATTTAATTATAAAGACTGCTGTTTCCTAGTTGTTATTTTGGAATTAATGTGAGTAATGAACATAAAATTTGTTTCAAAGCCTACATAATGGAGTGATTAGAATTATCTGGGAAAAGAAAAAAAAAACGAATTAGGTCATCACCTGATACATGACTAGTTTAGCTAGCTAGTACAATGTATATCTATTAGAGAATTTCACCTTTAAATGAGAGATCCTCTACTGCATTGGACTAACTATTGCCTTAGACCATTTTCTGAACAAAAAAGTTTACATTGAACATACATACAAAAGTACACACATCCACATGTGAATAAGAATTAAAATACTATCAAGCTTTATAGTGTGAAGAACTTTTAGACTTGAATTACTTTGTAGCTCCTGTATTATTTCACCTCTGTTCTCTCTCATTCCTGTTGCCTGGATTTTGAGTGTAAGTGCTGTTTCCAAACCAACTGATCACCGTAAACACCTTCTCCCATACATGGAGGTTTGTTTAAAGCACTTATCTATGCGTACATGCAGATGCTTTTCTGTCTCAAAAACAAATTGTATATTTATTTACCCAAATATACAAACTAAATTCTTGCCCTGTCATTTCTGTAGCCCATCTTTCTGTGGCCAGGGGGTCTTACTAACAAACGTGTACATATCTCAGTTTTCTAAGTCTCGAATACAGTTTGTTCGTTTCCATAGCTTGCATATAGTCCTCTCTGCCTGACAGGAGTGGTGTTGCCTTCTTAAAGAGACTCTACTCAAAGAGTCTTTACCCCCACTGTGGGATCCTTACTCTGGTTTTAACATTTGTACATTTCTTTTTGTCTTTGCCTGCTTGGGTACTGTAAAGGTATTGGGAACTATGTTTTATTCCAAAACCTGTGTCCAATGACCTTAAGTGGCAATCTCATTTAGATCCAGGGCTCTGCAAGAAGTCTTACCCAGTATGAGCCCTGCTGTGAGACCAAGGTGGTTCTTCTGAAAGGGTGACATCCTGGGCAGATGGCCAAGCTCTCAGACTGATTGGGTTATACTTAATGGACAAGCATTTGTTATCATCTCTGTATGCAGCAAATCGTAAGGCAGCTGTCAGGAAGATTCCTCCCCAGGAGCGCATGTGAGTGAGACTTGTAGAGAAAGAATAATGATGGCAAATTGTCTCCATCAGAGTTTAGGAAATAGGGATGTTTGTGTATTCATATTCATATTCATAACACTAGTCCCCAAAACAGTCCCTGAATCATTTTTTTCACTAATTTGTTTTTTTACTTTACATCCCCTCTCATCCCAGTCTCTTCCCCACCTCTCACAGCTCCTTCCCCCCCACAACTCCTTCCCCCCTCTCACATCTCCTTCCCCCCTCTCACAGCTCCTTCCCCCCTCTCACAGCTTCTTCCCCCCCTCACAGCTTCTTCCCCCCTCTCACATCTCCTTCCCCCCTCTCACATCTCCTTCCCCCCTCTCACAGCTCCTTCCCCCCCTCACGGCTCCTCCCCCCTCACAGCTTCTTCCCCCCTCTCACAGCTCCTCCCCCCCCTCACGGCTCCTTCCCCCCCTCATGGCTCCTCCCCCCTCACAGCTTCTTCCCCCCCCTCACAGCTCCTTCCCCCCCTCACAGCTCCTTTCCCCCCTCACAGCTCCTTCCCCTCTCACAGCTCCTTCCCCCCTCGCAGCTCCTTTCCCCCCTCACAGCTCCTTTCCCCCTCACAGCTCCTTCCCCCCTCAAAGCTCCTTCCCCCTCACAGCTCCTTCCCCCTCACAGCTCCTTCCCCCTCACAGCTCCTTCCCCCCTCACAGCTCCTTCCCCCCTCACAGCTCCTTCCCCCCCTCACAGCTCCTTCCCCCCCTCACAGCTCCTTCCCCTCTCACAGCTCCTTCCCCCTCACAGCTCCTTCCCCCTCACAGCTCCTTCCCCCCTCACAGCTCCTTCCCCCCTCACAGCTCCTTCCCCCCTCACAGCTCCTTCCCCCCTCACAGCTCCTTCCCCCCCTCACAGCTCCTTCCCCCCCTCACAGCTCCTTCCCCTCTCACAGCTCCTTCCCCCCCCACAGCTCCTTTCCCCCCTCACAGCTCCTTCCCCTCTCACAGCTCCTTCCCCCTCACAGCTCCTTCCCTCCTCACAGCTCCTTCCCCCCTCTCACAGCTCCTTCCCCCTCACAGCTCCTTACCCCCTCACAGCTCCTTACCCCCTCACAGCTCCTTACCCCCTTTACAGAACTCCCCCCCTCCACACTCCCACCCTCACCCTCCACCCCAGCATATCAAGTCACTGCAGGACTAGGCACATCCTCTCACTGAGGCCAGACAAGGGGGACAAGTGAGGCGAATGGGACCCACAAGCAGGCAACACTTCAGGGACAGCCCCTGCTCCAGTGTTTGGAGACCCACAGGAAGACCAGGGGGACTATACAGGTTCGGGGATCCATGTCCAGCCCAGGCTCACTCTTTGGTTGGTAGTTCAGTCTCTTGAGAGCCCCCAAGGTTCCAGGTGAGTTGACTCTGTTGGTCTTCCTGTGGAGTCCCTATCCTCTTTAGGTCCCTCAATCCTATCCCCCAACTCTTCTACAAGACTCCCAGAGCTCCATTTAACGTTTGGCTGTGGGTCTCTGCATCTCTTTCCCTTGGCTCCTGGGTGGAGCTTCTCAGAGGACAATTATTATGCTAGACTCCCACCTGTCTGTAAACGTAACAAAGTATCATTAATAGTGTCAGACATTGTTGCCTGCCCATGGGATGGTCTCAAGTTGGGCTAGCCATTGGCTGGCCATTCTCTCCTTCTCTATTCTATCTTTGTCCCTACATATCTTGTAAGCAAGACACATTTTGGATCGAAGGTTTTGTGGGTAGGTTGCTGTCCTTATCTTTCTACTGGAAGTCCTGCCTGGCTACAGGATCCACATCCCATATTATCAGGATCCACATCCCATACTGCTATGAGCTTCTACAAGAGTCACCACCCATAGACATCCTGGGGTCCCCCCATTCCAGATCTCTGGCACTTCCTAGAGCCCTCCCCCTACCTGACACTACCAATTTCTGTTCTTCCTCCCCTGCTCTCCCTACATGTGATTTCCTCCTATTCTGCTCCCCTCCCCATTTCCTCTCCCACCCAGGTCCATCCCTCCATCCTCCTCTCATATCTATTTTATTTCCCCCTCTGAAAAAGATGCAACCATCCTCCCTTGGGCCCTCCTTGTTATTTGGCTTCTTTGGGTCCATGGAATATAGCGTGGATATCCTGTTCTTAATGGTTTATATCCACTTATAAGAGCGTACATACCATACTTGTCCTTCTGGGTCTGAGTTTCCTGACTCAGGATATTTTCAAGTTCCATCCATTTGCCTTAAAAAATGCATGATGCCCTTGTTTTTAATAGCCGAGTAGTACTCCATTGTATAAATGCACCACATTTTCTGTATCCATTCTTCAGTTGAGGGACATCTAGGTTGTATCATTTTTAAAGATCGGGATTATAGCACATCATCTATTATTGACTTTATTTTCTTATGTTGTAAAATGTATATAAGCATGTGTCTCATTTATAATAAAAAAACAAAAATTAGGAACATTGAATGGTAACACTGATTCAATTATTATCCAAGGATATGCGAAAAGATTTTAGAGCTACTTTTTCTTTAAATGTGAATTTTTAATTTTTATTTTTATATAAACTTCAAGTTAAATAAATATATACCGACCATCCACTGTGATAATTATAACTTAGTTGAATATGAAAGTGCCTTTGTGTGTCCATCAACCTCAAAAGAGTTTACAGAGCTTTTGCTCAGCTTGAGGTTAGCATATTATCGCACCTGTCTCTTCTGCATTTTTAGATTAAGTGAGAAGCAGCCAGAGTAATCAGTGTGAATACAAATATCTTTCTCTCCTTTTTCTTACTAAGTAAAATCTTAGTGGAGTCACAGTAGCTGAATGGTTAAGATGTTGGGCTTGAAAATGTTACAATAAGTACTAAAAATGGGATTGTGCTGTTAAAAAATCTTGGCTGTATGCTTTATGATAGAGTTATCTAAACGTAGTTTTAAGTTAAGTGTAATATTTTAAGCAATAATTTCATCCCTTCATCCACTGATGAACACTGAGGCTGATTGTATATCCTACTGCTAGTTTGAGCAATGCTGCATTGATACCTCTTCAAGGAACTGATTTTAATTTCAGTGACTATATATGTTCAGGCATATAGTCAACTAGATTGCTAAGTTAACTGATTTCTGGGTATTGTTTTTTATTTTTGTGGATCTTCTATGCTATGTTTTATATTGACTCTACAAGTTTATATTCTTACCAACAAGTACAAAGATTCCCTTTTCTCTGAATCCTCATCTGTAGCTTTATTTTTTCTCTTTACGATACTAGCCATTCTGACAGGTATGTCATTTTAATTTACATTTCAACTTAAGTGTCCACTAATGGTTAAATCAATAAAGAAAATACAGTATATATTCACAATGGAATAATATACTACCTTTAAAAAACATAAGGAATGTTACGTATAACTACATAGATGAGCCTGGAAGATGCAATAGAGAATGGTATGAGACAGTTAACAGAAAGACAAGTGCTTCCTGGGTCACTTATGTGCAGTAAAAACTAGGCACTTACAGAAGCAGACAAAGGTCAATTTCTAGGGACTGGGAACCCCCCTTTAAGGGTTTCTATCTGTTTACCTGTGTTCTCCTGTATGTCTTCAAGGGAGTGATTTATGTCCTTCTTAAAGTTCTCTATCACTATCATGAGATGTGATTTTAAATCAGAATCTTGCTTTTCTGGTGTGTTGGGCTATCCAGGGCTTGTTGCAGTGGGAGAATTGGGTTCTGATGATGCCAAGTAGCCTTGGTTTCTGTTGCCATCTGGTTATCTGTGGTGTTAGTTGGTCTTGCAGTCTTTGACTGTGGCTTGTCCCTCCTGCAAGCCTGTGTGTCAGCACTCCTGGGAGACCAGCTCTCTCCTGAGGGATTTGGGTATGGAGAGCTTGGCACAGGATTAGCTCTAGGGTTCAGTAGCCCATTTTTAAATCGAGTTGTTTCAGTTGTATATTCTGTAACAAACTAACTACATCATTTTTCAAATAGCTAGGAAGAGTCCAAAGAAGTAAGGTCTCATTGCTAGCTTCAGTATTCCAAATCTTCCCTAAAAATTTGGAACTGTCTGGATGGACTTCCTGAAAGACCATCATGTTATTATATTTTTATAGGGCTTGATTTCTTTCATATGTTTTAGATTGCAATCTAAAAGTTCTAACAGTTTCTGTGCCACTGGAAATATTTTGTGCCCCTAGGGGTGCATATATCTCCTCTTGGAGAAGCCTGGCTCCATTTCTACACACAGGAGACACCTAGAACCTGGCTCTTGCCCACTCCACTGCTGTGTTTGCTACCCGCAGGCCTAACTGTGCGTGTACTCCCCAGCTTCACACTGCTTAGGCCTTGCCGTGTACCGTGTGCCGTGTGCCTCTCTCCTGCAGTGACTCCCTAGCCCTCCTCCCTTCTCCCCACCATAAGGTGCATAGGACTTTGTAAGGTGCTTCCTATCACCACCACCACTCCAACATTAGGCATCCTGCTCTGTGCTCATGGTGTTCCTGTGACACTTGATCAATCACTAGTGCCTTATTATGCATGTCCACTCTTGAACAGGTTTCTCAAAGGCAAGGCCAGGTATTAACCTACATAATGTAGAGACTTTCAAGATTGAATGAGTCATTGACTTCACATTTACTACACTAAAATTTTTTTCTGGAATGTGGAGACTGTTTGGTTGTTAAGAGAACATACTGCTTTTGCAGAAGACCAAGGTTTGATTCTTAGCATCTATATCAAGCAGCACAGCTGCTTGTTACAGGACATCCAACATCTCTGTCCTCCAAGGACATATGTATATGCACACATATGTATACACACACACTTAAAGATAATGAAAACAAATATTTAAATTAAATTATTTCTGAGAAAGACTGTTGATTGTTTTTCATGTATACAACCTACTCTACAGACCATTTGAAAATCATGACCCCCTCCTCACAGAGGGCCAATCCACATTTTAACTTGACATAAATTTATTTCTAATATCTTTTTAAAGACAATTTTTTTTTATCTTTTAACCTCTTGATATTTTAATCAGTGCCTTCATGTCTTAATCATTTCTTTTCTTTTTATTTTTGACTTTGCAGGCTTTGGATGGATTTTTCTTTGTTGTGAACTGTGAAGGAAGAATTGTATTTGTGTCAGAAAATGTGACCAGCTACTTGGGTTACAATCAGGAAGAATTAATGAATACCAGCGTCTACAGCATACTACATGTGGGAGATCACGCAGAATTTGTCAAGAATCTGCTGCCAAAATCACTAGGTAGAATTAACTTTTATTTTCTAAAACTTAGTATTATTACATATATAAATTAATAGTGTAAAATAATCTACTTGAAATAGTTTTAATATGGTTACAGCCTCAGCTATATCAGTAGTTGATAAGAATCTTTGTTGTCATGAAACAATACAAGCAACACACAGTTAAGTCACCCAACTTCAAAAAGCCTCTGTGTAGGGTCCCCTTTGCTTCAGTTTGGATTATATGCAGGGAAGGAGCACCCTTCTCACTGCCCTGATCATAGACAAAAGAACAGAAGGGAGGAAGAAACCAGTCAGAAGGGTATGCTGCTACATTTTATACCCCCAAAAAGTAACTTAGAGTGTAAATTCTTTCAACTCCATAGTCGAAGTATGACTGGATGGCCTGCCCACTGGGGAGAAGCCCAGCTGAGAGGATTGATGGCTTTGATCTCTAGCTGCTGTTCTGTCCACTAAACTGTGTGCTTCAGGCAAGGCTGGGACCTTAAAGTCAGCAGACTTCTGCTGATTCTCTAGGGGCTGAATGGACCGACGGCGGCCCTTCGTTTGCTCCTGGAATTTTGAGACTTGTGCTAAAAAGGTTTTCAGGACTCAAGGTCCAATTACTCCTACTGATTGAATTCCAAGTCTCTAAAGTAGATTGGTTTCAAGTAGCTGATGTACACGTATTTAGAAGAAAATGGAAAGCCTTTTTATATTTAATTCAGATTACATCCATTTCAGGGGTTTTGTTCCTGTTTTTTCCCATCATTTCTTTGTTCAGCTAGCTCTTAAGGCCAACTTATGACACAAATGGCCTGATCAAACCTGAGTTTTTCTCAGAGACACTGCATGGGAACATCTCTGAGTAGCACTTGGATGGTCCTCAGCACCATTAATGTGGGACGTGAGGCAGGAGCGCAGGGGACTAAGAGCTCTCCTCAACCCTGAAGAAGGGGCAGATTGTGCCAAAGCCACCACTGCTCATCACAGCATGGCTACTGTAGATATGGTCCTGTTCAGTTTGCCCACATCACTGCCAGGAGGTAAATCACCCGAAGTGTCATCTTATTTGTCATGTCACGGTGATACCACTGCTGGCCAGCAGTAGGTCCCTGACTGGCCTTTTCCAACTAGCCTCTACCACAACTGGGGGAGGTGTGATCGTTCTGCTGCCATTGCAACATTTTCTCATTCCCCAAGGAAAGAAAAAGCAGAAACATAGAAATAATACAGCCTAACCGTCTCTACTACCAAGTTCAGTAGAGTAGACACAACCACAGGTTATGCTCAGTAGTCACACAGCACATCTCTAGTTTTTCAGTGGTGTTTGGTCATCTGTTAGAAATCATTGAGAAGAATAAAGCCTAATTGCAATAACTTAGAAATGATACTTTTCTAAGAAATATTGGAGAGAAAATATACTATAGCACTTATACTTAAATCTCCATTATCAGAACTATCAAATCATTACAAAGTCAAAAAAGGGAAACCAGGTAAAATCATTATGTATGTATATCAGCCTCCAGAAAAAGTAAGTTTTAGCCTATGAAGAAATTAGAAAGATTAAGATCATTATTTACAAATTTGCATATTTACATATACTACCTTATATATGCATGTCACTGACATTCATAAGATTATGTTCTTGTTCTCACATCAAGAAATTTTGAACAGCTTAAAAAAACTTGTTTCAAAATTGCTTTTCAATTTTTGGGGGTAGAAGACTTCATTGTCTAAAATCTATTTTTAAACAAAATATTTTACTTATAAGGGGTAAAATAACATTTGGCCACCGAAAAGCTAATATAGTAAGAGTTTTTGTCCAAGAAAATGATTGTGGATCTGGCTCAGTAGGTATAGTGCTCACCACACAAGACTCAAGTTTATTATTCTCCAATACCTGTAAAGAAATGGGCATGGCAGAGATATCTGTTGTCCCGGTGCTGGAAAGACAGAGGAAGGAGGACTCCTGGGTTTGCCGCGTAGCCAGTCAGGCCAGGTGGAATCCAGGGTTAGTAAGGGGAAAAGAGAAGGTAGGGTGCTATTGAGGAAAGTATCCATTATGAACCTCTGGTTTCCACATGCACACACATGCATATACCTACATAGGCATGTGCATACACCCACACACATACACTAAGACTTATGTTGTGAAAGCTTAAGATTTATTTATTAGCTGGGCAGTGGTGGCACACAGTGGTGGCCTTTAATCCCAGCACTTGGGAGGCAGAAGCAGGTGGATTTCTGAGTTCAAGGCCAGCCTGGTCTACAGAGTTAGTTCCAGGACAGCCAGGACTACACAGAGAAACCCTGTCTTAGGAAGAAAAAAAAAAAGATTTATTTATGAAATTCTAATAAGCCGTGGCTTGAAGTTTGGGGGGGAGGGGAATGAATATACGGTCTCATAATTTGGGATTTATTTCTCTTGTGATACAGAGACTGTAGAAGTTAAGAACACTGGCATTTTGATATAAAATAGA
Organism: Apodemus sylvaticus; assembly: GCF_947179515.1. Taxonomy (NCBI): domain Eukaryota; kingdom Metazoa; phylum Chordata; class Mammalia; order Rodentia; family Muridae; genus Apodemus; species Apodemus sylvaticus. The sequence continues at coordinate 113,774,024 of NC_067477.1, forward strand.
CATAAGAAATTCATCCCTCCCCTACCACCTACCAGCGCTATACCTCCTATAGCACCTACTAGCACCTACTAGCACCTACTAGCATTATAGGTCACTGTATGACCTTGAAACACATTTCATCCGTTGTTAGACCTTATCATTTATGAGAAGTTTGTAGGGCATTTAAATGATACTTAACCTATCTCCTAGATGAGTTTCCTTAAATTTAGTTAATATTACTATTGTTCACTTTGTATAAATGTTTTGTAGCTTTTAATTTCATGGGAGATAGATCTGTAATTTTGTATCATTCACAACTACTTGATATTGAAGATGTTTTTAGCTTAGAAATTGATGTCACGGAAGAACAATGTCCTTTCATAATGTGCTTCTTTGTCTGGTCCTCACAAAGTTAATATGAATAATTTTACAGACCATGTCAATAAGAAAGTTCAGTTCTCCTTAGTTCTTTTTAAAGTTAACTGTGTAGCTGCTGTTTCCCTTAAAAAGGGCTTTGGACTGCGCCTGCTGCTCACTGGTATAGGACTTGCTTTAGATGTACCTAGCAAGCAATTAGGTCCCAGTACTGAAACTGCAAAAAGACATTTTGTTGTTTTGCAATATTTTGATTGGATTTCTGTTACCAGGTTTTTTAAATACTAGCAGTTGCATTATTCCTTTATGGAGAATTGTGGCAAAAGGGAAGGGCAGGCAGTAAAGATTAGATGACCCCAGCACCTCAGACAGACACTGAGCTTTAGCAGCAGCTCATGTGTCACTAGTCTAGACCTGTCCTGTCCCCGCCCAAAGAGCACACAGCCTGGGTTTGTCTTTCCTTGAAAATGCTATCATTTTAGGTAAGGACTTAGTGTATAAAAGATTTGGGAGAAAAAAAAAAGCTTTGAGCTCTGTTGTAATAGGTTACTTTAGATAAGCCAGAATGAATCTAATGATTATCATTCTATAGAGGGGATCTAAAACTATCATCTGTATGTATGGAACGGTCAGTATGTCTGGTGGTAATGTTACTGTTATTTGTTTAAGAAGTTATGATGGTTAGAATGTAATTTGTTGCCAGAATAACCTTAGTGGCTTTAGTTACAAGTTCTCAATATTTCTTACTACCCAGAACAAGTTTTCTTACAACCTTCTACCCCCTCTTCCTCTATGATCCGGGAGCCTTTGGAAGATGGAATCTGATAAAGATGCCCCACTTAGGGCTGAGCACTCCACAGTCTCTTATTTTCTGTGCATTGACTGTGGGTCTGTGTTAACCTCCACCTACTGCTAAAAGAACTTTCTCTGATAAGGACTGAGAGATGCACTAATCTCTGGGTACTACAGTGTCTTTAGTGGTATACCACATCCACGTAGCAGAAAAATAGCAGGTTCTCCTTTAGCGCCTATGGCCTAACTAGCCATAGAATCTTGGCCCCATTAACAGTGCCTGGAACTAGTTCTGTCATGTGGAATGGGCCTTAAATTCAATCAGAAAGTGGTTTTGTGCTACCAGTAGGCATGTCTTGCCAGGCTGGCTGATATTGTAGCTACAGGGTTCTTAGCTGAGAAAGATTGATGGTTACTGTTCTTCCCTGGTAGCCAGCATAGTGCCATCCAGCTCAGTGCACACTAGCCAGTGGAGATGAAGCTTTCAGCTGATTAAAAACCGAGGGATCACTACAGCAAAACATAGTTCGCCTCATAGTTGCACCTCATGAGCTCACAATGCTGTGCCTGGATGCATACATAAGACCTGCATAAGCCCAAGCCAGATAAATTCCCATTTTGGAGAGAGGAAGTGATCATAAAATCTCACGGGTAGCTGAGGAGCTATTGGAAGTTGGTGGCTGCTGAAGAGTCAGATTTCTTCAGAGATACAGTCCCTAAGAGGACACCTATGTTTCAGTAGATACCCTACACACCATACGCATACTTGCAACACTAAGTGGACTCAGTCGAGTTTTATGAAGCAAACTAACAAAAGGGGCTAGAGAGATGGCCCAGCAGTTGAAAGCACTGTTGGCTCTTCTGGAGACCTATGTTCCATTCCCAGCACCCATATAGCAGTTCGTAATTGTCTCTCACTCCAGTTCCAGTGGATCCAGTCCCCTCTTCAGACTTCCATGGGCACTTCCTGCAGATGTACAGACATACATATAAGCAAAACACACACACACACACACACACACACACATATATATATATATATATAAAATAAAAATTACAAATATACTTGTAAATATATATGTGTGGTGTGGGTGTGTGTATGTGTGTGTGTGTGTGTATGTATGTGTGTGTGTGTGTATATATATATATATATATATATACACACACATACATGAAATTCGGAGGAAATAGTGATAGGGAATAGTGGGAATAGAGGTGGGCTTGATCAAAATACATTATATGCCTGCATAAAATTCTCAAAAAATATTTGTTCTTAAATTTTAGGCATAACAGGTTATGAAATTAAACTTGAGGGAAGTCACTTCACCACATGGCTGCCTGGTCTGCTCCTGGCTCTTTATGCTGGCCTGATTCTAGACACTTCACTGCCTGCTTTTCTTTTTCCTATCCTATTTCCCATTATCTGAACTGAATTAAGCAGATATTTAGCTGAATTAAGCAAGTAGCTTTTCTTTGCTAGTCTGTTCAACAAGCTGAGATCATCCCTGATAGTTGAATAAATCTGGGTAAATACCATGCAAACCAGGTGGCAAATAAAATCTTAAAAATTATTTTTATCACAGCTCTTTAGTTGGAGAAGAAAGCTCTAAAAGTGGATGAGTAGGTTAATCTTCACATTAATTATACTGTCTACTTCATTCTACTGTTTAGCCTATATGTGTTTCCAAAGTAGAAGGAAAATGGCTCTAGCCATAAATCCTCTATAAATAAATTAGACATATGTGTAAAATGTCAGCTGTGGTAACTGGGGCCCTGAAATGATTGCCTGAATAAAGTCTCTAGTTCACATTCAAATTAGAACACTAAGGACTTCTGGGGTTTTGCTGTATGTAGACCATAGAATCTGACCATCTTTAGCACTCAGACAGTGGATCCCTTAATGTTAAGGATGAAGCAACTGGAAATCAAATATTAAGCAACCCAAACAACTTGTGTAAAGCAGAACTTAACTGAAGTTAGTTGGCTTGCATACTTTTCTCTTGTACTTGGAGAGTGATGGGATGGATAGAAGGAGAGTGGGCTGAGGAGGGGAAGGAGACTAAAGCCTCTGCCCACAGAGATCTATGATCTAGACAGGACATTGCATAGGAAACCGACTCACAACACAGTGATTCTAACTTGAAATATATGGCATCTTTTCTGAAACTAAATTTAACTTTCTTACAGCAAAGGAGACAATGTTTGTTTGCACTCTTCTAATATTACTTACTGATTACACACTATATTCAAAGTATTATAACATGTTTTATGCTTGCTAAATTAATAAAGTAACTAATGGCTATAAAAAACCAATATTGTTCTTTTCTATTCTAATTCACAGGCTCTGTGGACAAACTTTCAGTCTTCTCCCCTTTACATAAAGAGCCTGCCCTTCAGATTGGCCCTTGATGAGTCCTACTTAGAATGATAACTGTGGTCTTAAATATTCTCACTTGAGATGCATAGGTGCAAATAAAAGAGTTAGCTACCATGCCAGTAATTTTTAATTCTGTCTTTGTTTCTAAGTAGTTAGTGAAGTAGTGTATTTGCTCTTTCACAATTTCTTGGAAACGGTCCAGTTTCTAACTGGTAAATGTACCTTATTGACTCAGTATACAGTTAGATCTGAGGATGTAAGCCAGTCTTTTAATAATGTATTTCTAATCAGCCAGATGCCTTGGAATGTGTTTTTGTATCTTCATAGTTGATACTTTCTTACTCTATTCACAAGCATATAAATCAATTTTGCCTCCCTAGTAAATGGAGTTCCATGGCCTCAAGAGGCAACTCGCCGGAATAGCCACACATTTAACTGCAGGATGCTAATCCACCCTCCAGATGAGCCCGGCACTGAGAACCAAGAAGCTTGCCAGCGCTATGAAGTAATGCAGTGTTTCACAGTGTCACAGCCAAAATCAATCCAAGAAGATGGCGAAGGTAAAGGGTCATTTTAAAGTGATTATTTTATCTTTGACTTGAAAAATTGGGGGGAAACGATTACATACCAGCATCCTGAGATAATATTTTTGGTTACTCTATTATTTATCATAACTATAGTTCAATTTTATATTTTTTTTTCTTGAGACAGGGTCTCACTGTGTAACTCTGGCTGGCCTGGAGCTTGCTATATAGACCAGAGTTGCCCCAAACTCAGAAGATCCACCTGCTTCTTCCTCCCAAGTGCTCCCATTAGCAGTGTGTTCCACGGGGCCTGGCCCAGTCAGCATTTGAAATAGGGTTTCACTGTATATCACAACCTGGCCTTCACCTCACTATGTAGCCTAGGCTAGACCAAAATTTAAAAGTAGTCTCCTGTCTCAACGTCATAAGTACTTGGATTTCAGGAACATACCACCATGCCAGAATCAATATTCCTCTTAATATTTTAAACAACATTACAAACATGTAGAGCCAACCCCTTAATAATGCCCCTAAAGTTTCAGCTTTATGCCAGCATTCCCACTAAGATGTCAAATAATTCAAATCTATTTTGCTGCATTGAAATAAAATAGATAACTACCTGCCTCAGCTGGAAATGTACCAGTTACACCAGGCTGTCGAATACCTCGAGTGTTTAGGAAGTTTCATCTTTAGACTGCAGGAGGCATTGGAGGATAGTGTTGGCATTTTGAGACTATGTAAAAATTCAAGAGAAAGTTTATTTTAAAAAATGGAAGTCATGGCTGAGGTTCTAATATGAACATAATATTAGCATGGATTTCTGTATGTGACACTAGAGTTCAGTGTGTAATGATAAGTTGGTCTGTCCTCCATGTAAACAGAGATTCAGATAAGTTTAGAAATACCACAAACTGGGTCCTGGAGTAAGGACCAGGGAAGAGCAGAGACAAGTCTGTCAGAGGCAGTTCAGTAGTAGATGTTACGGAGAGATGGAGGTGATAATCAACTGGGAACTTTACCCACCTTACCACTCTATGTCATTAGTGTGCAATAGCTTATCTACACCTTTTGTAAAATACAGAATGGGACTTTGGAAAAAAGTAAATCCTAAATTATAAAGTCCTCTGTTGCCAGTCATGGTGACATAAACCTATAATTGCTACAACTGGGAATATGAATGCAAGAGGACTGCAAGTTTTGAGACCAGCCTGTTCTACATAGTAATTCTATGGCCAGCCTGAGCTACATTGTAAGACCATGTGAATCCATGTTGGCATGAGTGTAGACCAATAGATCTACACTCTTTTAATAGATCACACTGAATCTACTAAATAAATCTTATATTACTTAGGTTTCTAAAATAAAAGCACCCCAGCCTTGGTTACATAGACCCTACCCCTCTCCTCCTCTAAAACATCCTTTGTCAAGACCAAAGTATTGCCACTTCAGTCATAAATCTTAGTTCTGTTGTATGATCATTATCTTTATAGTAGTTATGAGAATAATATGCAGCATGGAATACTGATGCAGGTAAGATATTGACAATAAAACTATTTTTAAAACATTGTTAAGGGGTGTGTTTCTTATGGTTTCTATTGCTTTGATGAAACACCACGACCAAAAGCAAGCTGGGGAGGAAAGAGTTTATTTGTCTTCCACTTCCTCATTGTAGTCCATCATTGAGTGAAGTCAGGACAGGAACTCAAACAAGGCAGGAACCTGGAGGCAGGAGCTGATGCAGAGGCCGTGGAGGGATGCTGCTTACTGACTTGTTCCCCATGGCTTGCTCAGCCTCCTTACTTATAGAACCCAGGACCACCAGCCCAGGGATGATCCCACCCACAAGTATCTGGGCCCTCCCCTAAGGATCACTAATTAAGAAAATACCCTACAGACCTGCCTACAGCCTCATCTTTCCCCACCCCTCCCCCACAGGGTCTCTCTGTGTAGCCCTGGCTGTCCTGGAACTCACTCTGTAGACCAGGCTGGCCTCGAAGTCAGAAATCTGCCTGCCACCACTGCCCGGCCTACATCCTCTTCTTATAGAGGCTTTTTCTCCAGTGATTTTTCTTCCTCTCTGATGACTCTAGCTTGTGTCAAGTTGACATAAAGCTAGCCAGCACAGAAGGCTAAAGAGATGAATCCAAAGTTAAGAGCACTTTTCTAAAGGGCCCAAGTTTGATTCCCAGCGTCCATATGGCAGCTTACAACTGTCTGTAATTCCATTTACAAGAGATATGATGTCCTTTCCTGGCCTCTGTGGGCACTGCATGCACACAGTCCACAGGCACACAAGCAGGCAGAGGACTCATACACATAATTCATTTTAATTTAAAAGTAGTATTGGGGACTTGTGACAAAGCATGTGCTTAACAGACCTAAGATCTTTGAATTTAGTTGCTAGCAGTGAAAACAACAACCAACCCGGGCTGCTTCCGTGGAGCGAGAACTGTTCCTCTGTTACCGCCTTCTGTCTCTGCAGGTTATGTGCAAGCACTCAGTGCAGAGAAGCTTTGCTCCGGCTTACTTTCTCCCAATCTTGGGTTTCCAGGGATTGTATTGCTCCTATGCTATTATGTTAGAGTGATGTTTTAGGTAAATCCTAAAACATGCAATTTTAAAATAAAAACTTTCAAGTAATTGATATAAACATTTTCCCTATACTTTATTCAATTTTCCCTTCTTGTTTTGGGCAGATTTCCAGTCATGTTTGATTTGTATTGCTCGACGATTACCTCGGCCTCCAGCCATTACAGGTGTAGAATCCTTTATGACCAAGCAAGATACTACAGGTATTCACAAAATTAAAAATGTTTCATAGCTATTAATAATGTAAACTTAGTACTGCACTGATTTTATCCAATTGTCTGCTTCCCAGTCTTGTATAGAAAGCATTTTAAATAGACAGTCAGAAACTGTAATTGTTGCCATGGGCATCATGCCATAGAGACTAGGTCTTAACATGTTCCCATGAATAGATCTGTGTGATCATGAATCACCTTGATAATCAAGGAAGACACTTTTAAAGAAGTTTGAATTCATACACTTTCAATTGGATATAAGTGTGGTGAGTTTACTATTATGTTTAAACATATGTGGAGGAGCCCTCCACAGGGATCAGTGAGTAAAGGCATTTGCTGCAAGCCTAACAGCCTGAATTTGATCCTTGAGCCTACATGTAGGAAAGAAAGAACCAACTCCTCTCACGTGCAAACCATACACATTTATAGAAACATACATATTTATACATACAAACATACATATTTATAGAAGTAAATACATGTGAGACTTTAATGTATTTGGCTATTTTTCCCTTTGCTCCTTCTTTTTTAAGTTTATTCAGCACATACCACGTGAGTCTGTAGAAGTAGTTCCCACGAGTGGGACTGCTCGTGGTGTATGTGGTGAGTAAGGACCAGTGGGGACCACACCTGCAGGTGCATCCCCATGGCCCCAGCGCCTGGGTGGGCTGGAGCACTGGTGTTGCCTGAGCTCACACATTAGGACAAGCCTGGGCAGCATAGCGAGGCCTCATCTCCGTCAGTTCCGCCGCGTGCTGTGTTTGTGATGATTAGGTGGTCGTTCTAAAGGTCTTACTGAGGTTTGAGCTAATATTGAGACCATAGACCATGAAGAAGGGCCACACACCCTAAGTGTAAGTTTCAGAAGTGGCCAATGTGGAAGGGCCTTGGTTTACAGTGAGCACTCCTGACCCAGGAAATAGGTAGGCCAGCCCTAACATTAGTAGGACTGAGAGGTAGGCAGTAGGGCTGCATTGTGTAATAGGAGAGTGCCTGAAAATAATACTTTGTTCTTAAAAGCCCATTAAGATTTGATTCCCATCTAGAACAAACCGCAGCCGCTGTTCACAGTTTGTCACAGCTTTGTCCTAGTTAATTTATCTTCAAACTGACATTCTTCTGTTTTCACATACTCTGAGTTACATCTTCTGGACACCTCCCTGAGTTTACAACAGAGATAGATAGTAGGGATATATTTTTGAGCAGAAATTTTAAAAATGACTTCAACTTAATTTATTCTTTGTCCATTTTAATGTACATTTTTTTTACCATGCTTTAAAGATTCTATTCTATTTTTAAGAACTTTTTAACTCTCAGAAATCTGATACTCTTTTGTTATATGCTTTATTCTTGTGTTTTTAAATTCTAAAATGTTCTTCCTAAAAAGAAGGTGGGAGGTAATTAGCCCAACCATGAAAATAAACAAACCAGCTAAGGAGAGGCCTGGGAGCGCGGAGAGCCTGCCGGGCGCTCCGTCCCCTCTCTGCCTCACGAGGCTTGTTCATTCCCACTCTCTCTCCTGAGCAGCATTGGAAAACTTCAACAACCCTTATTGAAAGCCAGGGATATTGTATATGGAAGAAAACAGGTTTCATTGACAAAGAAAAATGGTCTTTTTATCAGAAATTGATTGCTATGAAAAGAAGCCAAATAAGGCTTTAAGAGAAGGCAGACTGGGAGCTGCAGGGAGGGCGGTTTGTCAGGCTGCAGGTGGGAGGCTTACAGTTAGTGAAGGTGCCATACAGAGTCTCCGTGGGGCAAAGGCAGAAAGACAGTCCTGATGCCACTAACTTGTCCCCAACCTCCATTCATGCCCCATGGCATATCCGCCACCCCCAAAACACATATACACAAAATGGCAGAAGAGTCTGTGAACAGGACTTTTCAACTTACTCTCATTTCTGTAAGTTAAATACTACATTAAATCAGAGAATTTAAATTACATTTTCAGCTGCATCTTACTACGTCTAAGTCGATAAAAATAATCATGACCACTTAAAATAAGAAAATTAACTCCCGGGCTTTAACAATAACTGTTCAATTAAAAGGGACCTCAAAAATTAACACATTCAAGTGCCTGGAAACAGGGCTCAGAAGCTAAGAGCACTGACTGCTCTTATAGAGGAGCCAGGTTTGATTCCCAGCATCCACATGGCAGCTTAAAACTGTCTATAATTTCAGTCTCAGGGGATCTGATTCCTTCTTAGAGCTTCCAAGGACACCAGGCACACAAGTGGTACGTAGACATACATGTGCACAAGACATGTGTACACATGAAATAAATTTAAAATAAATTAAATTAAAATAATTCAAGATAAGACTTTGGAAAATAACTGATCCCAGCTTACTTGTTTTATGACTGGGAAACAGTAGCTGACTGCTGAGAGTGAGAACGTGTGTCCCTAATGAAGTACTCTGTCTTTCTGTTACGTTACCTGTGACCTCAGCACTGGACTTCACCTCTCAGACCAGGTTATCAGAGAACTAGAAATCAGACTTAAAATGTAAAGCTAGTATAATAGGAAGGTAAAGTAAAATATTAAATACTTCATTTCGATGGTCCTTTTTAGAACTATAAATGGAGTGGTTCATGCCACATTTTTAAAAAGTTCTATTAGGAAAGATTGCATTGTGATTTTTTTTCTTGTCTTTGTTGTCTTCTGTTTGGTTGGTTAGTAGTTGGTTCAACTCCCATTTGGTAAGTAGATATTCTAAAGCAAACTCTTCACGAGTCTCTTTTTCTGAACAGAGTTCTTTACATAGCCTGATCATTTAGTACCATTGCTGAAAACATAATCACTTTCCCTTCCATATTCTTTTGGTATCTTACAGACCATTTTACACACACACATACACACACACATAGTCATGCATACATACACACCCATATACACCCATACACAAACACACCCATACACACAAACACACACAAACACACACACATGCACACAAATACACATACACGCAGATACACCCATACACACATATACACATATATACCCACACACATACACACATACCCATACACACACATACACACACACCCATATACACATACACACATACACGCACGTGCGCGCACACACACACACACACATATACACACATATGCATGCACACACACACATACACACCCATACACACACACACACACACACACACGCACATACACACACACACACACACACGCACATATACATACATACACACGCACATACACATGCACATATACACACACACATATACACACATACACAGGCACATACACACACACACGTGTACACACACACGCACATACACACACACATACACACGCACATATACACACGCACATACACACACATACACACACATACACACACACACACACACACACACACGCGCGCGTGCGCACACATGCACACACACACACACACACACACCTGAGTCATTGCCTATGAGGAGCATTGGTGTATATGAGGATTATATAACAGTAGAATTGCTGCTATAAGAAGCTTCCATGTAAGGCAGGGCTTTCAGTTACAGTCCTCAGACTGTCTTCAAACTGTGTTAAGTAACAAAATTCTCTTATTTGATTTTCAACTTCATTTCTTCTAAGAGCTGGTTGATAGGATCCTCAAGTAGGATTGGATACATTAGGTTCCAGACTTTAACAAGGAAAAGCTAATAGATATTTTGTTACTAAGAAAACCAAGTTGAGAGAGGAGGAGAATGTGTGATTTTAGTTAAATGAAGAAGCATACACATTAGGACAGGCTTGACTTGGTTGTATCAAAAGGGATAAATAAAATATGAATTCATAGAAGAAGCATGACTAGTGAATAAACATGGAGAGTGCTCGGCCTTGTTCGTAATTAAGGAAATTCACATTTAGATAGCAGCAGGACACCAGCTTTCACTTACTATCTCCAAAAAAATACAGAAGCCTCTCCATAAAAGGGGGTAGAAAAGATCAGTGGTGCCTTTTGTGGTGGGGAAGTACAGGAAATTGAACTCAGGCTCTTATGGGTATATATAATAAAAATGGGCCTGACAAATCACAAACTGTTAGTTAGCCCCCTATTAACTGAGAAATAACTTATACAGAATTCGCTCAGAGACAGTAGGGAATGTGACCAAATATGACAACTCTAGCAAATTACCACAGCAATCTGTAAAACATTATTTCAATAGTATGGCGCCTCATAAATCTTAAGGTTTTGATTTAGTGCCTTTTCTGGGTCCACTTTTATTGCTTCTTGCCCTTGTTGTAGAGTTGCCTATAGAGATTAACCAGGGGCTTTAAAAGGGGGAGGAAAGCTTGCTTCTTTCTCAAAGTCTCCTCCCTGAGTCACTGGGAAATAGCTTAAACTAGAATAATATACAAAACAATTACTTCTGTTCCCTTTTGAGTAGTGTAGTTACTCATCAGGACAGCAGAAAGCAGTAAGGGGACAGTGTATGGAAAGTGGAATCCGAATAGACTCTGGGGGTTTGAGCTGAGTGTCTCTACAACTTCAGATGGTTTGGTTACTCCTTCCTGAAGGGATGTTTATTTATGATTGTCATGGATTCTCAAGGAGCGGAGGCTGACTTCAGCTAATCGTGTAGCTGGGCATGACCTTGAGCTTCTGGTCTTTGTATGCCTGCACCTCCCAAGTGCTGACATTACAGGCATGTGCCACCATGCTCTCTTTAGCAGTACTAGGAACTGAGCCCAGAGCCTCATGCATTGTCGACAAGCTCGGGACTAACTGAGCTATATATACCCTTAGCCTTGATACGATTTTGATACCTAGCTAGAACTGAATCTGACACAGTAATGCATAGCAATCCAAGACTACATGATCCATATCATGACTCTAATATGCTCTAATATATACTATAACATATGGAACAAGCATAAACATCTCTTTTTACTGTTTTTGTCTATCAAGTCTTTGGAAAGAGAATATTCATTGTATATAGGTAATGATTTTGAAGTATGGATGATTTATGGTCAAGACTGAACCTTAAATGTAAATATTCTTTCTCTATGCAGGCAAAATCATCTCTATTGACACTAGCTCCCTGAGAGCTGCTGGCAGGACTGGCTGGGAAGATTTAGTAAGGAAATGCATCTACGCTTTTTTCCAGCCTCAGGGCAGAGAGCCATCTTATGCCCGACAGCTGTTTCAAGAAGGTAACACTTCTCTCTCTCTCTCTCTCTCTCTCTCTCTCTCTCTCTCTCTCTCTCTCTCTCTCTCTCTCTCATTAACCTATGTGTTGCTATTGAGTAACTCTTCTTGGAGTTCATAGCTTGATTAGTATTTTCTCCAAATTACAGCTCTGTAATAAGTTTTGGGAAAGGAAGAAATGGGTAAGCAAAGTAACTCATGAGTGAATCCTGAGACCCAGGATACACATCCTAAAGACTAGGATGTCATGTGGCAGTCACTCACCTACTCATTCATTCATCCATTCATTCAGCAGATGCTTCGAGTTCCTTACATGCATAGAACACCATGTATAATAAGGTGCCAGGGGTACGGTGATAGCAACAGGACAGCTCTAAAATCAGTGTGACCCTGGTGTTACTAGAAGTAGAACTGTTAAAAGACAATTTCAAGTTTGGTGATAATTTGAGAGAGCAAGAGATTTTTCCCCCCAGGAAAACAAATATGTCAGAGAGCCTCAGTACTATTCATTTTAACTTGATGACTGTTGAAATATGTATCTTCTGATAGAAGATTGAAGTTCTGAATTTAAAACTATGCCCTGTGACATTAACTGTCTAGGAGGTCTGTGGAAGCACAAAACAAGTATATTTCATGCCCATAAGAAATCTAGCAATATCATAGGAAAGGTAGGGGAAGTTATTTGTGAATCAAGGTCAGAAAGTTGACAGAGATTCAGAATTAAGGTATTGCTTATATGCTAACAAATGCCGACCGCAATGGATGGTAGCCTAGCACTCCTTTTTTGATGTAAGAGTTAGGTTGATAGTCTCTAGCAATTGCTAGTCCTAAAATACAACTAAAATATTCTTGTCCCTTATTAATTTTAACATCTTTCCCATAACTTTTCCCTCATAACATTGTGTCCTTAGTTTCCTGATGTTGTGTCATTCATTGCATTATAGATTAGTTGCTTCCTAATAGAATTTAAGTTATAAGTTGCATATATCTGTATAAATGTTAAAGTTGTAGTTCTTCAGAGGGCTCCTTACTAAACTCCATGCCGCTCCTCAAGATTTATTATTATGAAGAACCAAAAAAAATTCTACATTATTTTAACTTTCCCAGGTAGTCCTATATCCTAGCTTGGGAGCCATCATCATAATGATGGATTTCATCTACTAACCATGAGTTTGGACTTCCTTTACACAGCAGTGCTTGGCTTTTAAATAGGTTTGGGACTAGGAGCATGGCTTCCACTCATTGCCCAAGGTGTGAAGTATATATGGATCTTTGATTTTTGCATGGTTTCCAAGGTGGACCTTCTGTTGCAGATCTGAGAAATTTAATTTTATTTGCCTATAATTTGTATACATTTCCACTAAGGTGAAATGGTATTTATTGTCCAAATGATTAAGCTCAACACAGATACAAAATAGCCATAATTCATTCATTATCAGTAGTCTCTATGAATTGGGTCAATTAAAATCTAAAAAATAATTAACCCGTCAGCATACAAAAATACAGTAATTTAGGGGACAGTGTAAAGAGAAAGAATTGTAATCCATCTCCTTTTCCTTATTAGGCATTTCTTAATACCATGTCCTCTAACTTTTTAGAGAAAGAATTCTGTGATGAAAATGACTTTGACTTTCTTTCCCTCAAAGATGGAAAGTTCATGTGGCCAAGTTGGTCAAAATTCATATGACTCTGGTTCTAAGGTTTTTGAAATTATAGACAATTTGCTAAATAACATGTCATAGATAGATTGCATATTCTAGTATTTGATACTCAGTAGATGTAGCCTGGTAAGAGAAATATACTCTTTGAAAACATGTATAAACCACCTGTTAAAAATACCTACTGAGAGCCGGGCATGGTGGAGCACACCTGTAATCCCAGCACTTGGGAGGCAGAGGCAGACGGATTTCTGGGTTCAAGGCCAGTCTGAACTACAGAGTGAGTTCCAGGACAGCCAGGGCTACACAGAGAAACCCTGTCTCGAAAAAAAAACAAAAACAAAAACAAAAAATACCTACTGAATTAAAGTATCAGCTAAGGGCCAATATCTTAGTAGGCCTTAAAGATAATGCTTAAGTTTAAGAGCCATTCACCTATAAAGAATGGACAGAATGGTGGCTTACATTTGCAGGTTATTTTGTATTGTTTTGTTTTGTTTATTTGCTGTCTCCATCATTTATTTATATGTAAAGCCAGTGAGACATGTTTGTGTTAGGATGACTGTTATCAAACAGACAAAACATGAGCATGTATGAACATGAAATTATAAATTAGTATACTCATTATAAAGAAAAGAGTGGTGATTCCACAAAAAAATTAAAAACAAAACTATCATAGGACTTAGGAATCCCAATTTTAGGTAAATAACCAAAGGGAACAAAATCAGTATAGTAGAGAGATACCTGTATACCATTAGCCAAGATATGGAAGATACATGCTTCTGAGTGAGTAAGTGTAAATGAAGAAAATGTTCATATGTATGTATATGTATATGAATAATATACATTAATATATATACATACAATGAAATACTATTAAGCCATAAAAAGATGGCACTCTTATGGTGAGCCTGAAGATCATTATAGCAGATGCAATAAGCCAGGCACAGAAATATAAGCAGTACATGATCCTATACACGTAGTCCAGAAACAGTAGAATGATGGCCATGAGGGGTTTCAGTGGTCTGTGGGGATGGGAGGAGCGTTGAGACGATGTTGCTCAAACCACGACGTTAGATCCAAGGGATACATCTAGCAGGCCTGTGATGTGCATGATGATTATAGCTAATAACTATATTCTTTTTAAAAAGATTTATTTATTTGTTTGTTTCTTTGTTTGTTTATTATATGTAAGTACACTTGTTGCTGTCTTCAGACACACCAGGATAGGGCATCAGATCTCATTACAGATGCTTGTGAGCCACCATGTGGTTGCTGGGATTTGAACTCAGGACCTCTGGAAGAGCAGTCAGTGCTCTTAACCACTGAACCATCTCTCCAGCCCCAACAATATATTCTTGAGGAATGCAGGAAGGGCAATAGATATTAAGTCTTCTCAAAGTGATAATTGTAGTATAGCATATGTTGATAGCTAGATTTAGCCATCAACAATGAATAAATGCTTAAAGGGAATAATGCTTAAATGCATAGGAAAAATGAATAGTGTTTATGTGTTCACCTAAATAAGTTTAAATTTGGGAAAAAGACAAATTTTACCACTATATCCTTGATTTTGTTTAGATTTTTACAGTGATAGGTATTTAGACAAGAGAAAATTGTCTGTCATCTTTCCAGTAATTTACTGTTTGATGGTGGCAATTGCTGTAAAATCATAATGTTCATTTATCGTTTATGTTCTTAGCTTGGGTTTTTTTGTTTGTTTGTTTTTGTTTTTGTTTTGTTTTGTTTTTTGCCGGTAAGGGAGGTTTTTGGTGGTGGTGGTGATGGTTTTGGTTGTTGGTTGGTTGGTTGGTTTTGTTTTGGCTGCTTTGGGCCAAGACAACTTACATTTTAGTTAGTTAGTTAGTTAGTTAGTTAGTTAGTTAGTTAGTTAGTTTGTTTATTTGATGGGGGCCATTTAGTCCTGAGGACTGAACCTGAAGCTGCATACACACTAGGTTAGTGCTTTCCCTGGCCGTTTGTTTGTTTGTTTGTTTGTTTGTTTGTTTGTTTGTTTGTTTGACATAGGCTTTCCCGTAGCCCAGGTTGGTCCCAAGCCTTATGTGACTGAGAAAGACCTTTAATTCCTGACCACCTTGCCCCTACCTCAAGTGCTGGTATCCCAACAGTAGACGACCACACCCAACTCATAAAATATTTTCAAAAGATGCTTACTGCTTCACCTTCCAGGGTCACATTTGTAACCACACCCCAGCCAGGAACACATAGGAACACTTGCTTGAACCAGATTGAAGGCATGACTGCACTGAGCCTGGGGAAAGTGGGTATTAAAACCACTTGAGGCATATTAAAGTTGGAGAAAGTGGATACGTGTGGAAATGGTTTGGAGAAGATTCACAGGTTCTGTTCCATTTAGACCAGTACTTTAAAGAAAGATGAGAACAGGCGCTTCACTGTGTCCTGGATGCGATGGATGCCAGTGCAGTTGTTAAGTCAGATTCCTGGCCATACACCATGGAATGAGTTCAATGAGCTGAGGAGAAAATGCTTTCTTACAGAGACATTTGGAAAACATGAAGCTAGGTTTCACAAGATTTTAACATCTGTAACCAGGAAGTGTTGTTTGGTGCTTAATTGAGTGTGATAGATGCTCTCTTCTCCCATCTTAGGAAATTCATGACATAGTTAAGGTATTTTAAATTCCCAGAAGTTCTACAACAAAGGTACCATTTAAACCCCATTACTCAGGGTACTTATTTTTCCTCAGAGTGGGAAGTGCTGAGATGTATGTATGTATGTATGTATGTATGTATGTATGTATGTATGTATTATGTTTATCCTATAAAGTCATTTTATAAAAGTTTTATTTATATACTTATAGTTTAGTAGTAGGTCATAATTTTTTACCTTTTAAATGTCCCAGATGTATTGTTGCATGAAAAAGGCTAAGCAAAAAAAAAAAAAAAAAAAAAAAAAATATATATATATATATATATATATATATATATATATATATATATATATATAATCTCACTCTTACATGCCTTTCCAGTTCTATATTAATGAAATGTTAATTTTACCTCAATAATAGGATTAAAGATAGCTTTATCTTTATTTATTCATTGGTCATTTTTTGTTACCATAATTTTATACTTATAAAATAAAGCACTAGGATTGGTAACTCATGCCTGTAATTCTAGCATGTAAGAGACTAAGAAAAGGGGATTGTCACAAGTTTGAGGCTAGCCTGAGCTACATAGTGAGTTCCAGGCTTGCCTGGGCTACAGAATGAGATCCTGTCTCAAAAAAAATTCAGCAATTGTATGTGTGTGTGTGTGTGTGTGTGTGTGTGTGTGTGTGTATGTCTGTATATGTAAAATAACACACCAATATCCATACATCACACGTGGAATTGGTAGGATTAATAGTATCAAGAAGTTTAGAAGTATTGCCATGAAACATTAAATGCCCACATTAATGATTACCCAAAATGTTATTTGAGTTTATGTAGTTAATATCAAAGTTCAGATGACCAAAAATCTTTTTTATTTCAAACTTTATTGAAAATATTTAAAATATTAACCCTATAGAAAGTTTGATGAACTGAACAGAATTTCTTCTTTATTGGTAACTTTAAAAGACTATCAGGAGGAGGAGAGAGCGCTAACATCCATCGGGGAGTAATTCCTTGCTTTTCTCACAGCAGCCTCTGCCCTGCCTTGTTTTGTTTACTCTTCTGTTTAGGGACACAGTCAGTCAGTCAGGTGCTGCCACACTTTGCTACCTGCTCACTTGGTTGGCTTCCAGAAAGCCCCTGGTGCTTTAGGGAAGATCAAGTTCTTAAATAGCTGTACTCCTACAGTTGGTCTGACCAGGGAAAGTTTGATTGATTGTTTTTGCTTACTTGAGGCCTTTTCTGAGAAGAAATGAAACAATCAAAGACAGTTGTGGAGTTAAAGATTTAGCGGAATGCTTTAAAGGGAGACAGGCATCAGGACTTAGGCTGGGCTTGCTCACACAGCTGGGGTGTGTCTTAGCATTTGAGAGGCTGAGGAAGGAAGATGGTGAGTTTGAGTCAGCTTGAGCTTCTTAGTAAGAGCCTATCTCAAAATAAATTTTAAAAGGAAAAAGGAAGTCAGAGATCAAAATATTTGCTGAGTAGCTGGCAAAAACTTTGATCAGAAGCAAGACCAGGACACCTAGGGTAAAAATGTAATTCCAACCCTGACCCTAAAACCCAATTAAAGGGACTCTATGGTATACAGAATAAATGTTTATGCAGTCATGTCTGTAGTGAGCTATGGCGGCTACCTTACCCTTAATCCAAAATATCAGTGGAGTATACCTCCGGGATATGTTAATATAAAGGTTAAGAATTGCTTAAATGTGTGTTACTTGTCCATTTGTACTCTGGAAACTGCTTGTTTTCCTTTGTTGGCAATGTAGGAAGTAATCACTCAGACCCTATTGTGGACTAGCATCCTCACCAGATAGCGCCTCATGACATCACCAGCTCCATTTTAGTGGTGAGAAACAAGCATGAGGTTGATTCCCAATAAATTATAGACTTATACAGAGCAGAAGTCGTGTGTCACTCTGACTCCTAGCTTTACGACTTTCTTGTTCATGGTGACTTCCTGTTTAGTACCCACTCATGACCAAAAGGCATCAGAATTCTAATTAACTAGAAAGTCAAATTTTAATAAGTTGCAGGTTTAAGAACTAGGGGTTTTATAGCTTAGAGTATTTATTTGCCTCTCGTGTTTGATATCTGAGCTGGATCCCCATTACCAGGGAGAAAAGAAAGAAAGCTTTGCTATATTAAATAATTACTTTTTCTCTCATTTCAAAGAATAATTCTCAGTGAGTTGTAATCCATACATTATCATCTATAATAATAATATTTAAATTATTATCCAAATTTTAAATGTTTTTACAACTTTAGCTACAATCTTACAAGTTTATGTAGCCTAATAAATCAAAGATTGTTTCAATAATCCATATCAAATACCCTAAGGATCCCATGTTATTCCAAGTTTCTGGTTGTTTCTCATTTATAATTAGTGATCAATAAGGAATTTCCTCTTAATGTCCTTTATAAAATTAAGTCTTGATTCCAATAAGAGTAAAAACATAAATTGAGGCATAAATGGTTGAAAACATACCTAAGATTGAAAGAGCATTCGATCACATCCCAGTATCAGCCTAGTTCCACACATAAGCTTCAGACTGAAGCTCCACCCCAGCACTTCCTTACCGGGTAACTTTATTGCAGAGCATAGTATAAAATAAAGGTCAGAGGAGGGTAGAGAGCAAGGCAGGCTAGACATCAGCCTCATGCTAGCTAATGAGGCATGGTTTCTAAAAGGCGCTTGGACGGACATTTTTGAAGAAGGAACAGTGTTGAAAATGAAAAGAAGGTTTATGGGACATATGGGGGAGGGGGAACTGGGAAAGGGGAAATCATTTGGAATGTAAACAAAGATTATAGAAAATAAAAATATATAATAAAAAATGATTAATAAAAAAAGGGAAAAAAAGAAAATGAAAGAAGTCAGCATTATCGCCACTAATTCCATGTGGGCATCAAGCACTGAAAGTGTAGGTAGTGTGACTGAGGAAGTGACTGTCATAGCTCCTTTCACGTGGGCCACACGTGGGCTCATGCTGCTCGGATGAGCAGGGCAGCTCTGTAAGGCGACTGCTGTCCCCTGTGTAATAAGGAGACTTGGAAAATGAACAACATAGGTGGGTAAAACAGAGTAATTAAAGTCGTGTAAGATTTGTTATTTGTTTTCTCTGGCCCTTTAAAATCTTATGTTAATAATGCATTGTATAATGCCACTTTTCTGTTGAAGTTGTGTTATTATAAATATATATTATTTAAAGATATAAACAGTTTAGATTGTTAACATAATTTTAGGATTCATTGTAGCAAAAATTTGCCTATACTTTCCACAGAAATTATCAGGTGTCCATTAAAGATTCTTTTGATCCTTTATTATCTTATTAAATACTAATTTCTCCATGCACTGCATTTGGCAAGCATGGCAGTGACTGGAAGTGCAGTTGGCATCCTCGTTCTGCGCCTGAGACAGATTATCTTACTGCCATTAACAACATCCTCCCCCGTAGTTGGAGCTGGATACCGGAGATCAGAGAACATAGCTTCTTCTTTCTTGAGTAGCATGTGGCTTGAGAAAATATTCATTAACCATTTTAAATCTCTCCTATGTGATATTTAAAATGTCATTGAGCAGGTAGACGAGCACAGGTTTTTTAATCTTAGCTCTTAGCAGGCTGAGCAAGGAGAGTGTATGTTTGGGGCCAACTTAGAGCTATATGACAAGCCTGGGCTATATACAGAGTCTTTATCTCAAAACGTAGAATGTCTTCAGCATCTTTCTTACAAGCTAAACTTTAATAGGCATTTGTGATAGTAGTTCTTGTATTTTGATGGGTTCCATCTTTTTTTTCATTTTTCTATTGCCAAGTGTAGAAGACCTCAAGATAGAATTCTATGGTGTTACTAAAACATCAGTGACATTTCAGTCCTTCACAGTCCCTGCCCAGTTCACAAGCACTTACCTCGGGGATTATATTCTTGCCTGCTGTTTAAGACAGAGGTTAAGTGATATTATTTGTAAAGTAATGTAACTGACAACCTAGGTTTTGTTCCTTACTAGTAGGCATTTGTTTTATTTTAATTTGTTCATTAAACTTCAAATATTATAACATTAAAATAATATAGATGTGTGTAATAGTAATAATATAGATGTGTGTAATAGTTTGTCAGAGGGGATCTGAGGGACTCGATTTCCTCAAAGAACTCTGCAAACCACTTAAAACAGAGAGGGTGGGTTTCATGGCATATGAACTATATCACTATATCTATATCAATAGAACTATATCTATATCAATAGAACTATAATTTAAACCATCAGCCAGCCAAAGATAATAAAAGAAATCTTGTTAACAATAACACTGAAGGCAAAAGGCAGGAGAGCGCTTCCCAGTATCTTGAATGGAGACAATAAATGTGAATAACTTGCCCATTATAGAGAAAGATTTAAGATTTTATTAGATTAGTGTTTGTCACAGCCCTAGCTTATGTCAGGAGGCAGCCATTCAAATCAGACTGTTAAAATCTGTCAAGTGGTATATTTTAGCTGGAATCCCCCTTCCCCAAATCTCTGAACTGTTCTTTGAGTCAGAGAAGGCAGCAATTGAGAGGGCATTTTCAATGAGGTTCTCGGTAGAATTAAGACTTGGTAACTCTCCTTTGCCCCATGTTCAAGTGTCAGAATTTTAACTAGGTTTTTCTTTTGTTTGACACAGTGATGACTCGTGGCACTGCCTCCAGCCCATCCTATAGATTCATATTGAATGATGGGACAATGCTTAGCGCCCACACCAAGTGTAAACTTTGCTACCCTCAAAGTCCTGACATGCAGCCTTTCATCATGGGAATTCATATCATCGACAGGTACTATTTATTTGGAGAGAAATTCTAAGTTAGCATAAGAATAGTTTGATGAGTGTGTCCATAATTAATATTAATTATCTATTAGTATATCCACATTGGATTTTAGAGTTTTTGTTACCAAATAGCTTTGTTTCTCATAAAGGGAGACAGTAAAGGTGGGACTGAAAAATCATTTTTTTAGGGGGTGAAAACAAAATGGTGTCTAAAAATTTACAACATTCTCTATAAGCACTTACATTCTTAGAAGAGACTTTGGAGTTGATAACATTGTTATTTTATTTTTAAATGTGCATTTATTAGGACATTTATGGCCCTTGAGTTCAAGTTGACAGTTTATTATAGAAGCCTTGCTCATAAACTCTCAACTTGAAGTCTTTCAGTATTATTTCTAGTTTTTTCCCTTATCTCCAAGTAAGATTTATACTGATACACATAGCAAATTCATGAAATTATTCTTTTATGCTATTGTATGTTAAAAAGTTAAGTTATAAGCAAATATAATTTAGCATTGAAAACAAAGACATTTCCCCCTCACTTCATCTTTTTTCCATCTGATGTTTTGCATATTGGAACATGGTAATGCCAGTCACAAATCTGCTGTCATAGTTACACATTTGAGTAACGAGCTCAGTTAAACCTGAGTTCAATATTCTGGCTTCTTCTAGTTTTAGTTGAAATATTTCTTGTGAGTGGAATTAGCACAGTTCTCTTTTTCATATTGTGATTTCTCTTCAAAAACATCTGCTATGTCTACATATCACCCTCTTTAATTTTTGCATCAGCAACACAGTATTTTCCTTACCCAGTCTTCCTCTTTGGAGTTGAAATACTTAAAAGCTGTAACAGGAGAATCATAAATAAAATGCTTTCTAAATAAAGGTGTGGGAAGTTTCTCCTTCAAATTAAATTATTACTGCAATAATCATTGTTTATATTAATTTTAGAAAAGTTTCTTAGTATATCTATTGCATATTTTCCCAACACCAATTTATTCCTCACACCACTGAAACTGTCAATGATGCAAGTCTCTAGGTGCCACTTCCTAGGAGGTGGTGCTACCCTTTCCCAGTGGTAACGGCAGGTCCCTGATTTCCTTAATTTAGGGTGATACAGAAACTGTCTACTTGATAGTTTGGAACATTAATGAGGCTAATGTCCTTTCTTATAATATCATCATGAAAATGTAATAAAAACAGATTTAAATAATTGCATAATGATGTATTTTTTTTCCCTAGGGAGCACAGTGGGCTTTCTCCTCAAGATGACACTAATTCTGGAATGTCAATTCCCCGAATAAACCCCTCAGTCAATCCTGGTATCTCTCCAGCCCATGGTGTGACCCGTTCATCCACGTTGCCACCACCCAACAACAACATGGGCTCTGCCAGAGTAAACCGCCAACAGAGCTCAGACCTCAGCAGCAGCAGCAGTCATAGTAACTCTAGCAACAACCAAGGGAACTTTGGATGTTCACCTGGAAATCAGATTGTAGCCAATGTTGCCTTAAACCAGGGACAGGCAGGTTCCCAGAGCAGTAATCCCTCTTTAAACCTCAATAATTCTTCTATGGAAGGTACAGGAATTTCCCTCGCACAGTTCATGTCTCCGAGGAGACAAGCTAATTCTGGCTTGGCAACAAGGGCCAGGATGTCAAACAATTCATTTCCTCCAAATATTCCAACATTAAGCTCCCCAGTTGGCATTTCTAGTGGTGCCTGTAATAATAATAACCGATCCTATTCAAATATCCCAGTAACATCTTTACAAGGTATGAATGAAGGACCCAATAATTCTGTCGGCTTCTCTGCTGGTTCTCCAGTCCTCCGGCAGATGAGCTCACAGAATTCACCTAGCAGATTAAGTATGCAACCAGCTAAAGCTGAGTCCAAAGATAGCAAAGAGATTGCATCCATTTTAAATGAAATGATTCAGTCAGACAACAGTGCTAACGACAGCAAGCCTCTGGACTCAGGACTTCTGCATAGCAATGACAGACTCTCCGACGGAGACAGTAAATACTCTCAAACCAGTCACAAACTAGTACAGCTATTGACGACCACTGCAGAGCAACAGTTACGCCACGCCGACATAGACACAAGCTGCAAAGATGTACTGTCTTGCACTGGTACTTCCAGCTCTGCCTCCTCTAACCCCTCAGGAGGTACTTGTCCCTCTTCCCACAGCTCTCTGACTGAGCGGCATAAAATTCTGCACCGGCTTTTACAGGAGGGCAGCCCCTCAGACATCACCACTTTATCTGTAGAACCCGAGAAGAAGGACAGTGCGTCAGCTTCTACTGCGGTGTCAGTGTCTGGACAAGCCCAGGGGAGTGCCAGCATAAAACTAGAACTGGATGCTTCAAAGAAAAAGGAGTCGAAAGACCATCAGCTCCTACGCTACCTTTTAGACAAAGATGAGAAAGATTTAAGGTCCACTCCAAACCTGAGCCTGGATGATGTAAAGGTCAAA
Source organism: Apodemus sylvaticus (assembly GCF_947179515.1). Classification (NCBI taxonomy): domain Eukaryota; kingdom Metazoa; phylum Chordata; class Mammalia; order Rodentia; family Muridae; genus Apodemus; species Apodemus sylvaticus. The sequence continues at coordinate 113,797,602 of NC_067477.1, forward strand.
GTGGAGAAGAAAGAACAGATGGATCCTTGTAACACAAACCCAACCCCAATGACCAAACCTGCTCCCGAGGAAGTTAAGCTGGAGTCCCAGAGCCAGGTGGGTGAATCCTTGCTTCATTGAATGGGCATTCATTTCTTCTCTGTTTGGCCTTTTCTACTCCTACCCTAGACCAGATCTGTATGGGCTTATTTCTGTCCTTCAGCGCGAAGGAATTAGTTCAGAGCCGTGATCCTCAACCTGTGGGTCATATGCCAGATAGTCTGCATATCAGATCTTTACATTATAATTCATAACAGTAGCAAAATTACAGTTATGAAGTAGCAATGAAAATAATTTTATGGTTGGGGGTCACCACAATGCAAGGAACTATATTAAAGGGTCACAGCATTAGAAGGTTGAGAACCAGAAGTAGAAGTTGAAAGCATGAAGCGCCCTCAGACCTTCCTTGTAAAACTCTAGGGGCTACAATGACCCTGTGTCATTTTTAAATGATACCTTCTTTCCTTCCTCTCTTCCTCTCTGTTTTTCTATAGAACCATAGTTTACATATTAAGACTGTTTGAGTATTGTCAGTCTTTTAAAGTAAGCCATTCTAGGATATACGTGTATTAGCTATAGGATCAGACTATAGACCAGGCTAGCCTTGAACTCACAGTGATCCCTCTACCTCTGCTGTGGTTCAAGGCCTGTGCCACCACACACAACATCTTAGGACATTTTAAAATATTCTGTCCTCATCCCTGCCTTCCAACTTCATCTGGTAACACCATCCTGGGACAGAATCCAGGAATATAAGCATTTTGAAAGAAGTTCTTCAAAGGACTCTGGGTAACCGCTAATTCGAGGTAGCTCTGATGTCCATGAAATAAGAGAGAAGTGTGAGGACACAGGCAGGCCGGCCTGCTAAGGTGGCTCCAGGGCCTCGGGCAGGGACTTAGCTATTCTGGGTAGCAGGTCACTGCCTTTACATGGCATGTCCTGAAACATGTGAAAAGCTGTTCATAAGTGTTAGAAATATCTACGTTTAGGGTGGTGTGGAGCTGGTGTGAAAGTCAACGGGCAGATTTGTTTATTGAGTAATTGCTTATAAACTGTGGAAGACTGTCATAAAAGATGGCCCTTCCCGGGCTGGAGAGATGGCTCAGTGCTTAAGAGCACCGACTGTTCTTCCGAAGGTCCTGAGTTCAAATCCCAGCAACCACATGGTTGCTTACAACCATCCATAACAAGATCTGACACCCTCTGCTGGTGTGTCTGAAGACAGCTACAGTGTACTTACATATAATAAATAAATCTTTTTTAAAAATCTGAGACATAGCTTTATCTTCCAAGAACATACATGTAAAGAGATACTGAAAATACAGAGAGGGACGTGGCTCAGCCCAGGGAAACAAAGACCTTTCCCAGGCATAGACTGTGTTAGGGAAGAGAGATACTTTAAGAGACAGGGAAAAAATCAAGCTGCTTCAGGAAATCCAAGGGCCTGGGCACACATACTAAGTGTGACCTTGTCTCCCAATGGAGAGTCTGAATAAGTTGCACTGGGCAAGTGTCATTCAGCTGTGAAGGGCTGTGTTACTCTATTCTATCATATATTATTTCATACAGTAAATATTTTCCCTAGTAGAATAGATAGGTCATGTCATTTCTTTGTGTTTGTGTGTATTTTTTTTTTTGATGTCAGGGTTTCTCTGTGTAGTCCTGGCTGTCCTGGACTTTGCTCTGTAGACCAGGGTGGCTTGAACTCAGAGATCCACCTGCCTCTGCATCCCAAGTGCTAGGATTAAAGGCATGCAACAATGATGTAATTTTAATAATGTTCCACTCCTATCTCTTCTTAATTCAGTCTCTGCCATATTTGGTTTCTAGAATTGAAGAAAAACCTTTCTTCTCCATTCTCCCAGATGAAAACATAAAATACATTTCTTCTAACTTTCATTTCTCTTCTTAGTTTACAGCTGATCTTGACCAGTTTGATCAGTTATTGCCCACACTGGAGAAGGCAGCACAGTTGCCAAGCTTGTGTGAGACAGACAGAATGGATGGTGCAGTCGCTGGTGTAAACATCAAGTCGGAGATCCTGCCAGCCTCACTTCAGCCCACCACTGCCAGATCTGCTCCCAGGCTGAACAGTACGTGCTGGGGGCAGTGTCACTTTAAGTGTTTAGAGGAACCAGGGGTTAGCCCTTTGTCTCCTCCATTATTGCAGAACACTTTTGTCTGTTAAGAAAAGAAGCTTCTTTTCATGATGCCAGGGTCTGATGTATTCCAGAGCAGTCTCAAACTTGCTTTCGTAGCTGAGGATAGCCTCAGAAGTCCTGATCCTCCTACCTTCACTTCCCACAACTAGGATTATAGGCATGCCCAATCTTGAACAGTTCTAATGCAGTATAACCCCCTCCTTTTGTAACTTGTTACAGTGTGTGGTTGGTGGTAAGGAGAGTGGTTTGTGTTCCTACCCAGAGCACACATAACAACACTCAGAAATACAGTATTGGGTCAGAGCTTGCTTTTCAAATCTCTCTCCTGAATATTAGTCTTCTAATTCTAAAAAGAAAAGATTCTGTTTCAAAGTACCCTAAACAACTGCATGTCCATCATTTCCTGATGAAATTTTACTTAACTATTAAAGTTTGCAGCTGCTTTTAAATTAGAGAAAACAATTCACATTTGTTTAAATGGCATTTCCCAAACTTTCTATATTGTAGAATTGCTTTTTTCAAGTATTACACATTGCCCCACAGAATGAGTTTTCCATGGAATATTATTTAGGAGACCATGGTGTTAAAGTATGTCAGGACTGTTCTAGCTCTGGTTAGCATTCTTCTAAATAAAATAGACTAGTACTGTAATACTTGAAATTCATGTAATTTGGACTGTCAGTCTTTTTTTTTTACATATCAAATTTCAAAATTAGAAAAAAATCATTGATGATAATACCACTGTGTGACCTTGAAAGTGAAAGAAGCTTCTGGAATGTTCTGGAATCCTTCCATCCTCTCCATTATCTAATTTGGTCTCAAACACGGGTCTTCACTTCCTTCCTTCTCACTGGAACTTTCAGAAGTCAGGACCCAATCCTGGAAATCCCCCAGGACTTCAGGCAGCTGCAAAGAAGACTGAGTTGTCTTGTTGACACATTTGTAATCAGTATTTCAGTTGGCCAGACCACTAAAGGACAGGTCAAGAACATAAATTCAAGCTTCACATTCCATTTATTAACAAAGAAATGAATTTTCCTAGTCTTACCATCTTTGAGTACAAAGTAAAAAGCAAATAAATAAATAAATAAATAAATAAATAAATAAATAAATAAATAAATGTTTCTTGTAACTAAAACAGAAAGTCTCTAGAGGCTAGACTAGCTGGGAATACAGTAATATATAGGACTAAATAAATAGATAAAATAAAATTCTATATATTGATTGATTAGAACTCCTGTTCCTCTGTCAAGTGTGAGAGAATGGAGGGGCTTTCTTAGGAGACACTGAATGCCCAGAAAGAAGGCATATATATATATATAAAAGAAGATCCTTTTCACTGTCTGCAAAAGCCATCTGACCAACAACAACGATGGCTGCTAGAACTAGGAAAATTTGCACTGACCTTGCCCAGTGAGCAGTACAGGAGAAGATGGAGCCAGAGACTATCACAACTTTAATAAAGACCTGCTTTTGAAAGAAAGCAGAACAGCCAGACAGTGGTGCACTCCTTTAATCCCAGCACTCAGAAAGCAGAGGGAGCCGGATATCTGAGTTCAAGGCCAGCCTGGTCTATACAGTGAGTTCCAGGACAGCCAGGGCTACATAGTGAGGACCTTCTTCAAGTAAGCAAACAAGCAAATAAAAAGAAAGAAAGGGATAAAAAGAGAGAAAGGGATAAGAACTGCATGTAGTAAACTGGTTTCCAAACGTAATGTTAGAAGGAGCTAAATGAGCCTGTTTTATAATTTTTAAAGGGCTTCCAACTATTGTAGCAGTAGTAGACACTAGACCAACTCTTTCCCTGTAAATCCCGGGGAATGACTAGATCTGGGAAACAGTTCTTTTCAGACTACAATGTGGCACCATTATCTCTGTGGGAAAGCAACACAGAAGGCCTGCTCTACAGCTAGCCTAGCTCTGTGTGTAAGGCAGAAAGGATTGGCCTGATCATGTTCACTCTTGTGGTTCTGAGACAGTCTTACTCTAGGACCTTACTGCTATAGACCAGACTGGCCTCAGACTCCTGCCTCTGCCTCCCACCAAGCCTAGACAGCTTTTTCTTGGAGACATTTACCAAACCAAATGCAGGTGGGATGGACCCAAAATGAGAGGGGGGAAATGGCATATGCTATGAACAGTGGAAAAGGCAGAAAAGATGTCATAGTCAAATCACCTAAAACAATGGAAGCAGTGATAAAATAAAACTCTTTAAAACAAAGAAAATGACACAGTATATCAAATGAACAGCCAAAACTGCTCATTTCTATCCCAGTATCACTTAAAGAAAGATGAAAAGGATCTAACAGTGATGGAAGAACAAATACAACAAGCAGCACCCTGTCTCCAGGGTCACCAGCAGATTACACTACTTTTCAAAAGAAAAGAAAATAGAGGTAGTAGACACTCATTTACATAAAGTGTTTAAGAAATCCAAATATGAAAGAAAGGAAAAAACAAGCCATAGTAACTAGAAGAAAGTGCAAACTAATATAAAACAAGCTATGAGGTTTGGAATTCATGGTAGGTGAATAAAATAGCCCGGTCAAAGAGAGAGAGCCAGGAAAGAGGGACGACAGAAGATCAAAGTTAAATGAAGTTTTGTGAGCGGGAGGATGGTCTCTGGAGCCGTGCCCACCTTGACAAGGGGGGTCACTTCAACCCTAGGCTCTGCTGGGAAACAGCCAAGTATAAAATAAGGAAAAAATATGTCAATGAAATTAAGTAAATTTCAGGAGGAAAAAGAAGTAAAGATTTTTTCAATAAAGTAAAACAGTACTAAAAATACTGAGAAATTACAAAATAACGAAGAACTGGAGAAGTCAGAGCTGAAGGGATGGCTTCTCAGTGGTGAAGGGCACTTGTGCTCGTGCAGAGGCTCCAAGTTCCTAGCCTCTAACAGTCAGTGACTCCAGTGTCGGGTCAGATGCCTGCCTTCCTCTGGCCTCCACACACACCGGGCAAGCAGACGCATGCAGGCAAGCATTCACTTACATGCAAGTAAGCTATTTTGAAAGAAGAGTTGGAGATTCTCCTTTCTCCTGTTAGAAGGCCCTCCCGTGCCCGCATCTGTCAAATGGGTCTGGAGAGGTAGCAGCATGCTGGACTCTTGCGGGTCCTGTCTGCTCCTGCTGTCCAGTGCTGCTGAGTGCACTGAGAGCCACTCGCACTTGTCACCTTCATGGGTGATTACACCCACTTTAGAAGCTTCCCTTCTTTGAATACTAGGTCCCACTACTGGCCCCAAAGAGCTTTGGGACTTGGTTAGATTCCCACTGACTCCAGAGCCTCCTCCTGGAGTTTGTCTCCCCAGGAATGGGGGTGTCTCTCCCAAGTGTGTCAGAATGGGAAAACAAAGTCCTGAGTTCACACTGAAGAGGCCTGGGCACTCTGCCTGCCAGTCTGAGCCGTCAGAGCTCACTCAACAGTAGCACCCTAAACCAAATAACCCTATTAAAAAGTGGGGTACAGATCTAAACAAAGAATTTTCACCTGAAGAAATTCGGATGGCCGAGAGGCACCTTAAGAAGTGTTCAATATCATTAGTCATTAGGGAAATGCAAATCAAAACAACCCTGAGATTTCACCTTACACCAGTCAGAATGGCTAAGGTCAAAAACTTAGGAGACAGCAGGTATTGGCGAGGATGTGGAGAAAGAGGAACACTCCTCCACTGCTGGAGGAGCTGTAAGATGGTACGACCACTTTGGAAATCAGTCTGGCAGTTCCTCAGAAAACTGGACATGACACTTCCGGAGGACCCTGCTATACCTCTCCTGGGTATATACCCAAAGGATTCCCCGGCATGCAATAAAGACATATGCTCCATTATGTTCATAGCAGCCTTATTTATAATAGCCAGAAGCTGGAAAGAACCCAGATGCCCCTCAATGGAGGAATGGATACAGAAAATGTGGTATATTTACACAATGGAATACTACTCAGCACTTAGAAACAATGAATTCACACAATTTTTAGGCAAATGGTTTGATCTGGAAAATATCATCCTAAGTGAGGTAACCCAATCACAAAAGAATACACATGGAATGCAATCTCTGATAAGTGGATATTAATTAGCCCAGAAGCTCTGAATACCCAAGGCACAAATCACATAACAAATGACTCCCATGAAGAAGTATGGAGAGGGTCCTGATCCTTGAAAGGATTGATCTAGCATTGGAGGGGAATATAAGGACAGAGAAAAAGGAGGGAGGTGATTGGAGAATGGATGGAGAGAAGAAGGTTTATGGGACATATGGGGAGGGGGGATCTGGGAAAGGGGAAATCATTTGGAATGTAAACAAAGAATATAGAAAATAAAAATATTAAAAAAAAAAACAAAACAGTAGCACCTACGCATACTGGCTTAGGGATCTGTGAGACTCCAGATACTGGATAAGGATCATTTATTGTAGCTACTTCACGGTCGCTCCATTTCGTACTAGTACTTTTTTTTTCTAAGTTTCTTTCATTAATAAATTTGTCTGTCCTCTCTTTGCTGCTGTTGACATTACTTGAGTGGTAAATTTTTACTGTCTCTCAATATGTACTGGAAGACTTAGAATTTGAAAATTCTGGTAGCTAGCATGCTTCTTTAGCTAAAGTAAGAAGCTCCTTTCCTGGCAGTGAACATAGATTCTGACCATAGAGGCCTCATTTCTCAGTTGCTGAGAGGGAATAGAGATCCACAACAGGGAACCTCCCTGTGGCAGCCCTGGCACCCACTATGGGAGACTCCCTGGGCTGAACTTCTCCCATGAGTCACAGCCTCACCATCTTAATCCATGGGCACATTCCAGAGGCAGGTGCATCGAGCAGAGGTCTGGTGGCAGCTGTTCATTGTCCTTTCATTGTCCCAGCAACAGCCCGTGGCCTGTCCCTGAGCTGTTCTGATCCTCTTCTGAGAAAACCCATTTAGGGAAATCTTCTCCCTGTGTCTTAATTTAGTTGCTTGTGGTATCAGCTTGTGTCCATCTGTGCTCTATCCTCAGACTTCCCCAGTCTGCTCTTCTGCTCCTCGTACTTCTGACTTCCTTTCAGCGGGGATTTTTTTTTCTCTCTCTCCATTTTTCTTATTCCACTGATTTTTGTTTTGTTCTTTTGGGTTTTTGTTGGGGACTCTTGCAAAGTAGCCCAGTTGGCCTCACACTCTCAGTAGTTGTTTTCTCCCCTGCAGTGTCCTTTTGAGCTGTCTCCGTATCTCTGTCTTTGGGAGTCAATTGAATGTTTGATAACATGTAATGTTATTTTTAACGAAGCTTGTTGATCAAAGAAATAATACCAAGGCTGGAGAGATGATTTAATCGGCACTGTGCTTGCAAGCAGAGGGGCCCAGATTCAGTTCCCAGTACCCACATAAAAATAAGCTAAGCATGACAGACAGCACATGCCTGTAATCCCAGCACAGACACAGCCCAAATCTGCAAGCTCCAAGTTCAGCATGAGACCCTGTGAGCCTTTGGATAGATCTCTGGTTATGAGGAAGGCTCTTCATGCTTTCCCTGTCAGATCCTGTCCTTGACGCATCTGCTATAACCTGTAGTGTATAGCCTTACCCCAGGTCAGAGTGGAAAGGTTGTGCATAGTGGGTAACCTAGACTCTCTGACAAAGGAACTCTTCCGATGATCTGCCTACCCTATCTCCTCTGCTGAGCAGGGCTTTTGGGTTCCATTAGTCTAACTTCTGTGGCACCGGGGTTAATGACTACCCATTAGCTACTCTCATTGAAAGGTCAACCACACATAACCACACAAAAGTGAAGTGAGAGTTCACTTCTGCATTCAAAGAAGGTTTCCACTTTGTGATGAAAAGGAAAGAGGAAGAGGCACTAAACGTGACCCTAGAAGCACAGTGGAACAAAAATGTTTGCTGTCATGGAAATTTTAATACATGAAGGATAAGCAAGGCATGTTTCTGGAGAGAAAGTTTACCCTAGCTGGACCGTAAAAGTGTTCTTCCTTCCTGTTGAGTGGGATTGAAGATTTAACTACTGGATGGTACAGTAACTACTCAGATCCAGAGCTATGTGAGGGTTCACTCCCTCAGGGGTGCAGATGAGCCCAGAAATGCCACTACTTACTCCTTTCAATGGGATCTTTTAAAAGAACAACATGTCATGCTCTCCACGGTTGTTAATGCTTTGGGTAGGATCAGGGACTTCCCCAGATCTTAAATTTGTAATAAAGTTTTGCAATATGAAGATAGTTAAGGAAATAAGGTACTGCTCTACAACAGTAAATAGGGATGTAACGCAGCTGGCAGAGTGCTCGTCTAGCATGAATAATGTCCTGGGTTCTATCTCCAGCAGCACATAAAGCTGATCATTGTGGTATATGCTTATAATCCCAGGGAGGTAGAACCAGGAGGAACAGAGGTCAGCCCTGATCTTGATAGAAAGGACCTTTACTGCTGTGCCATCTTGCCATCCTACTAATGCTGTTTTATTCAAAATTTAAATCAAGTTTACCCATAAAGAGACTCTTTAAAAGACTTGCAGCCTGGTTAAATAGTTCCAAATGAATTCCAGAAGTGTCTGAGTAAACAGGTGAATTCTTCCTGCAGTTGTTTCTATATTCCCTCAACATATATTTCTTCAATGATTACTTTTTAAATTCTATTAACTTGTAGAGCATTAAAATATACAACTATAAAGTAATAAGTTCCTAATGGAATGAGTTTTTAGTACTTAAGAGTCATTGCATTTTCTTGTTTTAGATGTTACATATAGTATGTGATTTAAATTTTATTTTAGTAATTTATTTTAGTAATTAAGATAGTCACATAAGATAGAAAAACAATACCAATAAAACTATGTAATATTAACTATATGACATACACAGACTTTTCTTCATTTCCTGTGTGTGTGTTTGTGTCTGTGTACACACTCCTAAGTAAGTACACACACACATCAGGAGGCTTACCAGTAAAAGCCAACCTAGCTACATGAGCAAAGTCAAGGCTAGCCTGAGCTACATATTGACAAAAAAAGGATCATACTATATATATATATATATATTGACTGTTTTGATATGTTAACCTTTTCCTTGGATAGCTTGCTCTTCCTAATTTACACTGTTTTGTATCTGTATGCAGGTTAAGGTCTCTTAGAGGTGACTGGTATCTTTTACTATTACAGAGCTGTAATGAGGAACCTTTCGTAGAGATAGTTATTACTTACGAGACTATATATTAAGTATAAATTATAAATATAAATGTCTGGATCAAAGGACTGATACGCAGATAGTACAAATGATCCTTCTCACAAAGTACACTACTGGTGCCCCTATTTCTGTATCTTTCACAGCACTTTGAATTATGTATTTTCTCATCACTCTGAATTAAGTTGACCATTTTCAGTGATTTTATGTGATCTCTTTATAATCTCTTGCCATTTATCTACTTGGTTATTGGGTTCTTATTAATTTATGGGAACTTTTATTTACTAAAGAAATCAGCCCTTATTTACTTAATGTTTAAAAGACAACAGTGACACTCTAACTGCCATACACAGATCCAGCCAGATATAACACAAACGGAGCCAGAAGTTTCCTTTTCAACAGCTGAGGAAGATTAACTGTGAATGTGAGAATGGGAAGTTGTTGGGTCAGCCACTGGAGAGAGTAACTTGGGCAAAAGCCATCTCCTGAAAGACGATGCCTTCTCCTTGCTGTGCAGAAAGTTGTTAAATTATTTAATAACCTTTTCTAGATTCATTGTAGCTAATGGGGATACAGAGTTTCTTTTTGGCTAGATTTAAGTTGATGAAATGTATGTTGACCTGATGCCAGATTACAGCCTGAATGACTGGAGCCCGGAGTCACGGACAGTGTAGCAAATCATCATCTGAAAGATTGGCATTATATGTGTATATACAGATGCTTTATTAGCTATCTTGGGGGGGGGGTGTCCTTTTTTAACTCCACTTAACTGCTTCTCTCCAAAAATAATCTTTGTCCTGTTTTATTTACACACACACACACACACATATAATATACGTGCACACATACATACAGTACATATACTCACTTATGTCTGTGTGAAAACAAGCATGACTAAAAATAGGGCTCCCCCACCCCCGCAACAAAACAGAAAACCTGTGTATTTCCTAGCTTCTAATGAATTGCTATAAAAGGCAGTTTCTGAAAGAAGTCTAAAGGAAGACAAACTTCCTTTAAACATACAACCTATATAAACAAAACTTTTAAGTGAACCAAAGTAGTTTTAGTTGTAGGTTTTATTGTTGTTAAGAAAGAAACAGAAGGAGGTAGAAGAGGATAGTGAAAACATCCAAAGTCAACTTCTGAGCTCCCATCTTACATAGATGAGGATATGTACACACAGACACACACACACAGACACACACACACAGAGAGAGAGAGAGAGAGAGAGAGAGAGAGAGAGAGAGAGAATCACATATACACTAAAAACAATGAAAGTAAATGTATGTGTGAGTTAAGATAATTTTATGTTAAAAAGTAAACCTTGTGTGTGTTTTGTATATTTTTAAACATTCTCAAATCTACTCATTCATAATTAAAATGGGGGACTTGGGGTTTGTATTTTGGTTCTAGTTTGAGACAGAATCTATCTATGTACCTCAGGCTGGCCATGAGCTTAGGATACAGACCATCTCGCCTCAAATTTATGGCAATCCTTCTGCCTCAGCTTCCTGAGTACTAGGATTACAGAAAGTGAAACTCTACTTAAGTAAGTTTCCTCTTAAACTTCCAAGGCCTATAATGGGTATACAGCTCAGTGCCCAGCATTCATGGGCACTGGCCTCAGTCCCTAGGACTACAAAAGCAGCAAACTCCAAGGTCCTTTTACGTTAAAAAAAAAAAAAAATTGTTTAGTTAGCTAGGGCTGCTGTGCCAAAGCACCATACTTTCTTTTCTCACAGTAAGGAGGACTAGGAATCCAAGGGGTCAGAGTAAGGATTCTTCTGAAGTCTCTTTCCCTTATCTTGGGAATGACCATCTTCCCTCTGTGATGTTAATGTCCTTACTTCTTTTGTTATAAAGATATTAGTTATAGTGTATTAGGAGTCACAGTAATGGTCTGTTTGCAATAAATTACTTCATCAAAGGTTTTGTCTCCAGTTAGTCATGTTTTGAAGTATGTTAAAATTTCTACATAGTGAATTTGGGGGAGAAGAACACAATTTAGCCCACAACAATGATGGATTAGAGTGTATTCACTTTAGAAATTACAAATAACCATTATAAACAGAAAAATAATCTCACTCTCTGCTTAATGTGAACCAAAAAGATATATAAGGAGAGCCTCATAGAATTTTTCTATCAGTATTGATACATTTATAGGGATAGAATCTAGGTGAATATAATGTCTTAGAACATACTTTCTTCTCCTTTATTCAACTGCACGTTGTCAGTATCCATACCTTAATTCATCAGTCCCAGAATTTCTGGGATTTAGGTTATTTTCAGTTTTCCCTTTTGTAAATAGTTTTCAGATAGCCATAACACCTTCAGAGAGCTGTTACATGGGGCTAGAGAGATGGTTTAGTGGTCAAGAGCACTGGCTGCTCTTCCAGAGGACCTGAGGTTAGTTCCCAGCACCCACAGGTGGCTCACAACCATGTCTACCTTCAGTTCCGGAGGATTTGACACACTTCTGGCCTCTTCGGGCACTGTATGCATGCAGTACACAGACAACCACACAGGCAAAACAAGAAGGAAAATACCTTTTTAAAAGCTGCTGTAGATAATTTTTCTAAAGAGCATGTATTATTTTCTTGAGTTTCAAAAAACATGTTTCAGCCTGTTTTTTAATGAGTATGATAAGTAATACTGTATAGGGAAATCCTACTCTTCTGTACAGTGTGTTACCTGCACCTTGTCCTCCTTTGTGACCGTGAACCTTTCTCTTCTATCAGGATTGCCTGAACTAGAACTAGAAGCAATCGATAACCAGTTTGGACAACCAGGAGCAGGGGATCAGATTCCATGGGCAAATAATACTGTGACGGCAATAAATCAGAGTAAACCAGAAGAGTAAGTAAGATGCTTCGTATTTTATACACTGAAAGATACCAGCTTCTAAGCTAGGAGCTGCTCTCCCCGGACTGGATTCCAGTACGCACTAGTATTTTGAGCTATAACTCAATGTGAGTATAATTAAAATGGGGCATGGCGTGAGAAGATGTGGTCGAGCTTAGATCTAGCAGAGCATTTACCACATGACCACAGGCGGGCTTGCTTTGTAATCACACAAGACTGGTGTGCATGCAAGCCTCGTTCTGCATCTCGTCACTTGCATTGCTTTGCTGTCCGTGTATTCCTGTGGATAAACTGGCCTTGCCGTACAAATTGTGCCGCCTTAAACTTTCAGCTCTGGGTCATTTGTCCATCATTTGTCTTTTGTTTAGAGCAACAATATGTAAGTCAAGAAAATATACCTGCTCCCATTCTCAGTGGAGTTTAATTTCTTAATTTGCACAGGCATCTGTGTTTCACAACACAGACTACATCTCATACATGTCAATCAAGGGAAGAATAAATATATTTAGGACATTTTCTGAACTATTTTCCCTTTTCTTTTCCAAGAAGAATAATTTTTTGTATATTGCTAATGTAATAATATTTATATTATTTTCTCTATATATAATTTTTATACATCAATTAATGTCTTCTTAGATTAGACTGCATGCTGTTTTCATGAATCAGTGAGCAATTTGATGGGGTTTTTGGCTGAACTACTAACATGTTAATGTTTTTCAACTTAATTTCGTTTGTATATAATAGTCACTTTATATAATCAAGATCATTTTATCAATTTTGAAAGCATACAATAAATTTGCTGTTTTGATTATGATTCAGTCACAGTATTTAATGGTATTCATACAGTCAATAGGATACGAGTGAACCTAAGGTCTGGGCACAGGGCTCATCGAGTAGAGTACTGCCACACGAACATGAAGATCCACGCAGAATTCCAAAACCTGAGAACATGGGAGGGGGGAGAGGGAGGAAGACAAAGAAAGAAAGACATAGGGGGGTGGAGGAGAGAGGAGAGAGAAAAGAGAGGGAGGTAGGAACACACACATATATAAACATAAACACACATGCACACGCACACACTTTCCTGCATGCATATAAAAGAATAAATCTGAAAAAATAAATTAACGGATTTTTTTTTGCTTTTTACTTTTATTAAGGAATCTTTATGGGGCTAGGAGATGTTCCAGTGGTTAAGAGCACTTTTGGCTCTTTCAGAGGACCCAGGTTTGGTATCCAGTACTCTTAACAGGTGGCTCCCAACCACCTGTGACTCAATCCCTAGAGACCCGCCACTCTTTCCTAAGCTCTGCAGACGTCTGCACAGTCATGGAGCACACAAATTTACTCATGCACAGACACAGTGCATAACTGAATAAATAAACCTTTAATAAAGCACTTCTCAAGCCGGGTGGTGGTGGCGCACGCCTGTAATCCCAGCACTTGGGAGGCAGAGGCAGGCAGATTTCCGAGTTCGAGGCCAGCCTGGTCTACAGAGTGAGTTCCAGGACAGCCAGGGCTGCACAGAGAAACCCTGTCTCGAGGGGGGTGGGGGGGGGGGGGGGGAAAGCACTTCTCTTAATTATATTTAGTTCATTTTCCAGGGTATTTCTTTAAGCTAACAGGAAGAATATGGAAATTTCTCATTAGTTGACAAAAGAATGGAAATTGTGGTCAAACTGTGCATTAACTGCTGTTTTCCCTGGGAAGGGGCTCAGCAGGTAAACACTCTCTGTAGGTTTGAGGACGAGAGTTTAGATTCCCAGAAGTCAGTAGATACCACGTTGCTACTCCCAACTCAGGGAGGCAGAGCCGAGGGCTCAGAGGCCAGTCTAGCCAATTGGTGAGCTCCGGGTGAGTGAGAGACCATGTCTCAGAGACGAAAGTGATGCGCTACCGAGGAAGGCATCTAACATCAGACTCTGGCTTCTCATGTGCACATATGAGGGTATACGCCAATGCCACATAGGCACATATGCAAATATATCCAAAATGTGTTCCTTGGATCTCTGTACACTAACTATAGGGTATTTCATTGTACTAGAACTCATGCCAACATCATAATAGAACTTTCTAAAACCGGATTTGTGCATACAGGTATGTATATGTGTTTACATTCTTTAAATCATTTTCTCCTGCCTTTCTTGTCTTCTGCTCCCATAGCCAATGTATTAGCTCACAACTGGATGAGCTCCTCTGTCCTCCAACAACTGTAGAAGGAAGAAACGATGAGAAGGCCCTTCTGGAACAACTGGTGTCTTTCCTCAGTGGCAAAGATGAAACGGAGCTGGCCGAGCTAGACAGGGCGCTGGGGATCGACAAACTTGTCCAGGTGCTTGTTCAGATGTCGCCTGAGCCACCAGAGTGATTTTTAAGCAGTGGTTGCTTTGGGATGAGCTTTTGAAGAGCATGAATTCAAATGAATGTGTTCTGAGACCTGCTAGAGATAACTTCTCCCACATACAGATTTATGTAGACATACATCTCATGTGTTGCCAGAACTTTGTTTATAAATTATTTTGGCTTCTTTCCTAACAGGGAGGTGGATTAGATGTATTATCTGAGAGATTTCCACCACAGCAAGCAACACCACCTTTGGTGATGGAAGACAGACCCACCCTCTATCCCCAGCCATACTCCTCTCCCTCTCCTACCGCTGGGCTCTCTGGCCCTTTCCAAGGCATGGTCCGGCAGAAGCCTTCACTGGGGACTATGCCGGTTCAAGTAACGCCTCCTCGAGGGACCTTTTCGCCCAACATGGGCATGCAGCCCCGGCAGACGCTAAATAGACCTCCAGCTGCACCCAACCAGCTTCGACTTCAGCTGCAGCAGCGGCTACAGGGACAGCAGCAGGTGAGTGCTGACCTCTGCGGCCCACTCTTCCTCAAGGTTGGTGCCAGAGCGCTCCATGACAATGCAGGCACTTGTCCATTCCCAGATCTCAGTGAAAGACCCACAGGCCATCCTGGGTCTGCTAGGACGGGAGTAAGGGACCCTTCTCTTCAGGGACGCTGATAGAGCAGAGCACTTTGAAACCCACAGCTTAAAAGGAATACAGTTTTTGTGTTTTGAGATGCAAACAAGTTTGATTAAATATGTAATTACTAAATAAAGAGAACTGTAACTTAGTTTATAAATAGAACAATAGATACCATTAGTTGTTGAGAAAAAATAAAATTCATTATTTGAAGTTGGTCAGATTGAAATCTAGTGATAATATGAATGAGAGAAAGGAAACATTTTGGAGGGCCTGGGGTTTGTGCCTGATATAAACCTCTTGTGTGACAGGAAATGAATTGATGTGGTTCCTGAAATATTTAAGATTGTAGTAGGGAGAGACAGGGCCACAGGCAGATGGTGGGACACACCAGCTCTGCTTGTTGTCAGTTTTTCAACTCTCCTTGTATATTTTTTTGAGATTCTAGGAAAGCATTTGAAGAAATTGGTTAGAGCAGTTCTAATTCAGGAAGAAAAATAAATAAGATGCATTAGAAATCTGGGACAGTGGTAGAGGGCATGTCCAGCATTCTCACAACCCCGTCTTCAACCCACGCATCCAAAAATGGAAGGGCAGTGTGGCTTAATAGCTATAAGAGTAACAGGTTCTGACTGCGAGAAAAGTCAGATGATTCCTTTACCTCATAAAGAAGCATATGGACCATGTAAGAGACTGTCAAGCTCTTAGCACAGTGCCTGGCATGTTGTAGCCTTTAATGAGTACTAGCTTTATAAGATCGTATTCAGCACGTATAATAAACAGTGTAAATGTATTTCTAGTCTATAAACGGGTGGTGATGGAAGAGAGGACAAGAAGCAATGAAATGGAAAACTCTAAATGATATAATAAAAAGAAAGGAATGTATTTAAAGTGCTAGGATAGAATAAACTACTCAACAATGAGTTAAGAAGTGAGAGGAAGAGAAATGAAAGTCCTGCTCCTAAGGAACAGTGATGATAAAGGACTTGCTGCTTCCGTGGCTGTCGGTATGGACTGGGTCCTCTGTGCTTTTGCAGTTTCTGTTTTTGTTTTGTTAGCTTTTCAAAAAAAATCTGTATTGCCTGTGCTATCCTCAAACTCCAAATTCTCCCTCCTCAGCTGACCAAGGGCTGAGACTGCAGCTGGGTACATCATCACACCCAGATCTGTCATTCACTCCCAGGAAGGAACTCATCATAGAAATGTTGAGCATCTTAGACACCCTTGGGGTGCACTCTTAAGTACCCTAAAGAAATACAAAAGGTAAATTGTATAAGGAGCTTAAATAGTCAAAACTCGACTGTCTGCTGGAAACACTGAATCACACTGCACACAATGTGTGCTAAGTACTAAGTCAGAAGAGTAGAGAGATGCTCACATGCTTAACTTACAAGCTGCAGTTAAGGAAATGTGGTTTCAGCTTAGAGGTCCAGCAAGCACCGAGTCCCTGAATTCATGAGATTGTTTCATATTCAGTTTAGGTAAAAGCTAGGTTTGCTTCCAAAAGTGGCAGAGGGCTGACAAGCAAAAATTATTACCTGCAAAGATTATGCATGTGAGGGACTGCAGAGAGAATGTCCTCACGCTGTTTCCTTTACAGCCCTTAAACCCCTGTTCAGAGTGGGAGCATTCAGCAACTCAGAAAACAGAATGTTGCTACATGTATGCTCCTGTCCATAGCCTTCTGAGTATTGTACATTCATAGGTTTGGGTACGAAGGGTCCCTTGACTTTATTATAAAAGCATCTTTATTTTTAAATGATGGTGAATATTTTATCTTATCCCACAAAACTTGGGTTCTTACTTTAACTTTAATATTGTATTAATTTTTCTTCAAAGTTTGTTTTGTTTTGTTTTGTTTCTGATCTAATGTAAGTTAGAAAATAAATGAATCCAGAATTAAAAGGTAAACTGTTAGGCAATAAGAAACGTAACCACTGTTCACAGGGCTTTGGGTTTGTGTGCGTGTGCGTGTATGTGTGTGTGTGTGTGTGTGTGTGTGTGTGTGTGTGTGTGTGTGTGTAACTCTAATAGGCTATCTTCTTACATATAGTTCAACAAAACATATCCATAATTATTCATTTGTGTAATTTATAACTTATGACTATTAAGTAGCACAGAGCTGAATTTCATGGCATATGCCTACTCTACCTGCTCCTCAGGAAACCAGGGCAGGAGGATCATTGGTGCCCAACAGTTTAAAATGGATCTGGGTAACATAGTGAGACTGCAGTATAGCTCAGGAAGAGAGCGCTGGCCCAGCATGTGTGAGGGTCGGTCACCATCACTGCATAGAACACCAGAATCATATAGTAATAATGTCATTGTTACTGTTATCAAATTATATTGAGGAATTTTTTAAAAACTAATCTATAGATTCTTTACAATGAGATCTTCCAGGTGACTCTATTGTTGTCAGATCAAGTAAAGGGATGCGTAGCCCTGTGACACGAGCCTGGTCCAGACTGCCCTGCCAAGCCAGCATCCCACAGGTTATTCTCGGAGATCAAAATTGATGGCTGTAAATAAGATGAACAAATTGCAGGCTGCCCCTTCGCAGAGATGCACAGTGTGCTCTGGCCAATTAAAAGCGCATAACATTACTGCAGTAAATAAATGTTTCGCCTTATGTAACCCTCATTTCCAGGACTTCCTACAGCACAGAATGCTATTTTCCTGGCACATCTATTAATGTCCCACAGAACAATGTGCTTTGGAACAGCAATTTGGGAAATGTGGGTCTAAAGTGATTACTTCTTCTAGTTAAATAAATAATCCATTTTCTCAGAGCATTTGTTTCTTACGTAATTCTCTCTGGCTAATGATATCATGCTGGATTTTCCCCAAGCCTAGTTTCAGATGCAGTGCCGCCTGGGCCTTGGCATTCATGTATCCCCCACAGCCAGCCTTGCAGGCTTGTCCTCTCCGCATCTGCTCCATCCTGATATTTTAAGACCTAAAGTTGTTTCTTTTCTTCTAATGTCATACTTTCCTGAAGTGACTATTCACATGCTTTCAGAAGTACACTAATATTGTATATGTGCATTTATATGTATAGCTTACCTTTAAATGTTCTGAGAGCAACATTTTCTGATACAGAGTGAGAGTTATTAGCCCTTTGGCATATTGAATGGGAGATGTTAGTAAACTTCACTACTAAAACTTTTCAATAATCAGTAAAGTTTGTGTTGCTTTATAATGCCATGCTGTGTTTGGCTGTAGACGTGTGATCCTTCCTTGTCTCCATTTCCCTCAGTTGATGCACCAGAATCGGCAAGCTATCTTGAACCAGTTTGCAGCAAATGCTCCTGTAGGCATGAACATGAGGGCAGGCATGCAGCAGCAGATCACACCTCAGGTAAGCAGACACCAGGCACTGCTGGAGCTCCCCAGCTCCAGCCGTGTGTCTTAGTGCTGACTGAGTGTTGCTGGAGTGCTGCCTGAGAGCCCGGCTTTGAATGGCACTGGTGAGCACTGCTTCTGAAGTAGGTTGGCCTGTCTGTGGTGCTCTTTCTCATACTTCGTCTAAAGCCCAAGGTTCTGTGTTTCATTCTACTGTTTTTGTTACTGTTTCGTGATACTGAATGGTCAAGTATGAAGCTGTGCACCCTGGCCAGCTGAAACAACAACACTTTCTAGGTTTGTTTACTGTAAGACCATTGTTTATAACATAGAGTCATGGAATTTTACACTTAAAAATAACTGGATAGAGGCCAGTGGTTAAGAGTTCTGGCTGTTCTTCCAGAGATCCCAAGTTCGATTCCCAGTACCTTGGTGGTGCCTCATGACTGCCTGATCTATAACAGGATACCATTCCTCTTAAGGTATGCAGGTGTGCATGTACCCAAAGCATCCCCATATACAGAAAATATATAAATAAATCCTTTAAAAAGAACAAAACAGCCAGGTGGTGGTGGCACACACCTGTGTAATCCCAGCACTCTGGGAGGCAGAGGCAGGCGGATTTCTGAGTTCGAGGCCAGCCTGGTCTACAGAGTGAGCTCCAGGACAGCCAAGGCTATACAGAGAAACCTTGTCTCGAAAAAAACAAATCCAAATAAATAAATAAATAAATAAATAAATAAATAAATAAATAAATAAATAAGAACAAACAGCAGAAACTATTGAGATGGCTTTGTGGTTAAGGGCACTTCAAAAAAACAGATCTGAGCAATGGTAGCACACATCTTTAATCCCAGCACTCAGGAAGGCAGATCCCTGTGAGTTTGAGGCCAGCCTGGTCTACAGAGCAAGTTTCAGGACAGCCAGGGCTACAGAGAGAAACCCTGTCTCAAAAAACAAAACAAAACTAGATATTAGCATCTTTATGAGTCCAAATTTGAGTTTCTTGATCTTTTAAGTTGTAAACCTCAGTGTTGAACCCCATATAGGAGTAACTAGGTTATAAAGAACTCAGACTCCCTTAGCATGTCACATGGTTTCTGTCAGAGAACCATAGTTCAGTTTTTTTCCGAATGGAGAACATCTAGTCGGCAGATTTTACTTTAAGAGGGCTGTATCTCTGCTTCAGACTCAGTCTGAAATTATGCCTTCTGAAGACGGCCTGAGAAGCGATTGCAGCCTAATCTCACCACCTCTTTCCTCACTATTGCAAGCCACTTGCCATAATGCCTAGAGGAGTAGTATGCTACCTAATGATATGAAATAGCTGTTTCCATTTACTTCTGTTGATCTTATTTCTAGTTAATTATTTTCTTTTTAAATGATAATTTTTAGGCACTGAATCTCCCAATTTGTAGTTTCCCTCCTTTTAATGGCCTTTACTAAGTTTTCCTAAGCATAAAGATCATACCTATTTATTATAGATAATTTTGAGAAATACTGAAAATAATGAAATCTCTTTCAATCATACTTTTTTCATTTAAACAGGGTGCACCAGTGAAGACAGCAAAGACAGAGAAGCCTGTGTGTCGAGAAACAGGGATGGACGTGCATTAGAGGCAGGGGAGTTCCTACGTTAGGAACTCGGCACACACAGCTTCTCTGGCTTCCCTGGGTTTCCATGGTTCTCTGTGATTCTCTTGTCCAGTATCACAAAACTACTTAACTTTTACTTTGAGTTTTCTTATGTAGTTCTTTTTGACACAGGTTTTTTAATTTGAGTTTAAACAGCTAATAAATATCCTAGCATTTCTTAGCTACTTTGTGGCCTATAAAATGTACTAAAGGGCTGGAGAGATGGTTCAGCAGTTCCGTTTAGAGCATTGACTGCTCTTGCAGAGGATACAGGTTTGATGTCCCATACCCTCAGGGTGGCTCATAACCAACTGTAACTCTAGTATCAGGGGATCTGACACCCTCTTCTGACCACAACAGGCTCCTGGATGTATGTGGTACACACACATACACATGAAATAAAAAATTTTTAAAAAAACAAAATATACTATTTTTCTCCTGTGATTTTACTCACAGAACCCTCCATTTTAGGTTTGCTTGTAACATGGTTTGCTACATTTCATTCTGTTCCACACTATCAGGCTTTATCCTATAAGCATTCCAGAATAGGTAGATTATAATAATTTAAATAACTAAGCTATTTTCCCTTCTTTGTAGCCACCCTTGAATGCTCAGATGCTGGCACAGCGCCAACGGGAGTTGTACAGTCAGCAACATCGACAGAGGCAGATTATACAGCAGCAAAGAGCCATGCTCATGAGGCACCAAAGTTTTGGGAACAACATCCCTCCTTCATCTGGACTCCCAGTTCAAATGGGGAACCCCCGTCTTCCTCAGGGTGCTCCACAGCAGTTCCCCTACCCGCCAAACTATGGTACAAATCCAGGAACCCCACCTGCTTCTACCAGCCCTTTCTCTCAACTGGCAGCAAATCCTGAGGCATCCTTGGCCCCCCGCAGCAGCATGGTGAACAGAGGCATGGCAGGGAACATGGGAGGACAGTTTGGCACTGGCATCAGTCCTCAGATGCAGCAGAGTGTCTTCCAGTATCCGGGATCAGGTAAGCGGACACATGCTGCTTTTCTGACACGGGTAGGCGCCCCTGCCTGCTCAGCATGTGTGTCTGCTGCCTGGCTTTGGGGGACTGCAGGCTGTAAGGGTGACATGGAGGCCAGGTTCCAGCTTCAGTCACCACTGAATGCCTGAGTGCTTGAAGACTTCTCAGCTCAGGAGCTGAGACTAGTAAATTACGGGGTTTGTAAAGATGTCTGACTCGAAGCCCTTTAACATTTTATGTACAAAGCAAATTCACTTATTTTTCTCTCCTGTATCCCTGTGAAATCTACTCAAACGAAATCCTTCTCAGTTAGCAGGTTTTAGTACATTAGTTCTAAGTCACTGGATGATTTTGTTTTGGTAGTTTATATAAGGATAATTAATATTTACAAAATATCTCAGACTTCTTATTGATGAGACCACTGGTAGCCAAATAAGTTATGACTTCCTCCACAGTGAATATTCTGATTTATAGAAGCTTTGTTTTTAATCTTTTATTCACTAATTTTCACTCTGTTTATACCATTTATATATTTTTTAAAAATAGTTAAGCTTTAAGTGAAAGAAAGTTTAGAAAATACACAAATTACAACTTTCACAGAAAATTTAAAGTATTTTTGAAATTATAGCCTGCAGAAAAAATAAGAGTAAGTTAAACACATCTCTGGACAGACTAACCACGCAGAAAGATTTAAAACAAGATGCTAAGAGTGGCAGCACCATGGACTGTTCTGTACAGGGGCCTGCACGTGTGTGTGTGTGTGTGTGTGTGTGTGTGTGTGTGTGTGTGTGTGTGTGTGTGTGTGTGTATAACGACAGAACACAGCCCCCCACCCCCGACTCCGCACTGCACATGAGGTTGAACGTTCGAGTGGCAGCACCATGGACTGTTCTGTACAGGGGCCTGTGTGTGTGTGTGTGTGTGTGTGTGTGTGTGTGTAATGACAGAACACAGCCCCCCACCCCCGACTCCGCACTGCACATGAGGTTGAACGTTCGTTGCTTGTGCAGAGGAGGACCTGGTGCAGCTCCCAGCAACCCTCACGGCAGCTCACTGCTATAAAGTGGCGAGCCAGTCTCTCAACTCCTAGCCAGCCCTCCTCCCAATTTCCAGCCCAGCCCCTCCAAACGTTTCTCCTAACAGTTCCTCCCTTAGTTTCCCAACTGTTCCAGCTTCTGCTGAGCTCAGCTTCTCCCAGCTCAACTGTCCCCTGACAATATCTTCTGCACCAACTGCCTTCTCTTCGCTAACACAATCCACTTTCTCAGACTCAGCTGGCTTTTTTACAACCTCTCCTGTTCCCAGAAATCCAAGAGGCAACTAACACCGAAGGTCACAGGGTCAAGCAGTTCTAACAGCTAAGAATCCTTAAAGGGCCAGTTGGCTAGCAACTGGGGATCCTTTAAAGGGTCAGGCTCACAAGATAAACCACACTGCACACAACTGTTATTCCAGCTTCAGGAGATCTGACATTCTCTTCCACCCTCTGCAGCCCAAGGCATGCACATGGTGCAGATACGTACTTGCAGATGCTCACATATATACATAAAATAAAAATAAATCTTTTTTTAAGAATATACATGACTTTCTGAAGAATACTTGAAAGAATTATACTAAATTATCAGCTGCTTGTCTTTTCTTCTAGACTTTTATAACTTTATCTGTCTTGAAAAGCCTTCAGCTTTGAGATACAATTGCTTAGGGGAAAAAGAGAACAGGAAGCACTAGTGTAACAAAACGTGAAGAGAAATACATTTTTAAGGGCTCCTGCTTTAGTCCAAGAGAGTTGACAGTGGCCATATTCACTCTTCCGTGGGAGAGAAACAGAGTCAGACAAAGAACAGGGAAGAGCAGTCCTAGGTCTGGAAGAGAGCATTGCAAATCAGTGTCCAGCAAGAGTGGCTGGGAGAGTCAGGAGAGCTGGTGCAGAGGGCACAGCTTGAGGAGAGAGCTGCCCAGAGAAAGCCAGGACTCCGCACACAGGGTCCCACTGCAGTTCTCGGCCTGCATGCATGTGAGCCCATGTGCACCCAAGCAGGGGCCAAGCGGCAAGCCTGAAGATTAGAAGAAACAGTGTTCAGAGTTCACATGGGGCCATTTTCCCTTCTGACGAGTCTGGAAAACCTCAAAACTCATGGGTGTCAAATAGAATATTATTTTACCTCAAGTGGGGCAAAATAAGTCCCAACCCAAGTCTTGTTCTTGATATTTCTAGGTACAAGACCCACCCCCAAAGAGCTTAGGTTTCCGTATAACCTAACCACGATCCAGATAGTAAGCTCAGAAACAATTAAGAAATATTTGTCTTAAAATATATATACAGCTCTTCAAACGGTAAAATTCAGGAAATCTGAAGTTTGACTTTTAAAACCACCAAGTAGGCAAAGAAGCAGGAATATGTAGCTGTAACAAACAATCAAACCCAACCCAGATTATTTGAGGAGACAAAGGGGACCCAGAGAGAGGGAATAAGAGAGAACAATAAAGGAAGTGAATATAATCCAAGTATATTGCATACATTCATAAAATGGCACAGTAAGACCTATCATTTATATAATCTATCATTTATAGATTGATAAAAGGCCTATCATTTATATAATGTATGTTCATATAATTTATAAACACGCATTAATAAAAACCATACAGATGTTAGAATGAGGTAGGAACTTTCATGTTCAAAACTCGTCACTTTAAGGAATTAAAACTATGAATGCGTTCTGTGTGTTCAGTAAATTGGAAGGAGATTTAAGGACCAGAGAGAAGGCTCAGCGGTTAAAAGCAACAACTGCTCTTCCAGGGGTCCTGAGTTCAATTCCCAGCAACCACATGGTGACTCACAATCATCTGTAATGGGATCTGACACCCTCTTCTGTTGTATGTCTGAAGACAGTTACAGTGTACTCATCATATATATAAAATAAATAAGTAGAAGGAGATTTACGCATGTTAAATAGAAGTATATATAACATCAGATAAGTAAAATAGAAATCAAACTTACAGAGAAGCGCATAGGTTAAAAAATAGAGTAGCTAGTTTGAGCAGCTAGTTTAAAAGTTACATAAGAAGAGAATAGCAAGGGAAGCAAGAATAACAAGAGGAGAGCAGAGGAAGTAGGCCAGCCTTGGTGGCTGCCTTTAATCCCAACTATTGGGAAGCAGAGGCAGCTGGATCTTAGCGAGTTCAGGGCTGCCCTGGTCTATAAGGTGAGTTCCTGGACAACCAGGACTACATAGAGATGTCTTGTCTCAATATTCTAATTGTGAGGGCTGGAGAGATGGCTCAGCAGTTAAGAGCACCTGGTTTGATTCCCAGCACCCACGACTATCTATATCTCTAGTCTCTGGAGATCTGACACTCTCTTCTGGGCTTCATGGGTATTGCATGCATGTGGTACACAGACATCCATGCACATAAAAATGATAAAATGCTCAATTTTTTAAAGCAAAGTAAAAAAAAAAAAAATCCTGATAATTCATTTGAAATTAATCCTATAATCCATTGCAATCCAAAATTTCAACATGATATTTTTAGCAAAATTGACAACTTACCCTTTATTATATATGCTAATGTATATGGAAACTTAAAGGACCTAGAATATCCAAAACAGTTTTTTATAGGAAAGATAAAATTAGAGAACTATCTAATTTCAAAGATTATACATACAGTGTTATAATACAGATATTATACAGTGAGATTGTATCACTAGAACAGAATAAAATGTCTATAAATAAAATCCTATTTTTATACCAATTGCTTCTTAACACAGTTGTATTGATGTCTGCTAATAAGCATATTTCTAAACTTAACGACAAATGCTTCCGAATGGTTGAGTCCCAAGAGTGCCATGCTAAGTGAAAGAGGCCAGACAGAGACAACCAGATACAGTGTTGTGATGGCTCCCTGTGAGTCTGCAGCCTTAGCTCCATTGGTAGATTGCTGTCGTAGCATGCACAGGCCAGGCCTACCCCAGCCTCACATGGTGGCATCCACACTTACAATCTCAGCAGTTCAGAAGGTAGAAACAAGAAGGTAAGAAATTCAGGGTAATCCTTGACTCTGTAACAAGTTCGAGGCCAGTCTGAAAGTCTTCAGACCCTGTCTCAAAAACAAAGAACAGTTTATATGGTGGCACCTGCAGATCTGAGTCTGCATGGAGACAGACAGGGATTGTCCACTAACAACAGGCAGGGAGGAGTCAGGTGGACCCAATACCTAAGCTGCATTGTGGTGATAGGCGCATAGCTCTGCATTCACCAAGGCCCCTGAGTATTGATGCCCCGGTGACTGCCGTGTCTATAAATAAAGCTTTATTTAAAGAGGGGAAAGGGAGACAGCACACAGAAACCTGGGAAGGAGTGGCCGACAACATTCTGATGATTTTGCATTTCACAAATGGGTTTTTCTTGCCTAATTATTTTCCTTTGTCAAGTTTCCTTCACTCTGACAAGAAAACTATTATATATGTTCATTGTTTGAACTTGAAAATTCTTATTAGCCAAAAAAAAAACAAAAACAGAAAAAGATTAAATACAGTCCTGCTGTACAAGTGAATAAATATCTCGGCAACTAAAAGCCCTTCCAAATGTCTGTCCTTGCTTATCCACTTGCACTAAGATTTCCTGCAATGTTAAGAGGCCACTGTTCCTTAATTTTTGCTCTGTCAAAGAAGGAATTTCGAAATGACTTATAGCAGGTGCTTTATCATTATTATTATTATTTATTTTGTGATGTTGATACATTTATGGTGTATTCACATCAGTTAATGTGTGTCAATTTCCAGGACTGGTTCCCCAAGGCGAGGCCAGCTTTGCCCCGACGCTGAGCCCTGGGGGATCCATGGTGCCGATGCCCGTCCCCCCTCCGCAAAGCTCTCTGCTCCAACAAACCCCACCCTCCTCTGGGTACCAGTCACCAGACATGAAGGCCTGGCAGCAAGGAGCCATGGGAAACAACAAGTAAGGGAATAGTTTTTCTGTATGAGAATCCTGGCACTCCGCAGCTCATAAGAGCAGCCTTGCTTCCTTAAGGTGATTGTATGTTCACAGTCCAGAGATTGCTGACTGCCATTTGTGTGATAGAAGGAACTGAATTTTGTTATCAGCAAAGGAAAATAGGATTGTTAAATATATGAAGTATCAATTCATCCTTTAGGCAAATTTGTATATTTACAGTGTGAGGGTCTGGTGGCTCTGGCCTTATTACCACAGTCCTCACACACCTGAGGGATGAGACCAAAGCCCATCAGTAACAGCTTTTCTAGGACAGATGTAGAAAATATTTCCAAAAGGAAAATATTTTATTATCTCAGTAGGTACAGCAAAAGATCAAGCTTGATATCCACTGATTAGGATAAATTCTCCATTCTATAATTATAAGAAAGTCCTTTTATTGATAGAGTAGATAATTTCTTAAAGCCACACTAGTAAAATGCTAGAGTTCATTTGAGCAGAGAGGCACACAGCTTCACTCCACTCAGAGGGTTTGAAAGCTCTCAGAAGATCCCCAACAATCCCGAGGCCGCTTGAGTCATCTGCCTCACCTGTTCTTGGAGTCTGGGGTCTTAGTGGCCTCATCTTACCTGCTTAGCTTATAAAATTACCTTGCTGAGTTTTTTATCTTAATTCTGAATGCTGAACTTCTCACACATCACTTGATTTTTATAAGGATTTTAATTTGGTTGTGTCTTGGTTCTGATGACAGGGAAGCCACTTAGTCTGACAATATAATAAGTAAGGCAGTTAAAGTTGAAAACATAAAACCACATTCTCTTAAAGTTCACTGAAAGGTGAGAAAGGAAATCTTTTGTGAGAGAACTGTGTAGCTCTCAATAAAGACTGTGTGTAAATGGGTTGGGAGTGGAGCCATCTCTGAAACACGCAAGAAGCATTTAGTCTCCTAGTGCGTTCTGGTCCCAGCTTCCTCAACTCCAGAGACTACGCGGTCTATCATTGTGATTGCATCCTGTAGGCACGCAGCCCCCTTTCCCAGTTCTTTCTGCTGTGCTTAGACACAGCAACTCCCCAGTGAACCCCTGGGATGAATGTTCCGTACTGGGGGCACCTACACATTTAGTTTAAATATGAGTGGCTAGCAGTATAGCTCAGTAGTGGAGTTCTTACCTAGCGCATACAAGCCTTGAAGTAGAGCCCTAGAAACAGAGAAGGACAGAGAAGAGGGAGGAAGTAAAGAAGAAAGGAAAGAGATGAGGGGGAGGAAGGGAAGGGGAACGACTGGGAAGCCATGCTGACAGGTTTCACTAACCTGTCTCTGTTGCACCTTGCACTTTAATTCCTTAAAAGACTGTGCTCTGTTCACCTCTGCCCACGCCCTGTCGAGCCAGTCAGGCTCATCCACCACCAAGAAATGTACAAATGTTAAAACCAGAGTAAGGATCCCACAGTGGGGGTAAAGACTCTTTGAGTAGTGTCCTCCGTGGCACCAGGTGCAGTTCCTGTCAGAGAGTTTGGCGTATTTACCTTCTTTGTAAAGCTCTTTCCACCTGTGGATTTTAGAACACCTTTCTTGCTCTCGCACTGGTGGTGACTTTTCTCCTACTTAGGCCCTGGTGCTAGAGACCATCATTTGCCCCTTGACCTCCACGCAAGCCCAGGGGCCCAGCCTAGGACCTCTTCCTCATAAGTACTGTCCTGGCAAGAACTGTGACAAACCTGTGATCTCAGCACTTGGGAAGAAGAGTCATGATGGTCAGGAGTTCAGGACTTCCGTTACTTAGTGAGCACAAGGCCAACATAAGCTGCATGATACCCTGTTAAAAAACAAAGACTGCCGAGGCTAGGGGACGGCTGGCTGCTGGATCTGCCTAAGCTTGAATCCAGAAACAAACATCAAAATGCCGGGACTGTTGGCACCAGTTTATAATTCAAGGCTGGAGCATCCCTGATCTCTCTGACAAGCCACACTAGTCTAAGAGGTGAGCTTCGGGTCAGTGAGAGATCCCACTTCACAGGAAGAAGATGGTAGTTCTGAAGAGGACCCCGAGCTGACCCCAGTCCCTCACACACACCTATAAACACATTCATGTCCTCAGTCACCATCTCTCTCCTTCTAGACTTGCTGTAACAAATGTCTATATGATTCTGTAAAGTTTAATCTCTAGCCTACACATCTCCCTAAATACCACACTGAATATCCAACTGCCTAACTGACATCTCAGACTCAGAAGTCTAAAGACATCACAAACCTAGCATGACAAACCTAACTAATCTTCTCCAACATTTCTCCATCTTAGTACATGACAGTCCATTTTTCTAGTTGTCCAGAAAAACAACGTTTCTGGTTTTCACATCTTATATCAAACAAACCAACAAATCACGCCATTGCCCCACCCACCTCCTACACCTAACACATGACAAGGCAAACATCAACACTTTGTCCTGTAGCTTCCTGTCTCAGCTATAGCCGGAGTAGTGGCCAGACTCCCAAGGCAGATGTCAGAACTCTAATAGTTTCAGCAAATCTATGTGTCCTAGAACTGGGCTGTCTCTGGGCCACCCTCATCTATGTGGAGAGCTCCACAGACCAAGAATGCTTCTGAGCAGAACCGCTGTAAAAGCCACACCCTGTTGTTTCTCAGACTTGAACAAGGACCTCTTTGGCTGTTATGAACCTGTAATGCCAGTGAGGACCAGTCTGGAACAGTGTCTTCATCTTTCTCTTCTCCCCTCTATTTATGGGTTGAAACATAAAAGCACTACTTAAGAAAACAGTGGTCCTCCCCAGGAGGTGGACAGGCATACAGGTCCATGAGAACTGGACCTAAGGTGCCAGTGAGCCAGCTGACCTACAGCAGTGATTAAGGCCACTGAGGGGTCTCTCTTCTTCCTTTGGAAGAAAGTAAAGTGTAATTAAGAAGAGTCTGAAGGAACACAAGCTAATATATAGTTCCAAATGTAAATCTGATAGACAGTTAAGCTCTAACTAAGCTTTCTTCAGTTTGACGTCACTAAGGTTCTTAGGTCGTCCATAATTGTTAACTTGTGAAGCTTGGCTCCCCACAGGGATGACTTGGGTATCAAGGGACAAATGAATGCTATCTAAGGTGAAATGTTCTTGTTGGAAAGGGAACGTCAGTTCATAGACATAGTTGGCCCCTTTAGTGGTGGGAGCATTGCCTAACAAGCGGACAGACTGCAGACTTGAAAGGTTCATACATGCAGTATTGACTGTTTCTGAGGCATATAATTTTCAGTGTTTTATAATTAACTTGGGGAGGAAATTGCTACTTTTCTTCAGCCATAATGAATAGACTTTCTTGGCTTGTTGATTTCAGTATGATTACCTTAATGGACTGAAGCTATAGATGTCAGGAAGTCCTACTTACCACTTGAGAGCTAACAAAGAATAAATAAGTAACAACTGGCAAAATCGTTTTTTGAATCAGAAATAATGAGTGAATAATGATCAAAATATTTGGTATTTTTTTAAATTTTTCAAAAGACAAACTGTGTTTTCTTTTAGAAGTATATATTTGTGTCATTGAGGATTTTTAGGGTTTGAATATAAAGCTCCAATTTGAATTTACTTGGAATGTATTCCAAGTTATTTTAACTACTAAAATAAACTTATTTTACATTTGAGATCTTTGGAATAGAACAATCCAAAACCTGACCACAAATAATTTGGAAGTTAGTTAAAAAAACAAGCCCTCTGAAAACAACATAGCTGCCCTTATATGTTGCTTCCAAAAAAAAAGATGTAAAATTATCTATGTTCACCACTGAGGAGGGAACTCGACATGAGCCATTTCATTATTAAGCCCATTAGGCAGATTTCAAAATGTACCTGAATTGTGATCTGCTCTAATATATAAGATACAGCCTTACATGTATTTAAAATGTAAAATATTTTATTTGGAATTCTGTCTAATAAAAACAAAATCCAGTCCCATTAACCCCATGTTCATGAACAGTGCATGTGACCTGGCTTGTTTTTGAGTTAACAGTGTGTTCAGTCAAGCTGTTCCGAGCCAGCCTGCACCTGCACAACCAGGAGTGTACAACAACATGAGCATCACCGTGTCCATGGCAGGTGCAAACGCCAACGTTCAGAACATGAATCCAATGATGGGCCAGATGCAAATGAGCGCTCTGCAGATGCCGGGGATGAATGCTGTGTGCTCTGAGCAGGTAAGACTGGCTACACAACCCCACACTGTCAACTACCAAGGAAAACCAGGTATGCTGACAGTTACCCGCAAGAACCATGCTTCTTTATGCCTTCACACCATCTGATTGTTACTCACCCTTGGAAGATAGAACAGGGAATCAGTGGTTAAGAGATGCTGCTCTTCCAGAGAACCAGGGCTTAATTCCTAGCACTGACTTGGGGGCTCACAATTATCTGTAACTCCAAGAGTCCCAGCACCCTCTTCTGGCCTCTGCTTGTATGTGGTGCACACCCATACACCTAAATATTAAAAATAAAAATTAAAAATATGAAATGGACCAGACAAATGGCTCAGTGGGTAAAGGTGCTTGCTAGCCAAGCCTGACTACCTGAGTTCAGTCCCGGGGATGCCTAGGGCCCACATGTTAAAAGGAGAGAACTGACTCCTGCAAATTGTCTTCTGACACCCCCCCCTCCCCAGAATATTATAGAATATTATTATAGAATACATACACACAAACACTGGCTATCTTTTCTATAGATTTTCTGTTTTGAATTCCTATTTCCCAGAAATTACATAGTAAGCCTAAGGAAACAGAACCTAGTAACTGAATAATCTATATTGTTTTACCTACTTATTTTATACAAGGTTTCATGTAGTCCAGGCTAGCCTACAGTTGTCTCTGTGAAGGAGGATGTTCTTCAACTCCTTCCTCTACCTCCCAGTGCTTCAATGCCTATCTTGTGATCTATATCTTGTAGCAAAACAAAGGAACAAAATCAGATTATTTTTAATCCTTGTTATTATTAGATTAGGTTTTTCACTAGCTCCATTAAATTAAAACATGAATTAGATAAAAATATATCTAACAGGTGTTCCTTATGTAGTTGTTTTTTACCTTTTTGTTTAATTCAACAGTCTTTGCCTTTTAATTAGATTGGTTATTCCATATATATTTAATGTGGTTATTGGTATGATTGGATTTTGTTTTGTTTTGTGTTTTGAGACAGGGTCTCACTAGCCTCGCTGGGCCTGGAACTCACTATGTAGTCCAGGCTGGTATTAAATGCATAGAGATCTGCCTGCCTCTGCCTCCTGAGTGCAGAAATTAAAGGGATACACCACCTTGTCCCATGGTACGGTTGGGTTTACGTAGCCCATCTTTTTTTTTTTTTTTTTTTTTTTTTTTGCTTTGTCCTCTTTTTGACTTTGTGAATGTATAATTGAATGTTTCTTTGTTGTGTCTCCTTTGTTGGCTTATTCTCCATCAGAGCTGTTAACAGTGTTTCCACTTAGCCCTTCCATGTTAGCACTCCTATTGTTTCTGCATATGTCACATAGACCTCACTACATGCTCATTAAGTCCTCAGACAGTCAACTGTCTTTAAATTTTAAGTAATTTTTTTCTGTATTTGCCTGTCTGGCTTAATTCCATTCTTCCTACAGTGTTTTTCGTGGTGCAAGTCTGCTGCCAAGTCTTTTGGCTTTATACATCTTTGTTCCTGCGTTCTCTTTGGAAATACTTTTCCCAAGTCCCAGTGCGGCAGTGCTAACTTTCAGAACATTAAAGCTGCTGCCTTGCAGCTCATTCTGAGGGGGATTTATTTCTACTGTCATTTCATCCTCTTTGTAATGGAGTTTCAGTAATTATGTTGTGCTTTTCTTTGTTTCCTATTCTTGGGACTTATTTAGATTCTTGGTCCATGAATATATAATTTTCATCATATTTTTTTTCTGTCACTACCCCTTCCCTCCAGTCTCACACACACACACTCACACACACACACCACAAGGTGAGTGGGTCCTATAGCCCAGGCTGACCTTGAACTTTTGATCTTTCTGCTTCCTCAAGTATTGTTATTACATACATGTGCCACAAAATCTGATTTTTTTTTAGGTGGTGCTGAGTATTGAGTCCAAGGCTTCATGTACCCTAGCAAGCACTTAATCAGCTGAGCTGTATCTGCAGGCCCCTCTGTGCTTGTTTTAAATACTTTCTATTTCCATAGCTTAAGGTTCACTGATGTTTATTATCTAATCTGTTAATTTTGTCTGGTATGTTTTTTATCTCAGACATTTCAATATCTAGATGTTATATATGAATCTTTTCTATTTTAAATTGCTAATGTACCATTCATCTTTGCTCTGTCTTCTTAAGTTGCTGAGTCAGCTCCCTCCTTCAGCTTGTATGTAGATCTGGAGATGGCTCTCAGGTATTGGGCTTATGCAGAAGGTCCTTTACCTGCTGAGTCATCCTGTTATCTGAGTTACATGAGAAACTGAGTCATCTTGCCATCTCTCCTTTTTGAATGAGCCAGGTTTTTCATTATTTCATTTCTTGAATTTGAAGTATTCTTTAATTACAACCTTGCCTTAAGCTTCTTTGCCACAAGCCTTATCCACTATTTGGCTATAGCAACCATTTCTTGGGGCTTTCCCTCCATCAATTTTGCAGAAGCTTACCCCCTGGGGGGAGTTTCTTGTTGCCATCAGCCTTGGTTGGTTGGTTTGGTATTCATCACGATTGGACACAGTGCACAAAGATGGGCTTCGTGCTTTTAAGGCTTTACTGACTTCACAGTTCAAGTGCCAGACCATCACAGATGCCTTCAGCCCTCCTGACTACTGTCCGTGTTAACATCTACTGCACCTCTGCCTGCAGTGCCTTCCTTAGGCAGGGCTGTGGGTTCTGTGAGAACCGGAACCTTGAGCTTTCCCAGCCTCTCCCTTTGTAGGAGGTGGCAATGGCAAAGGAAGAGCTCCTCTTGCTTCTTGGACATGTGCAAAACCACTATCTTAAACCTCTCCTGGCAAGTCCCATCACCTGAACTGCTCTGGAAGTTCATTGGTTTTCTTTTTCATTATGACTCATAATTCTCTGTTCTTTATATGACTAGTAATTTTTTTGTTGAACATAATAAGACTATGAAATTTACCATCTATCTTTTTACAAATATCTCTGATCTTTGTTATGGGAAGTAGTTAAGTTCCTGGAAGTGCTTTGATCCTTTCAGGCCTTGCTTTTTTTTATTTGGCATATAAAGCGGTGTTTATTTTATATGCACTCTTGCCTTAGCGGTGAGGCTCTACCGTGTTTCCTGCCTCCTCGTGAGTCTGGCAGTTTTCCACTCTGGCTGCTGAGATGGAGCTCTGGTCCCAGCCCTCTGTGGGTGTCCAGGGTCACCCCATGTTATTTACTCAGGCGCCTCTCTCTTCTACACTGTGAGCCACAGACC
Source organism: Apodemus sylvaticus (assembly GCF_947179515.1). Classification (NCBI taxonomy): domain Eukaryota; kingdom Metazoa; phylum Chordata; class Mammalia; order Rodentia; family Muridae; genus Apodemus; species Apodemus sylvaticus. Next base: position 113,831,134 of record NC_067477.1, read on the forward strand.
AGAGGACCTTGCACAGCTTTAGACCTGTCTCTTTGAACTTTTCTTCTTTGATATTCTGTCCTGTGAATTCCAACAGCTTCTAAATTCAAGGAGCCTACTCAACTATAGACTAGAAGATTCTCAATAGTAAATTCCCCATAGTTTTCCAGATCTCAGAGATACAGTGCTCTGCATTGCCTTTGTCTGATATCTTAAAATGCCTTTGTGTTTTTGTTTTGGTGAATTTAGACAGTGGTATAAATATTTGATCTTTGCTACTGATTCTTAAGATTTATTTTAGTGTGTGTGTGTGTATGTGTGTGTGTGTGTGTATGTGTCTGGGTGCGTGCATTCATGTGGGTATGTGCACCCACATATAAGTACAATTGTCTGCAGCAGTATTGGACTCCCTTGGAACTAGAGTTATAGATGGGTTGAGCCACCTGATATGAGTGCTAAAAACCAAAGTCAGGTCCTCTTCCAGAGTAGCTCACCATCTCTCCAACCTTTGTTACTGATTCTTAGCTGAGGTGGTGAATCAGCCTGAGTGTGTGTGTGTGTGTGTGTGTGTGTGTGTGTGTGTGTGTGTGTGTGTGAGAGAGAGAGAGAGAGAGAGAGAGAGAGAGAGAGAGAGAGAATGAATTTGCTTTTTCTTCATGTCAATTATTTGAATACAGAAAAGTATACAACTCTCCCAAGCTGAGCACTCCAGGCCGACACCTAGGTCAGCAAAAGAGCAGCACCGCATCTCCAAGTTCCTGGCATCTCGAAGTTCCTCGTAGTCTCCACCCACAAAGGAGCTTCTGTCTGCCTCATGGCAGTGTGATAAATGGCCGTTAAGCTGGCAGTCCTCCTAGAACTTTTCTGTCTGATTAAAGAATGTGGTTTTTCAGCTTAAACAACTAGCTGAAAATTTGGTCTTTTGTTTATCCTTAATAGATGAATGATCCAGCACTGAGACACACAGGCCTCTACTGCAACCAGCTCTCGTCCACTGACCTTCTCAAAACAGACGCAGATGGAAACCAGGTCAGTAAGAAAGGAAATCCTAGTGCAGAGCTGGCAGATGCAATCACTCTGGATGCGAGGAGGACATCACATGACATGGTTAAGAGCTGATCCCTGGAAGTCAGATGTGGGTGTGCCCCCTGGCTCTTTCCTTCCCAGCCATGGCACTGTGGGATTTTAAAGACCTCTCTTGAGCTTTGTAGGACTACAGACTTGTCGAGATGCTTGCTTACGGGGCCGTGAGAAGGTTAAATGAGATAAGCTGCAAAGGACTTAATTCCCGGGTCAGATAGTGGAATCACAGATGTGGCCACTAATCAGTGATACAAACTCTGCAAACCAGTGTTCTAAAATGCTGTAAGCAAAGATCTTAGAATATTTCAGTACATTGAGATAAAGCATTGTCTGCTCTGCACTGTACCTCCTTAGCAAGGTGCTTCTGAACAGCACAAAATATCAAGATGGTCTCTTTTCTAAATTTGGGGGTAGGGTTAATTCACTTTGGCAACTCATTTAGTCTTCAGTCTCTCAATATTAACATAGGCCTCAGGGTACACAGAGAGACATAAAAATACATACATCCTCATGTAACGTTTACAACTCGCAGGGCACCATGCTCTCCCCAGTGGGCCTTATCTCATTTAACCTTCCATTGTAGCTGTGGAGGCTGCAGTATTCCTTTCCTTCACAGATGAAGAAACGGAACCTGAGGACCTTTAACTATGTGTATTATTCACAAAGCTAGAGAGATCTTCCCACTACCAAAGTCTTCTTGGGACCTGTTAAAGAAGCACACAGAATCATGCACTTAAATTGTTGTGTAACCAAAGAAGGTAGACTACCAAAAGTACGCTAAAAATAGCAAAACCGAAGCATTCACAGAAAGGAGAAACAGGGATGACCTACAGCTCTGTAGCAGGACACTTGTCTACCTCACAGAAGGCTCTGGGTTCCATCCCAGTACTGAAGAGAATCAATGTATAAAACTAAGACTGTCAGAGAACATTTACCCAGGAGGTGGGCTAAGCTAGGCTTGAACCACAAGCCTCAGGCCATGCAAAGAAGGAAAGACTGACAGTTGTTGGTTCGGATCCAGAGGCAGGAAATACTTATAGTTATATAGTCATATAGTTATAGGAAGCCACAGCTATTGAGAATAAAAAGTTTGTGATAAGAAATCTTGGGAATCATTAGGCGGTGGTGGCATATGTCTTTAATCCCAGCACTCAGAAAGCAGAGGCAGGCGGATCTGTGAGTTTAAGGCAAGCCTGGTCTACAGAGTGAGTTCCAGGATAGCCAGGAGTAAATTGAGAAACTCTGTTGTAAGACTTTAAGACAGACAGATGGGGGAGGGGGAGGGGAGGGAGAGGATGAGGGAGAGAGAGATAGTCAGTCAATCAGTCAATGAGTCAGTCACAGGAATCAAAAGAGGTAGAGTAGATGGTGTCACATTTCTAGATGAGTTGAATACTAAATGAAGAAATGAAGGAATCTGGGCTTGTTCCTGGTGACAAAGTCATCTCTGAAGGAGATGACTGACAATACACTAGTGTGTCTTTCTCCTTGGCTACAAGGGGTGACAGAAGGTCTGTTGGGTTTGTAATGAGAAAGTGTGTCAGGAGTCTGTGTCCAGAGGTGGAGCTGTGGTACTTCATCTGTCAGAGAAAGAATGGGCATTTTGTGATGGAAAATGGAGGACGATTTTCATTCACTAGATGTTGAAAGTCACCCTCATAGAGACATGTCCCAGGCAGCATGACAAATAACTCTCAAATAAGTTTTAGGTTCTAGAGTCATCAGGCAATGCTTGAATTATGATAAAAAGTGTGCAGTGGACTCATGGAGTCTGGTGCCGCGTTCTCTCTCCTCTCCAGCATGTCTCCGGCTCCTTCCGGCAACCCTTACCTGCCTGTGCAGCTGTGGTAGTTTAAAAGTCTCAGGCATCCTCATAAAAGTTTTGGAATCTGATTTAATCTTTATAATTTTTGTATACTCTTTTAAAATACTCTTTTTAAAGAAGTAGAATTTTCTTTCTAGTTTTGTGTGTGTGTGTGGTTGTGTGTGTGTGGGTGTGGGTGGTTCCTTTCTTTTTATCAAGATTGTTTTAAAATATTTAGGGAAGAAAATCACCCTTGATGTTCTGTTCCAATATTTCATTCTTAGAAACAAATAAACATAGAATTTTCTGTGTTGATTTTAAAACGGAGAGGCATCACTGTTTGTGCTCACATGAAGGTACAGTGGGATAATCGTCATTCATTATAGCCCATCATGATGTCTTCTTATTCCCTCATTCTCTGTTTGCCAAACAGAAACTGGAAAGTGAGTTAGAACTATAGAAATCGCAGAGCCGGGCTGTGGTGGCGCACGCCTGTAATCCCAGCACTCTGGGAGGCAAAGACAGGCGGATTTCTGAGTTCAAGGTCAGCCTGGTCTGCAGAGTGAGTTCCAGGATAGCCAGGGCTATACAGAGAAACCCTGTCCACCAAATCCAAATCCAAATCCAAAAAAAAAAACCAAAAGAAAGAAAGAAAGAAAGAAAGAAAGAAAGAAAGAAAGAAAGAAAGAAAGAAAGAAAGAAAGAAAGAAAGAAAGAAAGAAAGAAAGAAAGAAGGAAGGAAGGAAGGAAGGAAGGAAGGAAGGAAGGAAGGAAGGAAGGAAGGAAGAAAGGGAAAGAAAGAAAGAAAGAAAGAAAGAAAGAAAGAAAGAAAGAAAGAAAGAAAGAAAGAAAGAAAGAAAGAAAGAAAGAAAGAAAATCACAGCAATGGTGGCATACAGGCTGGGACACAGGAAAGGAGAAGACAGAGGGAGTGCCACCCTCAGCTGTGTGAGGCCAGGCAGACTGGAGAAGCAGGAAGTGGGCTAGAGCTCACTGTGAGAAGAGAAAGCCCTGCAAGTTCCTAGAAGAAAAAGAATGGGGACAGTAGTCACAAGAGCCCACTGTGAGAAGGACACACAGCTGGGAATGGCCCAGAGATGGTGTGTGACCAGCAAGCGAGAGAGCTCAGGAAGGAGTCCTGGGAGCCCAGCAGAGTCAGGAGCCAACCCTGAGAAGGCGGTGATGATGGGGAGGGAGGAGTGTTAGCCTAACTCAGCAGACACGGAGGGGCACACAAGGGAGTAAGAATAAGAGACCACAGGCTAGCCTGACAGAATCGGTGGTGACACTGGCCAGTTGAGCCCTAGGGGGAATAGAAACAGTTTATATTGTATTTAGGACAGAACATTTTCAGAAAAGTTGAATGTAACTGGCATGCATTAGTGATAAATGACCAAAATAAGGAAATTACTAATATAAAATCCTTTACAACCTGTTACATATAAGGCACATTTGCCAAAAGTCTTAGTCACTGAGCTACCTTAGAAAGCATTTCCACTTGTCTGTCACCTGGGGCATTCAGAAGTGTGTCCTCTTAGTTGGTTCTATAGACAATTCTTTTAATAAGGCTAGCAGGGAAAAACTAATACTGGCTTTGTTTCCTAATAGGAGATGCCAGAACATTTAGACATTTTTAAGGAAAGCATTCATTTATTATAATATATACTAGTAGAAATAAAGGGAAATGTACACTGTTCTCAAATGATGTTTATTGGTTTTTGAGCTTGTGTGTTAAAGTAAATTGTCTATGAGAGGAAAAAATCAAAGACAACGTTTCTCTGCTGTTATGCGTGGTAAATCTTAAGTCAGTATGTGAAGGAACTGTGTACAGTTTGCTAACTCACCATCTAGATGTGAACCTCAGTGATGCCAGCGTTGGTGCAGAGCGTGCCGACTTAATTTAGCTAATACTCAGTTAAAACCCTTACTTCTCAGTGACATAAAAAAATTTCCCCCTATTAAAGTCATCCATAGAATGCTTTTGAGCTAGTTTTCCAATTAGCATGTGACTTTTAAAACCCACCACCGTGTCCCCAAACTCTGAAGCTGGGCTTTCCCTGCCTTGACAGTGTTAGAGTCCACATGGCAACCCTGTAGGAGGCGTAACCAGTCCCATTTTGGTTTTATTTTAAGTGTGAACTTTCCAGAACCCTGAGCAAAATGAGTGCAGCGATTTTCTTTTTGTAGGACAAGAAGACAGAAGAGTTCTTCTCTGTGGTGACTACAGACTAGAGGAGCTCTAGTGAGTTTCCACTTCACGTAGTACCCACTCATAAGCCGGGGGGGCAGGCCCTTCTGTCTCAACACATCTTTTATTTGTGTTCCAGCAGGTGCAGCAGGTTCAGGTGTTTGCTGACGTCCAGTGTACAGTGAATCTGGTAGGCGGGGACCCTTACCTGAACCAGCCTGGTCCACTGGGAACTCAAAAGCCCACGTCTGGACCACAGACCCCCCAGGCCCAGCAGAAGAGCCTCCTTCAGCAGCTACTGACTGAATAACCACTTTTAAAGGAATGTGAAATTTAAATAAGAGACATGCAGAGTTATACAAATATATTATATATTTTTCTGAGATTTTTGATATCTCAATCTGCAGCCATTCTTCAGGTCGTAGCATTTGGAGCAAAAAAAAAAAAAAAAGAAAGAAAGAAAGAAAAAAAAAAAGAAAAAAGTACACTTGTTGGGAGATTGAGAAGTGGTGTTTTTTGTTTCCTTCTTTGTAAAGGCCTTGGATATTGAAAAGAATAACAAGGCAAAACAGTTGGACAATCTTATTTCTTGAGCCAAAAGTTAATTATTCTTATTTTTATAATCAGTCATTGGCTTCTTATCTGGATGAAGGCTTTTGGAGGGAAACCAAAATAACAAGTTCGGAGGGGAAGAGGAAGGCCCACCTCACAGGCTCAGCCCTGTCCCTGCCCTGGAAGAAGAGCCTGTGGGGCCTTGCCTCTCTGTCCACCAAAGGCTGTCCTGCTCCTCCCACCACAGTCCCCCTCCCCTGACCCAGGCAGCTCGTGTGTACAATCAGCTTCTTCAAGCAACTCTGTATCTGTTGGCATCAAGAGGATATTTTGCATCTACATATGCACCCCTTCTCCTTTTTATAAAGATGGATGTAAACCAAGATGCCTCCAGGAAAGAGGATGAAAGGAGGAGATTCACCAAGGAATCCAAAATGCAGTTTGGGGGAAAATGCAATAATTTTTGATGAGATGGGTGAAGGACAAGAACCGAGTTCTATCAATTATTGTAGATACGATTTTCTGATTAAGTCTGCGGGGAAGGCAGCCTGTTCTTTCTGCTTTTACTCTGTTAACAGCAAGGTAGCTAAAGTTATTTAAAATAAAATTAAGTTTATGATCCGAGTAGCTTTTTTTTCCTTAAATCTCACTGTAAATATATTTTGATTTCTTGTAGAAATTGATTTTGTTCTGTTTTAATTTTATGCTTTTTTTCATCCTCTTGGTTTTTCTAAATTTGTGTGTGAAATATAATGTTGATTGAATTGCAATTACATTTGGCTGGTAATTTCATTATCCCAGTAACTGTGAAGCCATGTATGGATTTACTTTGGGTCTCATCAAAGTGGCACCGCTGGAAAAGAGCTATTGTAGCTGAGCTCGAGGAGACCACCCCAGAGTGTCCGGGCTCAGCTGATCAAAGTGCACAGGCCGCTTGTGTGAAGGGAAGTCAGTGCTCAAAGAAAATCTCCTTTTTTTTTTCTCTCTCTCAGAATAACTTTGGGAATTTGAATTTCCATCAGTGCAAATGTGTTTCTCTGTTCTGCTCCGAGGCTAATTGGTACCATGTTACCCCCTGTCTTGTTACTCTACCACATCCCGTCTCATCCTGGCCCCCCGAGAAAGGAGCCAGTGGATTGACTCTAGTACTAGCAGTTGTGCTTCAGGCCAGGCGATCCTGAGCAAGGCGTGGCCAGAGAGGCCAAGGGAGAGGGCGGCGCTAACCTTGCCCAGCACCCTGTGCCTGTGGCCGGCAACACTGACCTTTGGCACCAGCTACCTCTGCTCACACAGCAGAGAAACGGCCATAAGAACCAATGCAGATGAGGAGCATGGACTCAAGACTTCAAGGAAGAAGCCATTTCCCCAGGTCCTTCCTTCTGCATCTCACCACCCCTTGTACAAACAACTCCACTGAACAGCATCTACTCAGAAACTATAGGAGTTTGGAAAATGGTGGAAGGGCTCATGTGGTAGCAACAGAAATAGGACCCTCAGTTACAGACATTATCTTTTTTAGTTTTTCAGAAAATGCATCCCTGTTCCCATTCATTTCCAGCTTGAAAGCCCAGCCATGCTACTCTAGATCCTTCCAAACTGCTCTAGGAGGCTGTTTCCATTCTCTCTGTGATAATGAACGTGCAGCCTTCAGGAAACTCACCTTTAATTTCAGCATTCCAGATGAAGTCTCCTGACTTGGCGCTTTTGCCTAAGGACCTAGAAAAGAACAGCAGTAAGGAAAGTTGGAGATGCTAATGTCCTCCCCATCCCCACTGCACCTTAAAGTATGCATGTCACCTTCACGGTTTTATAATTGCACTGTTTGTTTTATGTATGTACAGATTAAAATTATTGCTACATTTGAGGAAAATAAAATTGCTTGCTTCTATGTAATTCCTGTCATTCCACAGGAAATTGACTTTTCCAGCTACTGAATAGAATTTGTTTAACAACCTCATGGGCTGCCTCTTCATTTATGCGCTGTGGAGGGGAGGGGACATACAGAAAGATTACCAAATCCGGGATGACTTCAAACACTAAAGGTTAATAAAAAGAAATGATCCTTAAAAAACCCTTAAAGTTACTCTAACATGAACCAGTCCTGGAAATTTTGATGAGATCAAAGTCAAGCTGTGACTGGGGGCCTTGAGGAAATGCTGACTTAATGGGTCATTGGTCTGATGAGTAAACTGTCGTGTCTGGGGCTAGAATACTATCCAGGCAACACTGGAGAACCATGAGATATCACGCCTCTCTCAATCACTGGTACAGCTGAGGAATTCTACTTGAGGATGTTGTTTCACTGTGATAGTGCATTTTATAAAAGTTAGGCCCTGGCCAGTGAGATGGCTCAGCATCTGTAGGCCTAACTACCTCAGTTCTGCTCCTAGAACCCACAGTAGAAAGAGAGAATTCCTCAGTCCTGAAAGTTGTTCTCTGGCCTCCACAGGAGTGCTGTACACACACACACACATACACCAATAGCAATTTTTGTTTAAACTTAGACCCTAAGTAGAGCTATTCCAGAGGGCCTGTTTCTCACATATATTTCCACACATAACTACAGACTTGGAATCTGCTGTTTAGAATCATAGTCTGAGGTGAAATAATACATTTTCCCATAGTTGGGATGAAAGAAAAGTGATACTTCTTTTAGGTGCAGCCTCCCCACTGGCACAAAGTTATCCTGAGTGGCAGTGGAGAGAGAACAGCAAACAGAAACCATGGGGAAAACTGATTCGCTGGAATGAGGAAACTGCCTTCCTTGTGGTCTAGGGAAGATTCCATTCATAGAGAAATTCCTAGAAGCTGCCTCTTGGGCTGCCCAAGCCAAAGAGAGGACAGTTGTCTGCTTACATAGGACTAACCCTGTGCTGACAGTAACTGCTTGTCAGAACACCTGCACTGATGGTCTGCAAGCATTCTCCTGCCTCTAAATTTCACTGATTCAATTGAGCCCTTACTTGCTGGAGGTTGAGCGTGTTATGCCAGCAATGTTAGCTTTCTTTGTGTATTTTCATTTCATTGCTACCATAATCTTAAGAATGTTGAAAAACAAAAGGCTCTATCATCATTTACCTGTTCAACATATTTTATTCCTTACCCAAGGCTCCAGGAAAGAGGAAGGGCGAAAACAAGATTGGCCCCTGCCCTGTGCTGACTTGTGGGAAGTGGCACAAAGGAGAGGTCTCTGAAAGAGGCCAAGCCTGGAGGTCAGCGCAGGCTTCCATGCACAGAGATGGCATTGGAGGTGAGGCACTGAGAGTGCAGCAGACAGCACCGTGAAGGGTGGATCAGGACAGACCTGAGGAGATGGGAAGGAGCCAGGGACCGGGCTTCTGGGACTGCTGGCCAGTGTGTAGGGTGCTCATAAACAAGCCTGCGGCGTTCTGTCAGCTGGTGGGGCTGGAACGTGGCTGCAGGGGCGGACTCCAGCAGGAACGTTTGCTAGCCTTGGGGACCTTGCAGGAATGCGTGCTAGCCTTGGGGGCCTTGCTTGGCAGTCATAGCAGCTGATAGCTAAGCCCTACCCAACCAGAAGCAGAGCCGTCTGTTCCTTCTCTCCACCCATCTATAGTTGGTGGCGATATTAAAGACATTCAAAGAAAGTACATGTATGCTCTAACAGTTTCTAAAGTGGTTAGGATCGTGACCTTAGCCTCCGCAGACCTTTGAGAGAGCTGTAGACAGGAACCAAGTTCTACTAAATTATGACATAAAAAGCTGTTCATCAGTGTGGGGACATGAAATCCAGCTTTAAAATTTGATTGTATGTGAGTGTTTCGTCAGCATGTGTGTATGTGTGCCACATGAGATCCTGATGTCTGCAGAGCTCAGCAGAGGCATCGGATCCCCTGGTCAGAGGTGGAGAAGAGAGAGCCCAACCCCTTTTCTGGAGACTGTGAGAACTCCTTTAGGTCTTCAAGTTAATGTGGGGAGGGACTCTTTGGCATGTAGAGCACATCTAAACAGGAAGTGAAAGATGGGTTGTCTGAAACAGGGTCAACGCTTTAGCTTAAAAGAAGTATAGAAGGTGAGGGTTAGAGGCAGATATCAGAATGCCTGACAGGATTTGAGGTGCAGCTCGGTTCCAGAGCACTCACCTCGCACGCATGGGACCCTGGGTAGACCCCAGCAATGTCTGTGGCTATCAGGATCCTTTCCGTGAAACCGGGTCATTGCACAGTCTAAGTAGGCCTCGTGGATCACAGTTGGAAGTATTCTCATCTGAGCTGGCTGTCCTTTAGATGGTGAAGCCTTCCCACCTGCTGTGGATTTGGCCCTGCCCTAATTATTTGTCCTTGGTTCAGAATTCTACAACCAGATAAAACAAGTAGCCATAGAAAACAGAGTAAAACGTTGAAAGGACCAACTACTTTCTCATCAGACATTCCTCCCATCCTGTGGCCAGAGGTCCCACGATTTAGAACAGAGCAAAAAAATAAAAATAATCCTAGGCCATAAAAATAGCTTGTTTTTGATGAGCTGACGTGTGACAGACATAGACAGCACCAGAGATAACTGCCTGAGCTGTTTCCCACGGTGGGGACTCCACAGCTCTTAAACTAGCGGTTCTCAGCCTTCCTAATACTGAGACCCTTTAATGCAGCCCCTCATGCCATGGTGACCCCCAACCATAATAGTATTTTGTTGCTACCTCATAACTATAATTTTACTGATGTTATGAATTGTAATATAAATATCTTATATGCAGGATATCTGATATGTGACCCCTGGGAAAGGGTTGTGACCCACAGGTTGAGATTTACTGCCCTGCTGGGCAGTGGTGACGCACGCCTTTAATCCCAGCACTTGGGAAGCAGAGGCAGGCGGATTCCTGAGTTCAAGGCCAGCCTGGTCTACAGAGTGAATTCCAGGACATCCAGAGCTATACAGAGAAACCCTGTCTCAAAAAAAACCAAAAAACAAATGAGAACTACTGCAATAAATGTGGCTATCCCTTTCCACTCTGCCAGGAAGTTGCTGTCAGCCCTTTCTACCTACTGCTGATCTTTTGGCATCCCTATCCTTCAGTGTAGAGCAGGCCTATTCACAGATGTTGAAACTGAATCCCCAATTTAGAGTGAAGGGGCTCAGAAATTCTGGCCTGAGTTAGCTGTTAAGCTTTGGGATGAAGCTTTGTGCTGCACAGGACCACTAAAGATGAGACTAACAGACACCAACATAAAGGCTGGGTTCCACCAGGGCTCTGGTGTTGTCATGGTTGTTTCCAATGGGGATTCACTTCATTACATAGACCAGGCTAGCCCCAAACTCACAGAGATATGCCTGGCTCCATTTCTCTGCTGGCTTGAAGGTATGTACCACCATACCTGCTTAAGGCTGATAATTATTTTACTTGTGTTTTGGGGGTGGGGGAGTGTTCACCTGGAGGTCAACAGATGGCACGATGGCGTCAGATCCCCTGAAGCTGGAGTCACACCCGTGTAGTGCTGTGTGCTAGGAAGGGAACTCTGGTCCTCTACAGAGGAGCCAACACTCTTAACCGTTAAATGCTTACCCATTTTTCTAGCTCCAACACTGACAATTCTAATGAATTCAGAATTATTCCTTAGAACTTAAGTTCCATAGAGGCTTCTGAAGCTTTTCATTTTGAAAAGTAAAACAGCCTTTGGAAGCTATTAGTGGTGACTGTTGACACCTTGAGCAAATCTCAAATCAGCCTGAGTGTGGCAACCTCTGCTCTCTAGAAAACAAATGTTCCAAGCACATATCTGGCCTTCATTCTTTATGTGCTGCTAAGGCAGGGTCTCACTTCATAGACCAGGCAGGCTTCGAACTTGAAATCCTCCTGCCTCAACCTCCAGAGAGCTGGGACTACGTGCCTGAACCACCACACTCAGGCTACTACTGATCCTCATGCTTAACTGTTGCCACATTCACTTCTGCCTTGGCTATAACGATTTCTTTCTAGCTCTCATCCCTCAGGGCCCTGCTCCAGAACCTTCCTCTGGTTACAGTGCTTGCTTTGCACACTCTGCGTGGTGTGCTTCATTAGCATTTGCTGTATGCACACTGGTCTCTTCTCCACCAAATTGTTAAGTCTCCTTGCGAAGACGGATGCATCTTTTCCCCTTCTCAGAATCTTCTCCACAGCAGCCTCTTGAATGCTGATCAGAGCAATAGTGTCTCAGCTGCTAAGGGACAAGTCGGCACTGAGTTGTCCCCCTGCAATCAGGATCATTGCATTGCTCGAAGGTTACAAATGTGCGCACAACTTGCATGCCGTGGCTCTGTTTCTGTGTTTTCCCTTTTTCTTGAAATGTGAAGGAACTCTTTTTTACTAGTCTTTCTCCAAATACAGGAACTGAACCAGGCTGAAAATCACTGAAACATTTGCAGGCTTTTTCTTCCCAAATGAGCAGAAAGTAGACCCTATCTCTTTCTGATCTGCGGTATGGACCTCTGAAAAGCAACACTTAATGTTAAGATTAAGCAATAATGGGATGGCTCTGACATTTCTTAGACTCACCTTTAAAGCTGATGCCTCTGAAAGCTGCCCACTCAGAATGTGGGGCAGATGGGTGGAGTTGGTGAACAGGGAGCTCTCACATCTCAGAGGTCTTACCTGGGACTGCTTTCCTTAAAACAGCCTCGCCCTGCTTAGCTCTGCTTAGTTCTTGGTTCTAAGAGGTGTTGTGGGAATTATTAAAAAAGTAGAACCGGCTCATTCCTGTGCTTGTGCCTCTGGCCCCGGCAGCCTGGCAGGCCATGCGCTGGTAGGCAGTGGCCGACCCATTTTTATCTCATGGAGATTCTGCTTCTGAACTTCACAATCTCTCCACACAGCTCACTAGGTTCCCACTGGCGAGTTGCCACCATGCCAACCCCCTGCTTTAAATCTCCCACAGCCTTTGTGGTGCACAAACCCATGCTTTACCACCATACCTTTCTCTCTTGAGCCCAGATGAGCCACTGCATGAAGGAAAATGCAACACAAGCTTAGTTCAGAAACAATGGTAACTCAATCTCTGGGTGCAACAACTAAAACCTAATCTTATAAGTCTTTTTTTTTTTTTTTTTTTTTTTTTGATTTTTTTGGATTTGTTTTTTTCGAGACAGGATTTCTCTGTGTAGCCCTGGCTCTCCTGGAAATCACTCTGTAGACCAGGCTGGCCTCAAACTCAGAAATCTGCCTGCCTCTGCCTCCCAGAGTGCTGGGATTACAGGCGTGCGCCACCACTGCCCGGCAATCTTGTAAGTCTTATTAAAATCTGATCCCTCCAGTGGCCATGATACTAGGAAACTCAAGCAGCTACATCTTACCCCTCTTCTGTGTGGGTTCCAAAAGGAAGTAACTCTCTCCTTCTTCTCTTCCTCAGTCCAACCCGGAAGTCCTGCCTACTCACCCAGTGATTTGCTCCTTTATTCATTAGGGGATTGGTTCACAAGAACAGCACCAGGCCCATCCACAACAAAGATGATCATCATACAACTGCCTGTCCCAAATCTTCGGCCCCACGCTGCCTGTTCTTTTTCCATTTTGACCTATAAACTTGTATAAACACAAGGACATTTAAATAGGTTCTCACCTGACCATTCTTCTGATGGTAGGAATGACATTTTAAATGATAATTACTCAGTAATCTAGACTGTAGAGTTGAACTGATTCTGTGAAGAATAGTACGCATTGAACATTCTCTAGTTAAAGACTCATTTGAAGCCTCTACTTAGGCTTCAAATTGTCCTCCCACCTCCCCTTGAAAGCTTTTCATTGGCTGTGGCGCATGCCTGAAATCCCAGCACTCTGGGAGGCAGAGGCAGGCAAATTTCTGAGTTTGAGGCCAGCCTGGTCTACAGAGTGAGTTCCAGGACAGCCAGGGCTATACAGAGAAACCAACCTTGTCTCAAAAAAAAAAAAAAATCCAAAAAACAAAAATAAAAACAAAAAAATCCCCAAGCATATATGGAAACAGAAGTAACAGTGTAAAGATCTAGTTCTCATTTGTGAACGTATGGCCCTAGGTGATCTGTCTTAAGCAATTTTATGATCCAATCCTAACTGATCTATCTAATGTAATCTTATGGTCCTAAGTCAGTGGTTCTCAACCTGTGGATCTCTTGGGGAGGGAGGGGTCACACACCAGACATCCTGCATATCAGATATTTAAAATACAATTATAACTAGCAAAAACACAGGTGAAAAGTGTTATTGAAAATATTTAATTGGGGGTTTCTACTCCTCCTTAGATCATGCAGTTCCCAGATAAAAGGCACAAACCCTTTCTATTAATGATAAGCCTTTAAAGCACTGGAGCTGGGCAGACATCTGTCCTCTATGCTATTATGTCTACTTCCCTATCAACCCCGAGTTAGAACCTGCCATGTCCTGCCTGGGCCAACCCTCATGGTCATGTTTTCATGATTCACCTACCTATGACATCTCCTCTCTCTACCTTCTCCTCCCCTTTCTCATAGTCTCCTGCATCAGTTCCCAAGCCTGGGGATGGAAACCCTGCCTATCTCTCTTCTGCCTAGCTATACACTGTAGGCATCTTTATTGACCAATCAGGGATAACTTAAGGGGGCAAGGTTACATAGCATTTCCTGGTGTACATGAGAATCTTCTCGTCCCTGTGGTAACCAAGGCCAGTATTTAGCATTGCAATACATAGCAACAGACCAACCCTCAACAGTGAAGTAGCAATGTAATAATTTTATGGTTGAGGGGTCACCAAAACATAAGGAACTGTATTATAGGATCACAGCATTAGGAAGGTTGAGAACCACTATGACCTAAGTAAAAGTAAACAGTCCCCCTCAACCCCCGCAAGGTCTACCTCAAAGAAGTTGACTCTATAAGGCTTTGTCCCATTAAAAACTGCACTACCTATTTTAGGTAATGAATGTTTAAAAAATAATTTAATATCCGGCAGCAGTGGTGGCACATGCCTGTAATCCCAGCACTCTGGGAGGCAGAGGCAGGTGGATTTCTGAGTTCGAGGCCAGCCTGGTCTACAGAGTGAGTTCCAAGATAGCCAGGGCTATACAGAGAAACCCTGTCTTGAAAAAAACAAATCCCCCCAAAATATAAAATAAATAAAATAATTTAATAGTTGGCCTGAGAAACAACTTAACAGGTAAAAACATTTGTCACATAAAAGTGATAACCTGAGTTTAATCCCCAAAACCTGTGTCAAAGTATATGAAATGAATTATTTATCCTAGCTAGTTCCCAATAATGACACAGAGAGACAGAGATTTGTTTCCAAACTTCACCTCAGTATCTGGGCAGAATGATCTGTCTTAACCCCCTAAGCTAATCTGGCTACCTCCCAGCCAAAATAGCAATAATACTTGCACCAAGGACTTCCATTTTTTTCTGACCTCTCAAGAACTCTTTTCTCTTTCCTCAAGACAGATCTGCAAATCACTTCCTCTTTCCCCCTCCCTTGGCTGGCGGAAGTCCCGCCCTTATTCCCTCCTCTGCCCAGCCACTAGATGGTCAGCATTTATTGACAGAGAATAAATGATAAGAATTAGTACAAACTTGAGACAGGTGATTCTTGACATAAGCATTACAATACCATGTCCTGATTGAAAGAAGATATGAGGGCAGAGAAACCAGTATCTGAATAACACAAGAATACCTTTACACAGTGCACAAAAACATTATGCCTACAAAAGTAAACGAAGGAACCTTGACTCCACAATGCTGTCCTGCACTGTGCAGGTGGCATACACACCGTGCACACACTATGCACATGCTTCATGATAAACGACTGTGTAACCGTGACAGGAAATATTAACTGGATACCCACCATTTGCCTGTACAACTTTGGGCATTGGGATACAATGCAGTCCCTGCCCTCTGACAGCCTGTCAGACAAATTTGTCAAATACAAGTATCAGATGGCAAGTGCTGGAGGGAAAGTTTAAGTAAGGAGCCGGATAGGTGGAAACTCTGAAAGGGAGGAACCGCCGTTTAAAATGGGAAATCAGAGCAGGCCTTCAGGAGAGGTGATGTTTGAGTGACAAGCTAGAGGAGACGAGATAGTGAGGAAAGGAAAGCGTTATGGAGGAGAGGCAGAGGTGCTCTGAATCTGGTGTTCTGGAGGAGCTAGAGAATGGGAGGCAATGGGTGAGAGGTTCTGCAGCCTTGGGTCTTAAAACAGGGAACAGTAAGCCATCAACCTGGATATTGTGCTGGCTGTTTTTTATCAGCCTGAGAGAAACCTAGACATATCTAGGAAGAAGGCATTTTAATTGAGAAAATGCTTCTCTGATTAGCCTGCAGGTAAGTCTGTGGGGCATTGCTTTGCTTGGTGATTGGGCAGGTGGAACTGGGTGGCACAAGAAGGCAAGCTTAGCAAGCTATAGGGGTGAGCAGGCCCCTCCCTCCATGACCTCTGCATCAGCTCCTGCCTCAGGGTTCCTGCCCTGACTTTCTTCCCATAATGGACTATGACGTGGAACTTTCAGCTGAAATAAACCCTTTAATCCCCAAGTTGCTATAGAATCCCTAACTAAGCCAGTACTAAGGGACTTTTATGTGGAAAACAGCTGCAAAGAAAGCAAATGCAGAAGCAAGGAGACCTGCTGGGAGGTGCTGCCACAGCAAAGGATGATAAACTGAACCACTGGGATCAGAGTCTGGATATCGTCTCCAGCCACAGGCAAAGTTGTCTGCTGGCATCTCAGATGCAGGGTATGAGGGAAAAAAACAAAACAAAAGTGACTCGCAGGTGTTGGACCTGAGCAAATGGAAGGATGGAATGGCCCTAACAGAGGCGGGGAAGAAACACCTATTCCTATTTACTTCACTTCCTGTCACATGGTTAAGATTCGGGGGTAGGGGGGTGGGGGGTGCTGGAGAGATGGCTCAGAGGCTAAGAGCACTGACTGCTCTTCCAGAGGTCTGAGTTCAATTCCCAGTAACCACATGGTGGCTCACAACCACCTGTAGTGGGATCCGATGCCCTCTTCTGGTGTGTCTGAAGATAGTTACAGTGTACTCATATAAATAAAATAAATAAATCTTAAAAAAAAAAAAAAAAAGACTCCCATCAGGCATCCAAGTGAACTCATCAACAGCTAGATAAGTACGGACCTAAAACTTAGGAGAGAAGCTGGGGTTGAAGATACAGACAGGAAATCAGCAAACAGCCTTTAAAGAGACTGTAAATGACTCCAAGCCAGGTTTGCAACTCTGCCATCCCCTTCTGGGGAGTTTATTCCAAGAATAAAGACTATCTGATATTTGGAGTCTAGCAGTATAATTCACCGCAGTGACAGCGGAGAAGAGCCATATAGTCGCCTCCATAGGTGAAAAAGGGTATTCGATTTTTTAAAAAATCTTTGTATGTTAATTTAATTTTAGAAAATGTGACGCACACCTCCCAAAATAACCCCTTTAATTTGATTCAGTAAAAGTCTAAGCTGGGTACTGGTTGCACACGCCTTTAATCCTAGCACTTGGGAGGCAGAGGCAGGCAGATTTCTGAGTTCGAGTCCAGCCTAGTCTACAGAGTAAGTTCCAGGACAGCCAGGGCTATATAGAGAAACCCTGTCTCGAAAAAACAAAAACAAACAAACAAAAAAATCTAAAAGCATTCCTGTTAAACCACTAACAAACAAAGGGTTCCTGTTAGCACCACTGCTATAGGCCGAGAGGCCCTAGACGATGCAATGATATACGAAAGAGAAGAAGAGTGTTGGAAAGATGGCTCAGTGGTTAAAAGCACTGGCTGCTCTTCCAGAGAACCTGGATTTGATCCCCAGTATCCACATGATAGCTCACAACCACTTGTAATTCCAGGGAATCAAAAGCCTCCTTCTGGTCTCTGTGGGCACAAGGCACACACATGGTGCACGGACATACATGTGGATAATACACATAAATACAAAATAAATAATTAAAAGCTTGTTATTTCAGCATATGTATGTAAATATTTGCCTACATAAATGTCTGTAGGCAACCCTAACCCTAACCCTGGGACTGGTTGTGAACCATTGTATTTTCTTACCCATTATCTTGCTCAAACATTTAAAACAGTTTCCCATTTGGGTCCTTGTAAGCATAATGTCATTGTGCACTGTGTAATTCAGATGCTGATTTCTGTGCCCCCATACCAGGTTGTAATCCTTATTCTTTTTTTTTATTATTATTTTATTTTATTTTATTTTATTTTATTTATTTATTTATTTATTTATTTATTTATTTATTTATTTATTTATTTGGTTTTTTCGAGTCAGGGTTTCTCTGTGTAGCCCTGGCTGTCCTGGAGCTCACTCTGTAGACCAGGCTGGCTTCGAACTCAGAAATCTGCCTTCCTCTGCCTCCCAAGTGCTGGGATTATTACAGGCGTGCGCCACCACCGCCCGGCTCTCCCCTCCCATTCTTGCCTTAGTAAACTATAATCTGGTTTTCAGCCTTATGCCTTATGCCTTAGACTGCTTTCTGCAGGGCACGCCCACCTGCTGCCGCCTCTTCAGCTGTTTACTGAAATCCTGTGCTGCTGCTGCTCTCTTCATGCGCATCGTTGGGCTCCCTGGGCCTGGTGCTGCCCTCAGTGCTCCGCCAGTGCTTCTGGAGCACCCTACCCAGAGAGGCCCTAGTAGAAGATGTGCAGCCTTTAGGAGACAGGGCCTAGAGGGAAGTCTTTAGGTAGCCGAGGACACGCCCTTGAGGGAATTCTGGGGCAGTAGCCTCTTCCTTGCCCTCTCGGTTCCCTGGCTATGAGGTGAGAGGCAGACTTCACCACAGTGCTCTCCTCTGTCTACTTTGTCTTCTGGAATCTCCAGAACGGTGAGCCAGAGCAAATGGCTTCTCTTTGTAAGTTAATTATCACGAGTTTCATTATAGGGATAAGGAGTTGATCAATACACTCATCTTCTTTTTTTTTTTTTGAGACAGGATCTTGCTCAACAGCACAGACCAGCTTTGAACTCAAGACATTCCCCCTGCCTCAGCTTCCCAAGTGCAGGGCCATTTCTTAAGTCCATACGTCACTACTCCTAGCTTTCACCTTTCATCTAATTCTTTCTACTGAAAAAAATGACTCCATGTAAAGAGTTATGGGACGGGTTTGTGCACCGTGTGTGCACCGTGTGTTCACACGCTGATTTCTGCATCAGAGGTCTGGATGCAGATCTGGGCACTGTCAGGTATCTCCTGTCTCAATGCTGTGTAAAAATTGTTTTCCATCACCTCTGATTGGTTAATAAAGAGCTGACTAGCCAATAGCAGGGCAGGAGAGGAGGAGGTGGGGCTTCTGATCCCAGTGAGAGGGTCTCTGATGGGGACCAGAGAGACCAGCATAGTCGGGTTAGAACAGATGTGACCCCACTCAGCTATAGTGCAAGAAGCTTTGTAGTAAATACACCAGGTCTCCATGTTGTCATTCAGGAACAAGGAAGGCATAGGAAAGCCCACACTTTACAATAAACTTTGCTTCACAAATGTTCAGTTTCTGCTGTCACATGCAAATGTTTACAGAAATAGTTTTGAACAGTGTCCTGTCATGTACAGATGTTTAGAGAAGGGAATAATTCTTGGCCGTTAAGACCTTGTAAAGGCGATGTGTTAGGTGAAGTTGAGTGTCAGGAAAGAGGGGAAGAACAGGAGCATTCTATTACTGCACTAGAGACCGGAGGCTGATGATGGGGTGTCAAGGAAAGGAGAGGGACATGGGGAGCTGGGAGGGGGAGGGGAGGTAAGGAACGCAAAGGCAACATTTTACACCTCAGCAACTAGAAGTCCATTATTCCTAACAGAAAAACATATGCTTCAGCAATGACCCACAGATAAATATTGCTGCTTATCAATTCTCCTCACTTGAACTTGGTGGCAGTGACGATGATATGATAGCAGCAGGCAGGTACTTATTAATGAGGGCTTTAATTTGAATTTGTGCTGGTTCTTAAGAAACTACCAGAACTATAAAGGGAAGAGTATGTCAACATTAAAAGGAATCCACAATGCTTCAGGATGGAGGCCATTTGGCTCCCCAGACCCAGCTGACATTAGTTCTACAAACATCAGTCACTTGAACAATCGGAACTTCTTCAAATACTGGCTCACTTCTTCCTTGGGGTATGGCCTCAGGGCAATGCATGTGGCGATATTCTCTGGCTGCTCCAGCCACAGCATGTGGTCAATGTTCTTCTGCTGCAGGGTCTCAGCCAGCTCCTTCAAGGTGGTCTCATCAGCAGCCTACAAGTTGTAGAATACACAACACAGACTGAATGACCCATTTAGGGAGTGTCAGAGGGTCACAAGATGGGGAGGGTCTCTGAAACTGGAGCTGTGGCTCCACCAAAGAATCGTAGAGTAACAGTTGTATCCTTTGGTTCTCTGTTTCATTTCTTTAGGATCTTACAGAAGTGGCTGAGAAGGCTTTACAGCCCATTAATAAAATGCAACTTTCTTTTTCTTTCTTTCTTTCTTTCTTTCTTTCTTTCTTTCTTTCTTTCTTTCTTTCTTTCTTTCTTTCTTTCTTTCTTTCTTCCTTCCTTCCTTCCTTCCTTCCTTCCTTCCTTCCTTCCTTCCTTTCTTTCTTTTTTTTTTTTTTTGGTTGTTTTGGATTTGTTTTTTTCAAGACAGGGTTTCTCTCTGTAGCCCTGGCTGTCCTGGAACTCACTCTGTAGACCAGACTGGCCTCGAACTCAGAAATCCGCCTGCCTCTGCCTCCCAGAGTGCTGGGATTACAGGCATGCACCAACACAGCCCCCCACCTCCACTCCCACCCTCCTGCAACGTTCTTTTTCTAATTGAATTCTGCTACATAGTTTCTGGTTTCCTAAAGCTGGTGCCTACTGCAGTGCACCCTAATCCTTCAGCCATCTGTGACTCAGCTGACCACTGGAAAGATTTCTAAAATTACACATACTTTCCTTCTCCCTCTCTCAGACCCAAGTCTAAGTTGATGCAGGACACATCTCTCAACTATTTGATTTAAGAAAGCTCAGTCCACTGTGAGCAGTACCATCCCTAGGCAAATGGGCCTTAACTGTATAAGTGAGATAGTAGAGAAGGTCAGGAGAGTCAGTAAACAGTGTTTCTCTGTGGTCTCTGCTTAAAGATCCTGCCTTGAGTTCCTGCTTTGGCTTCTCTAGATGATGGATGTAACCTATAATAAATCCTTTCCTTCCCAAGTTGATTTTTCCCATGGTATTTATCACAGCAACAAAAAACCAAACTAGAATGCTGTGTTATGCATGCACACTGAAGGTAACTTATCAGATTTGGTTTTTTCTTCCCATCAAGTGAGTCCGGGAATAGAACTCAGGGCTTGGTGGCATATGCTGTTACCCAATGAGCCATCTCACCAACCCTTTTTAATCTACCCTATTATATGCTTTTTGTTCAGCAGAATAGGATCTAAGGCCAGCAGGATCTTGACACAACTTTTTGAAATTCCAGGAAGATCTAGGAGAAGGCTTTCTGGTAAAGAATATCCTATGGTCCTAATCCTGAAGAGTTTGTCCAGGAGCTGAAGAGATAGCTCAGTGTCCAGGGAATACTGCTCTTTCGGAGGACCAGAGTTTGGTTCCTAGTACCCACATTGGGTTGCTCACACTACCTAGAACTACAGCTGCAGAAGATCCTACATCCTATTCTGTCCTCCAAGGACATCTGCACTGATGTGCATATACCCCACAGACAGACATACCTACACACATAATTTAAGTAGATCTTTAAAAAGATAAAAGTTAAAGTTAATCCAATGTGTATGTGAACCCCCTAGATGGGAAAAGCACCCCTCAGAAAGCTGAAAGCAGATGTAAACATGTAGGTTGGCACGTTGGTCCCTCTGGCCATTGTTCTTCCATTCTCACCCCCTGGCGGTGTTTTTTCTGCATAAAGGTTTCTCTAGAGAAGCAGGTACTATGTAAATGACAGGAGACTCGAGACTCAGAACTTCTGAAAAATGTATGCCTTCTCCCCGCTCACTGAGCATTTCTCCTTTTAAATGAACGACCTTCTATTTCTTAATAAAATAACCATTTTTATTAAGGCAGTGGTAATTTTAGGCACAGCTTTAAAAGGCAGATTGATGCACAGGTATAAAGGGCCACGATTCCCCAGCTTTGCCCTCCCAGGCATCTAAGGGACACTGGAACAACCACTTTCTGGTGAGCCCTGTGATACAAGGGTCTGTGTCCGTTCTTCACAGTCATGCTCTGCCTGGTGGAAGGTTCACTGCTGTCCACTCGAGCCGCAGACCATTCCCCAAACTCTTAAAGAGCCCTCCTAAAATCAAGCCGCATGTACTTCCGGAAGTTAAGAACTGGGCCTAAGAGCAGATCTACTTCCGGCTTCCGCACCCCACCCCTTTAGCGTTCCTCCGGATACTCCCTACGCCTCACCTCGAGAACCACCTTGCGCATGCGCCCGAGCTCCCGGAGATAAGCTGCTGTGTGCGGATGATCTCGATGAAGGTGCAAGGCCGCTGTGGCGGCGTGACAAGCCTGCGCTATTAATGCGCCCGCGGGCCAGGAAAAAGGCGCCTGAGATAGATCCTTTCGTAATACTAAGTACTGTACAAGGATCTGTGGCTCCACCCCAGAGCCTGCCATCTTCCTGATCATCAGAAAGGCCGGACGTACTCTGCGGTGCATGCTGGGATTAGCGTGGAGAGGTGGGCGCCACCATGTTTTTGTACGGCGGAAGCGCAAAGCACGCTGGGATCAGTAGGTTGCGTTTTTGAAGTTGCGCTCGGCGGGAATTCTTAAACGGGATCCTGAGTGAGGAAGCAAGGATGAGAAAGCAAGACCCAGTGATAGACAGATTAGCCTTTCAGTTCAGCTTCTTTGGGTGTTCGAGGAAGCCCGCTGGGCCTTAGTGGCCACGGCGGTGAGGCAGGCGTGGACAGGGCTGACCAGTACAAGGCAAGGGAAGCCAGAGGGAACACTGCTTGCCCGGGACTGTCAGGCAGTAGTGGCAATAGAGTGATGATTGCGTGTCTTTTCTTACTTACAGTTAAGGACGTTCGGGCCCATGTTAACCCTGCCCTGTACGTCCAGCATCGTAAGGAAAACATTTGAGAACCCGAAGAGGAGATGGAGCCTGCAAATACTTTGTGGCCAGGCAGAGAGTGCAAAGGAGGTATTCAAAGGGGGTTGGCCTTCCCGGTACCACAGTACGATCTCTCTTTCTACACATTATTACAAAGGAAGGGCCACTGTAGGGCAGTAACTTTGGCGATTAGGTATGGATTTGATTCGGGGCTCTGCCTTAATAAATATTGTGGCTTGGACACATTGCAGTTCTGCCTCATTGTCTTTCTTCTTTAAAAAATAACTTAATGTGAGGTAATAGCATGTGGGTTGAAATTGTTACTAAAAACTCAAAGTTTGATGACTTAATTATTAAAGGTATGCTATCATCAGGTGGAATCCATACTCTAGAACTAAATTACTAGGTAATCCCAGATTCGCCTGGAACTCGCCATGATCTACCTCCTTACCTCTGTGTGTCACCACACCTGCCTATAAGTAACCAGTGAAAATTTTTAAATAATCATCAGATTTGACAGGTCAATTATTCTCCAGTTCACTTGTCATCTCTTCAATCCAAGAGATTGAAACATTTAGTTATGATTGTGTTGGTTTTCTCTGTCTGCTTAGTAGTTACTGCTGTTTATTGTGTGACCATGGAGAGGAAATGGATACAGCAGAGAGTGCCAAAGCTCCTGAGGAAATAAAAGAAGTTAGGAGTCAGAAAAGTTAAGAAAAGCAAGTGAAGCTGGGCGGTGGTGGCGCATGCCTGTAATCCCAGCACTCTGGGAGGCAGAGGCAGGCGGATTTCTGAGTTCGAGGCCAGCCTGGTCTACAGAGTGAGTTCCAGGATAGCCAGGGCTACACAGAGAAACCCTGTCTCAAAAAACCAAAATCCAAAAAACAAACAAAAGAAAAGCAAATGAAATACAGTGGTGCTGCATATTGTGGGTCTCTCTTGATCTTATGCAAGTTTTGTTTTTGTTTTTTTTTTAAAGGAGATATACATTAGTGATTTGATGTCTAGTCTTGGCTGGGTAGATGAATGAGCCAGGTCTGGTCTGTCCCAAGACAAATGAAGAACAGATTTTTGTGAATGTCTACTCTTGTGAAGCCTACAAAGTATTGGATCTGCTTAAGGAACCTGGTTACATAAGGTGAAGCACTGGACTTCTCTAGGGAGAGTTCATCTGGGTTGTGGGAAAGCATGGAGAATCGCCCTTTCCCACCCTGGATCTGTGCTTCTGTGATAAGCAAGCTTAGGTGAAATGCTGCTGCCATTGCATATTAGATGAAATACGCAAGCAATGAACAAGTCTTTTGTTCTCGTCAGATGAGTGTACTAATTAGGGAGTATTTTTACACCAGTGTTTAGCAGAGAGGTTGATGGTCCCTGGTTTGGTTGTTCGGGCCTATGGTTTTATAAATTTATGACAGAACCAGTTGCGATGGTGCATGTCTCTGATCCCAGCACTCTTGGCAGAAGCAGGTGGAATTCTGTGAGTTCAAGGACAGCCTGATCTACATACATAGTGAATTCTGGACCAGTCATGTAGGAAAGACTCTGTCTTGATAAATAAATAAATGGATGGATGGATGGATGGACCCAGTCGTGTAGGAAAGACCCTGTCTTGATAAATAAATAGATGGATGGATGGATAGATAGGTAGATAGATGATAAATATGCCCTAGATATATGAACTATCTATTGTGACGACTGTTTTTGGTTGATTCACCTGTGAAGAGAGAACCTCAGTTGTTGAGGAATCACCTCATCAGATTGGTCTGTGGGCAATTTCTCTAGGGCATTTTCTTTTTTTCTTTTTCTTTTTTTCTTTTTTCTTTTTCTTTCTTTCTGTTTTTTTTTTTTTTTGTTGTTGTTGTTTTTTTTTGATTTGGTTTGTTCAGGACAGGGTTTCTCTGTGTAGCCCTGGCTGTCCTGGAACTCACTCTGTAGACCAGGCTGGCCTCAAACTCAGAAATTTGCCTGCCTCTGCCTCCCAGAGTGCTGGGATTACAGGCCTGCGCCACCACTGCCCTGCTTAGGGCATTTTCTTGATTGCTAATTAATGGAGGCGCACCTAACCCGTCGTGGATGGAAGCACCCAGGCAGGTGGTCCTGGGTTGTATATGAAAGCTAACTGGGCAGTAGCAGGAAGCTAATAAGCGTGTTCTTCCATGGGCTCTGCTTCAGTTCCTTCACGGCAGACTGCAGCCTGTGAGATGAAACAGGCCCTTTCCTCCCTCAGTTGCTGCTTTTGGCCAGTGTTTAGCACAGCAAACTGTTCCTTCTTGGAGTATGCTTTGCCAACGTTCGTCTGACTATGAAGAGTGTTTTGTTTGCTTGTTTTCACTTTCTTTAGGTGTTTTAGTTCACCTGGAAAGACTAGAGGCTCAAACGAATAGAAAGTTCGAAGAACCAACAGTTCGTGAAAAGGAAAGTTCTCTTAGAACCAAGATCCGAGAACTGCAGCAGCAGCGAGATAAGCTGAGAGCCGAAGTGAAGCGGCGGAGAGCCAGAGTGAGTAGAAAGGCCATGCCGGCCCTTCTGGGTGTGAAGGTCAGCTACGTGCACATGCTTACCCTGAGAGCACACTGAATTGATTTCAAGTCTTTGAGTCATCAAATAATCAGATCTGTAAAGAGGGAGCTAAAAATATCAACTACTAACCAGGCAGTGGTGGTACGCCTTTGATCCCAGCACTCAAGAAGCAGAGGCAGGTGGATTCCTGTGAGTTTGAGGCCAGCCTGGTCTACAGAGCAAGTCTAGGAGCCAGGGCTCTACAGAGATACTCTGTCTAAAAAAAAAACAAAAAAAACAAAAAAAACAGGGCTGGAGAGATATATGTTTTATTTTAAAAATATTTAAAGTATTTTATTTTTAAATATACAACTCAGTATTGACATTTTTTAAGTCATCAAAATAATTTGTAATAGTTAAATGCCTCTTAAATATATATGATATCTTCTGAAGCTAAAAGTAATATGCACTCAACCAGTTTTTAAAATCTATTTGGAACATTAAACATGATGAAGTAGAAAAAAAAATCTCTTATGAAGTCCTCTATGAAAGGAAATTGTGACAAGTTCCTGATTAGACAGAAACCGTTCCAAGGGAGAATACACGGCATAATTGTGACTTCATAGAATGAATTGGGTAATATTCCTTCTGTTTCTAGTTTGTGGAATAGTTTGAAGAGTATTGGTCTTCAGTCTTCTTTGAAGGTCTGATAGAATTCTGCACTAAACCCATCTGGTCTTGGGCTTTTTTTGGTTGGGAGATTTTCAATGACTGCTTCTATTTCTTTAGGGGTTATGGGATTATTTAGATGGTTTACCTGATCCTGATTTAACTTAGCTATTTGGTATCTGTCTAGAAAATTGTCTATTTCATCCAGATTTTCCAGTTTTGTTGCATATAGACTTTTGTAGTAGGATCTGATGATTTTTTAAAAATTTTCTCAGTTTCTGTTGTTATATTTCCTTTTTCATTTCTGATTTTGTTAATTTGGATACTGTCTCTGTGCCCTCTGGTTAGTCTGGCTAAGAGTTTGTCTATCTTGTTGATTTTCTCAAAGAACCAGCTCCTAGTTTTGTTGATTCTTTGTATGGTTCTTTTTGTTTCTTCTTGGTTGATTTCAGTCCTGAGTGTGATTATTTCCTGCCTTTCACTCTTCGTGGGTGTGTTTGCTTCTTTCTGTTCTAGAGTTTTCAGGTGTGCTGTCAAGCTGTTAGTGTATGCTCTATTCAGTTTCTTTTTGGAGGCACTCAGAGCTATGAGTTTTCCTCTTAGCACTGCTTTCATTGTGTCCCATAAGTTTGGGTATGTTGTGCCTTCATTTTTGTTAAATTCTAAAGTCTTTAATTTCTTTCTTTCTTTCTTGACCAAGTTATCTAACTTTCATAGAAGTCTGGTGTAATTCTGGCCAGTCTGCCCTTATATGCTACTTGACCTTTTCCCCTTACTGTTTTTTTTTTTTTTTAAAGATTTATTTACTTTATGTATGAGTATACCATTGCTGTCTTCAGACACACCAGAAGAGGGCATCGGATCCCATTACAGATATTTGTGAGCCACCTTGTGGTTGCTAGGAATTGAATTCAGGATCTCTGGAAGAGCAGTCAGTGCTCTTAACCGCTGTATTCTTTCTTTATTTTGTGCAATTGGTGTTTTGATTATTATGTGATGGGAGGAATTTCTTTTCTGGTCCAGTCTATTTAGAGTTCTGTAGGCTTCTTGTATGTTCATGGGCATCTCTTTCTTGTATGTTTAGGGGAGTTTTCTTCTATAATTTTGTTGAAGATATTCACTGGTCCTTTAAGTTGGGAATCTTCACTCTCTTCGATACCTATTATCCTTAGGTTTGATCTTCTCATTTTTTCCTGGATTTCCTGAATGTTTTGGGTTAGGAGCTTTTTGCATTTTGCGTTTTCTTTGACTGTTGTGTCAATGTTTTCTATGGTATCTTCTACACCTGAGATTCTTGTATTTTGTTGGTGATACTTGCATCTATGACTCCTGATCTCTTTCCTAGGTTTTCTATCTCCAGCGTTGTCTCCCTTTGTAATTTCTTTATTGTTTGTATTTCCATTTTTAACTCCTGGATTTGTTCCATTCCTTCACCTGTTTGATTGTGTTTTCCTATAATTCTTTAAGGGATTTTTGTGTTTCCTTTAAGGAATTCTTTAAGGGCTTCTGTTTACCTGGTGTTCTCCTGTACTTGTTTGTTTGTTTGTTTGTTTGTTTGTTTGTTTGTTTTATTTGGTTTTTCAAGACAGGGTTTCTCTGTATAGTCCTGGCTGTCCTGGAACTCACTCTGTAGACCAGGCTGGCCTCAAACTAAGAAATCTGCCTGCCTCTGCCTCCCAGAGTGCTGGGATTACAGGTGTGTGCCACCACAGCCTGGCTCTCCTGTACTTCTTTAAGGGAGTTATGTCCTTCTTAAAGTCCTCTATCATCATTATGAGATGTAATTTTAAATCAGTCTTGCTTTTCTGGTGTGTTGGGGTATCCAGGGCTTGCTGTGGTGGAAGAACTGGGTTCTGATAATGCCAAGTAGCCTTGGTTTTTGTTGCTTATGTTCTTGCCCTTGCCTCTTGACATCTGGTTATGTCTGGTGTTAGCTGGTCTTGCTGTCTCTGACTGTGGTTTGTCCCTCCTGGGAGACCAGTTCTCTCTGAGAGGAATTTGGGTATGGAGAGCTGTGGCATAAGGTCAGCTCCAGGGTACAGATGGAAATGGAAGGATCCTGTCCCCTGCTGTTCTTTGGTTCCTGTGTCCTGATGGCTCTGGGCAGGTCCCTCTTGGGCCAGGAATTTGAGCAGAAGTGGTGGTCTTCCCTGTTCTCACAGGTGTGTCAGCACTCCTGGGAGACCAGCTCTCACCCAACGGTATTTGGGTATGGAACACTGTGACACAGGGTCAGCTCCCAGCACAGATGGATTTATTTGTTTTTTTTCTTATATATTTGAATATACTGTTGCTGTCTTCAGACACACCAGAAGAGGATATCAGATCTCATTACAGATGGTTGTGAGCCACCATGTGGTTGCTGGGAATTGAACTCAGAACCTCTGGAAGAGCAGTCAGTGCTCTTAACCGCTGAGCCATCTTCCAGCTTGGCATTCTTTATTATATGTCTGGGATTCCCGTAAATACTGGTTTTAGCTTATATGTTCATGTTTTCCTGTAACATATTTATACTGATTTTCTAATCTTATTGTTGCATTAATACTTGTTTTAATGAATCAATCTAAAAGCATACTTGTTTCATTTAACTACCTTCCTTTTTTTTAAATGTATTCTTCTCTCATATATTATATCCCCACTATAGTTTCCCCTCTGTCCTCTCTTCCCAGTTCCCCTCTCCCCACCTCTCCTCTTCCCTAGATCTGCTCCTCCATTTCCCTTCAGAAAAGAGCAGGCCTCCCAAGGATGTCAACCAAGCACAGTGTGTCAAGTTGCAATAAGACTAGGCACAAACCCTCATGTTAAATTTGGAGGAAAAGGGTCCCAAGGATAGAGTCAGGGACAGCTCCCATTCCCATTGTTAGGAGTCCCACAGGAAGACCAAGCTACAGAATTACAACAAGTACACAGAAGACGTAGGTCAGACATACAAAGGCTCCGTGGTATCTGCTTCAGTCTCTATGAGCCCTGGTTAGTTGACTCTGGGTAATGTTCTTGTGTCCTTGACCCTTCTAGCTCCTACAATCCTTCCTTCCTCCTCTTCCACAGGAAACTCAGTCCACCTAACATTTGGCTGTGGGTCTCTGTATCTGCTCCCATCAGTTGCTGGATGAAACCTCTCTGATGACATTATGCTGGCCTCTGACCTACGAGCATAGCAGAATATCATTAGGAATCATTTCATTGAGGTTGTTGGTTTACTTGCCAGTCATGCTTGGCTCTATCCTAGGTCTCTGGGCTATCCAGACTCTAGCTCCTGGACCTCTAGGTAGTGTCAAGTGTGGCTCCCTCTTATGGCATGGGCCTCAAGCTGGACCAGTCATTGGATGGCCACACCCACAATTTCTGCCCCACCTTTACCCCAGGCTATCTTGCAGGCAGGATAAATTACTGTAGAAGCCTTGCCTGGTTACAGATGCCTGGGTCAGGTTCTGTGTCCCCAGAGCCAGGATTCTTTGCTAGGGTCACCCTCATAGGTCCCTGGAAGTTCCCATTGCACTCACCCAAAATGCCCCCCAGTACCAAATGTCTCTCCCAGTACTCTCTCCCTACATCCCCGCAAGAAATTTATATTATTTGTGGCTATTATGAAGGGTAATGTTTCCCTGACTTCGTTCCCAGCCCATTTGTTGTTTGTATATAGGAGGGCTACAGATTTTTTTGAGTTAATCTTGTATCTAGCCCACTTCACTGAAGGTGATTCCCAACTGGTAGGATTTGGGGGGTGTCAATTACATATGTTACCATATCATCTGCAAATAGAGATACTTTGACTTCTTCCATTCTAGTTTGTATACCCTTGATCGCCTTTACTGATCTAGCTAGAATTTCAAGTACTATATTGAATGGGTGGTGTAAAGAGTGGACAACCTTGTCTTGTTCCTAATTTTAGTGGAATCGCTTTTGAGTTTCTGTCCACTTAATTTGATGTTAACTGTAAGCTTGCTGTTGACTATCGACTTTATCATGTTTACAGCGATGTAACTTGTATCTCTGATCTCTCTGAAACTTTATTATAAAGGCATGTAGGATGTCAAAAGGCTTTTCAGCATCTAATGAATATGTGTGTGTGTGTGTGTGTGTGTTCCTTTCAGTTTGTTTACTTGCTGGATTACATTGACAGGTTTTTGTATGTTGAACCATCCCTGAATCTTTGGGATGAAGCCTACTTGATGATGTAGGTGATCTTTTCAGTGTGTTCTTGGAGTCGGTTTACAAGTATTTTTTTGAGTATTTTTGCATCGGTGTTCATGAGAGAAATTGGTCTGTAATTTTCTTTTGAGTCTTTGTATGGATTGGATATCAGAGTAATTGGCCTCATAAAATGACTATGGCAATGTTTCTTCTGTTTCTATTTTGTGGAATAATTTGAGAAGTATTGGTATTAGGTCTTCTTTGAAAATCTGGTAGAATTCTATGCTAAAACCATGGGGGTTTTGTTGTCGTTGTTTGGGAGACTTTTAATCACTGCTTCTATTTCCTTAGGGGTTGTAGGTCTATTTAAGTTGTTTACTGATCTTGATTTAACATCGGTAAGTGGTATCTATCAAGAAAATTGTCATTTCTTTGAGATTTTCCAACTTGTAGAATAGTTCTGTGGGCCAGTATGACCTCTGGTCCAGCAGGGAGTCTCCATCAGAGTTGGAGGCTGGACTTCCTGCAGTTAGCGTGGCCTTTGCCCCAGCAGGGTTATCTTCTGACTGGCATATCCTGTGCCTGTTCACTGATAGAGCTACACTGAGCAGCAGGTATCTGCTCATGGGATGCTTGAGGCAGTAGGAAGGCGGGAAGGGTTGACTTGGGTCTTTGGGATCCGAATGGAGGATGTGGAAGGGCCCTGAGGTGGACCTCACCTGTTCTGACTGGCGTGGCCTACACCTGAGCTTAGATGTCTACCTCACCTTTTCTACCTTCACCTTTTTTCTTTTGTTTGTTTTGGGATAGGGTTTCTCTGTGTAGCCCTGGCTGTCCTGGAACACGTTCTGGCCTCAAACTCAGAGATCCACCTTCCTCTGCCTCAAGAGTGCTGGGATTAAAGGCAGGTTCCCCACCACCCACCTGGCTTATCACTTTTTCTTAATAATTATTTCTTTTTTTATGCTTTTTCTAGCTTCTAATTATTAAACATGAAGCATTTCTTTGCATTTTCATACATGTGTATAATGTTACTCCTATTACCTTCCCACTCCATCTCTTGTCCCAACTTGTCCCCCTTCTACTTTCAAAGTTTTTTGTTTTGTGTTTTAAGATAGTGACCCAGTGATTTTCATTGGGTTGCTGATAATTGCATACTTACAGGACAGGAGATGAGCTCCTTACCAGAGGCTCCATCAGTGGAGAAAGTCCCATGAGCCCTTTTCCTTCCATTATAGGATATCATTTTTAATTATTTGAGGCAAGGTCTCATGATATAGCCCTGGCTATCCTGGAACGTACTATGTAGACCGGACTGGCCTCAAGCTCACAGAAATCCTCCTGCTTCTGTCTCCTGAGTGCTGGAATTAAAGGTATGCCCCACTGTGGATGGCTGGTTTTGTATGTGTATTAGTTAGTTTCTTTTATGACACACCATGACCAAAAAGGACTTGGCGGGCGGAGGGGGACATATTTCTTATAGCTTTCGATGTATAATGCGGGAAATGGAGGCGGGCATTGAGGCAGATGAAGGAGCTGCTCACTAGCCCGTTCTCCTTTAGTCTGCTTTGTTATACAACCCAGGACGACTTGCTCCGGAGTTGTGGGCCAGGCCCCGCCCACAGTGGCTAGGCCCTCTCACTGCAGCCATAGAAATTTCCCCACAGACTTGCCTCCAGTCAGTCTGATGGGGCATTTTCTCAATTGAGGTTCCTCTAGACCAGTGTGCTTCTCGGCCTTCCTAATGCTGCCACCCTTCAATACAGTTCCTCATGTTGTGGTGACTCCACCATAAAATGATTCTTGTTGCTGCTTCATGGCTGTAATTTTGTTACTGTTATGAATAGTAATATAAATATCTGTGTTTCTGGTGGTCTTGGGCGACCCCTATGAAAGGGTCATCCAACTCCAAAGCGGTCTCAGCCCGCAGGTTGAGAACCACTGCTCTCGCTTATGTCCAGTTGACAAACAAAGGTTAATCAGGGTCACATGCCCGGTGATGTCTGTCCCAGGCAGCGGTGAGTGTGAGAAGACGCAGGTTCTGAGCCGCGCTGTCTTCCCCAGGGACCTCAGTTTCGTTTCTCCCAGCAGGCAGCTGGCACATGGCTGCTTGGGTGGTCTAGGGTGCATCCCTTCTCCAGTCCCACGTTTGGAGTCCACAGCCGTCTCTCTGGTCCTCCCTGTGCTCCTCCTGGACCTCGTTCTCACCTCTTCCTGTTCCTCTGCAGTCTTCTCCTCTACCATCAAATCCTGGTTTATTAGTGAGCAGTTCCTGCTCCTAATTCCTCACAGCATGGCCTGTATCCTCTATATCCTCCCCCCCACCCCCTGTACATCACAGCACCCTGTGAGGTTGCGGTCACAGAAACACCAGTTTCTGATGCCTTACAGAATAAACTGTCTATACTGTTACTCAGTCAGACGGTGGCAGAGGCTGTGGTACCCCCATTGTAATCAGTCAGATCTGCTGCCTACCTTGTAGGTTAAAGAATCTTCTGCCAAAGAAGACCCAAGCAAAACAGAGATTAGTGAACAGGAAGTTCTGGAAAAGCAGTGGAGAAACGTGAAAGGCACTCTGCAGGCATATCACTTTACAGGTAGGACTTTGTTCTGATCTGATTGGTTCTGAGTTAGTCGGCGAGCAGTAGTATCAGTACTAGACTTGGTTTCTCAGAACTTACTTGCACACACCGCCACACATACACAAGCTGACATGCTGGTTTGTAGGCCTATCTGCCTATAAAATCCACTTCTTTAGACAGTAAAAGATGGGTGGTTGGTGGCTGTCTAGAACTATTTCTTTTCACGATCACTAGCTAGACCCTCTGCTAGAACTTTCCTGCTTGCCTGAGTTATAAGTCATGGTTATAGTTTGAACTTCAGATCTCTGTTTCATCGTAAATAGTAATTTGTTCTTCATCTGTGCCACAGAGAACTGTGGGGAAAACTGGGGATTCACATACACTGTAACTCAGGGAATAAAAAGAATACATAGAGTAAAATTTTCTCATTTTCCCCTCAATTTGATATCTAGGTATCTTCTCACCTCCCCATCCATCCGTAATTTTAACAGTTCAGGCTTGTGTGAACCAGTCAGGGAGGGGCGTATGATACTACTCATTTGAGCAGCCCTGCACACTGTGTCTGTATGCCAAGCCTTAGGCAAGGTTACTGGAACGCCCAGCTGGCGGCCCACCACCTTTGTCTGACTTTTGAGAGGTGCTGCTCACTGTCTGCCTAGGGCTCAGCGGGAAGTTGACGAGTCGTGGAGTCTGCGTGTACTTCAGCACCGCCTTTGAGGGGAACCTACTAGATTCCTACTTTGTGGACCTCGTCATAGCGAAACCACTCCGGATTCATCACCACTCCATCCCAGTCTTCATCCCTTTGGAAAAGATAGCCACAGCACACCTACAGACCGATGTTCAGCGCTTCCTGTTTAGTCTCTGGGAATACCTAAATGCCTACGTGGGAAGGAAGTACCAGGCAGACCAACTTGAGGTATTTGTGTAGGGATTTTTAGGTCTAATTTTATTGCCCATGACAGACTTCAAAGGAGCATGCTTTCTTAAAGAAGAGAGCTGTTTATTTTTGAGACAGAGTTCTTAAATCCTAGCAGTAAATGTGGCCCAGGGAGGTCTTGCCCTTGAGCCATTATACCTGTCACCTCCTC
Source organism: Apodemus sylvaticus (assembly GCF_947179515.1). NCBI lineage: Eukaryota > Metazoa > Chordata > Mammalia > Rodentia > Muridae > Apodemus > Apodemus sylvaticus. Next base: position 113,864,699 of record NC_067477.1, read on the forward strand.
CTAAATGCTGGGATCACAAGTGTGTGCCAGCATAGCTGGTTTTATCTTTAATATATTTATTTTTGGCACGTTTGGAGATTGAAGGCCCTGTGCATGCTGGGAAAGCACTCTGCCGCTAAGCTTCAGCCCCAGCCCTGAGCCAGAAGTCCGTCCATTACCTCTCTTTACTCTGGTTGGTTGTTGGCTAGCTGGTTTAAAATAGGTGTTCACTCTGTAGCCCAGGCTGGCCTGGAAGTTACTGTGATGTCCCAGACACTCTCAGACTCAAGAGCACAGTCTTCCTGCGTTGGCATCAGGGGTGGATACGGGCATGTGTCACCATATCTGGCTTGTCCACTCACTTTCCAGCACTTGTTTCTTACCTACAAGTGGTTTCCCTGTCTTCATTTCCCACCCCTCTCGGTGATGCTGAAGAGGGAGCGTGTCCTGTTACAGGACCACAGTCCTGATGGCGATCCTCACACTTTTATCACAACATGGACAGAGTTTCCATGCTGTTAATTCAGCAGGGATTTTGAATTCTGATGTTATATGTGCAATGCTGTACTGAACATAAGTATAGGTGTCCATTACCACAGAGGACTGGGTAGGTATCCTTTATCTCATCAGTTAAACAAAATGTCTTCCCTTGACCTGTTCCCTGATCATCTACGAGGAGTGCTTCCTGCCAAACTCCTGGTGGCCTTTGTGTCGTTGAGACAAAGTGTTGTGTGGGGTCAGACTGGAGAGATCCCCCCATGCTATACATGCCTCTGGAGCACTAATGACCCTCTCCATCCTCCCCCTGGTAGAGTGACTTCCAAGCTTTCCTCACGGGGCCTTTGCAGAGAAACACCCTGGGCAACTTGCTGTCGTTCACCTATAAAGTGGAACAGAGACGCCAGACCTTCTCCTTCCGGGCCAGGCTGCTGTATGAGGACCTCACAGCAGCTCTTCCCACGGATGTCACTGTGACAAGGCCAGGTACAAGGAACAATGTCTCACTGAAGAATGGCTTGTTCTAATTCAAGCAAATGGGGCTAACATCAAGTAGACCACTTAGAGCCCTTCTGTTCACGTACTAGAAATGTACCAGTTTCTACAGTTTTCCCTTTCCTTTCCCAGATCAGCCAGAACACTTTCATTTTACAATTAATTTTCATGTGCTCACCATCCCCAAGATAGAAAACTAAGGCAGGCCGGGCGGTGATGGCGCACGCCTGTAATCCCAGCACTTGGGAGGCAGAGGCAGGCGGATTTCTAAGTTCAAGACCAGCCTGGTCTACAGAGTGAGTTCCAGGACAGCCAGGGCTACACAGAGAAACCCTGTCTCGAAAACCAAAAAAAAAAAAAAAAAAAAGGCAGAGCCCTGGGATTGTCTGTAATGACGCTAGCATACACGTAGCCCTAGGGTATATTCTGTAGGTGGCAGTTTGTCAGGGCTGGCCAGGAGACTTTGGTTTCTTCTTGCCTAGAGGTACCATGATAATCAGACATGGGCAGTAATTGGGGAGGGGGTTGGGCAGCAGTATTCTTACAATGCCACAAGTTGCACACCCACAGGTTTTAAATTGCTCTAGTCTCTGTCTATATTTTTCTAAGATCCTGTTCTCAGAATTGTTCTGGTAAGGCTTCCTCTCTAGAGCTACAGACAAAAAATAAGAAGTCACATGGGTCCAGAAGAATGGAGCCTGGGTTCTGACTCCCCTAGTCGGACTAATGGGCCTGACAGAATCTCTCTCTTTAGGTGTGGAAGCGTCATCCCCTCACTGGGAACAGCACAGAGCATCCCATGAAATGCTCTTCCGTACCAAGCCCCTGCACCAGGTGTTTGCTTCATTTTCCAAAGAAACTGAAAGGCTGGATTTGAGCCTGGTCTCCTGAAAAACCGTTTGACTATTCCGGACCCATGGGAAGTGAGCGCACTCTTGCTGCCTGCAGTCCTGGACCAGCCAGCAAGAGCTGTTGGCAGAGTGCCTGGGCACCACCATGAGAACAGATACCCACTCGTGGGATGGCAAGGAGCTTGTCCGTATCTGTAGGCACTGGGCAGTCTGGACAGTGCTCCAGAGTGCTGCTTGGTCACGCAGTACAGGCTCCAAAACATCTCTTCCTCCTATAGCTGCCAGTGTTGATTTGATCGTATGCATATATTCTTGCTGGAAATCCGCTAAAATGCGGGTAATTGAAGACCTTTTGTGAGCATCTCTAGCTTTTGTGGGAGCTATAAATCTATGGTGGGCTTGTGGTTAAGAAGAGAAAGTGTTTTTTAGCCTTTGGTTTAGAGCAGCATGTTCTAGTCCACTATTTGGTGGGAGACAGTATTTGTATACTCGGGGGTTCTGTGTTTATATTGTTTCCTGTAACAATTTGGCAGAGAAGAAAATGCATTAAGTCACTTTAAGGAAACATTGTTGGAAATCTGCACAAGGGGCCGGGGAAGCTCCCCATCATGGCTCCCTCCTGCGAGCTCCAGGCATGGCTGCCCTCTTCCCACCTTCTCTCTTTAGCCAAGGGTCTGTGGTGTGCCACATGTGTCGGGCCCTTGACATCTTTAGGCCTGTCTGCTGCTCAGGTTCTTCCTTCACGATGCCTGCCCTTCCTCTGCTAGTCCCCAACAGGATCTTTACTCCACAGGCCCAGCACCTGGGCTTCACTCTAAATTAGCTGCTTCCATATCTAGGCCATGCTCCCCCATGCGTGGAAGGTGAGCCAGCATGGGTCCCCAGTAGAGGTGTGGAATAAAGGCTCATGGTGTGGGGTGAGACGTCTGCGTCACAGTAACAGAATTGCCACAACAGTCCTGTCAAGTTGAGTAAAGCTTTTAATAAAACAGTCCTGTTCTGTATCAACACCTGCAGATTCTCTGTTAAAGCAGTAGCAAAGGCGACTGTAGCAAGAGCTCAGAAGACAAGGCAATAGTGGAAAGTTGGTTTTTGAACAGGTTAAAAATATAAATGTAGAAGATCTGTTTATATATTTTTCTTTCAGAAATAACCTCCCCCCCCTTCCCAACCAGGTGAAAGGAAATATTGCACTTTCTGCTCTCGTGACTAAGGTGACACGGGGGTTCCAGAAGAACCTTTCAAGATTATCAGGAACGTCAGGGTAAGGGCCATTGACCTAACCGGACAGGAGGGAGCAGCCAGGCGCGGAGCCTTCTCGGCCCTGAGCCCAACCCACACTCCCCACCCTACAGGCAGCTCATTCCGCCCGCCTCCACTGGCATCCTGCTCACAGTGGCCATGGCCTCTCTAGGGGTGGAGGGCTGAGCTGGAACAAAGGCTCTGGAGAGACTGCTCCAGTACTATGCCTAAGACCCCTGCTTTGGGGAAGCTACAGGCACACTGAGGAGTAGGAGTAGCCACCTCAGAGCTCACATCCACACAGGAAGGCTGAGGAAATCTGAAACCTAAAGTCTATGGGAATGTGCACTTCAACAACTGGGAACACCAGGACTTGGTCATTTGTCCCTTCCCAAAGCTTCTCTCTGCTTCCAAAAAAAAATCTCTCTTCCAAGGTTGACCACTGTGGAGCCAGAGGCCATTCAGGGGTTGTCCACCACTTGGTGGGGCAGCGTAACAGAGGAGCCATTGGGGAAGGCTGCCGGCTTGTCCTTCCCCTTCAAGAAAAAGGTCAGAAGCTCCCCTTTGCCTTTCACAAAGATGGGACCTCGCCTCACAAACCGGAAGCCATACTCTCGAAGGATGACCTGCGTCTCTTCTACCACCTGCACATGGAGAACAGAGAGACAAAGTTAGGGAAGGGGAGGCCAGGATGGTGGGGTAGAGGGCTTTTGGGCAGTATGTAGATACGGTGTGCGGGCTCCTCCCAGCCCACTTAAGCAGCAGACTACCATTTCATGGCACTGATACAGTCCACGTCAGCTTCGCTGTTAACTTTGTACCAAATGGAGGCTTTTTTTCACCCAAACTTGAATCTTAAATGTTTTGAATGGACCCAAAGCCTTTTCTCCCTCCAGTTAAGACACTAGAGGCCTTGATCCATGTTTCCTTGGCCCTGTGGCCCTGCCAACACTGACCAGGGGCCCGTATATGGCAAAGCACCAGGTTTCTACTCCCTGCATCGAAACATGCTCTGTTCTAGTACTGAACATACCTGGATGTTGCCCATGACCCCTGTGGATTCCATCCTGCTGGCCACGTTGACCGTGTTGCCCCAGATGTCATAGTGTGGCTTCCGGGCTCCAATGACTCCAGCCAGAACTCCTCCTTTGTTCATGCCTAGGGTAGAGGGGGTGGAGCATGGCCACAAGCTAAGCTGTATCAGCTCCTTACAAACTCCCAATTTCTCTCTCATAATGACCACCTGACCCCCGCCCCCCACAAGGCTGCTAATAGGAACTCCTTGTTCCCTGTTAAAAATTCCTTCACAGCTGTCTCTCACTGTAGTGGCCAGCTTCAATGTAACGTTCCTAACACTTCAAACTCCTGTAAATTAGCCCAGAAGTGGTGAAGCTGCTCCTCATACGAGGAGCTGGCACAGACCTTGGGGGAGTCAGGTGCAGAAGGGAGTCAGAACTGCTATTGGAAACAGTAGGAATAGGTCTGTCTTTATACCATCTCATTACTGTAGATGTCTACATGTGGTCACCTCCAGGAGAGCAGACCTAAGGTCATCTGGCTTCCCTACTACTCTGGAGGCCTTTGCCTGTGAAGCCTCCGCTCTGCCGGGTCCCCAGCACTGGCGGTGCCTTTACCTATGCGTAGCATGAAGTTGTTGAATGACTGGTTGTTGATGTTTGTGAGTGTGTCCTTCATGGCTAATGCAAAGTCTGCCAGGTCAGCCAGGTGCTGCCAGCGCTCCTTGTCTGACTTCTCCTCCTGTGTGGAGACATGACGACACTGTCAGAACCAACAGGCCTTGACCGGAACAACCAGGCACAGCATGGACAGTATGGGTGCAAGGGGGCAGGCTGCTGACTTTTTTTTTTTTCTCCCCAAAAGGAATTAGCAATCTCTTTAGGGCCAACATGTCGCCATGCATCTGTCTAGGGAAGGAGACCCTGTCTCAGCTGCCTCCTGTGCGCCGTGTAACTAATGGCGAGGCAGAGCTCTCGCTGCTCTGTTTGAGTCTGGTCCTGGCACTTGGTGGGCACCTCCAGCTCGCTTCACTTAGCCTCAGTTCCGAAAATGGCGGCGTAAAGGGAAGCTAGCCGACGGTTTAAGAACTGTGTTTGCTCGTGAGTCTCCATCAGAGTCCCGCAGCAGGCTCCACAGGTCTACCCAAGCTCAGTGAAAAGGTCAGGCGGCGGTGGCAGCCAGGAGTTTCCACTGACCCAGACAGGCCCACTGGTGCTGCTGGTAGCACTGTGGGAGTGAGCCCTTTGCACAGGAATCCTCATTAACTTCACCTGATTCTCACTTCCCGTGGCCTGCGGCTGCCTGTCTCCTCCTCCTCTGGGCAGAGCTGCCTCTCTAGGCCCCTTGCTAGTTACAGAGTTACCTTGCTGGAGCTTGTAAAGCCATTGGTGTTGACATCCGGTGTGACTCCTGAAGCTGCCATGTAGGTGCTGCCAATAGTTTTGATCTTAGTGATGACCCGGAATTTGGGATTGTCCAGTAGCTGAGGACAGAATTAGTAGAACTAAGGATGAGGAGTGAGTTTGCTATCAAATTTGCCTGTTTATGAGGATCAACAATGCATCCGAGTGACACTCTCCTGTAACGGCTTGCTCATTCCTTGCTACCTTGGCACATACGCCTCAGCCTCCATTACCATAACCATAACACTAAGTTGAGTGACTAGTCTCCTTAGGTGGTGGAAGTCCTAAGGAAGAGTATCCAGTCAGTGTTTAACAGGGGCTTGAGGTAAGGAGAGAAGACAATCCTTAATCCCATAAACTTGCCAGGGCCGTCTCAGGATCCTGCCTCAGCCCCGGGACTCATGAGTTCTGGATGGCTGCAAAAGGCCAGTTACTGTAAAAGACTCAGGTGGAAAATGAGTGGAACTTGTCTGAGATGTGATATAAAAGGGGGACACTCACAGAGTCAAAGTCAGAGATGATCTCGTTGAGGAAGCGGAGACACTCGATACCACCATTGTTGATGCTCTCCTCAGTGTAGAAGTCAGCAAAGTTAGGCAGCGAGGCAAACATGACTCCAATCTCATCATAAGACTGGCTGTACAGCTCCTGAAAAGAGGCAGGGGCAGGCTGGGGCACTACTGCATAAACGCCGAGGACCAGAGCTGAGTGCACAGGAGGTAGAGGCTGGCTCGCAAGCCAGACTTAACAGTGAGCCCTAGGTTCTGCAGGAGACTTCCTCCACATATTGGGGACAAACAGTAAAGGAAAACACCGAGTGTGACAACTTCAGCCTCCATATGAACACATGCACACACGTGTGTACACCACACATATGCTGCCTGGTAGGATGGTGTACTAAGGAATCTTGTCCTCACACATGTGTACTCAACTATTTGAACCCAACTTCAAACGATTAGAATGAGGAGCACTCCTCCATGGCCTCTGCATCTGTTCCTGTCCTGCCTTCCCTTGGTGATGGACTGTTTGCCTGGAAGTGTAAGATGAAATAAACCCTTTCCTCCCCAAGTTGGTTATGGTCATGGTGTTTCATCCCAGTAGCAGAAACCTCTCCAGGAAAGGTCAGTGAAATGATCAACCTTGGTTTGAGAGGGTCTTATTGGCAGAAGGAGCACTCTGGTATTATAATGGGGTCCCAGAGATGCAGCACACCAGTAATGTTCTATAGACGAGACCCTGGGAATATCTCCTGGTTGATGTTTCTGGATAGGTTCGGCCATACTTGGACTTCCAACCCCAGTTATCAAAGGACTCTGACTGGTGGGTGCTCCTTGGCAGAAAGAATAAGTTCCACATGACATCCTCTTACCTCATCTCTCTTCTTGGACCCCAGGAAATGGCGTGCAACATGCTCAGGCAACATGTTGGTGACCAAGGCCTCGTTCCACCGTCGCATCTCGTAGACACGTTCTTTCTGGTCATGGACCTCAATCTTCCACAAGAATAGTGTTCGGGCCAGTTTTTCCACCTACAGACATCAGTTAGGTGAGATGTGTACTCTAAAGCCATCCAATGGTAAGGTTTAGACAGAGGTATTGAATATCATGTATGATACCACTGGATGGAGATAACTAAATGACAGAAGAGCTGAGAGGAGTCCCCAATCAAAATGGCATCCCATAGTAGCATTGAGGACCTGGGCCTCTTGATACAGTAGAGATCCAAGCTGGGGCAGGGGCACAGAGGGCTCTGTCAGAAGTAAGAGGCACCCCCTCTTAGTTCTGCCCCTTTATGAAGTGGCTTGGGGAAGCTGTATTTTCCTGACAAACCACTTGGGGGCATCCAAGGTAACTGTCTTGTATGGATACTTCATCTTTAGTGAACAGAACTTTAGGGCCTTTTCCTTTCTCTCTGACTCCAAGGCTAGTGTATGAGTGACCACGCCCACCCATGCCAGGGTGAGTGCAGAGGCCATGAGCCCTGCCTAGGGAACATTGCCCATCCCGGAGGAGGACAGAGGAAGAAGCAGGGACAGAGCAGAACTGGGGCATCCCCCGTGCCAGGTTAGGTGAAAGAGCTGCTTTTCGTAGGTTCCTGGGCTTCTGAGGTCTGGGATGGCTTGCTGGGAGGCCCTCAGCACAGAAGAGAGTGTGTCACTCACGTGGCGTGAGAAGTAGTAAAAGCTCAGCATCATGACAAACATCATCACAGTCATTGAGTACTTGGAAGGCACCAGGGGCAGCCTGCTGGACAGACAAGAACGTGAAGTGCGCCTCTGCCACCCTCCAGCGGTGCTATTTGCTAGCGCTGTGGGCTTCAGACGCTTCCCCCACCCAGGTTCCTCCTACGGGCCAGGTAGCCCTCCCCTCCCCCAGCATGTGATTAGCCCACTGGACTTGGAGCCAGCCACCAGCTGCCCAGGTGTCAGGCCGGTCACATCAATCTCCTCGGATGCTTAGGGACCCCACTGCAGCATCTGACTCATCCAAGATGTAGTTACACTGTATAGGATTTTGAAGAAGAAACTCCCTAGCAAGACCAGTAGACCAGGCTACAATCTCGCTGTGGTGTCTTTCTAACTTTAGCCATAGTTTTGTGTGGACTTAGAGTTAACTTCCATCACTGTATACAACTCTGCTACATGAAGAGACAATTGTATCTATTACCGCTGATGTCATCTAGGCTTTGTATTATGGATGGCCAGGCTACTAGGGATATTCTGGCATGTCCGCCTTGGGGTATATATATATGTATGTATATATGAACTTTTCTAAGATGTACATAGAAGTGGAGTTTCTGGGCTATGGGTTTTAGATTTTATGTTTAAAATAGGATCTCATGTGTCCCAGGCTGGCCCTGAATTGTTGACCTCCTGCCTCTTCACTGTTTCCAGTTTATGCAGTGTTGGGAACCCAAGGCTTTGTCCATGCTAAGGCAATCATCCTACCAACTGAGCTGTATCTCCAACCCCATAGGTCTATTCCTAATCAAATCCAAATGGCTATAACTATACCAAAACCAAGAGTATATGAGTTAACACCGAACTTAATAGCAGCTTGAAATTTCTGCCAAATTGATAGGGTGTCGTGACAGTTTGTTACGGCTTTAATTTGTGTTTGTGTTTTGTTTTGTTTTGCTTGTCTAAATGCCATTCACTGGTGTCCATTTAAGACTTTTTCCCCTGAAACTCACTCTGTAGACCATGCTAGCATCGAACTCACAGAGATTTGCCTGCCTTTGCTTCTCGAGTGCTGGGATTAAACGTGTATGCCACCATTGCCTAGCCATTTAGACTTATTTTATGAAGGGCACATTCAAATCTCCTACTCTTCCTCCATTAGCACATCTTTAGAAAAAAAAATCTTACCTCAGGGTCTGCTCTAAAACTTTAGGATGCATCTTAGAGAACTTTGATATTCCCAGGGAAGACAGCCTAGGAAAGCTGATCGACACCGGATTCCAGAGAGGAGCGCTAACCTTAGCCTTAATTCCAAGTTGGCCCTCTTTCTTTGTTTCCCTGCCTGTGTGTATCCTGCCAGCCTGTTAACCCAGCTGCCATCCACTTGAGTCTTTCCCGCTCTCTGTGCCCTGCCTTCCATACACACTCTGCTCTCAACTCTCTGTCTCCAACGTAAGAGGAGCCCAGATGGCCAGGTCCTCACTGGACATAGCCTCTGCCCAGCTAATCCACAGAAATACGCAACTCCTTTAGCTGATGTACCTGCAACTGTGTTACAGTTGCCGCCTATGGGACGGGCTATGAAGCAGATGCAGTGACTCTTACCTGTCAGTGCCATTGAGCCCAGGACTGGAAAGTACCTGCATCTTCTCCAAGGCCACCATAGGAGAGCTGTTGAGCAGATGATATAGCACATTCAGGCCACATCTGGATGTAAGATGCTGATACCCCAGCCAAACACTGAGGTGTCCCAAATCTACTCAGCAATATGGAAAGGACCACTCCCAACGGGCTGTGCATGTCTGTGAGAAGCCCTGAATTTTCATGACTCATTATTATTTCTCTGCCGAGCCCAAGGTAGAAAGCTGCCTCAGCTCAGGCACCACGTGGCCTTGAAACAGGAACGGGGTGGGGCACGTGAGAGGAAAGAGAGCACGCACACCCTCCATCAGGCTTATCTTACTCCTTTTCCTGAAAGCGCTTCTGGTCGTATTCATCAAAGACAGGACACCAGGCATACAGGTTGATGGCAGTCACGGCGCCTGTGACGAGCAGCATGAGCGTCAGCTTCACCATGTGGCTGACCTGCACCAGCATGATGGTGGCGATGAGGGACAGCACAGCGACGTAGTTGTAGTACTTGGGGTTCTCCATACAGCCGCCATCCAGCTCTACCCCAGCCGTCACATTGTAAGGTCCCATGTAGTACTGGAGACAGCTAAGCTGGAGGCCAGGACAGTGGGGAGGGGGAGGGGTAAAAGGGAACATCAGTGGCAGGTCATCCGCTACAGCAGTGATCAGCTGGCTCCCTCCACAGGGCCCTCAGAGAGGTGCGAAGGCCAGCAGAGAGTGAGCTTACACGTTAGTGACTGCTATGAAGAGCCGTATCATGATCTCATCAGATGTTCAGAAAAACCACTGAGTATTGTTAGCGCTGCACCTATTCTACAGAAATTCCCCGGACAGTCAGGAGGGGCGAAAGGAGACCCGGGAGCCAGAGTTCCTGGCTCCTGGTCCGACATGCTTTTCTCATCACGCTTGCTGCAAGAGACGCTGTGTGGCCATTCGGAATCTCTGGGGTGACAGCTATTCTGCCACCAGGCCACCCCTACCTTCTGGAGTCTGTTCATCCACCGTCAACATAAAGTGTGTCCATAAGCTAAGCCTTTCTAGATAAGTGGCAGCTCACCCTAGCTTTGGGTAACGACTTGGCATGTGATGCCAGGAGGTACAGGATCCCTGTGCACACATCCAAGGTCCTTGGACCTGGGTACCAACTTTAAATGTCTCATGAGATCAGGGGCATCATTCTGCAGGGTGGACACCATGCAACCCACAGACTTCCTGCACTCTGGAGTTTTCCTCGACCAGGTAGGTGTCCAGTTACAGCTCTACAACTTTTCACTTCTAGTACTTCCAGAATAAGTCTCTAGGCTGATTTTCCCCCATGCCTAAATTGTTAAATTACAGCATGTACTATACAACATTCTTGGGGTTTTTTGTTTTGTTTTGTTTTGTTTTGTTTGTTTTTTGTTTTTTGTTTTTTCCAGACAAGGTTTCTCTGTGTAGTCCTGACTGTCCTGGAACTTACTCTGTAGACCAGGCTGGCCTCAAACTCAGAAGTCCGCCTGCCTCTGCCTCCCAAGTGCTGGGATTACAGGCGTGCGCCACCACCACACAGCAACTATACAACATGCTTAACAGGACTTAGGAGAATGCATTTGGTATGCCCAAATTAGAACAGTGTGTATCGACTGGTGGGAATAGTGACCTTCCCTGTCGCCTCTCCCTCACAGAGCATCTGGCTGCCCTCTCATGGAACCCTGGCTCTCCATGATCTGAGCAGAACAGAAAATGGCCTCCCCAGAGATCTCCTGGGCTCTGTGACACTGTGTCCCTGCTCAGCCACCTAGGAATGTAGGAGGGCTACCTGATGAAATGGGCCCACCACCTCAGCCCAGAGGATCCCAACACAGTTTTATTCAAGGAATACAACTCGTAAGTGCTTGTTAAACCTTGTGATGGGGGAGGACATCTCAGGCGTGTACGTGTACATATACAAAATGCATGTACTTTTGGAAGCTAGAATAATCTCCTGTGTCAATCTATCAGTGACATCTGCTTTGTTTGTTTTTGAGACTTCTCCCTTGAACCCAGTACAAGTCAATAAATAAGTTTGTTAGCCAGTGAATCCCAGAGATCCTAGTGTCTTTGCCTCCCATCACTAGACTATAAGCATCCACCACCATGCCTGGCTTTTTCACATGCATTCTGGGAAAGAAACTCAGGTCCCAATCAGTTTACCAATTGAGCTCCCCATCCTCTAAAACTGCTTCAACTTTTGACTGTTACTATGTGACCTAAAGCAAGCAAACAAACCTTTCTGAACTTTAATCCCTAGATGTGAGACCACAGATGTTGGTGCACCTAGCTGTGGATCAGGCACACCGGACGGTGGGAGGGAAGGGGCTATGAAGAACTCAGTCAACCTTACAAGTTTTCTGAATAACTGCAGGAAGATCCTCTCCACCTAACTGGGATGTCCAGTATCGGATTCATCTACCTGAATGTACGCTGGCAGAGGAACGCACTGGCAAGCTGATGGCATACAGCCCCTCTCCCTGGGTTTATGCCCCCTTCAACAAGGAAGCAAAAGCTCACCATGTCCACAACATTGGCCATAACCAGAATGAAGATGGCTAACATGGCCCAGGTGTTCCTTGCCCAGCGGGTCCGGTCAATCCAAGACGAGAAGGCCACGAGCTTCTTAGGAAATGACTAGGGGAAAAAAACAAGAACTGATTTCAAAGGACTGAGCCTCCACCTGGATGTCCTGAAGATAGGACTGCTCATGGCTGTATGTCCTAAGGATATGACTGCTTATGACTGACCGTTCCCATGCTCTGGTTCCAGAAATCTAAAAGGCCATGCTTTGTCTGTGGGTCCCCAAAATTGACAGGGAGAAAGTATAAGTGCAAGTCCTTGAGGTAGTATACAGCCCTAGGCCTTCAGGTCAGACCTCCTGGCTAGGCAGACACTTCCAGAATGTGTAGGCAGCCCCAGAAGCGAGGTCAGAGCAGGGAGCAGCATTCAGGGCTAGCCATCTGCCTAGCTGCCTTCTTCTTCCTTTTCTAGATCAATACACCTAACTCCCAGGTCACCCAGCAAGCAGCCTTTTGGACTGATTTTCCTAAGACTGCTTTTCCCTTGTTATTCTGATCAAAAAGTTCCTGGCATATGAGTGCCTCCAGAACTCTCAATCTGGCTTTTAAGGTCTTTCACACAATTGAAGCCAACCCAGTCTTCCAGTTGGATTTGCGCTTCACTGCCTTATATGTATGTGTTTACTCATGGTACACAGGATCCCATGTCACAGAAGGGATGAATGGGGAAGGGGGAGGGGGGTGGATAGATGGATGGATGGATGGACAGACGGACTGATGAATGGGTAAATGGATGGATGAATGAATGGATGGATGGACGGACTGATGGATGGGTGGATGGATGGATGGATGGATGGGTGGGTGGATAGACAAACTGATGGATGGATGGACGGACGGACAGACAGATGGATGGCTGGATGGATGAACTGATGGATGGATGGATGAACTGATGGGTGGATAGAAGGATGGATGGATGGATGGATAGATGAATGGATGGGCGGACTGATGGATGGACAGATGAACGGACGAATGGATGGATGGACGGACGGACGGATGGATGGATGAACTGATGGATGGATGGATGGATGGATAGGTGGATGGATGGATAGGGGAATGGATGGATGGGTGGATAGATGGAGGGATGGAGGGATGGATGGACGGACTAATGGCTGGATGGATGGACAGATGGATGCCTATTGACACCCACAGACAAGTCTAGCAGGGCTTGACCAGAAGCCCAACTCCTATCATTTACACAGAGTACCACTCTAGAGACTAGAAGGTTCCAGGCTCAACTGGGAAACACCTCTTACCCTGGGGAAGATGGCAGCCATCGAGCAGATGGTCAGGATCAAGAGCAGAACCTCTCCAACCACAAAGGTCACGTAGTTTGTCATCAGCCTATGGCACAGAGAAGGTGACTGGGTAGCACGGAGGTCAGCTGGGCACAAGCTGATGACTGCCAGCTTCTCTTTGACACCAGGCAACTGCTGTTACTGTCTCAGCAGAACAAGATGACAGGCCCTGGCAGCAAGGAATGCCAACAAAGGGCTGGGAATGCCACCCTCGAGCTGCTAGCTGTCCACTGGGACTTTCCCGGAGGAGAGGAGGGTCATCGATGCCCTGAAAATAGCCCAGGAACAGCCTGGGAAAGGGTTCTTAGGAATGAGCATCAGCCCTGTAGCTGGGGTCAGAACAGAACAGAACACAGGCGTGCCGAGGGCTGGTGAAGTGGCCTCTGACTGCGCACAGCACACTGAAATGAGGCTTTTCCACATCCATTTCTTCCCCTCCACTCTGGGAACTCCGTCTGCTCCAGGTCCTTCTCATTCTTACATGGAGAAAGAACACTCTTGCCAAGGGCCCCCAGAAACTTAGGTTGCCAATCCAGTATCCGACTCAGGGTCACCTCTTACATCTTCTCACTTGGTTTGGGGGATCTTTTTGGTCTCTGGTTTTGTTGCCACACAGTGGCCTTAAAGGGCTTCTCCTCCTACTCACTCACTCACCCACTCACCCACTCACCCACCCACTCACCCACTCACCCACTCACCCACCCACCCACCCACCCACCCACTCACTCACTCACTCACTCACTCACTCACTCACTCACTCACCCACCCACCCTTAGTGACCTCACTGAGCCTCATGCTCCCAAGTGTGCTCTGTGGGGGTGGCTCTCAGCACTGCTCCTCCAGCCTACCTCTCCCTGAGCCCCGGACTGTGTAACTCAGCTGCCTCATGGGCAGTGCCACACAGGCGACTCACTCTAGACCGCTACGGCTCAAAAGCCCCTCCAATATTCTCTACCTTGGATAAAAGGGATCTGGCTCTACCTTTTCATACTCCAGAACTCTTGCCAGTGACTCTTGCCATCTTGGTCTTCAGAATCCAGCCAATCCAGACATCAATAAAACTCAAGAGTCTGGCCCCTCATCCTCGCCTTCTCTAACTCTGCCTGGCCCACGTCACCATCGGCTTACCTCAGTCACTGTCATCTCTTAGCCTGGCCTCAGCCTCCACTCTCGCTCACTAACATCCTCTGACACACCCAGAGGGTCCCCTTCTCAAATCTGTGCCCACCTTGTATCTTTCTGCCAGCCTCTGCGTCCAAGAGTATGACCTGTGCCAGCTCTCTACCCTAACTCCTGTCATTTCCCATGCCACCCCAGCTCCCAGCACGGTCCCCTCATTATGCTTGGCCCACTGCTGCCTCTATGCCTGCCTGAGGCGAGCATCCCCAGACGCACCCGCCAGCCCTTCAGGACTGTAAAATACCACCTTGTGAGCGAGGTCTGCTCTGACCAGTCTACAGAAGCCTCCGAACCCTGCCAGACCCCCTTTGCCCTTCTCTGCTTTCCCCACACTCCTCACTACCACACACACACTGCCCTGTGTAAATGTTCATGCCCTTCCCATCACCACCCTGCCCCGGGAGATGATGTAAGCTTCACAACAGCTTGTTCTCTGCTACATCCCCAGGCCCAAGCCAGCAGTTATAAACCGAATGGCTCTAATTTCACAGCAGTCTTGAGAGTCATACAGGGTGGGTATCCTCACTTAGCAAATGAACACACTGGTGCCCAGGGTGCCTTCAGGGACCTGCCACTGTCCTGCCTGCAGAGCCTCAGATGGCAGCCAAGTCCCAAGGGTTCTGGCAGCTCCTCCAACTAAGCTAAGCAGAGCTCCAAGATCTGTCATGGAGGACTCTGTGCAGAGGGGAGATGCCCGCTGGTCCCCGGAGGCTGGGACGGGGATAATTAACCTTCAGGTAGGGCTTGCACAGCTGAGCCAATTCTGGAAGGACCTGCCACTGACGTCGGTTTGTGTCTAGAGCCTAGAATCTAGTTTTACAAAGATGAACCAAGAGTCAGCGTGACTCTGTGACTAGAGGTGACGCTGTGACTAGAGGTGTGGCCATATACCCACTCTTCTCCCTAGAGCCTCTCTAGCAGCCACCTAGCCGTGTCTCCATCCTCTTGGATGGGTCTGTCACCAGCCTTCCCGCCCCTGCTGCGATCCCATTCCGGTTGATGTTGCTATGGAATCCAGGTGGGGGTCAGGGAGAGCAGCAAGGAACCCAAACAAGGCGAGAGGCCCCTGCCCCTCACACTGCTGCCACCCATCCCCGATCCCTCTCCTGGCCTATCAGCCCCACCCTGGTCCTCCTCACCAGGGGTCAATGAGGATCTCCACCATGGCCGTGCAGAAAAGGACCACACAGGAGCAGCTGAAGGCTGCCCCGCTCTGCTTCTCCTTCTCCACCGAGTAGCGCGTTTCCATCTCTGGGTCCATGAACCTCATGGTCAGGAGGAAGGTGTTTCTCTTCTTTACCCTGCCACAGAGACAAGCCCCTGTGACCCACATGTCACACCTCCCATGACTGCTGGGATGGGGCCCAGTTTCAGACACCCCGCCCGTCCCCTGCACTGAGTGTAAGCCAGCGAGGGGCGGCAGCCACTTACACCTGGGCGGACTCGCGCTCCAGAAGGGCCTCGTTGAGCAGCTGGTTCAGTTCATGCTCATCCTCAGAGGCATCAACCACCCTGTCGGCCAGATCCTGGAGGCGCAGCCTGCGTCGGGGGTTGGGGAACGAGGGGTTGTCAGCCTGTAAGCCAGGGAGGTGGAGTCAGTGGGGAAGACAGGACAGGTGGGGAGGGGTGGGAAAGACTAGTGAAGAACAGGGGTCACACTTTCTTTCCCTGGTTCCACCCTGCCATCGGCTCCTTGGTCCCCTAACAGAAGCTCTACAGTGGCTGTCCACAGATGCAGGTGCCATGGGAACAGCAGCCCGGGTCTCGCATGGGCCTGCTGCCCCTCTTCTCAGAAGAAGCCTTCCATACAGATGACTTTGGGATCATATAATCCCAGCCCAGAGGAGGCATCCACCACCACTTTATGCCCCATCAGAAAGAGAAGCAGCAAGTTCAAAATGGAAGGCAGGATTGTATCACACAGCCATCAGCCCAAGGGACGACTGCCCAGACCCACCAGCGCTGTGAGAGTCTGAAAGGCATCTGAAGCTAGGGCTGGGACACCCGGGTTTGAGGCTCAGCATTCCTGCTGGCTGCTTGATCCCAGACCAGTTTTTCCTTCCCATAATATGTTGTGGGTGGCCTGCGCTGGCACCAAGGGCCTAAGTTAGATATGGAGGACTCCCACTGAAGGTGAGGGCTGAAGAGTCACCGGCTTCTAAAGCCATGTCTGAGGCAAACTGTACCGTTTATGAGTCCACTTCCTATGAAGACAAAAAAACCCAATCTTTGCTTTTATTTTATGTGCACTGGTGTGTTGTCTGCATGTATGTCTGTGTGAGGGTGTCAGAAACCCCAGAACTGGAGTTACAGACAGGTATGAGCTGCCATGTAGGATCTGGGACTTGAACCCAGGTGCTCTGCAAGAGAAGTCAGTGCTCTAAACCACTGAGCCATTCCTTCAGCCCTGAGAAAATTATTCTAAAGAGAAGCGGCTGGATGGATGCGTGAAGACAAGCCAGCTTCCGTGAATCTGTCTACTTTCCTCGGCATCCGAAGACTTAGGGGCAGCTCCTGTGTCCTTTCACAGAGATGTGGCAGACACCAGCTTCCAGCCACCAGACCCTGAAGGCAGATAGCACCTTTATCAGTGGGCATGTTTGACAGGTTTCTTAGTAAAGGAAGACTCAAAGCTGACTCCTCATCCTTTGGGCAGCAGAGCAGCCCTTATTTCCAGGTCTTCGATGTATAGAACTCTTGGGTCATGAGAAGGGCCCGTCTAGATACAAACTCTCACTCCCAATAAGCTCCCAGCCTGCAGAATCCTCACACCTTGAGCAGCCTGGGCTACTCCAGCTAGAAGATGCTTCACAGCCTTTGGGGGCCTTAGGCTCCCTTCTCCCACGCAATTGCATTTGCCCCTGCTGAAAAGGAACAGAACCTGAGCTGGCAGCCAGTTCCCTCCTCCGGCTACAGCAGCCTATCGCTCCCCACGCCTGCCTGCCTGAACCCACACCCACCTGGGCCTCCTGTTCTTCAGCCTCCTCAGATGTGGAGCCGCTGGCATGGGCACTCCCATTGGGCTCCTTGGTCTCGATAAGGGCAGGGGAGCTGGGTTTGGAGGATGTCGGCGCTCCGTTCGGCAGGGCCTGTGGCAGGCAGATGAGAGTGCTCCTGAGGACCACGAGCCACGGCCTGCTACTTACCCCGGCCTGCGGCTGTTCTATTATTGATCCAGAAACTTCCTCCTACATTTATGGAAGTCTTGCGGACACAGAAGTTTCATCGGTTTGTCCTCTACGACGTTCATGTTTTAAATCCTGTCATTTTCTAGTATTCATTGCTACTAAGAATAGTTTTCGAAACAGAGATAGGACGCGATTGCTCCAACTCCTATTTCTAAGACACCGACTGATGGCAGTGCCCTGAGGTCTCTATCGGGTGGGGGCCTTGTCAAGTGAATAACCCCACAAACCTCAGATTAGTGAGTCAGACACTGTAAAGGGAAACAGTTTGCTCACCCAATTAATGCGCCTGTTGAGCCCTGATTTCTCCTAACCCACATTCTCATGGGGAAGGGCAGACAATAGCAAAATAGGTAAGAGAAGAAAAGGCAGTCACAAGAAAATGGGAGGAAGAAGGAGGATCACGGGGGTTGCTGGGGAATCCAGTCATAAAGAGGGTCAATCAGGGGAGGGTCTCCGTGAAGATACCATTTCAGAACAGATGTCAAGGAACATCAAGAAAGGGATGAGAATTATAGGAAAAATGAACGACTAGCAGCAGGCTGTGCCCTGAGCACGTGAGCGGCAGCGAGAGGCCAGCAGTGCTGGAGCAGGGTAAGCAGGGAGACCGTGGCAGACGTGTGCAGGGACCAGGCCAGCGCAGGCCCCAGGACAGCCGGACTGCGTTTGTACTGGCCTTCCTCATTTCTGCTGGAAAACCTCCCTGGCCCTGGCTCTCCTCTTCCGATGCCAGCCCCGACTCACTGCAGCTCCCTCCCTTGGTGCCCATATCACTACTGTAGCTCAGCCACTCCCACACTTCTGGTGGCTCTCCCTTCTGGCTGCTGTCTTGGGACATACTACAGACCTCTTAACTCCAGCTTGCCACACTTGACACTGTTGTCCCCCAGAATTGGTCTCAGAAAGAAGCTACGGCCCGACCGAGTGGCATGGGACTCAAGTATTTCTCATGCCACCCTTCTCTTGTTATGGTCAACCGGGCCGACCGTCCTATGACCACTCTGATAATGTGGTTGATTTTTTGACACAGGATCTTGCTATACAGCCCAGGCTGGCCTTGAACTTGCTTAACAGTCTAAGCCGATCCAGAAGTTGCTGTATAGCCTAAGCTGGCTTTGAAGTCCTGCCTTAGCCTTCCGTGTGCTAGAATTTTAGGCTCGTGCCACCACATCACACCTAACTGATCTTCTCTAAATCCCTTTCATTCCTCCTCGTTGAGAAGGAATTGGACTGAGATTGGACGGCAGACTCACCGAGCCGTTGAGGCCATTTTGAGCTGTTTTCTTCACCTCTGGCTTGGAGGCAATGATGAGGTAGGTTTCGATGCCCTTCTCATCTAGGTAGTCGCAGCGACTGCCCCCATCACCAGGCTCTACATCAAACTCCCCCTTCAGGCAGTCCATGGTGCTCTGGGAAATGTGTACACGCCTGCAGCACAGAGAGAGACCCTGAGCATAGCCCGGAGGTAGCCCTTGCCTGCCCCAGAGACAGAGGGCAGACCACACGGCACTGACTGCTGCTGGGACAAGTGACTCCAGGGTATACACGGTAGGGACCAAGGGAGCAGACCTGCTGTTGGCTAACTATATGGACAGCATGGAACCCAGTGCACTGAGCTTCAGTTCCAGAGGCTGTTGAATTCTTAAGAACAGGAATGTACTTTTCCTTCCTGGTTGCTAAGACATCAGATGAGGGGCTAGAAAGATGGCTCAGCAGTTAAGAGCACTTTCTGCTCTTCCAGAGGACCAGAGTTTGGTTCCCAGTACCTACATCTGGCAGTTCACAACCACCTATAACTCCAACTCCAGAGGACCCATTGCCTCTGGTCTCTGCAGGTACCTGTACAACATGTGTGCACACCCACATACAGATACATATACCTACACATATGTGAAAATAATAAAAATAAACCTTTTTTTTTTTCCGAGACAGGGTTTCTCTGTGTAGTCCTGGCTGTCCTAGAACTCACTGTATAGACCAGGCTGGCCTAGAACTCAGAAATCTGCCTGCCTCTGCCTTCCAGAGTGCTAGGATTACAGGTGTGCGCCACCACTGCCCGGCAAAAATAAACCTTTTAAGTATCAAATAAGCCACCAAACTTCAGTACCAGCTCTGAATGCTAACTTCTAGAATTAGATTCTCTCTACCTTGTCTCCCCTGCTGCCAAGGGGACTAAAAGCCACATCGTCACTAAGGAAGTGCCTCTAATGAGGCCCCAAAGGCAGGAAAGATGGGCCAGGCCTCCTGCATCCTGCCCAGAGACAGGCACCTGTCTCCCGGCCACAGCTGGGTATGCAGGTGTGCTGCTTGATTTTTGTATGTTTGTTTGGTCAACTCCACATAACCTAGAGTCACCCAGAGATAAGGAATTTCAGTTGAGCAACTGCCCAGATCCTACTGACCTGTGACCATGTCTGAAAGAAATTATCTTGACTGATGACTGATGTGGGAGGGTCCAGCCCACTGTGGGCGGCACCGTTCCTACGCAGGTAGCTCTGAACTGTACGAGAAAACTAGCTGACAGGGAGAAGAGATTGAGGTAGTAAACTTCCATGGTTTCTGCTTCAATTCCTTCTCTGACTTCCCTTAGTGATAAACTGGAAGTATAAGCCAAATAAATCCTTTCTTCCACATGTTGACTTTGGGCAGAGTTTTGAATATAGGAACAAGAATAAAGCTACAACACAGGAACAGAAGGTAGGAACACTGCTCCTGGGAGGAATGGGGTTTTTGGACCCTTTGTCCCTCATTATGGCCACAGCTCTGAGAGTGGATGGGATAGTCGCCCTCCCTTGGTCCTTATTGGTCCCCATTGGAAAGAGTACTCACCCTGGGATGCCACCAGCCTCCATCTTGTTTGCCACGGTGACATCAGTAGACCACACATCATACTGCCAGCGCTTCTGGCCCAGGACACCCCCTAGCACAGTGCCTGTGTGCACCCCCACACGCATGTCCACTCCGGTCTTGGTCTTCTCCCGCACATACCTGCCGGGCACAGAGAGGCGATACTGGGTAAAGAATGCCATCGTGAGGTGCCCAGCAGGTGGAATCCTCCTCCACACTGAGGACCTAGCATGCCCTCTCTGGCTTTCTGCCTGAGCTAAGTAGCTTACACTGGGGTTCCTGGATACTAGCGTCCAGATTCAATGATGACAGGCATGGGGGACACAGAAACTTCTCTCAGAGGACCTCCTATTTCTCTCTTCCATCCCTCATTCATTCATAAAGTTAATACTTCACTGAATGCATGTCTGGTGTGCTCTGCATGCGGCAGACACAGCCAGCTCCTTGCCTGAGAACTCCAGGAGTGACAAACACAAAATTCGGAGAGTTGCTTGTCAGGTCTAAAAGAAACTCAAGACGGCTAACTGTGGTTCCTATTAGCATACCAAAGTGCGCGATGGCTTCCATGTCCTCTCAGCGTCGTGCATCTCTCTTACAGAATCCAGGCCAGCACCTGGGTTCTCACCCCACCCCATCCTCAACCTCCAGCTCATGGCTTCCCCTCCCCTGGCTTCCTTCCCATTACTATATAACACTATGCTATGGCCGTGCACTCTCTTGTCCCCTCCCCCTCGTCTCCCTCTCTTCCTTTCTTGCTCCCCGCTCTGCCCCCATGGCTAACTGCAGTCTGCTGGCCGCCTACCATGTACTGCTTTCTCTCCCTCCCTGAACTCTTCCCGATGCCTCTGTCCCTCATATCTACAATGAAAACCTTCCCCTCAAACCTGCCTTAGAGCAGTCCTGTTCTCAGTTTATATTTGCCTGCTGGGTTGGGAGGGAGGCTGAGCCTTTTACTCCTAACCTACTGGCTCTGGAGGAAGAAGGCAGGGGACATGAGAGGGGCTTCAAGCAGGCAGAGGGTAAGAACTCACAGCTGCCCAGAGATGGGATGCGTGGCTATCCCAGGCTCTGACCTGAGGGGAGAAGCCTCCTGGAAACTCTCTCCTCCATGGTTCCCCAAACTACCACACATGGAGTCTAACTGAGGGCCGCCTTTCCAGAGCCTTCCAGGCCCATGTGGAGCAGTGATGTGGCGTGGACGGAGTGAGAGGAAGTGAGTTCACTGCCCGAAAGCCCACGGGTAGAAGCAGAGCCTAGGCCGGAACAGAGGTTCGTATCCCACAGCACCTGGCACCACCCCTCCCCCACAGCATGCGCCCTCAAAGTCCCTTAACTGTAACACGGAGGACAAGCTCTGAGCTGATCTGTTTGGGGAGGGAGATTGTAATGACAAACAGAAAGAGAAAAAAAAAAGGGAGACGTCCACCAGTGACAGTGGCCATTTCAAACTCCAGCTTCCAGCCCCCCCCCCAAAAAAAAACAATCAACCAAACGAACAAACAGATCCTCCATGGTATTGGCCACCTGGCCACCTCAGCCTCCCAGAGGGACCCACTTACGAGATGGCCTCTACCATGGCAAGCCCCATTAGGATGGAGCACACGGCGTGGTCCTCCCGGTAGTCAGGCAGGCCACAGATGCAGTAGTAACAGTCACCTAGGATCTTGATCCTCAGCTGGTGGTATTTCTGAAAGGGCAAAGCATGGTCTGTGCCTCTGGCCCCCGGCCCTGGAGGAAAGGCACAGCAGGTGCAAGAAGGCCAGGGAGGGACAGCCTGGGAGGCGGAGGGTTGGCGACCCCGGGAGCAGGAGCGGGCACATCTGGGACTTACGGCCGCCAGCTTGTCAAAGCGGGCGAAGAGCTCGTTGAGTAACTTCACGAGCTCCTGGGCGCTGCAAGCAGAGGAGAGCTGGGTGAAGCCCACGATATCTGCAAACAGGATGCTGCAAAAGGACAGGGCCGTAGGCAGTGAGACTCCAGACAATGACTCACCACCCACTCCTGCCAGCACGAGACTCAACTCTAACCAGGGAGACCCCGGCGGAGCTTGGACTAGGACACTCATCCTCTGCAAAGGCCCCGCCTGCTGACCCCTACCCCTCAGCCTTCTGACTCCCTCCAGCCCCAGCCTCAGAGGGTCAGGTGGCTGCCAGGAGCTCTCTTCTGGGTGATATTTATTCAAGCACAGGTAAGACCAGGCAGGTGATACCCGTTTTCACCCTGCTGTCTATTGCTACGCTCCTCCCACTTGGTTCTGGGGAACCAAGGTGTACCAGGGGGACAAGGATGGCCTTGCCTCTAGTCCTAGGGAAAACCAGGTCCCACAATACTCGGTAGATCCCATGAAGCAGTGTGCCTCCCTGGCCCGGCCTGCTGTCAGGGCCCAGGCCCTGTCCGCCATCATACCTGACGTTCTCATGGCGGTACATGTACATGGTGTTGAACTGCTGCTGGTCCTTCTGACTCTCGTCTTTCTTCATGTCCTTCAACATCTCGTCGGCCACGTGCTTCGGCAGGATGGAAAGCATAAGGTTTTCCTGTGAGGAGAAGCACGGGATTGGAGGAAAACGGCCTGCACTCCTAACAAGGCCAAGTTCAGACACTTCTGGAAGCGATGTCGTCCAGGAACTACACAGCCTTGCGCGTAGGCCCCAACGCCTGTATGGCGGCAGCCAAAGACCAGGCTGGGTGCTTTCTTACCCCACAAGGCTCAGCGTCATGGCAGACCTGCACATCAACTGACAGGCCCAGGAAGTGCCACAGAGGAACAACATACTCCTCTTTCTATAAGAAGTGTGACCTTTCCTGTGTCCGACACACTACAGTCCCTCAATGCGGGGTCGTCTTCAAGTCTCCCACAGCACCTTCATAGCACTTACCAATTCAGACTCAACCTGACTGAAGTCCTGTGACACATAAGGAAATCCCAGAGTCAGCAAGAACTCTACCTGCGCCTAGGGTCTCCTGAGGACACAGGTCAGAATTGCATCGCGGTGTGACATTGTGGCCCACCACTGAGAACATGGAGGCAGCTTGCTGAGAATGAAGCCTGTGGAGACCCCCAAAGCAGGCAGGAGAACACCATGTGAGGAAGGGATCAAAACCCACCATGTGAGTCAGCAGGTACCCAGGGGCCTTCCCAGAAAACTCAGGCAGAGTTGAGTCTTGGAGGCAGATAAACAAAGGCCTTCCTGAGAGAACAAACTGTGTATCCAAAGCAGGCACACAAGAAAAGTCCTCCAGGGCTTAAGGGCCTAAAAGCATCTCAGTGGCAGTAGAAACAGAAACCCTGCTCAAGTACTAACTAGGCGGAGATCAAGAATCAGCACCCTGGCCTGTGGGCCAGATGTGTTTGCTGTCTGCTTTCATAAGGTTTTATTGGCACCCAGCCAGGCTCGCTTGTTTACACATTGTTTCCGACGGCTTTCACACTCCAACAAGAGTTGAGCAGTTATGACAAAGACCATATGGCTGGCAAAGCCAGAAATATTTGCACTCTAACTCTTTCCAGAAAAAAAAACAAAACAAAAAAAAAACTGTGGCTTGGACATCTGAGGAGATGGCGCCAGTGCTCCAAATACAGAACCATAGAGGAAAACCAGATGTGAGGGAAAGTCAGGAGCGTGGCCATACACGTGCCTGGGCGGAGCAGTCCCACAAGGCGTCCATGAAGGACATCCTACACTCAGCGCTTAGGAGAGGCCTCGAGGCCACACCAGGTGCTCTGGAAATCATGGCAACACATGGGTCAGACTGGGTGGAAGGGAAAGGAGACAGCAGACCTGAATGAAGTATTGCCCTGGGGGGAGGGGAGGGACACAGGACCCCCCAGGGGTACAGAGCAGGAATTAGAGGAATGCAAAATGCTGTCTCCATCATCCCAGACGGTTGACGGTGGTGAAGGTTTGTGAAGGTCAAAGGGCAAGAGAACCTTAGAGACTGGGCAAGGGCGATGTAGCTAGGCTGTAAAGTAGGCCAGGCCAGGTTGAGAGAAGTGGGGGGAAGGCTGTAGAAAAGAAGAGAGGTGATAAACCTACAGGCTTAGCACCCAGGCAACAGAGTGACAGAGCAGATCCTCATGACCAGGCCACAGTACTCCTCAGGAGCTCAGTCACCAGCCCGACTCTCGTGAGTCACCCTCATTGCAGGATGGCTGGTGCCTGACTCTAGCCTGAAGTGCTAGCGGCTGCCTCACTATTTGTCCCTTCCCCCGTGGTACGAACCTCGAGACTGGCATCGTTACAGTGCAGGAATGAGAAGGCACACACATAACCCCAGTGCGCCCTACCCTAGCTCCACCGGCGCCCAGGAAGCAGCAGAGAGCCCCAGGGCCCTGCAGCCTCGCAGAGCAAGTGAGACTCGGGCAGCCCTGGCACTTGGTATCCCCAAGCTCCCGCCACTGAGGTGAAGTCAGAAGTCTGATAATAAATAAATAAATAAATAAATAAATAAATAAATAAATAACCAGAGCCAAGGCCCTGCTAGCCTCTAGGGCAGCCCAAAGAAAGCCCATTGGAGTCCAGAGTAGCAGAAGCTGGGAATTCTGAAAGAGGCGGAGAGGAGGCAGATGGGGATAGGGCTTTCGACTGAACATTGCGAGGCCCTGGCCTACATGGAGTGGGATATATGTAATTGCCCTTGTAAACTAAAATCCACAGGGGTAGGAGCAGGCAGGGCGAGAACATAACTCTATATTCCCAGTGTGATATCAGACGAGTCACCAACGATCCCCAGGGCCTTGTTTCCTAGTTGGCAAATCGGGACTAAGTGGCTCATTAGCTAGAAGCACTCAGAACAGTGCCTGGCCCTCAGGAAGTGCTCAGTATATCCTAGCTGTCCTATGTCACTCACGGCCAAGTATGGCTGAGGGAGCTGGGACCTCAACAAGGTGTGGCCCCATCTTCCTCTAGGCTTCCAGGGTGGTCATGGAGGTGGATAGCCTAGTGTCAGCAGAAGAGCTTCCAGTTCCTCAGCCAGGCTGCGTGGGGTAATGAAAACACACAAATAAGCGCCCTCCCATTCTCCTCAACCTTCCAACTCTCCTGACCCTCCACCACCTGACACATGCGCACATGAACCCACACCGCCAACGTGCACACTGGTGCTAAGTGACAGAGGCTCGGACAGGGAGCGGTCTGTCCCATGTGTGCAGAGCTCAGGTGTAGGAAGGTCACAGCACTGAGCTAATCTTGCTAGCCTGTGGGTCACAACCCCAGCCTCCTGACTCCACTCAGTTGATCCTTCTGTCCCTCTCCAACTGCCTCAGAGCTCGGGGGACACAGCAAAACCCTTTTGGGGCCCCTAAGGACCTAAAGGGTACCACAGTCCAGTCTAGCCCTGGGAGATTCATATGTTCCTAATCACATCCCGACTGCTCTTTAAATACTGCCTTCTCCTAGCTGGGTCTGGACCCTCAAGTGTCGGCATGACTACGTCAGCAGGAACTTAAGATGAGGGTGGCTCTGGAGACCAAAACAAAAGCTTCAGAAATCACCTATCTGCGGAGGCCATTGGTTTCTTCTGGGATGAGATGGTCAGGGATGTCCATTCATCCACCCTTCCTTCCTTCCTTCCTTCCTTCCTTCCTTCCTTCCTTCCTTCCTTCCTTCCTTCCTTTCTTCCTTCCTTCTGGTTTTGTACTATGTATTTCTTTAACAACGTTGATGAATGTCTCAGAAGGTGTGAAGGCAGAGGCAATAAATAATCACCAGTTATCTTAAAGATAACAAGGCTGTGGCTGTAAACCAAGGCCACCAGTTTACTTGTGTGATATGTAGAACTCTCGGTCTCAAAGGCTTGCTTCCCCGGGCCTGCTCAGCTGCCTTCCTTATTCAACCGGGGCCCTCTGCCCAGGTGTGGCACCAGCCAGAGTGGGCTGGGACCTCACATGTCAATGGGCATTCAGGAAAGTGCCCCACAGCTGGGCTTGGCAGTGCGTGCCTTTGAGGTTAGCATCTGGGGGTGGCTGTGGTAGACACAGGCAGGGGATCTCTTCATGCTTGAGACCAGCCTAATCCATAGTTAGTTCTAAGATAGACAGAGCTATGTAAAGAGATCCTATTTAAAAAACAAAGCAAAACAAAAAGCCCATAGCCATGGCCAAGAGCAATTCTGGGAACAAGAGCAATTCTTAGGTGTGACTGGGAGTCCCTCTGCCCAGGTGTGTCTGGGTTTGTATCAAGCTGATAAAAGCTGTGACATGGAGTCTCTCAGTAACTGTGTGCTGTGTTTGTCAGGAAGTCACCAAGAGGCAGGGAAGTTCTGTGGAAATTCACTGTTAGTAGTTCTTCCTTCCCTGGGAATCTTCCCTTTTTCACGATGGTTTTATAACAGGACCTTCAGGACTGGGTCAGCAAATGGTCACCTCTGCTCGTGAGACTTGGAATGTTGAACTCTGCCGCTGTGAGTTACAATCACTGAACATCACTATTTACACACGGATTCACGTATTGGACACATGCAATGGACACAGCTCAGCTGAACAAAAGAACCCACAGCTGACTAATGATTACTCAGCGCTACACTAGGTTTTGAGAACTTCAGACTCTGGGTCTCTTCCTTTGTCTCTCCTCTAGCAGCACCTGTGGGCGCTGAGCAGCTACCTTTCCCAGGATGGCCTTCTCACTCTCCAGTGTCCTCAAGTGCCACGTGCTGTTTTCTATCTTAGCCTGTCACGGTCATTTGGACAGTAGAGAATCTTGCCAGACAGTGGACAGGGGAAATGCTGCTTCCTTAACCTGAAGCTACATTTTATCTGATGGTGTGAACCACTGTAACATGTCTGCTGCAGAGGGGGAAGATTTGAGATAATAACAACTAGGGCGCCTTTGCTGAACAGATAAAGCACTTTAAAAATCGAAATAATCTTTTGCGGGGGCGGGCTAGGGATATGGCTCAGTTAACAGAGTACTGAGTTCAACCCCCAAGGCTACAAGACAAAGCTAGGTGTGGTGGTGCACACTTGTAATCCTAGCCGGCAGAGACAGGAGCATCCCCGGAGCTCCCTGGCCATTACAGATTTTTTGGTAAGCCTCAGCTAATAAGAGACCCTGTATCAAAGCAGGTAAACAGCATTCCATTCCTAAACATGATACCCAAGGTTACCCTCTGGCCTCTGTACAAAAGAATACAGGAGCATGTGAACACACACACACACACACACTCACACACACTCACACACACTCTTCATAAAAGCCTATAATCCCAGCACCAGAAAGGTAGAAGCAGGAAGGTCGGAAGTATAAGGCCAGTCTTAACTATACAGCAAGTCTGAGGTCAGTCTGGGTTACATAATCTCAGGAAGGCAGGCAGGCAGGGAGATGGGGTGGGCAGCAGGTGGGGGTCATGCTTCAAGAGGTCAGGGTTCCCTGATCCTGGATGAGGCTGCCAAGGCCTCTCGCCTTAGGAAAGCACTTCTGGGTTTAGGCTTTGAGCCCTCACAGCCTCTTTCCATTGTTCAAAGTATAAAACTTTACAGAGGGAAAAAAGTCACAGAAAAGTTGGTTATGCCACCAGGACTGTGGTGGTTTTATTATATATATATATATTTTTTTTTTAATTTTCTATATTCTTTGTTTACATTCCAAATGATTTCCCCTTTCCTAGTTCTAGTTCCCCCTCACAGGACTGTGGTTAATACAGATTTTACTCCAGGGTGATCTGGTGAAATGGACAGGGTGCCATTCAGACGGTGTGAACGTTATAATACCCCTCTAAGTCCCCAGACCAGCTGTGGAGGAACAGAACAGAAGAGGTACAGTAATCGGGGAGAGGAAACGCTGACATGGGCCATGCTGGTAGATTCTGAATGACTTCACAGCATGAGGAGTCATGGAAACCTGCCCCTCGCGCCTGGGCCTGCGCCTTCACCTGGTCCTTCCCTGCACACACTCTGGCTTCCCTCAGGAAGTGAGCAGGAAGCAAGGAGCAAGCTCCTGCTGTGGCTGAGGGGCTGAGACGCTGGGCGGGGTGGGAGGACTAGCAGGGATCCCAGAGTCCACCTCAGGTCTGAGCAAAGGTGCTGTGTGGAGAAGACATGAGACTTCCTTTGGGGGCCTCAGACGAAGGCTGATAAGGAAGCAGATGCTTTCTGAGAAGGAAGGATGCTTTTTTGTCACAGTACAAAGAATGTGTTGGCCTGGGAGGGGGGATTCCTGAAGCCTGGTGAGAAGGATTGTGGGTGCTAAGCTGGAGGTGGGGGCTGGTCCAAGGGTGGTGAACTAACCAAAGCCTGAGAGTCAGCTGAGTTTCTCCTCAGTTCTGCCCTAATGGTTACAGGTGAGGACAAGTGAAGGGCCTGGCCCTGTCTAGGAAAAAGGACAGTCTACAGAGAAAGACTTGAACTCTGGGAGGCCTACAGGGTAAAAGCAAAAAGCCCTCAGCTGGGCGGTGGTGGCACACGCCTTAAATCCCAGCACTTGGGAGGCAGAGGCAGGTGGATTTCTGAGTTCAAGGCCAGCCTGGTCTACAGAGTGAGCTCCAGGACAGCCAGGGCTACACAGAGAAACCCTGTCTCGAAAAAAAAATTTTTTTAAAAAGCCCTCAGATTTGGGGGAGAAGCACCCCAGGTTTGTCTTAAACAGTGTGCCAACACACCTCAGAGTACAGGACTAACAGAGGCGGAGGTAGTAAGGCCTGTACCTCAGAGAAAAGGCCACAGCAGCCTAGGCAGGGTCCTTGCCTGCTAACGCAGGCCAGGGTCGCTTGTGTAAACAGTGCCTGGCTATGTCAAGGTGAAGTCTGTCAGCAAAGCCTCCACCAAGCTCACAAGGACCCAGTCAGGGCCTTGTCAGCAGTGACTCAGAGTTCTGGCTCAGGACTGAGTTGGAGGAAGGAGGCCAGCATTGTCCCAGGGGCCCTCAGTTGTTAGAGTTGACACTCTGATGAGGCGTTCAGGAGTTAATTACAGCAAGGAAGCCAAGAGGGATTTGGATAAATGAACTGCTGGTGAGAGGCCAAGTGTCTGCAACAGCCTTGTAAGAGAGGAGAGACTATGATAGCAAAGGAATCTGGTGGGGGGACTCTGTGTGTGTGTGTGTGTGTGTGTGTGTGTGTGTGTGTGTGTGTGTGTGTGTGTGTGTGTATGTGTGTGTGTGTGTGTGTGTGAGAGAGAGAGAGAGAGAGAGAATGTGTGTATGAGAGTATGTGAGTGCATATATGTGTGAGAGAGTGTTTATGTGTGTGAATATATGTATGAGTATGTGTGTGAGACAGTATGTATGAGTATATGAGTGTGTGAGTGTATATATGTAAGAGTATTTGTTGTGAGAGAGTGTGTACGTGTGTGTATGTGAGTGTATGTGTGAGTGTGTGTGAGAGAGTGTGTATGCACAAGTGTGTGTGGCCCTGGTGGCATGGATGTTGAGTATACAGTGTCTGTGAGATGGAAGAAGTATACTTTTGAAAGATGGGTGTGAGCTTGCTTAACCCACGTATCCTACCCACATGCTGTGTATTTGTATACCTACCCACCCACATACTTACCACTGTAAGCAAGCCTGCAACTGCTTAGCCAAATATATCTTGGTCCTGTTTCCGATCTATCCAAATACCCAAATTCTTGCAGCTTCTAGGCCATTTGGAAGCTAAAAGGACACTGAATCCCTCCGAGCGCCCATTCTGGCCTGACCCTCTGTGCAGAGGAGGCTATGAAATGCAGGAAGTGAGGTCAAAGTCCAAATATCTCAGCTCCTCCCTAGGAGAGGACCAGTGTGGAAAATCTGGAAACTGCAGGCTATTGTCCTTGTAGAATGATGTAGTCACAAACTCAGACATTCAGTGGCTAGTCGCTGGTCATCCTTGCAAGTGCAGGAAGATAAACATCAGGTCAGGAAGGACCAGTACCTCAGGGCAGGAATGTTTTATTCTCTTCATTGCTGACCATGCAGCACCCCTGGTCATAGACTTGGGCTCCCAAATGCTGTCTAGAGACAGGGAAACTGCACAGGCCAAGATGGCTGCAATCTCAGGAGACAGCCCACGGGGTCCTAAGTTGTATGTACCTGCCATCCTCACCGAGCCAATCTGGCACAGAGCAGGTATTCCTCAGAGGTTTAGTGAGTGAATGAGCCATCAAGGAGGAGACATGGCCTAAGAGACAAGCTATCATCTTCTAGAAGAGCTCTGACCAAACTTCCTGAGTCACAGAAATGCTCTGAGTCTGTGCTAGCCAATATGGTAGCCACGAGTCATATGCAGCCTCTGAGCACACAGATATTGACCAATAAGCCTGGGTAACTGTGGCTGAGGACACGGCTTAGTGAGAGAGTCCCTGCCTAGCATGCATAAAGCTCTGGGTTCAGTCCTCAGCACCACCTAAACCAGGCAAGGCTGAGGCTAACCAAGGCTACATAAGACCCTCGTGGTTTACAAATTCAACTAGGGGAACTGACTTTTAGTTGAAATCAGTCGAAGTTTAAACAGTTACCTATGGCTAGTGGCTTCTGTGTTAAACAGATAGCTTTAAGACAACTAAGTCTAGCTGAGCCCTGTGCTAACAGGGATGTGCTGGTCACATGTGCGCATGGCTGGGGAGAGTGTCTGCAGAGTCTGACCTGGTACCTACCTCACATCATCCGCTCTATCACGGACCCAGAAAAAGACAGCTTAACACCATGCTGGGCATGGTGGCCCCAGAAAACAATGCAGACACACTCCCACCTGGACAAGGCTTCTATCCCTCTTTGTGCCAACTCCTCAAGGAAGAGTAGCCCTCACTAGCATGCCTTCCAAATGCGCTCCTGCTTTCCGTTACTGTAACAGCCACCCCCTCCAGCTCTGTCCCCAAGTCAGTGTCGGCTGGTCTGACACACCAGTCTCTTCCACACTGAGAACATAGAACATTCCTCCAATGAAAACTGTCCACCACACAACAGTCCCCTATCACACACACACACACACACACACACACACACACGCAGACACAAATACACACAGAGACAATCACACACACACACATATACATATATACACATATACTCATGTGCATACACATACACACATGCATAGACACATAAATATACACAAACATGCACATTTATACATACACATATGTATAGGGACACAAATACACAGAGACAAACATGCATATGCATACAGATTTGTGCACACACAAACACATGGAGATAAACACACACAGAGCAAGCACATGCCCCCCCTACACACACAACTGCTCTATGACCCAGATCAACTACTTTCTGACAGCTCCTATTCACCAGCTCCTTTCTTCTTCTTTTTCTTCTCCTCCTCCTCCTTTCTTCTTGAAAAGCTCCGAAAGAATCATGTTCTTTATAAATGTTTAACATGTATTATGCATGAGTGTGTTGCCTGCGTGTATGAATGTGTACCACATGTGTGCAGTGCCCATGAAGGCCACAAGAGGACATCACATTGGAACTGTAGTTACTGCTGATGGCCTCCTCCAAGAACAGTAGGTGCTCCTAACTGCTGAGCCGTCTCCCCAGCCCTAAGAATCATTAGGTTTTAAGACCAGTTCCAACTACTTTGTATTTCCGTAGTCACCACTGAGCCCCTCATCCCTCTGCTTTTCCTGACCCTTCACCTTTACCTCATCATGCACTTCATTTTACACTCTGAACTCTTCTTTCTTAATGCTTATCTAACCAAGTCACAGGACCATGTTTATCCCATGCACAACCCCACATAGATCGGGGTTCCTTATACCCCAGGAACCTATACCCACTGTTAATTTGGATGCATCACATCATGGTCTATACCAGGCAGACCATGGCACTCCTGACTGGAATGGTGAGGCACCGACTAGCTTCTGCTAAGCCCCAGTGACTCTGGGCCAGAGAGAAGGTCGGAGCCAGGCTGTTCAGGAACAACCTGTCTATCCTAAGACCCTGGTGGAAGCAATCAATGGCTTGCCAGGAGCTGCGTGATCAACAGCTTCTGCTGAGCCCACCAACACATTAGAAGGTCCTATCTTACCCTCTCAGCCCAGCAGGGCCCATGCAAAAGTCCACAAACGTGGGTCTCAGCCTCAAACCTACCAGCTGTGTGGTTAATTCACAGAACTAGCTCTATTCACTGAAAGTGCCCGTGTGGGATGCTTCCCCCTCCATTATGATATTCAGAAGCACCTCAAACTTAACCACAGCCTACCCTATCCCAATAAGCCCCTCTCTGTCCTCAATTCCCCACTTTCTGGTCCACCTAGCTGTGAAGCTGGCCAGCTCTGCCTTCAGGATGCACCTAGGTCCTCCTTGTACTTAGCACTCTACCATCATGGTCCTGATCTGGGCTGCTACACCCTGCTGATCTCCCTGCTTCCCCGGCTATCTCTTCCCCATCAACAGCTACAGTGTCTGAATTCCTGGGATGGCTAGTCCTAGCTCCCTTCAGCACTAAGCCAAGGCTCTTGCCAGGACTGCAGGCTCCAGGCTGTGGCTCACAGGACCACGGCCTCTCCCTCTTCTCTGGTCCCACTGTACTGTGCTCCTGTCCCGTGGACACGCCCCACTCCCATCTCCTGTCCCATAGTGCTGTGTTCCTCAGGTTCTGTGGACGCACCGCAGGTTCTGTCCCATGCTGCCTCCCCCTGCACGGCTGGCTGCTCGCCGCCTTCAGGTCTCCACCCCACTCTACCTCAAGAAAGCTTTCCCTGGCTCAAGATACTAACAGCAGCTTCCTTCTGCCTGTGGCTCCTGGCAAGTCCCTCTCCCTGCTCTGTGGCTCACACTGATGTATTTTCTGTCAGCCGTCCCTGCAGAATCTATGCTTAGGACCATGTCCTCCTGGAAGGGAGCCCTGGGTACTTGTGATCTGAATGTACGCTTACTCTGTGTGTGTGTGTGTGTGTGTGTGTGTGTGTGTGTGTGTCTGTCTGTCTGTCTGCCTGCTGCCTGCCAGTATGTATATGCATGTAGGAGCCTGCAGAGACCACTGAAGAAGGCATTGGATCCCTTGGAGCTGGCAGTTGTGGGCCCCCTGACACGGGCATTGGGACCATGAACTCAGTTCATCTGCAATGACAGTAGCTGCTCTTACCCGCTGAGCCATCTCCCAGCCTCTCTCAGACTTCTTAACCGTCCTATCCTCTATTCCCCCTTCGCAGACAAGCTGGGGCTCAGAGCACATAAGGAACCTCTCAGGGCCAAGTGCCAAACGGTGCAGCTACAATGGGAATCTAAGTCTCGCTCAGAAGTCCAGCATGGCGGCTCATTCACACCTGTAATGCCCGTACAGGAAGGCTGAGGCAAGAACGCCCTGAGTTCAAGGCTAGCCTGGGCCACAGAGTGAGACTTGTCTCAAGAGGGAAAAATTTACAGAGACTTGGCATGGTCATTAAAAAACAAAACAAAAAAATCAAAAAAACAAAAACAAAAACCAGGTTGCTGTAGAGGAGTAGGCATTTAATAGACTACCTGGATTACTAGTCACGACTTCACTCCCTCAGCCAGATAGGAGACACTCCCAGCCCTGGCCACAGACCACAGACCACAGACCACAGATGCCCGGCTGCTGAGGAAGGATAGGCTGCCCTCAGTACTGGTCAAGACTGGAAGCAAGAGAGAAACTGATAGCTACCGTACAACATAGAGAAGGCACCTTCTGGCTTTTCAGGTGATTTCAAAGCTAAACCAAAAGCTAAAGATATTAACTGTATTTAACAACGTTTCTATTTAGAAGCTAAAATGGAAGTGTATTTCCAAATTACTGCTGGAGAAGGGACATCTGTGGCCCTATCAGATGACCCACCCATTTTCAACACTGTGGACACTGAGGTCCAGCGCCTAGAGGGAGACCACACCCTTGTGGAGAGGGGAGGTGCCAGGGCTCTAGGCCAACTAAGCAGCTCCCCAAAGAAGCAGGCCCATCACCCCACCTCACTGTTGCCAGGACAACTTTGGGGTTGGTACTAGAAACCTGATTCTCCCCCCTCCGCCCACCATGGCCTCCAAGAGAACAAGGCCTAACAGCCAAAGGACTTGAGGTAAGCAGGTAAAGGTCGGAGGACAAGGATATTCAGACACTGAGCCTATGAAGCAGTGCAGTCCTCAGCTCTGGGAGAGAAACCCAATCCTGTGGCAAGCAGGAGGGAGCTTTCCCCACAGGTAAAGTCCTGGCTCAGAACAGCAGCAGACCTCACATGAAGGATCACGACCCAGGCAGAGGCAGTCTGAGAAGCAGGTTACGGCAGCTGTTCACCTGTGGGCACCACACAAGTTGTGTCCCTTAAGCCATGATTCCTAGGGCACACAGGTAGTGACCGTGGAAAGCCCTGCATACCCAGCATTTCCCACTGGAGCCTGGATGCAGCTTCCTAAGTGCTGGGGGTGGGGGTGGGGGTAGGGGTGGGGACTGAGAGCAGCCCTTCCCCGCCCCCCTCTGAAGGATAGGGCATGGTCTGAGGAAGTGCAAGCCTGGCTGGCCACCTCCCTTGTCACCTCTCCACACCCCTCATTCCTCATCCATCATTTTCCTGCCTGGGAAGTGCTTCTGGGGTGATTCAGGTACCTCATGATTCTGGAGTTTGTGCCTGGCAACAGGTGTGATGTTCTGGGTGCCTCTGTTGCCAGGTGCCAGTTGGGGTGCTTAGCAACTCTCAAAGTCCCAAACTAATCCCCAAAGTAAGGTCACATGGGAATCACAACAAATAATGAAAGTTCCTCCCTCTGGGGCCCGGGCTCCAGACTAACATGCCCATGGAGCTGAGGGGAGACCAGAGAGAGACCCCAAGTCCAGTCAGGTAGCTCTACTCCATCCAGCTCCTGGACCACCCACGATGTCTGGCCCGAATCCCTTTGCATGCCAGAATCATGCTCAGAAAGACACATCAATAAGGCTTTGGAGCTGGCCAGACAGAGCTCTGCTCTGCAGGGACGCAGGGCCAAGACCAGCCATGGGGCCAAACTACATTGTTCCTGAACTCTCTTACCTACTTTCTGTCTCCACCCATCTGTCACCTGAGACATGCCTCCCTGTGAAAATGTGGGAGGGGATGTCTGTGTGCGAAAGGACTGGGCCACGGCATCCCTTCCTGGGAGCCATAACTCTGTCCCGCCTTCATCCCAAGCAGGAAGCGGGACACCTTCATGGAGACAGTGGCAAAGGGACTGGACCCAGAGACACCTGGGCAGGGTCCCTGCAGTGGCAGAGGAGGAAGATGAGGGGAAGAGGACACTGGCTGAGGGGGCCTCGCAACCTCAGGGGCAGGGCACAGCCTGTGCCACAAAATCACTTCAGAAAGCACTTGATACAAGCAGACACTGTCGCATGAGACATGGCCCTGACTGCTGCATTCTCCAAGGACCTCATCTGGCCTCAGAACTGACATTTACACAAGGACTGCACAGATATTCGGTGTGGCAGGGACTTCAAGTGGCTTCTCCTTAAAAGGGAGGAGAGGGGGAGGGCCTGCATCCAAACCTGCTTCTGCCTGCTCCTACTGCTCTTTGTCCCAAGTGTCCCCGTCTGTCATCTTTCCATCCATTCCAGGGGCTCTGACAGAGGAAAGCAGATGGAGACCTGCACTTGGATCCAAGCCGCTCTGGCTTTGGCTCCTGTGTACAGTCAGCCCTGACGCCCAGAGAGAGAAACCACTGTCCTGACTGGACCGGAGGAGAAAGGTACCCTCTCCACCAACTACCAGCCTCCTCCTCAGCCCTCCTCCAGCCAGCGTGTCCCGGGGCCAGCATGTCCTCGTAGTCAACAGCGTCAAAGGACTTCACAGTTTTTAAGCTTACGTCTACCTTCTTACTTCCTGTGCTTCCCAATCAATCCAAGACAATGATTCTTTAATCCCAGTTTTTCACTGAAAACAAAGAGGTGTATCCCCAAGGTCACAGGGAAAGCTAGACCCCGCTGTCCCAAGAAAGCTGGCGCAAGCGCTTGATTTAGATCTGAGGCCATTAGCACAGGGTGAGGGGTGAGGCTGGTCCCCTGTGGTACAGATACTGCTGTCAGTCACATACGAGGAAGCACATAGGGATAGGGTGTGGAAGGGAGGGGCTGGGTCTGCTGACTTCATGAACAAGAGCAAGAACAGTCTCTAGGGCATCAGGGGTTCCAAGGGCAAAAAAGTATTTTCTAGATAAACAAGAGAAATGTAAGACTCTAAGTGCACTCTCATTCATCACTAAAAGGAATATAAATTGTTTGAACCTGTATATGAGATGATTTGGCAATGTTTATTAACATTAAAAACATGCAAGGCCTTGAAAAGCTAAACACAGTGGTGTCATGTGACCCAGCAATTCCACTCTGGGTACCAGTGTTCACAGTGACATCATTCACCACAGACAGAAGGATGCTCAATGGATACGCCACCCAAAGGTCCCGGTGGCTAAGCTGTGGTCTGCAACGGCATAATGCTGCCTGTGAGAGGAGGGGGTTCTGCACCTGCCACACACGGGTGAGCTAACCAACACGACAAGCCGGATGTAAGAGGTCGGTTACTGTCAGCTTCTACTTAGGAGACACCTACAGTAGGTGGCTTCACGGTGGCCGCCAGAGGCTGGGGAATGAGGAGTCCAAAGTGAACAGGCAGGATTCCTTTATGTTTGGGATGACATGCTGCCTAACACTGAACATGGACTTGGTGCTGCTGAACTGTACTGTTCTTAAAAAAAAATGGCTAGAAGGGCTGAGACGTTGGCTTATCTTGAGAGTGTGAGGGTCTGAGTTCTATCCCCAAAACCCACATGAAAAACCCACACATGGTCATACATGCTCATAAGGCCCATACTGAGGAGACAAAGACAGTCAAATCCCTGAGGCTTTCTGACCAACCAGCCTAGCCCCATCTAGCCCAGCCTACCTAACCTACCCAAATTTCAAGTTCTGGACCAGTGAGAGACCCTGTCTTTTTTTTTTTTTTTTAAGGGAGGGGTCAATACCTGAGCTTGTTCCCTGGCTTACAGACACACACGCGCACACACAGTCATATAGACACTGCACACACATAAATTCTAGCTCTCTCAAGCAATAAGAAACATCACAGTTGTTAAGACATGAGGAGCTAAGACCTTACAGGAAAAAGAAACATAAATAGGTGAACCTAATCCGCTCTGCCATCTTTCCCCTGAGGCCAGGAACAGAGGGCAATGATGAAATGAGACTTGGAGCACGAAGACTCTACACAGAACAACAGGTCTGAGACGCTGGAGGATGGAGAGCTGGAACACAAGTCTGACTCCCAGTACTCTGTTCCTCCTGAGCCTGTGCAGGGGCAAGAACCAAATGCTAGAAACTGAGGCACAGACAGAAGACTAGCCACAGCGTGTCAGCAGAAGACTCAAGCCCTGCCCCTTAAGAAGAGGGCCAGCCTCAGGAGAACTGTTTCCTAAGAGCAGAAGAGTTCTCCAACTGCTGTAAGTGTGATCCGTTCCAACAACAGATATCCACTGAGGAAGGTAAGAGATATGGTGCTACTCAGAGTCAACCGTGCATACACAGCATTTAGTTTAAAAGAGAAAAATGCCAGAAGACAGAGCCAAAATTCAAGAGAAATGCAGACGCTCTCTATTTCAGATACTACGGCTGAGAGATCTCAGACCTAAACAGAATGGTCTATTTAACCAGAGACTTGAAGTCAAGGTGTGTGTGTGTGTGTGTGTGTGTGTGTGTGTGTGTGTCTGTGTGTGTGTGTGTGTCTGTGTGTGTGTGTGTGTGTGTGTATACACATGTGTCCGCAGAAGCCAGTAGAGGGCATCTGATCTCCTGGAGCCGTAGGTGTGTGTGTGTGTGTGTGTGTGTGTGTGTGTGTGTGTACATGTGTCTGCAGAAGCCAGCAGAGGGCATCTGATCTCCTGGAGCTGT
Organism: Apodemus sylvaticus; assembly: GCF_947179515.1. NCBI lineage: Eukaryota > Metazoa > Chordata > Mammalia > Rodentia > Muridae > Apodemus > Apodemus sylvaticus. Next base: position 113,902,876 of record NC_067477.1, read on the forward strand.
AGGGGTGTGTGTGTGTGTGTGTGTGTGTGTGTACATGTGTCCGCAGAAGCCAGCAGAGGGCATCTGATCTCCTGGAGCTGTAGCTAGAGGAAGTGGTGAGTCATTTGATGTGGGTACTGAGAACCAAGCTCAGATCCTCTGAAAAGGCAGCAAATGCTTCCACCGACGAAGTCAAACTTTAAAGTTTAACTAGAGGTCAGAGCAAATTACCAGGAAGCGAGGTCACGCCTCGGTGGCCAGACAGTACACTTTTACTCACAATTCTGTTATCACAACAAAAGAGAGCAGGGGGCTGTCGTGTGCAGAGGTCCTCCTGTGTTTCAGTGCTAGGCTCCTACAGAAGTTGGCTCTCACACAAGAAAGCCCGTGCAGAGTACACTGCAGAGACTGCTGCTGTGCCCGCCACGCCCTTCCATAAATGCAGCCATGGATCCTGTGGTTAATGAGCTGCACTGAGTAAATCTACCTGTGGTCTGGACCATGAGTACCACTTTTATTAAGGCTGGAAAAGAAAACCCAGAGGTTGGTGGAGCGGCTCAGTGGTGTAGGATGCTTGATGTGCAAGCTTAAGGACCTGAACCTGAATACCCAGCACACTCGTAAGAGCCAGACATGGCCATGAATGCCTGTAACCCACCATGAGGGCACTGGGGAATGCTGGGAGTTCACTGGCTAGCCAGCCTAACCCAAACAGGGAGCTTGAGGTTTAGTGGGAGATGCTGTCTCAAAGGAACAAAACAGAGTAACTCTGACCTCCATGTGCATGTACACAGGCATGCACACATGCATACAAGACACACACACACACACACACTAATTAAATTAAAACAATCCAGCTCTTACACAAGACATGTTATGAGCTTTTTAGAGGAAAATAAAAAGTGCAGACTCGAACTACACAAAGTCTCTTCCCCACATGCGGCTGTGGTGTAGAAGACAGTATGACAGAAGACCAGGGCTGAAGTTTCAGGACCTGAGCAAAAAGATATGAACACTAAACAAATTCCTAGCCAGGTCCCAGAGGAAGTCAACAACAGAGGCTTCCGTGGACAACCAGGGACTTAGGCAGTAATAAAAGAGAGTGATGCTGTGGAAAATGTCTTCAAGAAGGACCAGGACCAACTGAGGATTTTTAGACCATGCCTGCAATCCCTGCACTTGAGAGTCAAAGACAGGAGGATCACAAGTTCAAGGTTATCCTTGGTTATGTTTCAAGTTCAAGTCTAACCTAGGCTATGAGCAATCCTATCTCAAAAATAATAATAATAATTTTTTTTTTTTTTTTTTTGGTTTTTCGAGACAGGGTTTCTCTCTGAATAGACCTGGAACTCACTCTGTAGACCAGGTTGGCCTTGAACTCAGAAATCCACCTGCCTCTGCCTCCCAAGTGCTGGGATTAAAGGCATGCACTACCACTGCTCAGCTAATAATTCTTTTAAAAACATTTTTTGGCCTAAAAACTATATGAATTGAGAGCATTTCCTCTTGGGGACAGTGCTGAAGTTACTTTAAAAAAAAAAGATTTATTTATTTTATGTATATGAATACAGTGTAGCTGTCTTCAGACATACCAGAAGAGGGCATCGGATCTCATTACAGATGGTTGTGAGCCACTATGTTGTTGCTGGGAATTGCACTCAGAACCTCTTGAAGAGCAGTCAGTGCTCTTAACCACTGAGCCATCTCTCCAGCCCCCTGAAGTTACTTTTATCTATAAACTTCTAAGTCTGACTGTATAGACTGTGTGGCTGCAGGAACCTGAACCAGGGGTGCCAGTGGAATCCCTTTCTCCGCTGAAGAGTCTGCATCACTTTTGCTATCATTCTCTTAAGAATTATAAACCAAAAGAATTTGCACCTTAATGTACCATTAACATTCCCAATAGTGTTGGCTCTGGCATGTCAGGGGACATGCTACAAAATCCTGTATTTAAGGCACAGGCAGAAGGACCGGCAGGGACTGGTTGGCAAAGCTGTGAAAGAAAAGATTAGAAAGCAGAAATGAGGTCAGCACAAGTGCTCTGCCTGAGGCTAGAAAGAAAATAACGGAAGACTTGGGGCAGCCGGGAAGCTAGGCATGACTGCCACTCCTATGATCCCAGTGTCCAGGGGGCTGAGGCAGGATTGTCACTAGCTCTAGGCCAGCCTGAATGTGACTTTGTATTTAAAAGAGAAAAGAAAAGAACTCTAGCAAGATGGCTCTATGGCTGGGTAAGAGGATCCGGGCTCAGTTCCCAGCACCTATGTGGCATCTCACAACCATCTGTAACTCTAGTTTCAGGGGATGTGACAACCTCTTCTGGCCTCCCTGGGCACCAGGCATGTGCAAGACATACGAACAGGCAAAACACAAATACACATAATATAAAATAATTAGTAAAAAATTTTAATTAAAAAAAAAAAACCAGAAACTAGGGACTTATGAATAAGGTCCTTGTTGTATACAAGCACAGGCCAGCTTGTACACGAGCTGAGGACCTGACTGGATCCCTGGTACAAGCGTGAGAGCTGCATAGCATTGTGCTTGCAGCTCAGCATCGGAGGAGAGATGCAGGGATGAGGCTCAGGGGTGAGGTGCAGGGGTGAGGCTCAGGGATGAGGCTCAGGGGTGAGGCTCAGGGGTGAGGTGCAGGGGTGAGGCTCAGGGGTGAGGCTCAGGGGTGAGGTACAGGGATGAGGCTCAGGGATGAGGCTCAGGGGTGAGGCTCAGGGGTGAGGCTCAGGGATGAGGCTCAGGGGTGAGGTGCAGGGATGAGGCTCAGGGGTGAGGTGCAGGGGTGAGGCTCAGGGGTGAGGTGCAGGGGTGAGGCTCAGGGGTGAGGTGCAGGGGTGAGGCTCAGGGGTGAGGTGCAGGGGTGAGGCTCAGGGGTGAGGTGCAGGGGTGAGGTTCAGGGGTGAGGTGCAGGGGTGAGGTTCAGGGGTGAGTTGCAGGGGTGAGGCCCAGTGGTGTGGACAGGTGCTCCCTGGGGCTCCCTCCACAAATAGTCTAATAAAAATTCAAGCTCCACGCTCAGGAGAATAGAGAGGGGTTAGAAAATAAAATGAATGTGGCTAGTAAATATTAACCACATAAGAAAATCATGATAGCCGGGCGGTGGTGGCGCACGCCTGTAATCCCAGCACTTGGGAGGCAGAGGCAGAGGCAGGCGGATTTCTGAGTTCGAGGTCAGCCTGGTCTACAGAGTGAGCTCCCGGATAGACAGGGCTACACAGAGAAACCCTGTCTCAAAAAAAAACAAAAAAAAACAAAAAAAAACAAAAAACAAAAAAAAACAATCATGATAATTTGCTGTCCATCTTTAAATGCATGTTGAATTAAAGCACATCATAACAGTAGCTAGAAAGCGGACAGTAGGAAATAGTTAACTGAAATTAAACTGTTGCTAAAGAGTCTTCCTTATAACCACTGATTTAATGTGAGCACAAGTTATATTTGTGCCAAAGACATTGGACTCATTTTTGCAGAACACACATTATTCTTTGATGTAGCAAAATAAAACCCATGGATGCTTTCTGAGTTAAGCTAAAAATAACAAAAGCATAATTTTAAACAAATTCTTAGATGTTCAGAAATTGGGAACTCATGAATCAAATATATTTTGATGAAAATAAGAAAATAGTCTGAATTAAACGGGAGTGGAAATATAGCACACTAAATGGAGGCTGGGAGCGCTGTCATGTCCGCCAGCACACCACTTGGGAGGCAGAGGGAGAAGGAACAAGAACTCAAGACCATCCTTGGCTACATAGTGAGCTTGAGGCCAGCCTGGGCTACAGGAGACTTTGTCTTCAAAAAACAAAACAAAAAGCACAGGTACCGTAGGAGGGGCTGAAACAAAACGGCTCGGTGGTTAAGCGTGTCCGTTGGCTGCTCTTTGCGGAGGACCCAGTTTGGTTCGCAGCACCTACATCCCATGCCTCACAACTGCCTGCAGCTTCAGTTCTAGAGGCTCTGCCGCCTCTCCTGGCCTCCTCGGGCGCCAGCCCCTCACACACTGCTCAGACATACATGCAAGCACTCCCATATCCACAAAATAAATCTTTTAAAACACAGGATACGCTAAAGCAGCGTGATCAGGAAAAACGTATCCTATCAGATGCATATTTTAAGACCTAGTATGGTGGCTTGAATCCCAGCACTCAGGAGGCAGAGGCAGGCAGATCTCTGTGAGTTCAAGGCCAACCTGTTCTACATAGCGAGTTCCAAGACAGCCAGGGCTGTGTAAAGCAACCCTGTCTCACAAAACAACAACAACAACAAAAAAAAATTTAAGAGTACATTTTAGCAAAACATGTCAAAGCTCACTCATGTAGGTTACACAGAAGGCAAGGAGGACACGAAGTAAGTCAGAGAAAACGATAAAGTTTCTAAAAAGCATAAATTAATGAATGGCAGACAAGAAATGCACAAAGTGAGAGGCAGAGTATGAGGTGTCTCGCCGCCGAGACTGCTCCTGAGCCTGATGCTTAGAAAGGCAGATGGAGAAAAAAGAAAAAGAAAAAGTAAAGGCACAAATTACCAGTGAGCAAAAAACCAGGGCCAATCTCACAGATGATTCGCCATCAAAAGCAAGAAAGTATCATGAGCGTTGTGTCAACATTTTGAAAATTCAGACAAAACAGACAAGTTTCAGTAGGTGGAAAGGGTCTTCAAAAGTTATCAAAACCCAATATAAACTCTGAACCACCTGTTTTCTGTGACCAAAGTCAAATCTTCCCATTGTCCCAGGTTCTTGGAACTCCCCTGAAGAACTGGAACATCTGCACTGTGCAGAATGCACACAGGCCCTTCCAGGCAGCAGGGGGAGGGGGAGTCTGGCAAGCGAACCGAACAGTATGGACATAAAGATGTCAGGCCCCTTCCTACTGTAAGCAGTCATGAACTGCTAAGGAAACAGGAGTTCACTGAAATCCCAACAGGGGGCGCAGTTGTACCCCTTCTGTCGAAAGGGTACTGACTTCTCCTGCAGAGTTCACCAGAGCACCCACTACCCTTAAAACAGTCTCTGGAGGGGAGCTTTGCAGGGAGAGAAACTGAGGCCTCAGGAAGCTTAAAAAAAAAATTGGGTTGGAGAGATGCCTTCGTGGTTAAGAGCTCTTGCAGAAAACTCAAGACACTCTCTGCACCCACATGGGGGCTCAGAACACCTGTAACTCCGGTTCCAGGGAATCCAACACCCTTTAGAAGAGTGCCTCTAAGCTCTGCATGCACAGAGCGCACACATACACAAGCAGGCAAAACACCAATAAATGTGAAATAAAAATAAATAAAAAGAGGCTAAGGGCACACTCAGGATACAGCCTGGCTGCACTCACTCCTCTTAGTGGGCACTCACAGACACATACTGTGTGCTCAGTGACCGCTGAGGACCGCCCGCCCCTCCTGTCTACCTCACCTCAGCTTGCTTGCTGGGGGCGGAGTTCCACCTAGCTGGCACAAGCAGACAGGCAGCAGAGGGGAGTGCCAGCCCCCTTAGGCTGTTCCACGGTGTCCCAGACTCCTAGTGCGCCAGGAGGACCCTGACTGCCAGTTCCCAGGCTTTCTGCACTGGCCCTGGCCAGAGGTAGCAGGTGGCCCTGGGGATAAGAACCTAAAGGTACTGTGGCCAATCCCAAGTTCACAGGTGACAAAGCATTTCCACCTGTGTGCTTCTCGACTGGCCCTCCAGAAACCCTGCAGCGCAAACACTGCAGCTGTGCTCTCGACGAGGGAAGTGAGCCTCTCAGGGATAAAGGAACTCTCAGGCTGTCTCAGCCATGACTCTGGAATGCCACCACTAGACACAGCGTCTTTATAAAGCCATAAAGGGGAAATACATCTAGGCTGCAGCAAGTCACTAAGAACAGCACGGGCCACACATCATGGACCTTTCTGACCACAGAAGCAAGGAAAATCCCCCTATGAATCCTGCTTTCTCAATAAGTTGACTCCAAGGCCTGAGTTGGAAGCTTCCAGATCTCACTGGTAAAGACATACCCTAAGAGAGTGGGAAGTGGGTCTCATCAGCTAAGTGACTCCTGTGCCTTCAAATACCACTTCTAGATCAGTGGTTCTCAATCTTCCCAATGCTGAGACCCTTTAATACAGTTCCTCATGTTGTGGTGACCCCACACACACACACCATAAAATTATTTCATTGCTACTTCATAACTAAGTCTGCCACTGTTATGAAACGCCACCTAAATATCTGATGTGCAGGATATCTGATAAGCGGTCACAGCCCACAGGTTGCATGCCACTGATCTAGTGAATAGGAATGAGGCAAAGGGCAGGAGCTCATTTGACGATCCCCAAAACTAAAGGCCCGTCAGCCTTCGTGGGAAAGCCTAGAAGCTTCTGGAAAGCTATAGCACCAATTCACCCCATCCAGCCTGCACCCACCACCAGCATAAAATGCCATGTAGCCCAGGGAGGTCTAGCTTCAGTTTCAGGGAAGGGAGATAGCAGACAGACCTTCAGGACATTCGTGGGTGTCATTTCTAGAGACCTTTAAGAAGTGTTTGAGATGAATCCAGACGGAAACCCATCTAAAAGGCTGAGTCACATGGGAACTGGGAGGATGGTTCTGTGTGGATTAGGCTGGAGCACAGCCAGTAAACAGAGAGCAGGGACAAGCAGGCCCTTCTCCAGATGGAGAAAGGTAAACAGGAGGGCCACAGGGATGGGGCTGCTGCTGCTACTTCCTAACTGACTTAGCCGGAGGTGGGGGGAGCATGGGGGAGGGGAGGCAGGGGCTGCATGGGTTCTTGCCCTGCACAAGCCCACAGCATCAGGAGGCTCTCCTTACACACTCCATCCCTTAGCACAAAGCCAGGCCCCAATCCCCGACCCGCATCTCAGGGCCCTCCAAATCCTGAGCCTCACCTGCTGCTGGCTCTGTTCCTCTAGGTTCATCTTCACCTCCAGCGACTGGCGAGCCTCCAGGAAGGCCTTGCGGTGCTTGCGGTCCGCCATGTAATAGGACATGATGCCCACGATGATGGCACACAGGTAGAGGAAGATGTTGGCCAGGATCTACGTGCCAAGGAAGAGAGAAAACAGGGCTGACGCTGTGTATCTTCAGGAAAACAGGGACATGGAAGTGGGGCTGACGAGGTCAACTGGGACTTAGGAGCCCAATACACTTCTTACTGTGATCAACATTAGAGGCCCCTAAGTGGACCCTACCCTGTAAATCACTATCAACAAGACATGGCTCTGGGCCAGGAAGGTATACAGACCACAAAGGCTTGCATGGGGGCTTACAAGGCCTGGTGAGAGATGGCTGTTCCTCTCCTGCATCACACAGTAACCGGTCCCCGCCCTGAGAGGCTACTCAGTTGTTTCGATAGCATGTATGAAACCCCAGCTAAAGGGTGCTGTGAGGACCCACTAGGTGCAGGCAGTCAGTACCCACTGCCCGCAAGCCTAGTGCCAGTACAAGACCGTGGCCGCCCTGGGTGACCTGGTCCCCAGGCATGCCTAAAAGGCCACTGCATTTGCAGACCCAATAGTTTCCTGTGGCGAGAACCTTGAATAAGGTTCTTGACTGTTCCCATCACACATGGCTCCTGGTGTTAGCAGCTGCTCATTGGCTCTGAGCTTTCAGGTCCGTACCTGACATGGATGGGCCCGGTATTTATTCCCTGTTGGTCTGAGACCACTGGCCTGAGTGGGCTTTCTCAGGCAAAGCTGCTTCCTGATTCAGCTCTACCTATTTGTCCAGAACCAGCTCCATGCCTCTCTCTTTCTCTCTTTGTTTTTTTTCCCCCCATTTTATGTATAAGAGTGTTTTGCTTGCATATATGCCTGTACATGCTTGGTGTTCAAGGAGGCCAGAAGAGGACAGAAGATTCCCTGGAACTAGAGTTATAGACAGTTGTGAGCCACCATGTGGGTGCTGGGGATTGAACTCAGGTCTTGGAGAGTAGTCAATGCTCTTACCCAATGAGCTCTTTCTCCAGCCCCCTCCACACCTTCTTGAAGCTGTCCTTTTTTCCCTGTCCTGGTTCCTCAAGTCCTACAGGGAAGGGGGACAGTTGCCACCAAGAGATAGTAGCTGTGGCTTTCCCTCCCACCTACAAGATTGGCATTGAAAAGCAAGATAGAAAGGAAATTAAGAATTTCAGTTTCTGGCCCCACAGGAAGAGGAGATCAGCTCAATGGCGTGCATGGCAGAGTCTGGGGTCAGGGAAAATGATGGCGCCGGCAGCACTAGGATTTTAAGTGCATGCTTTAGAAGACAGATATGGGGATGAGTTCTCATTCATTTGGGGGGGGGGGCTCTCCTGGTTATGCCACACCCTCTCTGAGCTGTTTTTCATTTAATCAGAGTTGGTCACCCAGTACCCTGAGGACTCACCACCACACACTATAGAGCGTTCCTAGAGTGGGGCAGGGAGGGCACAGGTAGTTGGCAGTGTTGAGTCTACAGGAAGTTCTGCCACAGGGTTGCTGAATAATGATTTAGGAGGTGGACTGTGTGTCTGGGCTACTCAGAAGTCACTGCAGGTAGATTCCTAAGTTCCTGGGTAGATAGTTCGCTATCTAAGATCTGTGTTACTCTTGGGCCGAGGCAGTCCCACCCGTCACTGTCCAGGGTCCCTGACGGGCCCCACCATCTGAGTGGCCAGACTCAGTGGGCTACAGCAGCCTGAGCAGCTGAAAAGCTCCAAGGTGTGTCCAGTGAACAGAAGCCAGTTGTATGGATGGACCCTGCTGGGCCTCAAAGTCAGTTTAGCAAGCTGCTTGAGAACCTCCACCAGCTCAGAGGCCATCCTCCTGCAGGGTCAAATGGCTGTGGACTCTGCCCAGTCACAAGCTCACAGAGCCACAAACTGGCAGGACTGGACGGCAAAGTCAGGTTGGCACTTAAGTTTCCTCTGTATGGTATCCACTAGGGCTAAGGCTCTGAGAGGTTTATAAGAAAGACCCTGAACATGGAGGTAGCATCCAACTAGGACCCGTACGGCTAGGTCTTCACTACGAACCCAGTGTCCCCAAACAGAGGGCTCCAGGCAGGCAAGGATGCCCTACAGCCACAGCCCTGCCCTGGAGAAGGTATCTGTACATCTCTCCCTGGCTACAACTAGCCAGAGCTAGAACTAGTTCTGAAATCATCTTGTCCCCCCAGCATGGGCAGGCCCAGCCTCCCTGCCTGGCCATCTCATAAGAACAGATGGGAAAGACACGGTTAGCACCCTATGGCGTGGTGGCCCAAGAAAACCAAGCTCTCACCAGTAACACTCTAATTCAAGGAATGTGGACGCAGGCTCCTGCCTGACGACACTTTGCAGGACTGTGCATCTGTGGTGTGTGTGTTTCTTTTTTTTTCTTTCTTTCTTTTTTTTTTTTTTTTGTTTTTCTTTGTTTGTTTGGTTTTTTGTTGTTGTTGTTTTTCAAGACAGGGTTTCTCTGTGTAGCCCTGGCTGTCCTGGAACTCACTCTGTAGACCACACTGGCCTCGAACTCAGAAATCCACCTGCCTCTGCCTCCCAAGTGCTGGAATTAAAGGCGTGCACCACCAATGCCCGGCTGTGTATTTCTAAAAATAAAGGTGTACACAGTAGAGACAAGCACTCGGGAGGACTCTGGGCTTATGCCGAACCCTCACTAGTCACGCAGCCCCTGGAGCTATTTGATCTGTCCTGGTACCTACCCAGCCTTGATCCTGTGGGTCTTCATTGGCTTTACTTCTGAAGGCAGAAGTTGCGACTGGGGAAGGTTTGGTCCATAAAGTCCAGAAAGGACTCCAAAGAGCAGTAGAGGTGGGTGGTTCTCAGACTGTCACACTGTCCCTGACCTCGAGCGCCCAGACAACAGCTGTCTCATTCTTTTCCCAACCAGCGTTTGATGCCCACTGGCTCCAAAATGCTCTCTGTGGGGAAGTAGGTTTGCAGGACCTGTAAATGTCGGGAAACTCCCCCCTCCCCACCTTACCTCATGAATTCACCATATCTAACAGTTCTACAGGAGGCCAGGTTTTGAGTTTCTGAAGCCTCGTTCCAGCTGTTCTGTCCCGTCTCCATGCCTTCCCAGACTGGAATAAAGGTTGCAGGGCCTGAGAGGAGTGTGGCAGCCTCTGACCTAAGTGATGGGTGCTGGGCTCGGCCACGGTCTCACAGAGGCCACTTCAGGGCACGGATCCAGCAGGCCAATGCTGCCAAGCCAAGGGACCCTTGAATAATTCAGGGAAGCAGAAGCTGGCCTTGGAGAAGGAAGGCTCAGGTGTGCACGGGTAGAGCCCAGAGGGCAGTAAGGGGGCTCCCGGGACATCACTGCATGGTCCCTCAGAGGACCAGGGAATGAGGAAGCCAGGACAGCAGGCCTCAGTGTCCTCCATCAAGTTACCAGGACATCTACTCCTGGACACAGGGACACTTTCTCAGCTTCCTCTCTTTTTCAGTCACTGCTGAGGTGACGGGATATTGTTCTGATTTTATAGGTAAAAGGGTCAAGCCCAAATAAATGCCCCATGCCCCAAACTCCAATGAAGTCTATGGGCTTTCTCGAGGTTAGATAAAAGCAAGCATTCCTCAGGAACTTGTGAAACTGGTTCCCATCTGCCAGAGGAGTCATTTCCCTTAGAAATAGCTGCAGAGGGGACATATGGCTCCCGTTAACATATGCCAGTGGCCTGTCAGCATATCAAAGCCCATGCTGGCCTCCTGGCTCCCTCGGTAGCACAAGGGCCTGTTACACATTTCATTGCTCAGGCTAGCATCCTAGCTCTCTCATCTCCCATACCCTAAACTCTCTAGCTCACGGGCTTCCCTCTCCACAGGTACCCATCCTTCTTAGAACCCAGCCAATCCCATGATCCTCTGCTCTTATTCTCACCATACTTCTTACTCTCTCTCTCTCTCTCTCTCTCTCTCTGTGTGTGTGTATGTGTGTGTGTGTGTACATGCATGCACTCTAGACTCTTACATTTTTGGTTGTGAGCCTAGCCTTTAATGGCTGAGTCATCTCGCCAGCCCATACGTTCTATTCTGTCTCTACTGTTCTTCCTGTTGCTCTCCCATTTCCCTAGCCCTGGCTGTCTTCAGTCTGCTTTTCTCTCTCTCTGCTTTTTCTCATATCTGCATTAAAAAACTATAACTATCTCCTGGCGTGGTGTTGCCAACAGTTTCTTTACTGCACCGCTTTGCACACGGAAAGCAGCACCACAAAGCAATGTCCCCAAACCCAAACACACTATCCCCTCCACACTCAAGGCTTATTCTGGGTTTCAAACTACCCTGAAGCTTACTACCACTCAACTTACTACCACTCAAGCTTACTTACACGTACAATCCCATCTTTCCCCACAAAGGATGCTGGGCATGTTTTAAACTAAAACTGTCACAAAGATATCAACCTTAAAGCAGTATGGGCTGTGTCAGGTCCAAAGGAAACTCCAGTTTCCCAAATTCCAAAAGGCAGTGCATATGTCCAGAAACGAGGGTCCCTGCTCAGCTCAGGCTTCACGATAGGATTGCTAAAAGCCTACAGCCAGCATTTCTCAGAAACATGTGAATGGGTTTGTGCCAGGCAGAAAGGGCTACTTCCCTTGGCATGTACCTGCAGCTGCACATCAGAGCCCCGGCTGGCTTCCTGGCCCTTTCAGTCCCTATGCACTATTTCACAGTCCACAGCAGCCGCCTGGTCCTCTCACCTCCCCCACTCCTCCTCCGCAGTGCCAGCTCCCAGGTCACAGGATTCTGCCCTCCAGGTCCCTGTCATTCTCTGTCTAACAGCAAGGCTCCCCCCTGACCCCCTCTATTCTCTTTCTTGTTCCTATCTCGCTTCTCTCAAAGCTATCCCTGGCCATGCCCGCTCTTCTTCTTTTCTCTCTGCCCTGGATTCTTCTAGATACCCCTAGATGGTCTTCCTCTTATCCACAATACCCCACCTCCCCAAATCTCAGGGCAGCCATCTTGGTGATTCTTTACTATGCTCCCATTCACAGGCTGCATACATGTTAAGCCCAAACAAAGATATATGTCTGCAGATGTTCCGTTGTCTCCAAACACAGCAGGAATCATCTTCTCCTAAGATGTGAAACATGGAGGTCTCCTCTTTCACATTTACCATCTAAGATTGTCACACTAGGGGAGACATGTGTCCCTCAAAATGTGCCTGAGGAAAGTAACTTCCACTCTGGCCAGAAGGACAGGTGACTGTCATGTTTCCCTGTCCCCGAGGGACCACTGTCAGGTGGGAGAAAGCCAGGTATGTCCGTGAACAAAGACATGACAGTGAGAAGTGGGCCTTGCTCTAAAGACCTCTGTCAGCGCTGCCTCTCACTGTACTTTGAGAGGCTTGGGGGCTGGGGGGGGGGGTACAGCCTTGGAAGGGTACAACCTTTGGGGAGGGGCATGCAGCCTTTGGGGAAAACCTGAACCCCAGTGAGGATCCAAAATGGATTGGGTAACTGTGACAAATGGCTTTCTCAGAAAGGCCTTGGGAGTCAGGAGTCTGGGCGGTTCCTTCTCAGAATTCGCTATCCTCCCTCTAGAGCAGTCGGCCTGCATCCTCCACCCTCTCAGCCTCCACCTCACCCAAGCCACACCCCATCCGCCTGCTCGGCCCTGCTCAGGCTGCCCCTGCACTCCATTCCACCCACTCTACAGAACCTTCTGTAGAGTTGGAAGGCCTTCCCTATATCAGGTACAACTGTCCTGTTCCTTGCTGTGCCCCCAAGGCCCAGTCTGGCCCCATCCCCCACCAGGTGATCTGGAAGCTGAGAGGTGTTGAATAGGGACAGACCTATAATGGTGACACCACGATAAGATTTGCCATCCAGCCACAAACGGCACAGAAGTGATCCCCAACCTGCCACCTGGACACAGCTTCTGCTGTTAGAGACTCATTAGCAGGCCTCCCCAACCCTCACCCTGAGAACAGAGAAGAAAGCTAAGACAGCAGAGCAGGTCGGTCACGGCGAGCCACCCAGAACACCAACCAGGCTGGAGAACACACACAGAGATGCTAACCGCCCTCTCCATGGCTGTGCTTGCACCACCTCCACCAGGGAGGTAGCAATGACATCACCATGGATATTAGAGAAAGATGGGGGCCAGGCACTATGGCACAGTCCTGTAATCCCAGCACTCAAGAGGCTGAGGCAGGAGGATAGATAGTTTGAGGCCAGCTTGAGGTACAGAATAACTCCCTACCAAAAGAGAGGAGACAGGAGAGGGGGGAGGGGGGAGGAAAGAGAAAGAGATACAGAGAGATGGGGGGGGGGAACAGAACACAGAGGAGCCTGGTGTTCCCACACAATAAAGCCTCAAGCCTTCTCTATGTAAATGAAGTCAGAGAGACCGGACAGTGCCCCCACCCAGGCAGCTACAGAGGCAGGAATGCTGGCACCAGATATCACCTCTCACATGGCCAGACCTGTCATCTGAGGAAGTTCTCCTAAATATAAACACTTTTCTTAATTCTAACACTACTCAAAGGAAATTTCTTTGTTAAAACATTTATTTATTTTTATTTTATGTGCATTGGTGTTTTGCCTGCATGTACGTCTGTGTGAAGGTATTGGAACCCCTGGAACTAAAGTGACAAGTTTTGAGTTTCTATGTGGGTGCATGCAGGTGGGAATTGAACCCAGATCCTCTGGAAGAGCAGCCATTGCTCTCAACCACTGAACCATCCCTCCAGCTCAAAGTTCTTCCTAAAACAAACAAATAAAGTCATTTAAAAAGCAACGAATAGCCAGGAGTGGTTGCACACAGCACAGCCTACAGTCCTGGCACTTTGGAGGTAGAGGCAGAAGATCTGGATGGAGTTCAACATCATCCGTGAATACGTAAGAGAGTTCAAGGCCAGCCTGAACTACATGAGATCCTATCTAAAAAAAAAAAAAAAAGAAAAAAGAAAAAAGAAAAGAAAAGAAAAGAAAAAGAAAAAAAGAAAAGAAAGAAGAGAAGAGAGAAGAGAAGAGAAGAGAAGAGAAGAGAAGAGAAGAGAAGAGAAGAGAAGAGAAAAGAAAAGAAAAGAAAAAAGAAGAGAGAGCCGGGTGGTGGTGGCGCATGCCTGTAATCCCAGCACTCTGGGAGGCAGAGGCAGGCAGATTTCTGAGTTCAAGGCCAGCCTGGTCTACAAAGTCAGTTCCAGGACAGCCAGGGCTACACAGAGAAACCCTGTCTGGAAAAAAAAAGAAGAGAAAAGAAAAGAAAAGAAAAGGTAAGAAGCCAGCAAGATAAAGTAGTAGATAAAGGTGCTTGCTACACACACACACACACACACACACACACACACACACACATACACACTCTAACAAATATCTTTTTAAATTAAGCCAAAATAAACACAATGAATACTGAATACATAGACAAGTCTCCCAAGTAGGTAAGGACCCAGAGCGGAGCCCATGCAGCCTGAGACTGTTTACAGCAGGCAGGCAGGAGAAGTCCCTTGGGCAGTCTTTCCTTTTAGAAGTCTATGCATCAAGATGTTGAACTTTTCTAACAGCCCCTGGGGAAAGGGAGCTCTAAGAGGGCTTTAAAATAGAAGCTGCCCCCTGGAGGTGGTCTGCTTGTTCTCTTGCCTAAAACCAGTCTCCCCTCATAGCTCACTGCAGCCCGAAGATTCCAGAGCACTCTGGTACCAGGGTTGGTACGGGTCACCCTGGAGACTGTTCTGTTGCTGGGGTTGGCAGCTCTAGAGCGTCTCTTCATTAAGGCTTACCTGGATGTTTTGGAAAAAAAGTCTCTAAGCAGCTGCAGGACAGAGGGGCGTGAAGGAGATGGTAGCTCACAAGGCAGCCAGTTTCCTCTAAGCCAAGTCAGGGTGCCCAGAGCCAGAGTGGTGTTCCAAGGTCTGGGGAAGCCTTGCTTCCGGCCTCTGGAGACACCCACAGTGGCTTCCATCAGTCAGGTGTCGTGTCCCCTCTTCCTAGAGTCCTTGCCCACCACACCAAGTGGCACAACTCCCCCTCCCTCTCTCCTTCCCTTCCTTCCTCCCTTCCTTCTTTCCTTTCCTTCCTTCCTTCCTTCTTTCCTTCCTTCCTTCCTTCCTTCCTTCCTTCCTTCCTTCCTTCCTTCCTCCCTACCTCCCTCCCTCCTTCCCTCCCTTCCTTCCTTCTATTTTTGAATGCTTGTTTGTTTTTTCCAGACAAGATCTTAGTATGTAGCTCTGGCCATCTTAGAACTCACTGGGTGAGACCAGGCTGGCCTCAAATGCACAGAGATCCTCCCCCTGCCTCTGCCGCCCAGTGGCTGGGATTGAAGGCTCTACCGCTGTCCCCGCTTCTTTCATCCTTTCTCCTTTACTCGTTTGTCTGTCTCCTAAGTCAGCTCCTTGAGGGTGGGGGTGCGTTGGTGGCTAATCTAATTTTCCCCTATAATGCCCAGAATAACTGGAATGTTGTCCAGGGCTACTGACAATGAGTTGTGGGAGGGGATCAACCTTGGCCTAGAGCTGGTAGGCTATGCAGGCCGGAGCAATAAACTTCACCTGCCTGACATCTGGCTCCTCATCCTCGCCATGATCTTGAAGACCAGTCTAAAAAGTTTCAACCGGGACATGATGGTACATGCCTCTAGACCCAGCACTTGGGAGACAGAGTCAGGGGGATCATTGAGTTCAAGACCAGCCTGATCTACAGAGGGAGTTCCTGGATAGCCAGGGCTATACAGAGAAACCCCATCTCTAAATTAATTAATTAATTAATTAAGCAAGCAATAAAAATAAAATAAGAGGTTTCAGAGAAATAATCTCAACACCACCTCCCATAGGGCTCAGCATAAAATATATTCTTATGGCATTTTCCTTCTTTGGTTCCAGAGAGGAGATAGTGGTTACGTAGATCTAATAATGAGGAAGGAATACTTGAGAGCTTCCACGTGCCTCATCTCCCTTTTTATACAAGCCCCAACACCACGGGGAAAGAGTACAACATCTTCTGTGCTCACTTGGTGGAAGAACTGACCTGAAACCAGAGAGACAGGCTTTCTGAAACCACGGTGTCCTGGCCATGCTGACAGTGGAACCTGGTCTTCCTTCTGGAGCCCAGGTCTCTTCCCTGTATTTCAGTATCTTCTGCCAACTAAGATGAGGGGTTTCTCCCAGACTGGGTAAGGGCTAGAGTTCCCAGGACAGGACAGGCATCCGGAGGAGGCATATAGTCTGTAGACAGAGATGTGACTATGTGTGGCCTCAGGATTGCAGTGCCAAGAGCATCCTGGGGTCTTCTTTAGGTACAGCCACCCTGAATACAATACAGGGCTCAAGTGTGCTTACCCCTCCCCACCTGGGTACTTCTTAAGTTTCTGCCAAAGGGGCTTCCAGAAGCTTCCTGTATTATGATATTGTGCATGCCTCTCGAGAAAGATACTTAATGTCTTTTCAAAAACTAAAAGGGCTTCTAGATGAGGCAGCCATCCAACTTGACATTTGTGCAAGCTCCCTTGTGGCTTGCTGTACTGCCAGAGCAGTACTACCCAACTCCCAGTGGTACCACTGTGAGGCTCTGACGTGATGACATCCCCGCAGAGACTCAAAACATGGAGGCCATGACCTTCAGGTCTTTGACCTGGATGGTCCCACAGGTTCTCTTACTGCAGCTCTGTCTAGTCTCCTCAAAGATAAACAAACAACTCCAGGACTCTGTGGCTCTAATTGGAACCCCACTTGCCCCAGACCCTATTAGGGTCTACACTGGATAAGTCTGTGAGTCTGCCTTATGTCAAGAACTAGCACATTTCTTCTTTGCCCTGCATGGAATGGAACTTGTTGATATTATATCAAGACCAAGACCAGTTCCAACATGCTTCCCTGTTCCCGAAAACAGAATTCATTCGCTTGTTCATACATGCTCATGAACTAAGAGAAGAATACTAGAGATATTTGAAGAGTATCAAGATTAGTAGCTTGACAATTACACTCGCAAAAAAGGACCCAGTCCCAATAAGCAAACCAGAGAAGGCCATCTGGTCTACCTCCTTGTACTCGTACAGTTATGAAGAACTGATGTTGAGTTCTTCATGATGTTCTTATGCTAACCCAGGGGTTGGTCATTCAAATATGGACTAAGTTTTAGGATAATTAGTGAGTTCCTAAAACTAGGGAGAAAGTGGCCATTTTGTAGAACACAAGTCCATTTCTCTTATCAGATTCTAGAAAAGATCTATTACCCCAGATGACTAAGAAGTACAAAGCCAATCAAAAACTGCCCTTGTTGTTGTTGCTTCAGCAAAGAAATGGAAACAGCTGGCCACAGCACTGTCTTCTTTTATTGATGGAACCTCATTATTTTTGTCACCTTGGTCTCTATCTCCAAGCCTAATAATTCCAATCCCACTTGCAGAGTCTATTTTAAAATGCTTTAATCATGTTTGACTTCAGGCCTTTCTTTTTTAAAGTGGTCAATTTAAACCTATTGAGCTTTTCCAGTGGGTGGCAGGCCCCATGCAGGGTCCTGGAGATGAAAGACCTCAGGGGGCTTGAATCTCCTGAGGGTAAAGATGCTGCAGTAAACAGGAGAGAGGGGATCGATTCAGAGGAGAGTAAGAGTAAGTCAGCAAAGGGCCAGGGAGGAGAAGCTGTGGCCTAGGCACACGAAATTGTGTGCGTCACACAAGATGAAAACATGTATCTGTACAGCAAATCTTCATGTATGGATTGTGGGTTGTAGGAAATCTCGTCCGACTCCTACCTGATTGCCAATAACAAATGAAAGAAAGGCCAAAAGGTAAACCATGTAGAGAGTAATCTGAATATCAGGGTTTTTCACTTCACTGTCTAGCTGTGGTTCTAAGTCATGGGTTCTCCAACCTGTGGGACAAGGCCCTTTGGGGCTAGCATATTCCTAACAGAAGCAAAATTACAGTTTCGAAGTAGTAACAAAATAATTTTGTGCTTGGAAGTCACCACAACATGAGGAACTGCATTAAAGGGTCGCACACTACATTAGGAAGGTTGAGAACTGCAGCTCTAAGCAATGCTAATTGTATTTTTAACACAGATCCCCCTCACATTCTAGAACTGAATGGGAAGGAACCTGGAAACTATGTCCCGGGCTGGAGGGACAAGCAGCTGAGAAAGTGCTTGCCAATAAAGCTGGAGGACCTTAGTTCAATCCCTAGAACCCAGGCATAGTGATGCCATTTATCCTAGTGCTGCATAAAAGACAGGTGGACCCTGGAGCTTGTTGGCCTACCTCCCAGGAGAAAGAGAAACGTAGTCTAGAGACGGAAAAAAAAAATCTAAACTCCAGAAATACCATCGTCAGATGAACAACCGTAAAATGTCAAAATCTGGACGAAGTCAGTCCATGACTCCACAGGCCCAGAAGTTTGCTCCCCTTGCATCTAAATCCTTAGGAAAAAAAAAAACCCTCAGGCAATCTGAAGTGCCGGCCTTGGTGCTCAGAGCCTCAGGTCGTGTCGGTGACACATTCTGCCCACTCAGGTGCAGAGCAGCAGCCGCTCCCCTCCTGACCATGCTTTCCTCCTTGGGACTTGATTCACCCCCAGTTCCTCCACTAGGGCCCGGCAGCCCCTCCCCCACAGCCTCTCACAGCGGTCCTGAGGTCGTCCAGGCTTGTGTTTTCCAGTTCCTGCTTCTGACTCAATCCCAGGTTCCTATTTTTCTTTCCCTTTTCTCTCCTTTGGCCTTTTCACTCTGACTCTCATGCAACCCAGCCTGGCTGCGAACGCACGGTGCGGGGTTACCCTTCGGACTCCTCCAGCCTCTCTGCTTCCCGAGTGGCATGATTCTGGGCGTGAGCCACCACGCTGGCTTCTGTGTGTCCCCGCAGAGGGACCCCAGAGCCTTATACAAACAAGGCCGGTGCTGTACCAGCTGCTGTTTTTCTAGGTCAGTGTCTGGGGCAAACATATCGCCGCCCTGAGGGGACCTGGTTAAGAATGAATTCCAGAGTCAATCATGGTGGCACATGCGGCCTGTAACCCCAGCATTTGAGAGGCAGGGTCAGCAGGATTTCAAGTTCAAGGCCAGGCTACATGGGGACAGCCTGTAGTAAAAATTCAAGGAAACAGAAGGGTTCCCCTGGTGCCTGCATTATTGCCTCTCCCTGGTGACTGCTGTCCCTGCACCACTACAGCAAGGTGGAATAAATACCCTACAACAAGGCGAAGGCCACCAGCCTTCCTGGTACTTCAAACGAAAGCCTTTGAATAGATGCCCCAGGTTGTCCCATGTCTATTCATTGCCTGGCATTTATTTTTATTTTATTATTATTATCACTGTTATTATTATTATTTATTATTATTATTATTATTATTATTATTATTATATTTTATTTCTTTTTTTTGGGGGGGGGGTTGAGACAGGGTTTCTCTGTGTAGCCTTGGCTGTCCTGGAACTCACTCTGAAGACCAGAAATCCGCCACTCAGAAATCCGCCTGCCTCTGCCTCCCAAGTGCTGGGATTATGTCTGGCATTTATTAACAATGACATGATTGGTCCCTACCTCATGTTAAGGTTCCTCCTCCCACCATTTCTTCTCTGTCCTGCTTCTTCACACACTCAAAGCCGTCCAGTAAGATATTCCATCGGCTCGGGCTGTCTCCTGCATGTAATTCAGCTCCCAGTTTTAAATCCAGATGTTAAGTCATCTTTTCCTTGCTTGATCACAGACCGGTCTTCTCAATGTGTCATCTCAGTCACACGACAAAGATACATGTCATGTCTTACCCCCGTCCTCCAGCCAGCACTGTCGTGAGCTGGGGCCACCTGCACGTATCCCCCTTGACCTTCCTCAGCAGATCCCAGCTTAGCTACACCTTGGCACCATGTGGGGCACTACAGCCAGGCAACATCCCAAAACAGTGAGATCAGAAGTTCAGACATTAGATTGTTAAAAGTCCACCCAGAAACTCAAAGGCGCACCTAGGGGTAGGAAACACTACTTAAAATCAAAGTGAATACCGAAGTGTCCAAGGTTAGTGTCCTCATTTAGGGTCAAACTGAGGTCCCATTTTTGTCAACTGAGGAATGAAAACACAGCTCTTCTGACTCACCACCTCACCTGACTAGGCAAGGCATCCAACACAGCCAAGCCTCAGTAAACCTTTGCTGACCGTTGTAATTGGTACAGCATGCGCCACCGCTTCACTGGGGCTGTGCACTGAAGTGACTGGGCCATTCATACCCCCTGACAGTCCCAGGTCAGGGTCTTCAGGTCTCCTTGTTACTCCTCCGGACAACATGTACCCCAAACCTTTCTCTCCCATGAGGCTTGGGAAACTCAGGTCTCTCTGGCTCCTCTCCGGTCCTGTTCATCCACCTCTGATTTCATAGTAACCTGCCAAATCTGCCATTTTCCAAGTACCACCTGTGGTGGTTTGAGTAAGAATGGCTCCCATAGGCTCATATATTTGAATGCTTAACCATCTGGAAGTAGCATTACATGAGAAGGATTAGGAGGCGTGGCCTTTTGGAGTAGGTGTGGCCTTGGAAGAAGTGTGTCACTAGGGGGATATAGGCTTTGAGGTTTCAAAAACCCATCCTGGCCGGGCGGTGGTGACACATGCCTGTAATCCCAGCACTATGGGAGGCAGAGGCAGGTGGATTTCTGAGTTTGAGGCCAGCCTGGTCTACAGAGTGAGTTCCATGACAGCCAGGGCTATACAGAGAAACCCTGTCTAGAAAAAACCAAATCCAAAAAAACAAAAAACAATAACAACAACAACAAAAAAACCACCCTGGCCAGTGCCTTCTCTCTTCCGGCTGCCTGCAGATCCAGACGTAGAACTCTCAGCTAACTCTCCAGTACCACGTCTGCCTCTGTGCCGTCATGCTCCCCGCCATGCTGATAATGGATTTAACCTCTGAAACTGTAAGCCAGCCCCAATTAAATGCTTTCCTCTGTAAGACTTGCTGAGGTCATGGCATCTCTTCACAGCAACAGAACACTGACTAAGACACCACCTCCAGCAAAAGCATCCCAATTGTGGCCGGCCCACTGTCCAAAAGTTCTCAGTCTCAGATCTGGCCTGTGAGGTCTACAGACTTTGGGCTTTATGGGTTTTCCCTGGACATCTTCTTTCTTCTCCATGTAGATTGTCTGCACGAGCCAAGCTCTTGCCTCACGTACCCTAATCCCTGCCAGGACCCTTGATCTCTACGTGTTAACATCTGTGTTCAAGATCTCTCAAACTTTTCCACCATGGTCTCTGGGGAGGTAACCTTTCATCTCACTTCGTAATATACTTGGAGGCCGTATTCTGCTCCGTAAAACCCATAGTTTATCACTACCTCTAAATGTTGACATGTTTGTCTTCTACTTGAATGGGTATCTGTCCTTGACAGTTTATGCTCACTAAGCAGGGGAAATCTACGAGGCCCTCCTGACTTCCCAGTGCTGGGCAAACATCTGACATAGCCACTCAGTACAACACATGGAGGCAGGAGGAGAGGGAAGGGCATGCTGGCCCATGCTTATAAGACATTAGGCAATTTAGGTCTGCAGAAATTCTTGTTCTCAAAGTCTGACATTTAGACAAAAGCCACCATTCCCTCGGGCACTTAAGAAGATAGTTCCTACTTAACTGTGGCGAAAGGGACCTGTGGTTCTGCCATTATGCCTATTAGCACTGATATTAGCATATCAAGGTCTTAGGCTCCCTCAGTCCCTGCTGACACACACACACACACACACACACACACACACACACCACCTACCCTAAACCTCCCAACCCCGAGCTTTGCTGTCCCTCCAGCCCCCAGGCTTCTCTTTTCTCCTATATAACCTCAGCCATCTTGCCTATGCACTCTCTTGGTTCCTGGTTCCACTACTGACCTCTTGGTCTGTGGCTTCTCTGTGGCTCCATCTACTCTTAGCCACGGCCCCCTTCTCTTCTCTCTCTCTCCGCTCTCTCTGTCCTCAGTTTCACTCAGTAAACAAAAACTCTTCTCACCCCAATACGAGACAAGCTTCTCTGAAACGCAGCCCCCCAAGCTGCCCACAGCTCTCCCCTCCCCTCGAGATATAGCTGTATGATGTCTATCTATGTGGTCTTCCTGGCCACACCCCCAGCTCTAAGCAAGCACTGTCTCCCTTGACTCTACACTCCATTATATAGAGATACACGCACAAGGAAAATGGCCGTGAGAAAGATAGGCCTGAACCCAGAACTATGTTCTTCATACTCTTGTGGAAATGAAATGGGCCAAGAGGAGCACCACAGGGGCCATCTTGTGCAGAAGAGGGGGTATTTCAAGACTGGCTTCCTTTCTTTCCTCTTCTTCTGCTCTCCCCCTCTGCCTTGCAATCTTTCTGGAATGAATCTGTAGTCCCCTTGTAAAGAAGCAAAAAGGAAAAGTGCGTGCTATTTGAAATTCCCCACAGTTCCATTCCGTTGGACCCCTGGCCGACAGCAGCCTGACGACGTGTCAGGATAGAGACTCCACCGTGGAAGTCTCCTCCTATTGGGAAGATCCCCCACCCTCTCCCCCAACCAGGCGGAATCTCCAGGATTCAGGGCTGAGCACCTTAAACCACTCCCAGCAAATTGCTCCCTCCACAGCCTTCACATTTAGCCCACTGGGCATGCCAAAAATGTCACCATTTCACTGACCACACCTCACCTCCTGGCACATGCTGCAAAGGAGGGGAGCCTGCTAGGATGCTCGGACAAGGCCTGGGCACATGATCCACCTGCTTCTCTGCTTTATGAAACCAGGAGACTCAAGGGGACCTCACCTGCACTGCCAGGCCAACCATCTGTCACTGTCACCCACCCACCCGTGTCAGCAAGTATTTATCCTAAATAAAAAGGATTTATTCTTTTTTTTTTTTTTTTTTTTAGAAAGCAGAGCTGATGGAGGTTTAAAAAGAAGTGGAACTTAAAGTCAAACTTAGGAAAACATAATCTGTTTCGTATTTAAGTATCATGTATGAAAAATGACAAAGTTGCAGCTTTCCAAATGAGGGTCCCAATGATATGCAGGACTTCAGCGAACACTGGAATTCTGGGAACCGGCTTATCATTTCTAATACTACATAATTCCATAGCTGGAGAGGAAACGTGTATGAAGTAAGAGGCTTCCCATGGATCACAACAGGCTGATGTTCCCTTCGCTATGCGAATTAATAGAATTCAAAGATGATTGATAGCTGGTAGATAGACAGATACGAGTTTATCAGTGGTGATCTATATACTGAGAGATCTGGGCTACTTAAATCATGCAGATCCAAACTCAGAAATAAAATCAAACACTCAAAAGTGGCTTTGTAGTTAGAAACCCTAGAATTGGGGGAAAAAACTAAGCAAGTTCTAAAGATTTCTTATGTGAAGGTAAGTCAACATTCATGTATAATTTTACTTACTTGAGTGGCCTTTGGTAGGGATTATTTTCATAGGAGCAATATAAAATAGGAGAAATATAAAATAAATTATTATTAATAATTTTTAAAAGGTTGCTGGTGTGATAGCTCAGTGGGTAAAGGTACTTGCTACCTGACCTGACACCTGAGTTTGATCCCTAGAATCCACATGGTGGGACGGAAGAACTGACTCTCGCTGGTCCTCTGACCTCTGCGCATGTACTGTGGCACTCAGACCCACACATATGTTTAAAAAAATATGAAGATATGACTCAGTGGCTAAAAGCATACACTGCTCTTGCAGAGGACTCAAGTTTGGATCCCAGCACCCACACTGGGCAGCTCACAACGATATACAACTCCAACTTCAGAGAGATCCATCGCCCCTGGCTTCCAAGAGACTTACTATAGAATTCTTACACACATTCTGCCATCTATAACTTTTAAGTGTTTCTTAGTTTGGGATGTTACTTTAAGTAGATTTTTAGAAATCTCCAATAGATTTTGTTAGCACGTAAAAATAAATTTGGATCTTTTATACTAATCATGAGCCTTTCTTTTTAATTCTTAATTTATTTTTTATGTGCATGAGTGTTTTGCCTGTATGTATGTCAGCATGAGGGTGTCAGATCCTCCGGAGCTGGATGGAGTTACAGACAGATGTGAGCTAGCATGTGGTTGCTGGGAATTGAACTCAGGACCTCTGGAAGTGCAGACAGAGCTCTTAATTACTGAGCCATCTCTCCAGCCCCCCTAATCATGTACCTTAAACTTTATTTTAAAAAATGTACACACATGAGGCTAGGTGGCACTTGGGAGGCAACAGATCTCCAAATTTGAAGCCATCCTGGTCTACAGAGCAAGTTCCAGGACAGCCAGGTCTACACTGAGAAACCCTGTCTCAATAAATAAATAAATAAACCAAAAAGCTGCATATACATACAAAGTTAAATAAATTAAATTAAAACTTTTGTCTTCTCTTCCATGACTCTAGGACATGCCAGGTTGAGTTTGCTACTTAATGATATGCTAAGCCAGAATTCAATTTTTAGTTGTCAGCAGAGGGTTAACATCTGTCTTTATAATGCACAGCGCCAGTTGAGAGCATTTCATTCATGTTTGGAACCACGGAAATGATGCAATAAGCCACGTGGATCACGTGAGCACACGCTTCATTCTCAGCAGGGCTGCGGGGGAGACACTCCATGGCACTAACGTGGCTCGTTGCTTCCGTTGCTTCACTGATACACTCACGTTCTAACACCCTGTACCTCTTGGTCACGAATCAGTGAGGAAGGGAAGGAAGCAAAGATGCAGGTCTGTCCCATCTTTCCATCAACCGCAGCACCAATTGGCTGGCTAGTTCAGGGAGGCGGCCAGAGAGGGAAGAGGGGAGTCTCTGCCCGTGTGTATTTTTTGAGAACTCCCCTACTTTCTCTCTGCATTTAAAGAAATCCTAGTGTGGTCAGAAGAATGGCCTCTCAGGACCATGCGCGCCCTGTCTAGCTGCAGATGGGGATATTTATTTGGGGGTTTGTTCCGTGTCTTGCACTATTCCAGACATCATGGGATCCCCAGAATTCAGTGTCACCGTGTCACTGGGGCATCCCGAATAGTATATGCAAATGAGTGACAAGGACAGATGTGCTGTGTTTCCTCCACATGTGTGCATGTTGTGGTACCTAGTGTCATGCGATGTGATTATATAACTATTTTTCTAATGTTATGGACCTTTCAAAAGATTTACTTTTCTTGCGTGTATAGGTGTTCTGCCTGCACATATGTCTGTGTAGCATGTGTGTAATACGCTTGGAAGCCAGAAAAGAGAGTTGACTCCCCTGGAACTGGAGTTACAGACAGTTGTGAGCCTCCATGTGGGTGCTGGGAATTGAACCCAGGGCCTCTGGAAGAGCAGGCAGTATTCTTAACCACTGAGCCATCAATCTCTCCAGCCCTAACTGTATTGCTTTTTAATGTATAAGAAGATACAATATGTGTTGAGCTACAACGCTTTCGTACATACATACACCCCAAGAGCACGTCAGAGCCTCTGAAAAGCCTACGAGCTGCGGTTGTTAGGGGTCAGCCTCTAGGAACGTGTTGTAGGTACAGCTTCTCAGATGGTGTTCCATGTGCGTAACAGACAGACACTAACTACAGTTTGTTCCGTCAGTCACTGAGGAGTGTGGAAACCTCCAAACACAATTATGGCTTCAACCATTCTTTTAGTTTTGTCACTTTTTGCTGAACTCAATCAAGCTGGGGTTTTTTTCCTGTATGTGTGTGCTGTGTGTGTGTGTGTATGTGTGTGCGTGGGTATGCACAGCCCTGTGTGTGCAAACAAGGGACAGCGGCTCTCACTGAACCAGAAGCTTGTCACTACAGCTAGACTGGCCGGCCAGTGAGCTCTGCCTCTACCCCACAACACTGGGGCTACACCCACACTGCCACAGGCAGTTTTGCTGGTGAGCACTGAGCCATCTTCTTTTCTTTTTTTGGAGACAGAGTTTATTGGTTATTTTGTTGTTGTTGTTGTTGTTTTAACTAACCCCTGACAAAAACCAAAATAGGGAAGGAAGAATTAATTCCAGTCTACAGAATAAGGACACTGCCCACTGTGGCAGGAGAAGGCACGGGCCTCAGAATTATTGGGATTTTTTGTTTGTTTTTGTTTTCCAAGACAGGTTTCTCTGTGTAGCCCAGGCTGTCCTGGAATTCACTCTGTAGACCAGGCTGGCCTCGGGACTTGGAGATCTGCCTGCCTCTGCCTCCTGGGGGCTATGAATAAAGGTGTACACCACCACACCTGGCCAGAATTTTCTTTTTAATGTTTCTTAGCTGTTTCGTCAGGGAACGGGAGCGGACTGTACACTCTGCCCCTCCGTGGGTGCCAGAGTCCATTGACCTGGCTGACCTGGTGACCCCACTTTCGCGGTGAAGCGTAGAAGAACATGGGGCAGCCCGAGTAACCTAAGGCTAGACCCTCTGACTCCAAAGCTAGATCTGCCATTACCAGTGCTGTGGTCTTGGGCAGAGTGACAACTGCTGAAACTTTGCCAGTGATGACAGGGTCAAGTCTCAGGGGTTGTGGTAAAGACGGTGTAATGCCAGTGAACAGAGGGAGCTCTGGTAAACCAGAAACCTCACTCACACGCCAGCATCGGCATCAGCATTATCATTGCGTGTTTATTTATAACTCCTAACTCCACAGATAAATTTCCACTGCAGTGAACTAAACTGCATTTTGTCTGAGTGTATTTGCAGGTGGGAGGGGCAGGGGTGCTCCGGCTACCAAAGGGGAACCTTGTGTCATCTGATGCTACTGCTGCTGCTGCTGCTGCTGCTGCTGCTGCTGCTGCTGCTGCTGGAGCTCGGGCCAGGAGAAGTGTGAGAACAGGGTCTGTGACACACCACTGAGCTTTCCAGAGAGCAGAACCGTAGACGTGATGGTGCCCAAGCTACCCAGCTCTTCTACCAGCTAGGGAGATAATTAATAATTTCCGCAAGGTGCCAGCCTATGCGGTGAGGCACAGGCCTGGATCAGGTTCAGGACTCAAAGGGGAGACGGGAAACCCAGATATATGCTGCGCACCTTGTCAAGTCCTGTTCATGAGTCCTGTGGCTCTTATGAGAGAGCCAATGTGGAGAGGAGCACTGGGGTAGGCAGACCGTGGAGGCACATGGATGGAGGGAAGGTTGTGGAGGCAGGGGTGTGGGTGGAGGGTGTGGGTGGAGGGGAGTGGGTGGAGGGGTGTGGGTGGAGGGCAAGTGTGACTGCAAGGACAAGGAAGGATTAGAAGGAATCTGTCCAGGGAGGAGGCTGAGAGAGGCGGTCACGTGTAAGGGCAAGTGTCTGGGTACCACTGCCTGGAGGGGATGGATACAGTCCTCCGCACTGCAGGCACTGCAGTGTCCGCTGTGGGCCGAGGCTTTAGCAGGGAAGAGCTGCTCTTGGTTGTGGAGTAAACTTTGCCCTTGTTCACTCAGTACTAAAACCGTGCCGCCTCCCTGGGGACGCGGAAGGAGGTTGGGAGGTCATAGCGGGCCAGGATCCTTTCTCCAGACTTGGGAGGGAAGGAGGAATTTAATTGTTATCCTTTATACCTTTCCTAGGTTAAGTTGGTTTCCTATTACAAGTATGTGCATAATAGAGAAGAAAATAAGTATTCCATTACTAACTGGGGTCCAATGCTAACAGTAGCTAATCTTAAAGGATAATATTACGGGTATATTATATATATATATATATATATATATATATATATATATATATATATATATATATATATATATGCGATAGAGTATTTTCCAGGATTCTCATGTTTCCAATATACCAGACTGAACGGCATAAAATAAGTCTGCACTTTTGACAAATTGAAAGTGATTGGATATAGTTTCAGGTAGGCCAACCTAATTCTTTGATATTTAACCAATTATTTAGGGAGTGATTTCACTATACTAAGCCAGTATGCAGATAATAATAAACTTTTCCTTTGAGGCAAGGTCTCATGTAGTCCAGGCTAGACTATGACTCACTATATACCTAAAGACAACCCTGAACTTCTGCCTCCACCCCTGAGTACTGGGATAACAAGCATCTAGCTTATGTGGTGCTGGGAATTGAACTCATGACCTCATGCATGCTAGGTAAGCGCTCTTCTAACTGAGCTGTGCCCCCAGCCACAATAAACCTTGAAGAGGTCATAATAGGAGGCAGCGATTCTCGTGTAGACAGGGACGCAGCTCTCTATGTTCCCTGCAGCCTGAAGCTTGAGCAAGCCTGCATCCGGCAGCACATGAGAGTGGCAGAGGAAAAGATCCTTAAGCAAATAGAAAAAAAAAACCAATGTCCATCACAAGACATACAAATGAAATTACATGTTCTAAATTTAACCTCAGCCACAGCATCTCTCTAGCAGAAGTGGGGATCTGGAGAGGGGATGTGTCAGGCCTCAATTATGCTGACCTTTACTGTCCCCACAGGAAGGTGGGGACAGAGAATCAACAGGAACGGAGGCTGCAGGGGGGCACGGCCCTGGCCTGTCAGCCCTGAGGAGGACGCAGGCCCTGAGAGGTCTCTCCCAGTTGCTCCACCTCATGCACTGAGTGCAACATGCTAGATGGAAGACAGCCACCCTCAGACAAGCCAAGCTTCTGCCAATGGGACCTTCTCCACAGATGAGCATTCCTTCATTAAAGTCTGTCTGTCACCCAGGAGCGGGAAGCATCTTCATCTTAAACCTCTCACTCTAGAACTGACAGGTCGGACAGACTTCGACAAGTGGGAATGCATGTTAATGAGTAGGTAGGTGCCTCCAGGTCTGGTGGGGGCCACGGAAGGTATAAAGCTCCTACACAGTAAGACATGGGGCTCCTGTGACACAAGGTCGGCTGTGCCGATGAGGAGAGCAGCGTGGAGAGAGATGACTGAATTCAACGTGGGGTATAAAAGAGGCACATACAGGTTACCGCCCGTGGCTCACCTAGGACTGGGATGGAAGCCATGAGGGAAGAGAAGAAGGTTTAAGAAGGGGGCAAGAACCCAGGCCACTTCCAACGTCTAAAGGACCAATGTAGACAGGTCAAGATGGAGCGCCCCTGTACAAGTTCCTGACCCACACGCAGGTCCATAGGCACCTCTCCAAAGTGCAGGCCTTTACTTCTGCTCCAGCTCTTCAACTGTTTCCTTCAAGTGTGTTAAGTAGCAAATCTATATAGCCAAGTCTGTTTAGGACTTATATTCTTATAATAAAATAGAACCTAAACAGGCAAAATACACAAGATGGCTGTTGTTTCTAAGAAAAGAAATATTCAAAACTCTGAGTAGCTAAAGAAAATGCCAGTGAACTGGAGGTCGTCAACAACAGCAACTAAAGATATTGATCACAAATAAGAAAGATATCACAAATATCTAGGGGGTTTCTGTAACCTGATTATTTCCAAATGACTTAATTCCTTAAAAAATGTTTTTAGGTTTATCATTATAAGTGCATGCTGTGTTTTGTCTGCATGCTTGTGCATCGTGTGCATGCCTGCATGCTTATCTATGAATCATGTGATTGCCTGACACCCTGAGAGGCCAGAAGTGGGCTCCAGATCTCCTGGAACTGCAGTTACAGCCGTGGGAAGCAGCCATATGGGTGCTGGGAACTGAACTGAGATCCTTTGCAAAAACAAGTGTTCTTAAACAACAGAAACGATTCTCCAGCCCTAAATGACTTAACTTTATGGAAATTAGAAATTACAGGTCACACATGCTAAATACAAAAGAAGCCACACTGCAAACCAGCTATAGTACAGGATTGAATTTCCCTAATTAAAAAAAAAAAAATCTGAAATCCAAATGCTCCCAAACCTGAAACCTTTTAATTCACCCAAGATACCCCAAATAGAAAATTCCACACTATGCAACATTTTTTCCAGATAGAAATTAGTTAGGATCTTGTATAAAAAATTAAATTACCGTGATTCTATAACTCACTGTCTTAGTCAGGGTTTCTATTCCTGCACAAACATCATGACCAAGAAGCAAGTTGGGGAGGAAAGGGTTTATTCAGCTTACACTTCCATGCTGCTATTGATCACCAAAGGAAGTCAGGACTGGAACTCAAGCAGGTCAGGAGGCAGGAGCTGATGCAGAGGCCATGGAGGGATGTTTCTTACTGGCTTGCTTCCCCTGGCTTGCTCAGCCTGCTCTCTTATAGAACCCAAGACTACCAGCCCAGGGATGGTACCACCCACAACAGGCTCTCCCCCCTTGATCACTAATTGAGAAAATGCCCCACAGCTGGATCTCATGGAGGCATTTTCCCCAACTGAAGTTCCTTTCTCTGTGATAACTCCAGCCTGTGTCAAGTTGACACACAAATTCAGCCAGTACACTCACTGAGTGAGTTAAGTGTTACAGTGAGGACCTAATTCGGATTCCCAGCATGCAGGGAACTATAGGGCATGCATGGTGATAGCGGAGTGCTCTGTATGTTTTTGACTGGGAATACAGTCACGCAGCATCCCGCAGCTGTCAGCACCTCTCCTGGATACATACACAGCATACTCGGGGCTGGAAAGAGCAGGAGAAGCTAACTATGGTGCACAAGCCTGTAACCCAGCACTGCAAACACAGGGTTTGTTGGACACAAAAGTGGCCAGACCGCTTTTCTTTTACATCAAGAAACCAAGAGAGTTCTGGGGTCTTGCTGACCAGCTACTCTAGCTAAATTGGTGAGTTCTGGGTTCAGTGAGAGACCCTATCCAACACAGAAAGTGATGTCAGCTCTAGCTTCTTCACACATGCTCATTTCTGTGTGTGTGTGTGTGTGTGTGTGTATGTGTGTGTATGTTTTTGTGCGTGCATGTATGCTTGTATGTGTCTGTATATGTGTGCATATATATGTGTATATGTGAACATGTGTATGTGTCTATGTATGTTTGTGTACATGCATGTATGCATGTGTGTCTATGTGTATGTGTTATGTGTACATGTATATGTGTGTATGTTTGTATGCATGAATGTATGCATGTGTGTCTATGTGTATGTGTGTATGTGTGCATGTATGTGTGTATGTGTCCATGTGTATGTATATATGTATGTTTGTGTCCATGCATGTATGCATGTGTGTGTCTACATATATGTGTATGTGTACAAGAGTATGTGTGTTTGTGTATGTATTTGTATATGTATGTATGTGTATGTGTCTATATGTGTATGTGTATATATGTATGTTTGTGTGTATATTTGTATGTGTATGTGTGCATGTGTGTCTATATGTGTATGTGTGTATGTGTGTATTCGTATATATATCTATATGGGTATGTGTGTTTGAGTGTTTGTATGTGTACGTGTGTTTGAGTGTTTGTATATGTATGTGTGTATGTGTGTATGTGTGCATTGTGTGTGTTTGTATATTTGTGTGTGTATATGCATGTGTTTGTGTGTGTATATGTGTATATGTATGTATACTTTTTTACTGTCTTTTCATCAAATTCACTGTGCCTTAGTCTGCAGTCATTTGAAGCATATACTATGACAAGTGTTGACAGCTATGAGAAGCTATACGTCTATATTCCCAATTAAAAACATATAACTTCTACTGTGGCCACAGAGTCCCACCATGTCCCATGCAGCCAAGTCCCATAAAGGTCCACTGCTCTTACCACACCACCCTGACACCGCCCGTGCTGCTGTGCTGGTCTTGTTACTGCTTTCTTTAAATGTGGTGATCCATGCTCTGACACGCAGCTGTAGTCGCTGCCACAATAATTCAAAAGTCGACATTGATCAAGTTGAGCATCCTCTGGAAAGAATCCTCTTGGGGGATTTGAATCTAGAAAACTTGGCCTTGAGACCAGGCACACCAAGCTTCCCAGGGCAGTGTCCCCACCCCTGCCCACCTCCACTTTTTTGGCTATAAAATGCCATGGGTGAGGACAAGCACCTCGCAGAGGGGACTGGAGAGCTAATGGGCACACTTTAGAGAGCTTGCTTTCAAGGTTTATGCAAATGTGATTCCTAGCTGGTTGTGGTGGCCCACAACTTGAATCCCACCCAGCACTTGAGAGGCAGGTGCAGGTGGATCTCTGAGTTTGAGGCCAAGCCTGGTCTAAATAGTAAGTGTGATTCCAGAGTAGTTTAGCATCTTCAGAGCAAACACAGAAGCAAAGCCCACAGATATGTCAGAGGCCGCACAGAAGGGGCGTGGGGACTGCTTCCATGTTGACCAGTGAGACTCAAGATCATCTCCTCAGCTACGTCCAGTGAATTCCCAGTGAGGAGGATGGATGGTCAAGCCCAGGGAAACAAAGCAAGACCATGAGAACCTGCGGGACTGTCCCCGGCCTACATGCCTAACGATGTCCCATTTACAAAGTGGCCAGGCCACTTTGTTTCACACCAAGGAACCCAGAGAGTTCACTTAACAGAAGGGTCTTCTTGGCCTTCCTCCACAACATACCAGAGACCTCCACGGCGTCTCCTAATCCTCTGCTCTAAAATAAGGCAAAAAAGAAAAAGGCAACCACTGGCATAGCAGGGGTGGGGGGACAGCATCAGAAGTACACTGTCCTTTGTCCTCCTGGACAGCTCTGCAAGAGCCTCCTTTTTCTGGAAAAACAACCAACCAACCAACCAACCAACCTGTGGCTGCCTCCAAATGCTGCCTTTTGCCGCCTATGCTCTCGCCTGTACGGATTGTTAGAGGCGATCACCAGACGCCCACGCCTGGCCAACAAAGCCACAATCACTCCGACTAGAGTTTGGTTTTTCTTAATAACTATTGGGAAGTGTTCAATAAGTGTTCTTGGTTTGTTTATACTTTTGTGTGTGATAAATGCAAAGCTGTGTGTGCAAGCACACACACCTGTGCACACAGAGGCCAGAGGACACCAAGTGGCCTACTGTATCACAAGCCACCTTTTTCCCTTGATGCGGGAGCTCTAACTGAACCTAGAACTAGGCTGGAAGCCAACAAGCCCTCAGCAATCCCGTGCTCCCCTCCCGACAGCCTTGCTGAAGACCAAGCCTGGCCAGTTACATGGACACTGGAATCTGAGCGCAAAGACCATTCAGAGCTAGGTACAGTTGCAGGATTGTACTGAGAAAAAACAAAACAAAACAAAACAAACAAACAAAACCTTTTTTCTAGTTGGGGTGTGGCTCAGCCCTTAGAACACACCTTTAATCCTTCTGCTTCGAATACAAACACACCCTTAGTTCTTACTTTTAATCCCAAACCATGAAGGTAAAGTTACTTTGTAGAAGGAAGCCCCAGGTTTAAAAGTGATGCCTAACTGAGTGGCAGACAAAGTCACGAATCAGAGAAAGATTTGAAAGACTAGGAGATGCCTAACTCTCACAAGAAGAAAAAGGGAAGCTACTTAAGAGAACAGTGCAGAAAGAGAAAGGCAGGAGGCAGTTTTACTGGCCCAGTCAGAGACGCTGCAGAGAGAGACGGAACAAGCTAGACACAGGTGAAGACGGGACGAGCCAGAGAATAAGTAGCCAGAGGTTAGAACGCATTGCTAAAGTCAGTATGAGGCCAAGCAGAGCAACTCAGGAGCAGCTGAGACAAAGAGAGAAGCCAGAGGGAGTCAGTCAGCTTGGAGAGGAGTCGGAGCCAGAACAGCTGAGTGGAGTCAGCCAGCCAGGGTTCAGAGCGAGCTTATTCAGCAGTGAGTCTCAGAGGCTGAAAACATTCCAGGCCTAGATTAGATTGTACAGAGTCTAGAAGCTTCCAGGACTAGGTTGGCAGCCGGAGAATAAAGATATATTGACAAGGTGTTGCATTGTAAACCTGTAATCTCAGCACTTGGGAAATGCGGAAGGCAGATCGTGAATTCAAGGTCATCCTTGGCTCCGGGGCAACTTCAGGGCCAACCTGGGCTATAAGAGACCTGGTTTCAAATAAAACAAAATAGACAAGGTAGCTAGAAAAAGTACGTGTGGATATTTCCTAAACAGGAAACAAGCATCCAATACCACAGCTGGGGACTGAGAGAGACTGGCATTGCAGATAGGGAAAACCAGGGAGGTAGCAGAGCCTGCTCCACACTACTGCCTGCCATGATCAGGCTGGCAGGTGCTAGAGTTTAAACAGTTTCATTCCTTCAAAACTCATGTTGATATATGATTCCAAGTATTTTTGTGGAAAAAAGTTGGGAGGGGGGGATGTTTTGGTTTTGTTCGTTTTTGTAAACTTGATACAAACCAGGGTCTTTAGGGAAGAGGGAACTTCAACTGAGGAAAGGCCTCCATCAGACTGGCCTGTAGGCAAGTTGATTGATTGATGGGTGAGGCACCTGTAGGAGGGGCCAGTGCTGGGCACGTGGTCCTGGTTTGTATAAGAAAACCAGCTGAGCAAGCCATGGGGCCCAAGCCAGTAAGCAGCCTTCCCCTGTGGCCTTTTCCTGCCTTCAGGTTCCTGTCCTGAAGTCTCTCAAGGTTGAACTGTAATCTGTGAGAAGAAATAAACCCTTTCCTCCCCAGACTCCCTTTAATTGTGGTGTTTACCACAGCAGTAGAAACGTAACTAGGATAATATGGCCTTTAAAAGGGACCCAGGCCCTTAAGAAATCAGTGTCTTTCTTGTACGATTCGGTTGGTCCTCTCAAGAGCAGATTATGGTAAACAAGGGTCATTTTTCCTCCCCAGTCCTGGCTTTCTGGCAGCAGTTGAAGCCACACAAGGTTCTCCCTAGAAGTTGACTAGACGCCATGTTCTTAAACTTCCCAGTCTCTGGACTCAGGAGCTATTAATACCACTGTTCTTTATAAATGACCAGGTCTTGGATGTTTTGTTATAGGAATGGAAAAAAGACTAAAAGTTACCAAGCCAATCTGCCAGTCATGTAAGAACTTGGCATGGCCCTCGTGGGTAAAAATTAGGCCTGAAGGACACGCCAGGGGCCCACCTAGAGCCAACCACAACGCTGCCAATGGTGGCTGCCACAGATGCTGCACAATCTGACTCAGCTGTGTATCTCGAGAGCCAATCTTGAAGTGACAGGCCAACAGCAAACCACAAACAGAAGCCTTGATGTTCAAGTCCAATCTACAGCGGTGAAGAGGGCGAGGGTGGGTCCTTCTCAAAGGTGCCCCTTGCCTCTCTGTTTACAGGAAGTATTGAGAAGGGGAAGGAGCCATTTCTAATTACAGTGTCTTTCTCAGGTACCACGAGGAGAAAAGAAAAAAAGCTAAAAACATTATCCAAGGGAGAGAAAGGCATCAAGACAGAAAAGGGCTGGGAGAGGACGGGAGAGAAGCAACAGGCTGCAGATGGAATATATAAATGACAACCGTGAGGGAAAAGATAGGGATGAGTAATAAAAGTCAGTGAATAAACACAGGCCCAATGGTCATAGTCTGCTACATTATACATAGGGTTATGGCTCCAAACACTTGATAATTCTTCCAGAGGAGAAATAGTGACTGGGAAAAGAATGAGTAAACTTGGCCTGATTCAGCTATGGGTCAAAGGTGAGAGGCGACTGCCAGGACCAGATGGAATGGAGAAATAATTTAGCCGGGCACGGTGGCAGAAGCCTGTAATCTCAGCCCTCAAGTGTTGGAGGCAGGAGGCTGATGAGTTGGAGGCCAGGTTGGGCTAAGATCAAGAGAAAAGAGGGGGAGGGAAGGGAAGGAAAAGAGAAGGGAAGGAAGAGGGAAGGAGGGACGGAAGGGAGGAGGGACGGAAAGCAGAAATCCAAGTGAGGCTCTGTAGTTTATAAGGTGTACATCGGCTCCTGCCTCCACCAGGCAACAAGGTATCACTCTGGTCCTTGTTTGTCACGGTACAAAATGCTATCAGACAAAAAATGTTGTCACAGGCCACCTGTGTCATGCAGACATAGAGACAGTCACTGAGGACTCTACACAATGGCTGCTTCCCAGCACTCCCGTCTTAAGCCCTCTTAAGAGATCCTGAGTCTACCCGCTCTCCCCTTAGATATTTGGTGACGGCAACTCTCCACGTCTGAAGGTTTCTTCTTCTAAGCCCCGGATCTCGAGGACATAGTATGTGGTATACAGAAGATGGACATACAGAGCGCACAGATGCACCACACAGAGTTCATCTACCCCACCCCTCCCTGCCTCCATCTTGGTAGGTGGCCTGGAGGCATCCGCCTGGGGTTACTCCAACAGAATCCCACACTGCCTTGAATGTACCAGGTTAATCCACAGGCATACAAACCTGACCCTGTCTGTCCCTTGCTTGAATTTCTTTGGTACAATTCTATTATCATAAGAATAACAACCGCCCTTGCTTAGCTGGGGATGTAGCTTGGTTGGTAAACGGTTTGCCTCCAGTGGACAAAACCCCAGTACCTTGTAAACCAAACAGTGGTACATGCCAGGAATCCCAGCACTTGGGAGGCAGAGGCAAGTGGAGCCAGCCTGGTCTACAGAGTTCCAGGACAGCCAGGGCTACATAGAGACCCTGTACCAGAAAAAAACAAAAGCAAACAAACAAACAAAAACAGGGCTGAGGCTGCAGCTCAGTGGTATAGGAGACAGAAACAGAGAGACAGAAAGCTAGAGAAACAGACAAAGACTAAAGTCCTTCCACTACCTGGTTCTGCACCTGTCCCTCCAGCTCCCACGGCCCAGTCATGTTCCTGGAACACAGTGATTCTCACCAGCTCCAAGCAGCCGTGAACCTCTTATGGCCCTGTTTCCATTGCTCCACCTGGAAAACTCCTACTGATCCTTCAGAGCCCAACTCAAAAGCAGCCCACGAGCTTCTTCCTGGGTTTCTGCAGACAGGTACTCTCCTGCACACAGGATCTGTACCCCAGCCTGTGGGTTTTGTGTGTGCGTGGGCCTTGAGATCAACTCATTGTACACAGCCCACACTGAACAATGTTTGCTGCTCTGGCAAAGCATTTATTAAACACTGTAAGGAATGGAAATTTCTCCCTGGACTGGAGGAACAAGGGAGGGGAGATGGCCACTGCTCCAACTCCGCCCTGAGGATCTTCTGAGAGATCTTATGCAAATCACTTGTGCCTTGGACCAAATGAGAACTAGGCCAGTGGAAAGTCAATGACTCATTTTCTAAGCTCCTAAAATCCCTCCTTGGCTGCTGCTCTTCCCTTGGGCCATGAAAGGTATTTAGGGGCAAGCAGCAGAGGATATTTTAAAGAGTTAAAGAAATCCTGGGGGCTGAAGAGGTGGCATTTGTTACTCTCTTTGGGGGGGGGGGGGACCAGAGTTTGATTTTCAGCACCCACGTGTGGCTCGAAACCACCTGTAACACCTGTTCTAGAGGACCTTACACCCTCTTCTGGCCACCAGGAGCACCAGGCACACATGTGGTGCAGATACATGCATGTGGACAACAAAACACTCAGACGAATAAAATAAAAAAAAATATTGAAAAAAGAATAAAATCTTTCTTTTAAAAAAAACTACTCTTGCTAGGAGGTGGCAGGGCACACGTTTAATCTCAGCACTCAGGAGGCAGAGGCAGGCAGATGTCTGAGTTCGAGGCCAGCCTGGTCTTGAGAACAAGTTCCAGGACAGCCAGGGCTACACAGGGAAACTCTGTCTCAAAAAAAAAAAAAAAAAAAAAAAAAAAAAACCCGCTCACCATCCCCACCCCCGCCCCTCTCTTTCTCTGTCTCTACTCCCTCAACTCCCCTCCCCATGCCCTAAATAAACTCTATTCTATACAAAACGAAACAACAACAAAACCAACAAAAATGGATAAATAATAAAATTACTCTCAAGCCAACACAAGAATATTTCCTCAAAGTCTCAGTAAGAGGGGAAGAAGGACCATTGAAAAGCCAATCATCAGTGGTTAGAGCACTCATTGCTCTTCTGGAGGTCCTGAGTTCAAATCCCAGCAACCACATGGTGGCTCACAACCATCCGTAATGAAATCTGATGCTCTCTTCTGGTGTCTGAAAACAGCTACAGTACAGGGTACTCACATAAAATAAATAAATCTTAAAAAAAAAAAAAGCCAACCATTCCACAGCCATTTAGCCATTTACCCACCAAACTCCATGACAGGTCCTTCCCTTCCCTGAAGCACGTGACAGCCCACAGAGAAAGCTACAGTGTAAACGTCTGAAAGATGCACATAAGGGAAGCCTGCCTCCTGGAAACAGGAATGCGTGCAGAGCGCGCCGAGCGCGCCGTGTGCAGAGCGTGCCTGTGCAGAGTGCCGTGTGCAGAGCGCGCCGTGTGCAGAGAGTGCCGTGTGCAGAGCAAGGCCAGCACTGGCACTGTGGTGTAGCTAGACGCATCTCTCGAGTTATAGCCGGCTTCCTGTGTCCTGGCACTGTGTCCTGGACATAAGGTCTAGCTTGTGTTCTTGAACTCACGGAGATCCACCTGCCTCTGCCTCCCAAGTGCTGGGATGAAAGGCATTCACCACCACTGCCCGGCCTTAAAGCGTTTTTTTTTTTTTTTTTTTTTTTTTTTTTTTTTTTTTAAGAGAAAAACTTTGAAAAAACTAAGCAACTGCACAAAGGATCTCCTGGAGAATCTTAGTGGGGAGGTGTTGAGGCCGTCTCACTGTGAAGCTCAGGCTGACCTCAGACTTCAAACCCTCCAGCTCAGTCTCCAGGATCCAGGACCACAGTGATGCAACATCACTCCCAGCTGAGACTCGAGAGCTCCCTGAAGAATGTGGCCCTATCCTGGACCACGGTCCAATTTCTCAAGCATCCCCTGGCCACTGAGCATCCTGTATCCCACGGACTCACAGCTTCGAAACTGAGTCTTGGGCAGGCAAGATGGCTCAGCGAGCAAAAGTGTTTGCTACTCAAGCCGGCTGACCTGAGTTCCATCCCCAAAATATACAGCAGAGAGAACCGATTTCCAAAGGTTGACTTTCACACGCGCACTATAGAATGTATATGTGTGGCCCACACTCACACATACAAACACATCATGCATATGCAGGTGCACAATGATTAACAAAATAAAAATTAAATGTAAAATAAATAAAATAAAATGGAGTCCCTTCTCCCCATCGGATTTCACAGGTCTCCTAGCTTGGGCACCTCAGACAGCTGCTCCGACTACAACCCTGCCTTGTACTACGTCACGCTCAAACCAAGGAGTAAAATCAATTTCCTCTTGTACCTGAGTCAATCTTATATTGCTCTGACCAATATTACTGAGACCACAGTC
Organism: Apodemus sylvaticus; assembly: GCF_947179515.1. Classification (NCBI taxonomy): domain Eukaryota; kingdom Metazoa; phylum Chordata; class Mammalia; order Rodentia; family Muridae; genus Apodemus; species Apodemus sylvaticus. The sequence goes on from NC_067477.1 coordinate 113,941,778, forward strand.
ATTAAAACCTGGAGCATCCACTTTCTTCCAGAGATCCCGGGAGCCCTGGGAACCGCACGGAGACACTACAAAGATAGCGAGATTCCAGACTCAGAGCAAAGCCTTCTGGGAACCTGCCAGGAGAGCCATCAGCCAAACACAGACTACTGAATGAAACAGGCCCAGCGGCCAGAGAAAGTGACCCCAGACAGAGCCAAATAGATCAGAAAAACCGCCATCAGAACAGAGCCAACACCCAAGATGACGAGAAACAACAAACTCTTGTTCACTGAAGCCCCCAAGCTTCTGGGAGTGCTGGCCACAGTGGGTGACTGTGACACCCTATCTTCAGGCAGGCTGTGTACAAGCAGGCCCTCCCACATTAGAGAAGTTCTTAGAAAGCACAAAGTGAACTATTCGCCCAAATATGTTTATTTCTGAGGAATCAAATGCTTCCAATGTCTTTATATCACAGTAAAGGGAATGGGGTCACTTATGGACATCAGTGGCTAAAGGCTTAGGGTCGTTGATATCCTGCTAGCTTTGCACTGAGACCAGCATAGGTTACTCACACGTTTTGGCCACTTGTCACCTTGCACGCCTAGGCAGGCTCTCACCCTGAGTGCTGTTAAGGCACATCTGCACTGTGACCAGGAAGGCACAGTCTGGTGAGGAGACTGGTGGGAAATGACCGGGTGATTTTTGTAGGCTGGACCACCTGCATGAGATCTGCTGTCACACACAAACTGCAAAGTCCTACGGTCCTATGGCCTTGAACACCCAATCTCTTTTTATCTTGACGGCTAAGCAGGGTCAAGGCTTGGCTTAGTACTTGTATGGGAGACTGAGGAATAAGAAGTTTAGTATCCTAGCGACTCCCATGGAGAATTTGCCAAACTCTGGAGAGAATATGGGTGCATATGTGCACACATGTGTTCATATAAAGCAGCCTCAGCCCCCACGGCTGGCCCCGCCCTGGGCTTCAGTTTCCCTTCCAAAAACAAAAGCTGGCTGTCTACAAAATGCTGATCTTAAAAATAAAAATAAAAAAATAAAAATAAAAATAAAAAATTCACAAACATGGGACCACCAATGCTAACCACAAAATGTCAATGGAATAATGTGAATCGTGGGCCCACAATTGCCCTGAACCCTCAAGACACAGTAGGAAAGCTCTGCTTATACAGAGATAAGGATCGGGAAAGACCACAGAGAAATGTGAGCAGGAGAAGGGACTAGGGGTGGGGTGGGGGTGGGGGATGGGGGTCCTACAAACCATTTTTGTGCTCAGGAATCCATTATCCTTCAACCAAGCCCATGCAGTTGGACGCCATGGCCCTACAGCTCCTTGCTTCCAGCCTCTCAGCGAGCTCTCCCAAGAGGGATGGCTGCCACTTTCTCACGCTGGGACAGTGGCAGAGCCCCAGGGCCCAAGGGCAAAACCTGCGTTGAGGAGGCCCCCTCCCTCCTCCCGCATCTGTCTCCAGCACCTCTCCCACATCTGGCTTCCTCTTTCCCAAAGTGCCCGTGCCTGAGCCCAGACCTCGGCCCTCCTGTTGACTCTCCTCCCCTCCATCGCTCCCCAATCCCTCTTCATTTCTCACAAACACCTGGCCAGGGCTTCACGAAGAACTTCCTGTGGCAGGCTTCCATGCTCTCTGTGCCCACTTCCCAGGGGCAGAGGGGAATGCTTTCGACACAGGGCCTCCCATCTCTTGGGCACTGTTCTTTGACAACACTCAACAAAGATACCTGGGTTATCAAAGCAGCAGGCCTGACTCCACTCAGGGGTGACTCTGACTCTCCCGCAATCCAGCCCTCCCTGCCTCCCCTGACCTTTTTGAGCCTTGGCGCCCTCATCTTCCTCGAGATGGAGCTCCTTACCTCCAGAACACAAGGGGATGGTGTGTGAGAGACACACTCTGGCTCCAGCTGTGGAGAGGACTGTCTTGGGAGGCCTTATCCTCTCTTACAGCCTCCTTGCTGAAACTCTCCGAGACCCCCAGAGCCAACCCTCCTAAGCGAGCGAATTGCTGGCCATTTTGTAAACATGGAAGGCTCACATCCAATGCTCACCTTGCAAATAAAGGCCTCAGCAGGCTACTCATTCCCAAATAGTCTTCCTGCTGTGAAGTCAGTCTACAAACTATTTGTCATGGATTCGTAGGCCCTCATTCACCACAGACTCATTTCTTAATGACACACAGCAGAAGCTGGGTGAGTTTGCAAAAGGGTCTCTGAAGCAGTTATGGGTCAGAGGAGCACTCGCGGTCAGAGGAGCACTCGCGGTCAGAGGAGCACTCGTGGCCATATTGGCTGTCTTGCACCCTCCACTCTGCCCCGCTCCCTTCATCCCAACCACTAGCTACTGCTCTGGATCCTGCCTGACTACTTGACTCCCTCACCTCCTCCCAAGGGTGGTTAAAACACTCGGGGGCAGCTGTGCTGTAAGAGGCATAGATGTCAGAACCCGGATGAGGGCACTGCATCTCCTCTGGACTCACCCCTCCTCCCCAAGCAGCCCTAGGCCTGAGAATCCATCCCATGGCTGACACTCTGTCCCAGACCCACTACAAGGCTCTACTTTTGATTCTGTAATATTCTCTCATTCCTGATCTACAAAGCCCCAATACCACCTGTTCTCACTGGAACCCCATTCACTGGCCCTTTGAGAAGATGTCAGGCTGCCACAAAACCCAGGGCTACCTTTAGTCCTTCCCCCATAGAGCCAAGTACAGACATGGGTGTGTGTGTGGGGGGGGGGGGGTCTGCAGGAGACGCTGGCACAGGAAATGTTTCCTTGACGCTACTCACAGAGGTAACCAAAACCATGAGACTCCCCCAGAACTACAGGTGTCCTCTGTGACAAGACCCGGGAGACCTGGCCAGAGCCAAAAAGCAAGGAAAGAAACACATGGGCAGGAACTGAAGAAAGCTGGAAATTCCTGGGAGTTTGCCTGATGAGGACCTGAACTCCTGGCCCTCATTCCCCTGCCCCTCTCATTCTCCAGGGAGTTCCCATCCCACAGGCTGGAGAAGCGAGCACCAGGGCGAAAGAATGACGCTTTTCTTCACACCCAAGGGAGACGAGACCTTGGTATCTGTCCCCACAGCAACGCTGCACGAACCTTGGTTTCTACAGGAGTCAGAGATGAAATGTACGAAAGCCGCAAATGAAGGAAGACTTTGTTGAGTGGACCTGGGAAACTAGGCACCTCTGAAAAGGTCACACTGGGCCTGGAGAGATGGTTCAGTGGTTAAGCAATTCCAGAGGCCCTGGGTTCAATTCCCAGCACCTACATGTCAGCTCACAACTGCAGGACATCCGGCACTCTCACACAGACACATTTGCGGGCAAAACACCAATGCACGTAAAATAAAAATAAACAAATCGCTAAAAATAAAAAAGAAAGAAAAGTCACTTTGGTCCCAAAGAAGTGACTCAGAAACTTCTGGAACACGTACTGTAAAAGCCTGGCCTCCAGCTTCCTATCTCAGGCTCCGGAGTTAACCTTGGGAGGCCCCCCCTTTTCCCTTCTATCCCCAAAGCCAAGTTCCAGGCACGATTTCACGTCAAGATCATGATCCCCTGGGGTGCAGAACTCTTATTACACATTTTTATTTTATAAACATGTATGTATATATTATTTTTATAGCAGGCTGGGGATTCAATTCCAGAGAGGTCGGAACACACTAGGCAAGCACTCTCCCACTGAAATAAACTCCCAGCCTTTAATATTTTTATTCTTAAATTATTACTTTTATCTTTTTTTTCCCTATTTCCAATTAGGGCTCTTATTTCTTTACAGTCCTGGTCTCTTTTTAAGACCAGCAATCTTGAGTTTAAAACTGATCTGCAGGGACCCACCCTGTGGCTGAATCTTATCTAGATCCTTTTCCTAGAGCAGCTTCCAAGTTCAGTTTCTTGCTGAGTGGAGAAGATGAGGCCCAGAGCGACATGGGCCTGAATGAAGTGTCAACCCAAACCTCAGAGCAAGGGGCCTCAAGCGAGATGACAGCGTCTCCATCTATTTGATGAACAGAGACTCTATTGGTGCCTTCTACTGAGATGTGGGTGATGACCACAAGCAGGCAGAGATATTACTTGTCTTCAGTAGACAAGAAAGAGAAGCCAGGATCCCACTCTCAGGCTGAGGAGACAGATTCCCATTGCGGTGTGGGGGCCCTGGTCAGTGAGTCAGCACACCTGGGCTCTACTCATTTCTGCTGCCAGTGATTAGCAGTTGCTTATCTGTGATTCCTTCCCTACGCGACCAGAGGGCTCTGGACTAGATGCTCTCCCAGGCCCTTGCTGAATACCAGACACGGCTCAGTGCTGGCCAGTTTCCACGGGCCGGCAGCGGCTTCTGTCTGAATGAACTTTAGGTATACCCTGTCTATCCTTGCCCCTAGCCAGTCACTTCTTTAGGCTGACAGCACACCAGCCTTACCCTCCACCACACAGAGCTGAGGTAAGAATGAGGTCCCTCTATCAACCAAATAACCTGCAGACAAATCTTCCTGGAGACAGCTCCCCCTGTAATCTGGTCACTGGTTTGTTGACCCTCTGGGGACACACTCTCTACAGTCACTCAAGGCTGCCCCCCCCACTAAACCTAGAATCTCTACCATGACAAGGCCCCACTATGCCCCATCTCAGCACTCTGGGCAAGCCCAGACTTAGGGAAGGACTGCTCAACTTCACTAGAAGATGCTTTCGGTGCCCTCAAAGTCTCTTGACAACAGACAGGTCCAGGCGTGGTCAGAAGTGGGGGAGCATGGAGCAGAACTCCATGCTCTGTTCTCTGATTTGCTCCTCAGTGAACAACATACTGGGGAGATGTACTCAAGGCCAGGGACTCTGACAAGAAGAAACGGGAAGAAGGGCTTGCTTATTGGAAGGCAGGCAATGGTTCGGAAGATGTCCTCAAGTGCTGCCAGAACTACCTGTTCTAACCAATGCCCAATGGCAATGACTGTGGACACCCTCCCCCCAAAAAAAAAACTGCCCACAAGCAGAGATACAAGCTGAAGCCACCAACCCAGGAGGCCAGGACGGCAACAGCGGGTGTTTACAGAACACCCAGAACCAGGAAAACAAAACACAAAAACAAAAGCTGGTGGGGCTGGTACACACTAATCCCAGCACTCGGGAGGCAGAGGCAGTTGGATCTATGTGAGTTCAAGGACAGCCAGGGCTACACAGAGAAATATTGTCTAGGAAAAAAACAAAACAAAACAACAACCACAGCAGCAGCAAAAACAACCAAACAAAATACAAAACAAAAAACAACAACAACAAAAACCATGGTGATATGCCTATAACCCCACAGGCTCCAGCCTGGTGCTGAGCCACGCAGAAGACTTGTGAAATATAACTGAACACGGTCGCCCACATCTGTAATCCTAACACATGGCAGGTAGAAGCGAGAAGGATCAGGTGTTCAAAGCCATCCTCTGCTACAGCAAGACCATTTGAACTACATGAAACCCTGCCTCAAAATAAGAAATCAATTTAAAAAAAAAATCTGTGAAATAGGTTCCTACCTGACCTAGAATGGGAAAATAGAAAGAACCGTGTACCAAGACCTAGAAAAAAAGTTTAAAACCCAGCAGAAGCCATGTTCCCCTCTAAATAGCTGCGAGGCAATGGAGGTACCATTGGTATCACTGTAGGCTACACACCAATCCCACGCAGACAATGACAAAGGCTTTCGTAAGACAGAGGCGGCAGTGAGATGTGGGGGAAAGACCTCTGGAAACAGACAGAGAAACCTGATGGCTGTCCCTGGCCACTTCCTAGCTCTCACAAGGGTCATATGTGGAAAACTAGAAAGTGTGCTGTAAGGTACAGAATGCACTGACTCCCGTCTCTGGGGAGCCCTTCCTGGGATGACCAGATAAACTCAGGCCAGAATCTCAGCCCATCTTCTGGCCGTCTCTAGCAGTACTTGGTGGGAACACATCTTAGCAAAGCTGAATCTCCATTCTCCATCCCTTCAGTGAAAAAAGCCCGCTAGGACACAGTGCCACACTCCACACCACAATGGCTATGACAACTGTCCCAGCTGTGTCCCCGCTTCCTGCCTTCCCTCCCTTACATCACCCATCTGCTGGTGATGCTCTGAGCTCTGAGGGAGAAACAGGGTATCTGATAATCACACCTCCCCCTTACAGCTCTTCACATAACCTAACAAGCTTTCAACCCTGTTCCTTCGGATCTTGATAACAGCCATTTCCGCATTCGGGGCAGACAGGATCCCCATCTGACTGAGAGCTCTGAGGTCCCACAAGTCAAATACCATCTGGAGCTAAGCAAAGATAGCTAGTGATCGGAATTTGCCACAAGCAGTCTCTTGACCTGGGGCGTTGATGGAATGGCTGGACAAGACTTCCTCCACACGAAGACTGCAAGGTGCTGTCACCAACTCCAACTAGGCACAGGTGGCTGAGTGGCCCCAAGGCCCAGCGTTCTTTCTCTAGGATAAACACCATATGACATCGGGGTGTACACTCCCAGGGGCTGAGAGGTGGTCCTCTAAACTGGCACCTGGGACCCCAAAGCCGCTCGGGACGCGTTCGACTCCGGGCGACAGAGAAGGAGGAGGGTTGGACTCACCTGCCTCACCAGCTGGATCCCTTCCAACTCATCTTGCTGCTGCTGGGCCACGGTGACCCCCAAGACAAGCGTGTGCACCACACAGGAGATCACAGAGATGATCACGATGGGGCTGAGGCTGAGGGGCAGCGTTATGAAGAAGGAGAAGACAAAGAAGGCCTGCCAACCCACGGTGTCACTGGCTGCGTGGGCACGTGAGAAGTTCAGGCCCAGATAGGAGAAGATCTGGGCAGTGATAAGCAGCCACAGCAGGTAGGGTACCACTTTGCGGCTCACCCGGTCCGGGAGCAGCCCCTTCTTGCAGAGCACAAAGAGGATAATGTCCAACACCAAACCCACGCCTGCCACCATGAGGGGCGCCAGCTTGTCGCTGGAGAAGACCACCGCGCACATCACGACCACGTAGCAGTCGAAGAGGGCCGCAAAGACCACCAGCACCAGCAGTGTCTCATGGCGCTGCCTTTTGAAGTAGGTCTGGTAGAGGTTCTCCAAGGACTCAGGCACGAAGGTCAGCCGCATAAAGCGAGGCAGGCACAGGCAGGACCCGGAGTTCCGCACAGAAATTTCATGGGTCCGGCCGACCCCGCGGTCAGGGTCAGAGGGCAGGCTGACCGAGTACTCGGCGGAGTACTCTGCCGAGTACTCGGGATCCGAGAAACCCTGGTTCCTCGGCATGTTGGCTGCTGGCTGCTTCTAATGAGGAAGGGAGAAGTCCAGGTCAAGCCACTTCACCAGGGCTTCGTAAGACCCGGGGAAGGCGGGGAGGCTCCTCTTGGCTGGGAATGAAGGGCGTCCAACTGGAGCTGGAATGCTTAGTGGGTTCCCAGGACACAGGTGGCACCGAACATCTACAACTTAAAAGGACACCGCTAAGTAGAAGCGCCTCTTTCCTTGCCATCCACAGTACCCCTCCTACAGATCCATGCTACACAGGCCACCAACACCATAGCCTCCCAAGCACGCCCACACACTCAGTCAGGTCCACACCAGACACCCGGTTTCCTGCGTCGGGTTTCTGGAGGGGCCTAGCCATCTCTCCATCCCTCACATGCCCGGCTCTAGCCCTGACTTCCTCACCTAAATTCCCTCCAGGCCCACTGCCTCCAAATAAAACGTGCCTGAAGGAGCCGGGGCGGTCCTGGGGATTCCCTCACCTCCCTTCTGTTTACTTCCTTTCCCCCCACCTACCCCTGGGAGACTCCAGCCCCTTCCCAACCTCCGGCTCTGCAGCCTCGTGGAAGCCCGGCCCTGGATCCTGGCTTGGCGCTGACCTGTGCGGGAACTCGGGAGCCGCGCGCTCCAGACCGGGGCTGCGGAGCCGGGCCAAGCAGGGTTCAGCGAGCCGCAGACTGCTTTCCGCAGTGCCGCCGCTCCAGCTCGTCCGCCCGGAGCCTGTGCGCGGGTCCCCTCGCGGTCAGGCCCCGGGTCGGGCCGGGGGAGGTGCGGGGCTGCGGCTCAGCATCTGTGGGCGCAGAGGACGGCGGCGGCGCACGCTGCGGATGGCGGGCCCAGGCCGGGGCAGCCTGCCAGCATCCTCTCCCCGCACGCAGGGCGAGCCAGCCGAGTCCGTGCGCTGCGCTCTGCACACTGATTCACACGCGCCGCAGGCCCCAGGAGGCGGGCGGCCCCTCCCCGCCTTGTCGCCGCCTCCTGGGCGCGGGGTGGAGGAGCCCCTCGCTGTCCCCGGTGTTCCCCCACTTGCCAGTGCCCGGCGACGGCTGCGTGGAAACGCCGAGTCGGTGGCAGACAGAAAGGAGCGAGGCGAATCCACACCTTGCCCAGATCAAGCTGTGTTACAGAAGATCAAAGCCCGGGACGTATCCTCCCTGCAGGTGAAGCGTGCTGGGGCACCCCTGCCGCCCTTCTTCTACCCTGGCTTCCTTCCGGGGACAGGAGAGGCCCGGGCTGAGGTTTGGGGGCCGCTCCCTGAGTGGGCGCGCCCCGTCTCAGTGTCTCCGCCCACCCTGGCAGCCCAGACGTCAAGCGTGGGGCTTGATCTCTCCTCAAGGGAATACAGCCGAACCTGATGACAAAAGAGGACTGGAGTAGCTTGATTGGTGCCTGGCACGTGGACCTGAAAGAGGCCTTGCTTCACGAAGATCTCCAGTGCACAGCCTACCAATTGAGATGTGTTTGAGTTCTTCCTTAAAGCCGCAAACGCTCCTTTTGGATATATCCGGCTCCTAAGCCGGAGCATCAATTATTTTCCTTGAATTTGACAGAACACCTTGTTAGGAGTGAAAGTCGTTTTAGAAGAAAATGTGCTCAGGGGACTGAGGACAGCCCTCAGCATTAAGGGATCCATTTTGGGAGCAGCTGAAGATGAGAGAAGAAAAGCAGACGTGGGGGATGGGGGGATGGCTAGGGATGCCCTGTCGCGCATGGATGGTGTCTGTTTAGAAGGTCAGGCATACATTCGCAACACCTAGGGAAGAGTCCATCACCGAATTGGTCTGCCATTGCTGTGGGTATGGGTGTCCCTCATATTGTCTGAAAAGATCAGCATCTAGCCCCCCTGCACCCTCCCCACACCCTTCCCACGTGCCTCAGCCCACACTCCCCAGGGCTTTGATTAGAAAGGCAGAGCATAATAACTTCAAATATAGGCGGAGGGTGATCTGAACGCCCCAGCGTTTTGAAGTTGTTTTGGGGTCCAGAAATCTATTTTAACTTGTTTGTTACATGATGGCAAAGGATGTGGTTTTTTTTTTTTCTTTGAACAAAGGAATGCATTGGAGAGAGAGAGAGAGAGAGAGAGAGAGAGAGAGAGAGAGAGAGAGAGAGAGAGAGAGGAGAAGAGAAGAGAAGAGAAGAGAAGAGAAGAGAAGAGAAGAGAAGAGAAGAGAAGAGAAGAGAAGAAAAGAAACAAAACGAAACTAGCTGCTACGCTATGCTATGAATCAGTTCACAGGACTGAATCCCAGCATTGCAGACCAGAGGTATTAAATGCCTGAAATCCCAGCACAATCAAAAGTTCAAGGTCATCATAGCTGCATTTCAAGGTCACCCAGAGCTGCTCATCAAGTCTGAAGCCTGGGCTGTATGCAACCTTGTTTCATAAAAGGAAACCATTAGGTGGGGTATGCCTGACTGCTGGGGATGCAGCCCAGTGGTAGAGAACATTCCTTGTACAAGGTCTAGGCTCAGTCCCAGGTGCCTACAGTGGCTAAGAGCACTTGCTGTTCTTACAAAGGATTCAAGTGTGGTTTCCAGCACCCACATTGAGTGGTTCACAATCTGTAACTTTAGTTCTAGGGGATCTGGCGCCCTCTCCTGGCCTGAGAGCACCAGACACCCCAGAAATGTGTACACACACACACACACACTGCACATACATACAGGCAAGCAAAAAAATAACCTTTTTAAAGAACACCGTTGTTTATTTATTTATTTACTTTCATTTATTTCATTTATTCATATATTTATTTATTTACTTTATTTATTTAGTTCAGTCTTTTGAGATGATTTCTCCATGTAGCCTTGACTGTTGTGGAATTTGTTTCATAGACCAGGCTGGCCTTAAACTTAGAGATCTGCCTGCCTCTGCCTCCTAAATTCTGGGATTAAAATGGTACACTACCACACTCATGGGATTTATGTGAGTGGCACAAGGACACTCACATTACATCTCTGAGTCTCCCCAACCCTTGGGTTCCTCACTGGTCCTTCATGTGGCGAGGCTGTGCCACATGCCTGGGTCCTGCCCTGAGGTTCCTCAGTAGGCCTTCCAATGCTACCTATGTCCCAGTCCCCACTCTCAACACTGTTTTGCTTAAAGATTTATTTATATTTTCTGTGTATGAGCATTCTGCCCCTGTGTATATATTTCAGTGTGTGCATGCCCAGTGCTCAAAGAAACCAAAAGAAGGCATTGGATCCCTGGGGACAGGAATTAGACGAATGTGAGCTACCGCATGGGTGCCAGCAACCAAACCTGGGCCCTCTGCAAGAGCAGCCAGTGCTCCTAACCACTGAGCCATCTCTCCAGCCCCTTCCTTCACCCAGTTTTGTGAAGGGAGAGGGCTCCATATAGAGACAGTCCTGATATCTTTCTTACTGTCCACTCGGTGTCCTTCCAGAATCCTCCAGTGCACCTCACCAATTGCTATAGGAACCTGTTTGCCTGCTCTAAGAGCCAGGTGGACATTAGGGAAACCATAAGAGCTGGCCTCACCCTCTGGCTATTGCCAGAGGAACTACATCTAGCAACAAGACAGGCTCTCAAAGCCGGGCAGTGGTGGTGCACGCCTTTAATCCCAGCACTCTGGGAGGCAGAGGCAGACGGATTTCTGAATTTGAGGCCAGCCTGGTCTACAGAGTGAGTTCCAGGACAGCCAGGGCTACACAGAGAAACCCTGTCTCAAACACAGACTCTCAGGTGTCTACCACTCACAGTTGCTGGGGATGTCACAATTGGACAGGGGCCTGTCAGGTTGGGAAGGGAGGATCTGATTGGGCCTGAGAGGCATGCATCATAGGTGCCCAATCCTAACAACAGGAAAGCCTGCAGTGCAACCCAAGCCTGCTCCAAATTCCCGCCAGGGGTACGCTTTTTCCTGTGTCTCCTGGAAGATGGTAGGAGGGCAGCTGAGGCTCCCTGGCAGTCCAAAGCATAGGGTGAATATTTCAACTCAGAGGAGTTGCTCACTGCCCCAGCCCCCCCATGAAGAAGATCAGGCACTCACTGGTGTGAGCCACAATGCCTCCCAGGGTCTCTGCACTAGCATAACAGATACTCTAGCAGAGTGAATGGCCGAGTCCCTGAAAGAGATGGCACTGTATACAAGGGCACTGGCTGCCCCAGAGGCAGTCACCTGGCTTTCTTCTCTGCTACTAGAAGCATTCGGGTCAAAGGACGTTTAAGACTAATCACCCTTGGGTCTGGGGATGTAGTTCAGTGGGTAGATTGCTTGCTTGGTACCCATGAGGTCCCAGGTTCAAGTCCCAGCATGGAATAAACCAGGTAGGGTGCCACACACCTGTAATCCCAGCATTCCAGGGTTAGAGGAGCAGAAGCCCAAAGTTGAGGCCAGCACGGACAACACGAGATGCTGTCTCAATAAAACAGTAACTGCCCTCGAGGGGGGGGGGGGTGAGAAGAGCACTTGTCTAACATGTGACCCTAGGCTCTATTCCCACTACCACCAGACCGAGGGCCAGGGTGGGCTTGTAGGGTGATATTTTTCAGCGGTCCATTGTGTTCTGGTCAGGACTTGGCCGTAAGTCTGTAAGCCAGGCTGTAAGTCTGACTTTTAAATGCCTAGGTAACTTGTCCCTCACACAAATCCACAGGAAAACCAGAACCGTGGGTGTGGCTGAAGTCAGGAGGGTCCGGACCCCCACACCATCCCAGCCTCAGCCCTACGGGGTAAGTCTTCCATGAATTTTGTTTGCCTGGTTCAGGACTGGCGTGATTACTGAGAATTAATCGTTATTGGATAAACAAGAGTAGTTTGCCCCGCCCCCCAGGGGACATGGTGGCTCCTGAAGGCAGCAAACAATAGGCCAGGGCAGAGCTCTGGCATCCCTTGGGCAGGAGGTGGAGGGAGGGGAGAAGATCATGAATGCCCCTGGGACCAGGCACCAGGAGGCCCTGAAAGCAGGCAACCAGAGCCCGCCGGGTGGTTTAATTAGAGAGGCCATTCTTTTCAGGGGCAGGAGGGTTGGGGGTGCCAGGGAAACAGTAACTTTTAGGGTTTGTGGGATGAGAGAAAGTAAGAGACGCCATCCTGCTGGTGACACCTCAGGCACCATTAGAGAGTAGTCTTTTATCCACGTCCCTACTCTAGGAGCTACAGAGTTGAGTGTGTGTGTGTGTGTGTGTGTGTCTGTGTGTGTCTCTGTGTGTGTATCCATGTGTGGTGGCACCTGGGCAGGACCTGAAAGAGCCCGAGCAGGATTCTGGCAAGTGCATCTTCTGGACTGACAGGAGCAGACCAGTGGGCAGGGAGGCCGGGGGGCTGACCCTAGGGTGTCCCCCACAGGGCTCACACCCCTGCTTAGCTGCCAGCTGCTCTCAGGTTTGGGTCCTGTTACCTGGAGGAGAGAAGCACTTGGTTTTCAGGCTATCTAGAGACTTGGGAGTCCTCCCCTGCCTCCCACGCGTTAGTGCTCCTGTGGTGCAAAGTCTGTGTCAAGTTGGGGTTTCTAGTGCTGTGATAAAACACCAAGACCAAAAGCAGTGGAGCTGGTGGTGGGGTTTTAGCCGACTCTATTGCTGAGGAAAGTTAGTCCAGAACTCAACGGGCAGCAGCTGACGCAGAGGGCAGTGGAGGGACGACGCTTACCGCCTTGGCTTGCTCAGCCTCCGCCCTCGTACTCTCCGAGACCATTTGTCCAGGGTGGAAGCCACCCTCACAGTGAGCTGGGCCCACCCACAGCAGTCATCAATCACAAAAACAAATCGAAAGCCAATCTGGGAGGGGTTGGGGGTACATCTTCTCCATTGAGGTCCCCTCTTCCAAAAAGACTCTAGTTTGTGTCAACTTGATAAAAAAGCAGCCCGCACAGCCAGACTAATCCCCAGACGTGATCACCGCAAACGGGAAAATGTGAGACAAGTTTGCTGGCAAGCCCTGATTGGTAGCTCATGTCCTCTCTTCATGGAGACCAGAAGACAGAAAGACAGCTTGAACCCAGGAGATTGAGGCCACCTGAGCATCATAGCAAGACCAGGACAGGGTATTAGGGGAGGGGGGTCAAATGGCTGGCGAGCCCACACAGCACATGTCAGTGGGAGCCCATCCACCTCACAGCTAGCTCTGGCCACTCCGATCCCCAGGGCCGGTGCAAGGCTGGACGAGGCCGCCATCAGCCTGTGTCCTCTCCCCGGCTCCATTTAGTTACAGCTCTTGATTCCACTGCCGTTTCTCCCAGGCACCACCAGCCTGTGGTCTCCGTGCTCTCATTTGACACTGTCCCCCTCTGTGTCTTGTTACTTCTGATTTTCTATTGATTCTTGGGCCACTATGGATACACATGGGCACATGGATGTGGAAGAATGAGAGAAGAGCATGTGTCTTCATGTATGAACAAGAGAGTGTGTGGGCATGTGTGTGCAGATGAGCGTATGTGAGCATGCGTGGCTAATGTGTGTGAACAGGTGTATGTCTGACGTGTGTTAGAGAGTATGTATGCGGGCATGTGTGAGCATGACTGAGAGCTTGTGAGTGTGAGAAAGCATGTGTGAGGGCCAGAGACTGTGGGTGAGAGGATGTGTGTGACAGGGAGGGCCGTGTGTGAGCACGGGGCTGTGTGTGGCATGAGGGGAACATGTAAGTCTCTGAGGGTGAGTTAGATGTGAGTGAGCATGTATAAAGCATATGTGTTCTCCCCTCTCACATGGGGCGGTACTGCTAAGGCCCCTGTTTTACAGATAAGGAAACCCCACTCCGAGACGTGAGGTAATTTACTCCAAACCCCACAGTGGAGAAGGGCTCTGGCAAAGCTTCCCGGGATAGGTTCGCTTGCCCCTGTGTATCTGAGGGCTAAGACCCGGCTTCTCACTGACAGCCAGCAAGACTGGAGACTCCCTGATGTGGGAACCAAAAGAGATGGAAACCAGAGAGGTGAAATTCAGAGAGGAAGAAACAGGCCCAGGAGCTTGAACCACTGCGAATGCCGAGTCATCCCATGGCCTCTGCGGGAATGTCACCATTTCCAAAGTGCTCCAGCCAGGCCCCCGAGGGAGGAACCTCCTTAGCAGTGCATACTAACAAGCCTCTGCAGGCCTTCCGGGAGAGAGGGAGGGCGGAGAAGCCTACTCGGCAAAGGGGGGTGGCTGAGAGCAGGTGAAGGGTCACCCCAAAAGTCCTCTGTGGGCAGAAAGTCACCCCTTCCAAGGCTAAGCCTAAGAGCTGAGGCAGGTCAGACGGGGGACTCTGAAGAAGAGCTGTCCCAAGCATCTCCTGAGGGTGACAAGAATCTAAATATCCAGACAGGAGAGACTGACTGCTCAGAGGTTCAAAACAAACAGAACAAAACAAAACAAAAAACAGGCTGCTCTACCAGAGGGCCCAGGTTGGATTCCCAGCAGCAACATGGCGGCCCACAACCACCTGTAACTCCAGTAGTTCCAGGGGATTCTATGACCTCTTCTGGCCTCTATGGGCAGCAGGCACACCTGTGGAGCAGAGCTATACATGCGGGCAAAATACCCATACACATAATATTTTTAAAAAATCTAATATCCAAGTTGTTACACACCACACACACACACACACACACACACACACACACACACACACACACAGCCTTCCGGCCTCATTTCCAGAGCCGAGAACATCCTTAAACCAGAACTTCATCACTCTTTTCCTTCCCCATGCTCTACATCCCAGCAAAGAAGATCCTATCGTGCAGGCTGACCCTTCTCTGTAGGTGACAGAACCACCCCCTTCCTGGGTATGCTGATAATCGTTTTATATTTTGATGTTCACGTGTGTGGAAGCTGGAGGTCACATTCCTGTGTTGTCCCTGAGACACCACTCTCCATACTTGCTTTTTGTTTTGTTGTTTGTTTTGTTTTGAGGCAGGGCCTCTCTATGTAGCCCAGGCTGGAACTCACTATGTAGAGATCAGGCTGGCCTCGAACTCATGGAGATCTGCCTGCCTCTGCCTCCTGTGGGCTGGGATCAAAGTTACAAGCCACCACGGTGAGCTCTTCTTGTTGTTTGAGACAGGATTTCTCACTGGCCTGAGGCTGATCAGGAAGGCTAGGCTGACTAGACCCAGGAATCCTCCTGTCTCCACCTCCCTGTAGCTGGGATAGTAAATGCCCGTGGGGTTTTGGGAGGAGCGGGTTGTTTGTTTGATGTGGGTTCTAGGGGTTTAATTAGGGTCTTCATGCCACACTCACCTTCACTGGGCTCGGGCCCTCAGGTACCCTTAGACACTTTCCTTTGAAATCTGTAATGGTTTGAGCGCTGCCCCCCAAAAATGTGGCCACGTCGAAACCCCAGGACCCATGGTTGACTACTTTGGGGAAAGGGTGTTTGCAGGTGTAATAAGTCAAGGATCTGGAAATAAGATCACCACGGATCACTGGCAAAGGCTCCAAAGTAGTGACAGATGTTCTTACAAAGGAGGAGGGGGTATGGGGCAAAGGTCAAATGGGCGGGATATGGCTACACTCCAGGACTCTAGGAAGCCACCAGACTCTAGAGGAGGCCAGAAGGCTTTTTCCTCTCGGGCCTCCAGCAGGAATAACCTGAGAAGCTAGGAGTTAGACAGACTCCCTGGTGGTTGGACAGATAGGGGGCGAGGCGAGGGCTAAGTAGGTGATAGAAGTGGTGATCTTCCTAGACGGCCGCTTCTTTCTTACCCTCCTGACCTGAGAGAAATGCCTAGCACCTTAAAAAAAAAAAAGAAAAGAAAAAGAAAAGGTATATGTAAAAATCTAAAGCAAAGCCCAGGAGTTTTTCTCTGCCGTCAGTGGGCTCCCTGGTGACGCCCTGGCTCAGCAAGTTCAAGGCCTGCAGATCGGGACGCGTTACACAATAGTTGTGGGCAATCAACCATCCACCTGGCTTCAAACTGACCAACCCTAAATCAGGGGAGAAAAACTCTTCAGAAGCTTTAAAAATCTATCCCCTGAGAGGAGACTGGCTTTTCCAGCTTCCCGAGACAGCCCTCTGCTTTGCCGAGGGTCTCTTCCCTGGGAATCTGCTGCATGTGTGTGTGTCCTCACCCCCAATGTCTGTGTGTCTTAACTGCCACTCTGTCTGTTCCTGTACACTGTGTCCGAGTTCTTTGTTGCTGCCTGTTGCCCTCCAGTTTCCCCGCCTTTTAAGTCCTTAACTGGCAGAGAAAACCAACGTCATCAAGACTCCTAGAAAGTGCCTGTTCTGCTGGCACCCCAGATTTCAAACTGCTGGCCGCCAGAGATGTGAGGCAAAATAAATAAATAAATAAATAAAAATCCTAGTCTAATGCCACCCTGTTTGTGCTAACTTGTTATGACAGCCACGGGAAACCCAGGCAGGATCCAATTGCACATTCTTCACACCTGGATTTTAACACATGCTGGAGTCTGTTAGAATTATAATGGTTATCACCCCATCCAAGACACTGAGCCCAGGAATGAGATCTTGATTCTCTTTTATACATGGATTGACAGCCCTGATACTCAACAATGCCTTCTTAAGTAAAACTTTAAAAATCTCACAGGGGCAGGGTAGTGAGAACCTGCCTCAGAAGCACAGGGACCTGAGGTCAGATCTCCAGAACCCAGATAAAAAGCCAGGCGTGGTGAGAGCTTGCAGACCCAGGGATGGGGTGGGGGCAGAAGGCAGGTGAATCCCTGGAGCTTGACAGGTAGCCAGCCAAGCCTATAAACATCTGCACACACACACACACACACACACACACGCTAGCTGAGTGTGTAAGCGTGGGGACCTGGCTTGGATTTGCAGCCACCATGTAAAAGCAGGCATGGCAGCATGTGCCCAGGACTCTATCACGGAGTGGGGGAGACACATGGATTCTAGAGCTTGTTGGCCAGCCTGGCCAATCAAAGAGTTCCATGTTCAACCAGAGACCCTTTCTCAAATGATAAGACGGAGAGCAATAGAGGAGGGCACTGGATATTGACCTCTGACCTCCATACACACACACACACACAGGTGCACATTCACACATGGATACACACAGAGACAGGAAAGAGGTTAAACTATGCCAGTCCCCTTCTTCAATGCCAACATAAATACCCCTAGTGTATTCTGGGGCACTCTAGAAGAAGGCAAGCCCCACAACGTTTGTATGATAATATTTATAATGGAAGTAGTTTTGTTTTTCTTTTTATCTTGGAGGGAAACAGAATCATTTAACTGCTAAGCAATTGAATCATTTTTTCAAAGAGACGTATCGTATTCCTTTTATTTTGTGCGTCTGAGTGTTTATCTGCATGTTTGCTCACCATGTGCGTGCCTGGCGCCAGAGGGTGGCATCAGATCCTCTGGAACAGTTGCAGACGGCTGTGAGCTGCCTTGTGGCTGCTGGGAACCAAACCTGGGTCCTCTGCGAGAGCAGCAAGTGCTCTTATAGCTGAGCCATCTCTCCAGCCTCAATCACTATTTTTATTCTGAAACCATCAGGAATTAATTGTGGAACAGAAGGCAAAGACATATCCATTTTTTAAAAATTCTGCGTATGTGCGTATTTATGTGGTGTGTGTGTGTGTGTGTGTGTGTGGTTTAATAAGAATGTCCACTATAGATTCATACATTTAAATCTTTGGTTCCCAGCTGGAGTCTGTTTAGGACTGACTAGGAGACGTGGCCTTGTTGGAGGAGGCGTGTCACAGGAGGGTTGGCTTTGAGGCTTTAAAAGCTCACACCAGACTTAGTCTTGCTTTCTCTCTTTGCTGCTGATCATGATATAAGCTCCCAGCTTCTGCTCCAGCACCACGCCTGCCTGCTTGCCTGCCACCATGCTTCCCACCATGAGGATCACAGACCAACCCCTGAAGCTGTAAGGATGCCCCCAATGAGACACTTTCTTCTATGAGCCTTGGTTCATGGTGTTTCATCCCAGCAACATAACCCTAACACAGTCCATTCGGATGCATGTAGAGGTCAGAGGTCAACATCGGGTGTCCCCCTCCTCCATCCCTTTCCATCTTTACTTTCTGAGAGGTAGGATCTCTCATTGAGCCAGATGTACATCCTTTTGGCATACACATACAGGCACGCGGAGAACACAGGAGCTGCAGCGGTGTACTGCCATGCCTGGCTTTCTAAATGGGTTCTGGGGACCTGAATCCAAGTCCCAGTTCCTGTGGCTGGTGATTTATCATCTGACTCAATCCCCAGTCCCTTCATGTCCATTTCTAAGGCACAAATCAAGATTCCATGAAGAGAGCCAGGTGGAAGCTTCTGGTGACCAGAACTCATCTCCAGGAAGACCTTCTTCTCTGCAGAAGGCCCAGAAATGCCCTCCTCCTCCCTCTGAGTACAGTGGAGGATGGATGGGCGCGTGCACACACACACACACACACACACACACACACACACACCGCCTCTCCTCAGTCCCTGACTCCACTGCCATTGTCTTCGCAGGTGGAAATGCATCATAGTCCTCCTACCCTTGTGTCTTTGTGAACACAGTCCCTGAGCCTAGATTTCCCTTTCCCTCTTTCTCCTAAAACAAATAAAAACAAACCACCAGCTATCCTAAAGACACACCCTAGGTCACCTGCTCTGTGTCTCTCTGATCCCCAGGCAGAGATAATTCCACAGTCAACGTGGCCCCTTAGGAACCCTACTGCTGTGAAGAATCCTCTTGTCTGTCTCCCTCACTGGGTGAGTTCTCCTGGGTGGAAAATGACTGCAAGTCCCTTGTGTTCGGCAAGTGTCTTCACTTTCCATAGCTGCCTCACACACCACCGGCCTGGCGTCTGAGCTGGGACTCTTTCTGGCCATTCCTGGAGGGCAGAGCCCAAACAGGCCTCCCAGAGCCAGGGTTAAGGTGTGTCGGGGCTGCCTTCCTTCCTGGAGGCTGGGAGGACTCCCTGGCCTTCCATGGCTCCCCAGAGGCCTCACATTCCTTCAGTCATCCAGTCTCTGCGGACACAGCAGAAGAAGGTTTCCTCAGTTCCAGGTAAAACTGATCTTGTTCTCACATGCCTGAAATCTCACAATTTTCGGGGTTGGAAGTAGAGGCAGGGGCGTAGGGAGCTGAAGGCCATAGATCTAGATGAAATGGCTATAGATCTAGATGAAATGGCTATAGATCTAGATGAAAGCCAGCCTTCATCTACACAGACCTTGCCTCAAAGAAAACAAACTGGCAGATCAAAGGTTCCAGGTAATTACACTGGACCCTGGCATTTTTCAAGGTACTGAGGTTCCTTAACCTAATCCCATTCACAGACCCCCCTTTGCCATATAAGACATCATCACGGTTCCTAGAGAGCAGGGTAATAACATTGGGGTGGGAAACTATTCTGCCTAGTACAATTGGCTCATAATATGACATCCAGTTGGTATTTAATAGAGCTAAGACTCATCTTAATTCTTCCCATTAAAATCTTCCTCAGGGTTAGGAAGACTACTCAGTGGGTAAAGGTGTTTGCCTCATGAACCTGGTGACCTAGGTTCAATTCCCAGAACTCACGTAAAGGAGGAGAGAAAAGACTCCACAAAGTTGCCCTCTGACTTCCATATCCATGCCACGGCACATGTGTCCACACACGTCAAGCACATGCACACAATAATATATTTTAAATCTTCCCCAAATGTCTCAATTCTATGCTGTAAGTCAGGGTGCTAGCACATTAACCTGAGGCATCTCATGAGAGGGAAGCCCTGTAAAAGGTCAGGACAGGAGAACACTGTGGACAGAACACACCTGATAGCTCTCCCTTATGTCCCCTTCCAGGTGCCCTTCCTCTGTATCCCGATGACGCATACTTCAGTCTACAAATGTTGGTTGGGAGCCAGAGGTCACAGAGAGCCGGTAGCTGAGTGGCCCCCTGAGACTGTAAGCCTCCTCTGTGACGGTAAAACTTGGTTGTCGACTAGACTGGACCTGGAAGCAACTGAAAGGCAGGCGGTGGGGCACTCTTGGAGGAATTTTCTCCACCAACTAACAAAGTGGGAAGAATCACCCTAATGTGGCAGCACCTTCTGCTGGCGGCTCAGATAAATGGAGAGGGAGGGAAGCTTTGCTTTCTGCCTGCTTGCCTTTGCTTTTTTTTTTTTTTTTAATTACAATGTATTTATTTTATATGTACGTATGGGCACAGCATGTGTACATGCCTGGTGGCCGGGGAGGTCAGAAGAGGTGCTGGGTGTCCTGGAGCTGGAGCTGAGAATGGCTGCAAACCACAGCATAGGTTCCAGAGAGCAGAACCCCGTCCTCTGCAGGCCGCGCCAGCTCCCTGGACTGTTGCACTTTGCACTCTTGCTGGCAACTTCATCTGTTCTGTTGCTGCTGCTGCCGCTGCTGCTGCTGCTGCTGCTGCTGCTGCTGCATTACTTTGCCGTATCAGAACCCAGTTTCTAACATCGACCGAAGTCTAGTTGCTCTCCAGGAATTCTCCAGGTCTTCAAAGCCAAATTGGGACTGCGGAGACGTCTAGCCACATAGACTGAGCAGCCACTACGTTCTCAGCCCCTCCACTACGAGAAAGCCATGGTTGACTGCCTAGGTTGAATCATGTGATCCAAATCTAATAGATCTTCTTATAATATATATGTATACACACAGACATGCCGTCCATCCTAAAGCTCCTGTTATATACTATGAATTGTTTCCCTGAAGCACAGTCCAGAATGCATCCCTTCCTCCAGAATGTTTACGGTTTTCCTTCTGACCACAGATTACACTGTAAAGGCTTCAGTATCTATGCAGTTCCTCGCTGAGGTCTCAGGCTTCTTACCTCTCATAATCATCACAGAACTTCTAGGTGGAAAGTGCAATGACCATGCCCACTTTCTGGATGAAAAAACTGAGGCTGGATTCTGCACTCAACAAAATCTTGCAGCCAGCAAAGGGTTAATGCACCCATGTTCTACCCATGTAGCTAGCCTAGAGTCTGGTAGTCAGGCCATGACCTACTCAGCCTTGTCAGCCATTGCTGGGGGAATGAGACTCATGCTGTCTAATCTGCTTAGACAGAAAGCAAGATGGCTCTGAATGTGTGGGCCATGGGGAAAGCCAAGCAGAGGACTTGGCAGGAATGGCGGGTGGAGGGGTCATTACCTTAGCTGTAAGCATAACTCCATGCATCCTTCCCGCCATGGACTGGGGAAAGCTGCCCAGTCAGAAGGCAGAGACCTAGAGAGTGGAGCCTCAGGAGAACAACCCTGAAGCCTGGCCTGGGGGAAGAGGGGGACCTCAAAGCAGCCTGATTTACATACGGCTGACCTAGTGGTGTGTGTGTGTGCGCGCGCGCACACGTGCAGATCACTGCTGAGATCTGGTCACAATTCATTTTCTATTGCTATCTCTGAATCATTCAGGATGTGTGTCCAGGAACCAGACAGATGGGCACAACCGCTCTACACAAATTGGCATTGGCAGCTCGGGCCCAAATTTGCATAGGTTTTGGTAACTAACATTCTCTCTGGACTTCAATTCTATACTCAGGCACCAGGATGTGCGGTGACCGGGCACACGTCTGGAAGTGCAGGGCCTGCCTGGGGATACAGAAGGAGGGGAAAATGGTCCCATGAATTTGTGCAGTGGAGGCAGAGCCAGGCAGATGCCTGGGCACCATGGCCACCCAGCCTACTCTTCATGAGTTCCCAGCCAGTGAGAGTCCTTATCTCAAGACAAGGGGGTGATGATGGTACCCAAGGAGCAACATCCAAGGCTGCCCTCCGGTATCCACATCGCACATACGTGTGTGCACACTTGTGCACATACATGGACCTACACACATACTGACACACAGGAGGGTGGTAACAAACAGCTGTCCCACAGGTGGTTTTGAACACCGAGTTTAAATGCCTCGTGTATTTTACAGCACCTATCAAAGATTCTTTTGAGCAAACGGCCTGCCCTGCTCACTGCACCCTGTTGGAGGGTCCCCAGGGATGCAAGATGGTCTGGCTGTGGGAGAAACTCTGGAGAGGAAGTAAGGTAGCATCCACCAGAAGACAGGAGTGCGAAGGTGGCTAAAGCGCCCCTGGAGTCCTTCCTCAGAGCTCTCAGGCTTCGCCCAGCAGGCAATGGGCAAGCTTACACCCATGTAGAAGACATCAGGGTTTTGTGGAGCGTATCTATGCTCTTACAGAGAGTAACTTCTGTAACTGTGAAGTGACTCGCTTTGACGAAGAAAAGGACAGTGTGCTGCAGGGGGCAGAGGGAAAGATGAAGATGCTGCCTCTTCTGCCATCTCTCTCCATCCCACTGTGTGGGATGCCCGGCCAAACCAGAGAGACAGACAGACAGACAGACAGACAGAAACAGACACAGAAGACAGACATTGACAGACAGAAACAGACACAGAAGACAGACACAGACAGACAGACAGACAGACAGAAACAGACACAGAAGACAGACACTGACAGACAGACAGACAGAAACAGACACAGACAGGCAGGCAGGCGGGCGGGCGGGCAGACAGACAGACAGACAGAGGCAGAGGCACAGAGAGAGTTTTATTTTTAAGTGCATTCTTTCCTCCCCATCCCATTCAGTCTCACCCCAGTGCAGAGCCCAGAGTAGACTTCCGGAATCTTGTCTCTCACCAGCTCCTCTCTGCCGCTCTGAGCTAGCTCTGCAGGCCTCCAGCTGTCAGTGGGGTGTGGGTGCTCTGACTCACAGCCGGGCTGTGGATCCAGCACCCAGCGCAGGGCTCCCTCATCTACATGGTGATTCCATTCATTCACAGCCTCCACCCTGGACCCCACGCTACCCACCCGTGTCAAATCCGTTTGCAGAGGGAACCTCAGCTAATTTTAGCAGCTGTGAGGTCCGGCCAGTCTTTCCACCATCTGTGCATGCTCTGCCTGCCTTTCCCCCCCCCCCCAACTTTGTGTTTCCAGCAGAAACCATTGGCTCCAGTCTTCAGTAAATGAGTGGGCCACCCTACCCCACCCTGACCAGGCTCAGATCTGTGTCCCCTCTTTCTCCCTTGCATAGGTTGGGGACAGTTTCCAGAAGTCCCTAAGTGCATGTTTTCCTTTGTAGACTAGCTTCCCTCCCAGCTGTGTGGCTTGTTCACAGTTTCCATTAAGGAACTTTCAGAGGGAAATGCTACTTTTTTTTTTAAACAAGCCATGTCTAAATTCAAATATGCCTTAAGACTGAAAATAATCACATTTAAATAACTTCAGAGAGAATGGTGTGAAGGAAAAATTCAATGCTAGCTATAAATTCATTCTCTCTCTCTCTCTCTCTCTCTCTCTCTCTCTCTCTCTCATTCTCTTTCCCTCCCCCTCTCCTTCTTTCCTCAGAGTACAGCAGAGCAACTGCTACAGAAAATGTCGATGGAGAAAGGAAGACAGAAACCTACTCTGAAGTGTTAGTGATTTATGCAGTAGAGAAAACAATGTGCCCTGTAAAACACGCTGGGGGTGGCTGAGGCTATTTCTCTCTCTCTCTCTCTCTCTCTCTCTCTCTCTCTCTCTCTCTCTCTCTGTGTGTGTGTGTGTGTGTGTGTCTGTATGTGTGTGTATGTGGTATATGTGTATGTGTGTGTATGTGGTATATGTGTATGTGTGTGTATGTGTGTATGTATATGTATGCATGTATGTGTGTATGTATATGTGTGTGTGTGTGTGTGTGTAATAGCAATCAATCCTTGCATGTGCTCTACTGCTGAGCCACACCATGGCCCCTGAAAAACAGCTTTAAAATTCATATTCAGGTTCCCAAGATGGCTCAGCAGGTAAAGGCACTTGTCATGAAAACCTGACACCACGAGCTTGACCCCTAGACCCCACAGTGGAGGAAGAGAACTGACTCCTGAAAGTTGTCCTCTGATCTGACCTCCATACATACACACACCTGCATGCACACACCTGCATACATACATCACATGTGAAGACAAAATAATATAATTTAAAAAATACGATCCAAGTGCTTTGCATGTTCTCCCCTGCCACCTCCAGACACCTGGCTTTAGCAGCTCACGCTTATGCCCCTCATGGCTGCAAGCTGGCTGCCTAGACATGAGCATTATACATAGACATAGAGATTATATGTATATATTATACATAGACATACACATTATTTGGCCGAAGAGGAGAAACACTTTCTTCCTGTGCCTTCCTTTCAGGAGTACAGAGTCCTTTCCTGGGAGCTGCTGGGAGAATCCATTTTCTGCAGGGATAAGGCCAGATGCCGACTTCCAGAGTAACCCCTGACAACAGAACTGGTACCAATGTGGATGGTGTCCACTGCTTATGCTCAGCGTCTGGGCTGTGCAGTGGAGAGGTGAACACAGCAGGACGCTGCAGGAAGGGCCCCTGTACAAGTCGCTGAGACAGTGTAGCTCTGGCACTCCTCACAGGCTGGACAAGACTCCAGGATGACGCCAAGTCCTGTAGGAGACTTTATAAACTCAGCAGATCCTCGGGCAAGCGTCACTGGGATCACGCTCACCCTGTCTGACTGGCTAAGGAGCACAGTATCTGGGTGCTAAGGGCACCCACACATTTATCTCATCCCTCTCGGGTTCCTTTTTACAAACAGCCAGCTGTGTTCCGTAACTTCTTTCATGGTGGCCTGGGAACTACGCTGTCGAGGAATCCACAGTGCATCTCACAGCTCAGCAACAGGGTTGTTGAGTCCATCACCAAGTACCCACCATGCCCTCATCACTCACTTCAGTCACAAAGACAAACATGAGATGATATTCTGCCAAGAAGGTCCTGGACCAGGGAAGCCCTGGCTCTGCTGAGAAATCCTGTGTCAAAAGAAGGAAAGGGGGAGAAAATCCACTAATTTGCCAAGTAAGAGAAGAGAGGGAGCCAGGCAGTGGTGGCGCACGCCTTTGATCTGAGCATTTGGGAGGCAGAGGCGGGCGGATTTCTGAGTTCGAGGCCAGCCTGGTCTACAGAGTGAGTTCCAGGATAGCCAGGGCTAGACAGAGAAACCCTGTCTCGGAAAAACAAAACAAAACAAAACAAAACAAAAAAAAAGGAGAGAGAGGGAGGTGGCTATACTGGATGAAGAATCAGGGTCACGAACAAGCATGGTCTTGGAATACCAAGCTCACTCACTGTGTTCAGAATATAGGTTAGATGAAAATGTAAGATCAAGGCCAGAGAATTTAGGGCTCCCCAAGGTTCTGAGAGCAAGACGCTGTGGTGATACCCAGGTCCTGGGTGCTGATGCAGGCTTCGGCCAGACCTCATCCTTCCAAAAGCTCCAGGGCTGTGCTTGTTTACTGAATCACCATAAAGATTACACACTGAACACAATCGAAAAAGCGCCAGGTAAATGCCATAAAACAGGTCCACCAAGCCTGTCTCTCCTTCTCTCCACCCCTCACTTCTCTTAGCTCCTCCTCCTCTCTCCCCTCCAATCACTGGCCTCTCACTGCCTCAACGTGAATGGTTAGGAAATATCTGGCAGCAGGGTCTTACTCTATTGGTTCCAGCCGCTCTGAAACTCACTCTGTAGAGCAGGCTAGCCTTAAACGTACAGAGACCCATCTACTTCCGCCTCCTGAGTACTGAGATTAAAGGTTTGTGCCACATAATTTTGTTTTAGACAGGGTCTCAGTAAATTGTCCAAGCAAGGCCCCGAGCTTTGGATCCTCTGAAGTAACCTCTGGAGTAGGACAACTATCAACCTATAGCATCAGATCCAGAGCTATAACCTCTAGCGTACTGACCGGATAGCCTGTCAATAAAGGAGGAAGTTCCCTTCAGCCTGTCTAAGACAACTATTAATTAACAGGAGAAAAGACACAGTCAAACCTCCTGCTTTGCAATCTCTGATTCTGTGTAACCTGAGAGTTTGTGGATTCTAACTGCATTAAGTGGACTTGAAATTCCAGCCACAGAGCATTGATCAATGTTAGCTTTAAAAAAAGAAAGAAAGGAAAGAAAGGAAAGAAAGGAAAGAAAGGAAAGAAAGGAAAGAAAGAAAGAAAGAAAGAAAGAAAGAAAGAAAGAAAGAAAGAAAGAAAGAAAAGAAAAGAAAAGAAAAGAAAAAAAAACAAGAAAAACAACAACAAAACATGTAACTTCTTCCTCTCAGTCTGAAGTTTCCTCAAAATGCAAGATTTAATTACAGCCTGGAGCCAGGCATGGCACAGGTCCTGTGGACAACCTTTAAAAAAAAAAAAAAAAAATGAAACAAAGAAACTGGTGTTTTATTTAGTTTTTGATTTCTCATGGCTTTTTAGAGGATTAAGGAACCCAGATGGGGGGGGGGGGAATGAAAACAGAATAGACAGACAAACAGAGGGCAAAGAAAAACCCCACCTGCCCCCTAAATCAGGTGCAGGTTAGGGACTATTTGCATTCCTTCCTTATGAAGTACTAGTGTTTCTAACACACAACACCAGGCTGGTTCTGAGGGTGGAGGTAGAAAGAGAAACCACAGTTTTATAGCTTCTTAGGTTTTAATTGTGACAAAAGAAAGCACTGGGGACATGAAAGTCACCAAGAAGCAAAGTCTTTAAGACCATTCTCTCTGTCACCTGTTAGTTCTTAAGAGGACTCGTGCCTCAGTTGCTGGCTTGGACAGAACCTATTCAATGTAATCCTCAAGGCATTTGGGAAGCATCAGAAGCCTGGTGAGCTTGTCCAAAATTTCATTTACAAACAGAAGAAACACAAGCATCCAAATGTTTTGTGGTCTATATTATCAATACAGTCACTGAGGCCATCACACGGACTCCCTCTTGGCTTGGGGACACCACACACACACACACACACACACACACACACACACACACGAGCTGAGGGGAAAAGTTTACTACAATGGCTCTGCTTCATTCTGGTGCCTAACCAACCTTCCAAGACTTCCTCTGCTCTGTCACCTGCTTCTCCAGGCTTAACCCATGCCACCGACTGTTAAGTCACCTGCTCTGGGTTAACTATAGGTAACCCCTCCAGCCTGTGTTACCATGGTAAGAGGGTTTAATTCAACCATCTTCTCACACTTCAATCTATAACTACACCTAGCCATGGCACTGGGCATGGGGTGGGTTGAGACTAGCTGGAAGGCTTGTAAATAACGGCTAGTCCCACACACCTGGCTTCAGAGATCAGTTGGCACATGATGTGGAAGCCAATAGCTCCATTCAGCACCAGTTTATGTCACTGTTCTGCATCTATAAAGAATCTGAATTTAGGCTGAAAAACAAAACCAAAAGCTGTTGGTTTCAGTGCTGGGGTTTTTGGGGTGGGGGAGGGGATGTTTTTGTTTTTGCTTTTAATACAGGCTTCCTACAGTAAAGTCGCCTGGGCAAAGAGCTCCCGTGAGTGCAGGGAGCCCATTCCCGATGGTGGGCTGCGGTCCACAAGTCAGGCATGTTCAATTTAGGAGTGTGTGTGTGTCTGTCTTTATCTACAGCCCTGAGGCAGGGTCTGTCTGTGGCTGTCAGGCTAGCTGATACACAAACTTCTGGGGAATCTGAAATCTCAAAGCTTACCCCTTTAGACATACTTCCTCCAACAAAGTAACATCAGTCAATCTCTCTCAAGTTGCACCAGTCCCTGATGAGAGTCTTCAAATCTATGAGCTCATGGAAGCCGTTCTTATTCAAACCACCACAAAGGGTTCTGGCAGTCTGAACTCAGGTCTTCAAGCTTCTACACTGAATGCTTTACCAATGAACCATGTCCCCAGCCAACCTAAGGTACTCTTAAAGATCAGAATATAACCTTGTAAACTACGAGTCTGTAGCTGTAGATTTAAGGTGTGAATTCTTTTTTTGTTTGTTTAGTTTTTGAAGGCAGAGTTTCTTTGTGTAGCTTTGAATGTCCAGGAAATTGTACATCAGGCTGACCTCAAACTCATATAGAGCTCTGCCTGCCTCTGCCTTCCAAAAGTGCTGGGATTTAAGGCGTGCTCCACCACTGCCTGGCTAGAATGTGAATTCTAAAACTGAGCAGCCTTTGGTTTGAATTGCTTTCGCACGGCCTTGGGAAAAATCAACCTGAGTCAGTTTCTATAGTCTGTTAACTGCAGGCAACAGAGCTGAAGACGCGGCTCAGCTGGTCAAGTGTTTGCCATGAAAGATGAGTTCAATCCCCAGCACCCACATTTAAAAAAAGATAAATCCAGGAGTGGTAGTAGATGCCTGCAGTTCTAGCACTGGGGAGACGGGAGAACCCCTACAGCCAGCCAGGGCAGCCTTCAGTGAGCCCCACGTTCAGTGAGGAACCCCGTCTCACAGAATTAAGTCATCAAGGGGGATGCCGGGCAGTGACCTCTAGCCTCAACATACATGTGCTGAGCTGGGGTTACATTCCTGTCCCCTGGGCTTACCTGTGATGAGGGTGGGGGGTGGGGGAGGTGACGGAGAGATAGCCCTGTGAGAACTGAGACGCTTGGAACATGTCTGCAAGCTGTGCAGTTAGAGGAGAGTGGAGCAGGCCATTTTCTGGGTTCTCAGAGTGCTAGGCAGACCAGGGTCTATATGAGAATGAAAAGCAAAATCCTTCAGAGACAGGCTGCTTCCTGTGCATCGGTCCTGCAGGTCCTCAATCTCCACAGAGATGCAGTCCTTTAGCTTAGGGGTTTGGTAAACCGAATTAACTACATTAGTCAATCAGCACTACTTTTTTTTGGGGGGGGGGGGTGCTGGACATCAAACCCAGAGCACCATCTACACTAAACACACACTTTCCTGCAGAGCTACACTGATAGCCCGCTCTGCACTACTTCAGAATGGGTTAGCAGTGGTTTTATGTGAGCTTCAAAACCACATTTAATCAAGTCAGACTGGCCTAAGGGACCAACAAATGGAATTTTCTGCATGTTTCCCATTGGAATCTTAACTAAGAGGTCCCCTTTGCTTTTCTTGGCCTGGTTTTTTGAGACTGGGTCTCGCTCTATAGCCTGGGTCGCCTGTGGCTGGCTGTGCAGACCAGGAATCTCTACAATCCTCTTGCTCTGCATGGTAAGGTAGACTACAGACATTCACCACTACACTTAGCTTGTGTCTTTCTGAGGCGAGGCAAGGTTTCTCTTTGTGACCTACGTTGGCTTCAAACTCATGATCTTTATGCCTCAGCCTCCCAAGTGCTGGGCTTATGGTGAGGAACCAGTCTTGCGGAATGAAGATCATCACAGCTGATTAGAATTGGATTCTTATGTAGTCTAGGTTTTTTTTGGGGGGGGGGGTTCGAGACAGGCTGTCCTGGAACTCACTCTGTAGACCAGGCTGACCTCAAACTCAGAAATCTGCCTGCCTCTGCTCCCAAGTGCTGGGATTACAGGCGTCTACCACTACCACCCAGCTTGTGTAGTCTAGTTTACACCAAAGATCAGTTCTGAATAAATCAATGCAGCCAGCAGACCAGTGTTTGCTATTTGACTTTACTCTATAAAAATACACAACTTAAATACATATGACACTCTGTATACAAGACATAAACGACTGATAGATTTAACACTTTCAGTTATTTCAACAGAAAGCAAATATGTAAATTACCTGTAAGAGCATTCACAGTCAAGGAAAAGAATGTGCAGGGAGAAATCAGCGCAGGCCCTAACCCAAACTGTCCACCTCTTCAGTAACAGCCTTTCACCAAGGGCCTTTACCAGACTGCCCAGCACCGCACTGTGTTAAGACACAGACCCACTGCGTGCCCGTACCACAAGTAAACACATTCATCCTCCCCAGGGACAGTTTGTGGAGCAATCAATGTCCAAGGGGCACTACCATATCTAAAATCGTGCTCAGCACCAGGATGAGAAGGATGAATAGTTCTTTGCTTGCAAAGCCTGCAGTGGAAATTGCTTAGCTTGATTTTGCAACTAAATTCATCTTCGGAAGTTTTATAAAAAACGCTGGGGACTTAGTCCATGGTGGCAGGGTGAGAGAAGGATCTTTCCAGAACCTACTGAGCTGCCCTGGAAGGGAGCACCGTCATCGCTAGAAGCAATACGATAGCTCCTAGCTTCCTAGCTTCGGATGGCAATCTCTCTGTCCTCCTGCCACTTGTCCCTGACTCAGTCTGGCAGGAGCTCCTTGTTCTACTCTGACGAGCTTTCGGCCATTTAGCTACCCGACCTATGGCTCGCTGACCATCTAGCTGCCTGACCTATGGCTCGCTGAACTAAGACAGAATTAGGTACCATTTTGCAGGTACAAAGAAGTATTTATCACTTGAGATTTCAATCGGTGAGAAGATACTAGAATACATTTCCTGAGGTAAATACAAGCCTTAAAGAATGGTGTACAGTGTATAGAAGGACAGCAATCTTATCTTCAACATCTGGACTCGTAAGTTAACAACAGGCTGGTAAAGCCACAGACACATTTAAATGGAAAAATAAAGTGGCAGTGCTTAAGTAAGATTCTGAGAGTGAAGACTAGCAGGTCCCAAGGAGGCACAGGAGGAGGACACAGACACCAGGGGAGGGTGCTCTAAAGTGCTTGCCAAGGCTGGAAGACTGACTCTGAAATGCCTCCAGGGATTCCCAACAAGGAGAAGAGGTGACACTGGTTGGAGACTCAGATGGAGAAAGACACAGCTTTTTAAAAAAACAATTGTTTAAATATTTTATCGGGGGGGGGGGGGGGGGGGATGGAGGGAGAAGCAAGGTTCTTTATAAAAAATTTCAGCCACTGAAATGACTGAGTTGCGACTCCTGCTGATGTTCTAAGACCTTAACTGTGCAAATAGTTTTCAAAATGTCAAAGGACAAAGCACACACCTGCACCAAGAATTTAAATGAATGCAGAGGTCGGTACAGACGACAAAGCCAGGATTCAAAATACTCTTCATTCTGAGGCATGCCTTGTAGTTTCTTAGTGCTCTGTGATGGATTGTGGAAATCAGAAAAATTCTGGGACCCCGAGGCTTCACTTTTTCATTTCATTACCATTACATAAATAAGATACTATGCAGCCACCCTAAATGTCAGTAACTAAGATGTCAGAAACAGAGTCTCAAGATCTAAGACTCAAGTTCAGACTACCCTTCAACAAGTCACAGTAAAGTGCCCTGCTGTAGCTGCTCACTGCACGAAGCCTGGGCCCCACCTGGGCCCCACACTCTCCTGGGCCCCACACTCGGGCTGACAGCGCCACATCCTCCTCACCACTCCCACTTTCTGTTCCAAGAGCAGTTGGACAATCAGATACCTTAGGTATGAGGGGAGCCTCAGGCAGAACTCCGAGGTGGCGTTCAATCATCTCAGAAACTAATTCAAGGTCCAGAAAAAGCCATAAAGCCATATACCAGATCTCGTTATCTTTTTTTATACAGATCTGAGTTCATTAAGAACAACATTTTAAAGCTCAGAGAAGCAGAGAACAGGCATGCAAAGTGAGGCTACTCTGGAGAAAGGGGAAAAACCCAGAAGACTGCACGGATTTAGACAGGAAGACAAGAGCTTGTCTTCTTACGTAGGAGGGATGCTGTCTGGCAACCATTATGGAATAGGTTTTGAAAAGCCATCCTTCAAGTCCCAGGTAGCACAGGTGCAGCTCAAAATAAGAGAAGCACAGTTCAGAGGGACGACGGGAGTGGAGCAGCGAGCCTGCTTCCCTAGGGCTGTCGTGAGCCCAGCTCCTCCACCAGCTCCGTCGGCTCCGTCCAGCCCTCTGGGCCAGACAGGGACAAGGCAGCACAAGGAAGGCTTGTCTATGCAACATGAGCTTCCATACTTGTAGTTTAAAAACACTATTCAGAAATGTGGAGTCCAAGCAGAAACTGTAGGGATTCTGCCCCACACAGGCCCAAGATGTCCCACTGTGCCCCAAATGGATCCTGCTTACTTCAAGTCAGCCAAGCCCAGGGCAATGCCAGGGATTCAAAAAGAAAGGCAATGGCAGCTGTGGGAGGGAACAGCAGGGTGGGGCGAGAGAAGAAGCAGATTAACTCGAGTGCAGAAGAAGAGTGCAGAAGGAAGAGGAGGACAGGCTGGCCTCTCCCACCACCTGTGGTGAGGACTGAGGACTGGGACAAGTCTTATGCAGGGCTCCTTCTAGTGCTCAGGAAAGGCGAGGTTGGCCTTTCCATCTGTATGGCATGACTGAGTTGAGCGCACACTCCCGAGTAACCTACAGTGCGCCCTCTAAGAGCCTCTGTTCTAGGTTCTGACCCCTCACTCCCGGGGACACTGCATTCCCTGCTGCTTGCTGCTAGCAACTATTTCTAGGGTAGATCAAAGACCTGGGACCCAGGATGAGCTTCAGGTCCTCCCGCTCCTGTGGCTGGCACTGCCTCTTTCTTAGCACTGGCTTATCTCCCCCTGGTGGCTGGAGAAAGAGCAGAGTCCGTGTCCTAAAAGGGCAGGTAGACAAGAAACAGGGTCAGCTCACAGCACATCCTTCTACAGGGTGCCTGTTTTTCTTTGAAAGTCTTGCCAAGTAATCCAATTCAGACTGGCCTCAAACTCACAATCCTCCTGCCTCACCCTCTTGAGTGCTGGGATTACAGGCACATGCCACCATGACTGGCTACTAACTATATAGGCCGATGATTAAAATACTAAGCAAAAAGCTGCTCAGCGGGAGGCAAGGCTCCCAGGGGCTGGGTGCCCACTGCTCTGTTGTCACCCCCTTCTCTGACGGCCGTGGGCTGGGAGGAAGCTCAGGTGAGCCACAGTCATGGTGAATGCATAGAGATGGCATAATGACAAACACCCAGTTATCTGGCAATAAGAAATGAAGTGCATAAGAGATGCAGGGCTACCTCTCACACAAAAGTGGTCATCTCACCGAGAAATGGCCATAACACGGTAACAGGCACCCTATTAACTTACACACGAGAGAACAGAACAGTCAGCATTTGTGAAGGAAACTCCATTTCACCTCAAGGGGAGTCTGTTTGCACTTGAGCTCGCTTGTAGTTTCCTCTGCCTCTACTTGATGTTTTTCAGAAGGGCTGTCCGGGCATTCACAACTGCTTTGAAGGCATCTTCACTGCCAGGTGCTACGCACTTGTCTGGGTGAAGCAGCACGGCCAGCTTCCGGTAGGCCTTATTAACTTCCTCCCTGCAAGGAGCAGACAAGCTCTGTCAGTGCCCAGGTTGGCCCCAAATCCTGCACCCAGCTATTTGGGCGCACCACACATCTCCCATGGAATTACCTCCTTTTCTCAAAGAATAGAAAACCACAAACAAGCAATAGGTCGCACACAAGCAGGAAAATACAGCGGAAGCTGAGTCTAGGAGACAGTCAAAAAAGGATCAGCTGCAGCCTGGCATCTCTAGACACTTAGGGGCACAGAGCAAGCCTTTGCCACCTGAAGGAATGAGAGCCTGGGAGCCAGAGGTAACCCTCAGGAGGAGCTTCTTGAAGAAGAGGAACTTGTGATTAGCATGGGGTGGGGGCTTCAGAGCACCGGGGGAAGGAAATAGTAGAGAGGCATGTTTCCCAATGTCAAGAAACAGGTAGGCGATGACCGCAGCAGCCCAGGCCTGAGAGCAGAGGTTCAGCTGGAGGAATCTGAGCACCAAGGGAAGAGAGAGCACACAACATGAGGCAAAAGTCAGGGGAAGCAGCCTGTACTCAACACACAACAGGGACGATAAGGGGAGAAGCTGAGGCAATTCCATGGTCCAGAACAGCAGGCTGGCTGGAGGATGATGGGCTCCTTCCTGTCCCATCTCTTCATCATCCTCAGGCGCCAGGCTCCTGTAGAGTTCTGTCCCTGCCACATAGTTTTACTTCTCAGGATTCCGTCTGTTACCAGGGTCCCCATGATCCTGTCAGCATGGCCATAGTGTTAGGTGCCCTCACCTCTGTTTTTATTGGAGGGACTTCTCATAGCACTTTCAGTTAATATATGTTCTTTGCTGGCTTGAAGATGGTAGAAAGTCTGATGTCTGGGCTGGAGAGATGACTCAGTGGGTAAAAGCACTGACTGCTCTTCTAGAGGTCCTGAGTTCAATTCCCAGCAACCACATGATGGCTCACAACCGTCTGTAATGGGATTTGATGCCCTCTTCTGGTATGTATGAAGTGTGCTACAGTGTGCTCACATACATAAAATAAATAAGTCTTTAAAAAGAAAAGGAAGTTTGATATCAATCTGGAGTGTGACCTTAGTCTGGGGTCACAGCAGTAACTCCCTATGTTACAGAGCTTTTTCTGCTACTAGATGAGTCCTGATTTTCTTGTTCTAGCTTTGCATGCTATATTCTTTCTTTCTTTGTTTCTTTCTTTGTTTCTTTGTTTCTTTTTCTTTTTGGGGGGGGGGGTTGGATTTGGTCTTTTCGAGACAGGGTTTCTCTGTATAGCCCTGGCTGGCCTCCAACTCAGAAATCTGTTTGCCTCTGCCTCCCAAAGTGCTGGGATTACAGGCGTGAACCACCACCGCCTGGCTTGCATGCTATATTCTACATATGTAATATGTAACCTTTGGTCCAGTGTTTATGCGTAGAGAATGCTTCTGTGTGTGTGTGTGTGCGCGTGCACACTCATCTAGAAGCCCAGGGTCTTCCTCTATCTCTTTTCATTTTATTTCTTAAGAAGAGGTCTGTTAAGCTTCAACTGGCTGGCCAGTGGGCTCCAGGGATTCACCTGTCTCTGCCCTCCCAAAACTAGAATTAGAGACATATGCTGCCATGCTTGGCTTTTGTGGGGGTGCTAGGTATCCAAACTCAGGTCCTCATGCTTGTGTAGCAAGTAATTTATCCACTGAGTCACCTTCCCCTACATGTATACTCTTGGTATTAGTTCTCAAGAGGCATTCCCCTTCTTGGAAATTTGAACGGCCAGTCTGTACTTATCCAAAGATCCTCTGTCCTTGAGGCGAGCACAGAATCCTTCCCTTCTCTAAGACAGTCTGGGGCAGGGGCAGGGGAGCCACTGCTTTAGAGGTTACGTCTAGACAGACTCAGGGTTATGCCTGGCCTTTCACTGAGTGTCTTTCAAGATTTATAGGCATAGGAAAGTCTCTCAAGGGAAAGTTCTAGAGCAACTAGACTAGTATAGGTGTGTGTCAACAATATATCAGTGCTGCCTACAGACAATAAGGTATCGACAATGTATCAATGCTACTTACAGACAGTAAGGTGTCAACAATTTATCAACAATGCTACTTACAGACAGTAAGGTGTCAACAATGTACCAATGCTATCTACAGACAGTAAGGTGTCAACAATGTATCAGTGCTACCTACAGACAGTAAGGTTTCTTTAAAGTTAAAGAACTGTAATTATATTTGGCTCCAAACAAGTAGCAGAATTCTCCAGAACTTAACACATTGTTCCAAATGTGTTTGATGTCATTTGATAGACACAATTGTATAAAGATAAACTTGTGTTCATATGAGTTATGGAAACAGAAATCACAGAAATTACTCTCCTGGAAGCTCTGGTAGATTCTAATTAACTGAAGCCAATATAGAGCCAAAAATTTTCTTTTTTTCAATACACACTACTTAAAATGTACTAGTAAGATGGCAGAGAAATGGTTCCTTAATAGTGGAGCCAACATCCATTGCAAATGACACAGAAGATTCAGAATTGTACTACAGAGAATCCAAAGGGAAATTACAACACCAATAAACTTTTGCTACATACACAAACCCATCTGAGTCCCTTCACAAGTGTAGCACTCTTGGCACACGGGGAGGCCCCAAAAGCCCTCCCAGTTCTCCCCTCTTTGCCTTGGGTGTGAAGATATGCCACAAGGCCTGAAGAAAAAGAGTTGCTGCTGACACGCAATTCAAGGTCAAGTGTTTCCTCTGTGGCAGTCAAGGTGCCAAAGGGTAAAGCACGGAAGGACAGTATGATAAAACGAGACAGAGGTGGGCGGACCTCTGTGAGCTAGAGACAGACTGCTCTACACAGTGAGCTCCAGCCTAGTCAGAGCTAAAAAACCAAAAAGCAAAAAACAAAACCCTCCCCCCCAAAAGACAACAGCATCAAAAATAAACAAAATGAAACCCTCATAACCAGTCACACGTGAGTCACGCATCATCAGCAATTACGTTACCATGCTCATTAATGAGCTGGTTTTGCATAATGAAGAATACTTTTCCGTTTCCTTCTGTGATGGAGACTGATCCCAGAGCTGTGTGTGTAAGTTCTCTACCACTGAACTAAATATCCCCAGGCCTCTTTTTTATTTTTCCTTTTGAGAAAGACTTTGGCTAGCCCAAGCTGGCCTCAAGCTATGCTCTCCTTCAGACTCCCCGGCACAGGGAGTACAGGTGTGCGCCACTATGCCCAGTTCTTCCTAAATAAATCTTTTGAATACAACAGGTACCTCACATAACTCAATCATGGCGGAGAACGAGCAGGTTCATGAGAAGGCAGCTCGGCAGCCTCAGTGCTTCACACTGCTGTCTCCTGGGGCCCCAATGATCACCCATTTCACTGAACCGCAGTTCCCCAGGAAAATGGGAGCAAATTGAAAGATCTTTCTTCTTCTAAAACTCTATGATTTGAAAATTATTTTTTTAAAGTTTTCTTAGGTTGTGTCAGATTACTGCTTAACACATTCGACGGTGGAGCAAGCCATTTCTTCAAGTGTTTATGTAGAAACAGAACACAGCTCTCTCAGCAGGCAGTAGGCCTTCTGTTTCATTTCTCTGTGTTAAGTTAGTAGGGCAGAGTCCTTATGAAACTGATTTCCACACATCTTCAAGTTCCTAACCAATCAGAAGAAGAAAGACTGTGTAGAAGTTTTGGCAACAGCGCCTCAATCTCTTCCATAACTAAGCATCCTCACACTGCTTACCTTGAGGCCCCGGGTCTGACTCCCAGCATCTCCCAGCTGTCCTTACTACTTCGGATTCGGCGAATGGTGTCTGCTTGTTCTTTGGTGAAACTAGCACTGCTATTTGTGGCAGGACGCTTCCCACCATTTTCACACAAGTCAACTATGGACATGTAAAAGGTCTGCAGGGAGAAAACATGCCCCGATGAGTCTCGGAAGTGGGAGTTCCTTTCACACACTTCAGAAACCCTTGAAAGTCACAAGTGAAGGAAACACACTTCAGCTGGAAGATACTGGAAGACTGTTTTCTCCCAGAATGGAACTATATATCCCTACCCCCACCCCCACCCCCACCCATGCCCACTTGGCCCTGAAGATGGAACCCAGGGTCTGGCACTTTACTAGGCAAGTGCCCTACCACACTTTGGTAGTTGAGCTAAATCCCAACCCCCTAACTACATATTTTTAAAACAGAAAAGCATTAGCTAATTTAAAATTTATTAATTTAAAAAAATTAAAATGATTCATAATCCTATTCTCAAAGAAACACAGTTGAAGTTGGTAATAGACTAACACTGTCAGAAAAACTCAAATAGTAAAATATAAAACCTTTTCTACCCTGAGTCCTTCTCCCTGACACAGCTATCATTAGCATATTTTAGTATCCCCACAGAAACATCTGCTACCCGCAAATTTCATGTACAAATACATAAATATTTACACACAGGATCTCGGATGAGCAAGGTGCTTAGCAGTTCGCGGTTTCCCTCATACTATCTCTTGCCAGGCCTGGCGTGCATGCCAGTCATCCCAGCTGCCTGAAAGGCTAAGGTAGAAGAAGCAGGAGTTCAGGTCTGCCCAAGCTATGTAGCGAGTTCAAGACCAGCTTCAGTAGCTTAGTGAGACCTGGCTCAAAACAAAAAGTGAAGGAAGACTTAGGATAGAGCTCAGCGGCAGGGGGATTGCGTAGGTGAGCAAGGACCCGGGCTCAGTCTCTAGCTCCTTCTTGGAATCTGCCTACGTTTTGGTCCTTTGTTTTCTAATGACTACAGAATTCTATTATGCGTGATGGGTTTGTTCCTGGGTTTTGGCACCAATGAAGGGGGCATAAAAAGAGAGAGAGGGGTTTAGGGAATGTGGCACAGCAGTGTGGGGGAATGGGGTGCCTAGGCCGGCCCATGCCCAGGCACCTCTTCCCCCTGAGGGACCACACGCACACAGACAAGGTATAGAATAGAGTTTATTCAGGGCAGAAAATGGGAGTTAGAGAGAGAGAGAGAGAGAGAGAGAGAGAGTAGAGAGTAGAGGAATAGAGACCGGCCATGACCACGTGGAGAGAGGGGGAGGGGAGGAGAGCCCAAGAGGGGCAGAGAGGTGAGAGTGCCAAGGAGAGTCATGAGAGAGCGCAGTGAGAGAGAGAGAGAGGAGGGGCAAGTAGCCCCTTTTATAGTGGGCCAGGTCTGTGGGGCTGGAGCTTAGACATAATACTAACAATGCATCTATACCACAATTTATTTAATTCCCTACTCCTGGACTAGCCAATTGCCTAGTCTTCTGGGCATTACAAACAATACTGAATTGTTTTGGGTTTTGGTTTCACAGGGTCTCACATAGCCTAGACTGGCCCTGAACCTGCTACATAGCAGAGTGTGATACTGAACCCATGGTCCTCCTGTCTCTGCCTCTTAAGTTCTAGGATGACACATGTCATACCATGCGCAGCTCTGTTGTGTGTGTGTGTGTGTGTGTGTGTGTTCGTGGGTGAACTCAACTTGAGTTAAACTGAACAGATGCTCAAGGCAGCTATTTTCAGGCAGTGGACACGGCAAACATGAAATCACAGAGGTGGCCACTCATTCTCCTCTGTAGGCCTTATTTGGATCATATAGTCACAGAGTTCCACTGAGGGAGGCAGAGACCAGAGTTTGAGGCAATAGCGGTGGCAGCAGCAGCAGAGGAGCCACTGCACAGGAAGGTGCTGGCAGAACTAGACCCAGTCTAGGTGGGGGATCCTTGAGGATTTCTAGCTAAAACCTAGGTTACTCACACAAAAATTGAGACCGCCTGAGGCTTACTAGACAGGAACTAAGAATACAACCCATTTCCCTCCCTAGGGGAAAAAACTAGCCCAAGACACTTGAGCTTGGCCTTCCCAGAACACCTAATCAATACTCAGAGATCCCTAAGGCACCACAGAGAGGCAGCCTGTACCCCAGGAGTTTCACACATCCTAACTAAACCTAAAGCCAAGAACCAACACAACTGGCTAAAGACAGACTTTGGAAGCTGAATCCTACCAGCTTAGAAGGTTTAGGGAATACTTTGGGCTTCCTTCAGATCTGACATTGAAACAAAACTGAAAGCTTACACGAGTTCATTGCAATATGCCTTCTGCAACAAGATGCGACAAGCTTCTGAGAAAGACAGAGAAATATGCAGGGTCTCTACAACGTTGCCTTCACAGAAGTGATACCCAATCAAAACATCACTACCACCACAAACAAGAAAACATGACCGATGTCAAGGGAAAGCAGTCAGTAGTTACTGACCCTGGGCTGGTTCAAATGCTGCACTTAATAGCTTTCAAACACCTAGTTATTTTTCAGAAATACTGAAAGAAGATAAAGAAAGCTATATCTTTAAAAAATATATATACCTTACTTGGGCGCTGGGGAGATGACTTAGCATTAAAAGCATTCATTGCTCTTGAGAGGCCCAGGGGTCAGTTTCTAGCACCCACATGCAGCTCACAACAGCCTGAAACTCAGCTGCAGGGGAGCTGCTGGTCTCTGTGGGGACCAGGCAAGCACATGGCATACATACAGACAGGCGAATGCTCATACACATTAAATAAATAAATAAATCTTCTTAAAATATGGGCTGGGGAGTCGGCTTAGTGGGTAGAACACATAGACACATAGACACATACCAAAAGCCAAAGAAAAAACAGCAAGGCTTCCCATGTTTGATGAAAATACCTATCCTTGGGCCGGAGAGATGGCTCAGTGGTTAAGAGCACTGACTGCTCTTCCAGAAATCCTGAGTTCAATTCCCAGCAACCACATGGTGGCTCACAACCATCTGTAATGAGATCTGATGTCCTCTTCTGATGTGTCTGAAGACAGCTACAGTGTACTTATATATAATGAATAAATTATTTAAAAAAAAAAAAGAAAACACCTATTCTCTAAAAAAAAAAGTGTTGATGAGGGGCTGGAGTAGTCAGTGCAGGTACTGCGCTGGCAGAGGACTTGTGTTTGATTCCCAGCAGCTACATGGCAGCTCACGACAAACTGTAACTCCAGCCCAAGAGGACCCAATACCCTCTTCTGGCTCCCATGGGCACCAGGCAATCTCAGAAAATGAACTAATCCCAGGTAGAACACAAATAAAGAGAAACACACCTCAGAATACTCTGAGGCAAACCAGAGGTAAAGACTCCCCCTCCCCCCAAAAAAACCCCCGGGAAAGGTGCAGAGAAATTAGCATATGAATGAGGCCAGAGAAGGAATTTAATCTCTGGAGCCGCCAGCTACTCTGATTTGCATAGAGAAGCACTGTATATATGCATCAAATGATCACAGACAATGCACAGTTAAAGTACTCAGTCAGAAGGAAAGAGAAGTGTCTGCTCTCACAGTTACCACACGCACTCCCAGAGATGTTCTCTCATACGTGAAACAAAAACAATATTGGACACACACACACACACACACACACACACACACACACACACGTCTCAAGTGAGGTGAGACGTGTAACATCCAGAACTGTCAACAGTTACTCGATGGTTGTGCATCACAACCGTGGCGAACAAGAAGACCAATGGCTCAAACGGAGAGGAAGCACGGCCAATCCTGCCAGCCAAGGATGGTGCCGTCTTCCAGGAGTGGCCTCTGGTGAGAAAGAAATCCAGAGAATCAATACAATCCCACGCAGCGATGAAACCGACTGTGCAGGACAGCTACAGTTTCTGAAAGGCTACAAATCCCCCAATGTTAGATACACTCACAAGAAGAAAAATAGTTTATTTACATCCTACTTCTATCCAGGCTGGTTTCACGTGTCAACTTGACACACGCTGGAGTCATCACAGAGAAAGGAGCCTCAGCTGAGGAAACGCCTCCATGAGATCCATCAGTAGAGGACTTTAATTAGTGATCAATGAAGGAGGGCCCAGTCCATTGCGGATGGTACCATCCCTGGGCTGGTGGTCCTGGGTTCTATGAGAAAGCAGGCCAAGCAAGCCAGGAAGCAGCATGCCTGCATGGCCTCTGCATCAGCTCCTGCCTCCAGGTTCCTGCCCTGCTTGAGTTCCTGTCCTGAGTTAAGCCAAATAAACACTTTCTTCCAGAAGTTGCTTTTTGGTCATGGTGTTTCATCGTAGCAATAGAAACCCTAACAAAGACACCTTCTAAATGGATGTATAATCAGGCCCTGACTTTATTACTTACTCTTTTAAGTAACGTAAGTACTGCTTTTAAAAACTGACATCGCCAGGCAATGGTGGCGCATAATCCCAGCACTCTGGGAGGCAGAGGCAGGTGGATTTCGGAGTTCGAGGCCAGCCTGGTCTACAGAGTGAGTTCCAGAACAGCCAGGGCTATACAGAGAAACCCTGTCTCGAAAACAAACCAAATCCAAAAAACAAAACAAAACAAAACAAAACAAAACAAAAAACCTGACATCTGGGTTGGGCAGTGGTGATGCACGCCTTTAATCCCAGCACTTGGGAGGCAGAGGCAGGCAGATTTCTGAGTTCGAGGCCAGCTTGGTCTATAAAATGAGTTCCAGGACAGCCAGGGCTATACAGAGAAACCCTGTCTTAAAACAAACAAACAAACAAACAAAAAACCAAACAAACAAAAAGTTGACATCTGGTGCTATGGAGCCAGGAGCAGGGTCAGTGCCCACAGTCGCAGTGCTAAGGTGGGGGCTGTAGCAGACAGGTGGATCCTGGTGACTCTCTGGTTGCCAGTCTAGACAGTTGGTGAGCTATGGGTTCACCAAGAGACCCTCAACTCAAAAGGTGGAGAGCAAGATAGACCCTGACATCTATCTCTACACACATGAGAGTGCACCTATACATACGTCTATACATATGCACACACATACACAGACAACAAAAATGATCATCTCCAGTCAGGCTGCCGTGGGAGCCATCCTTCTACAGCGACTCTGTGGTGATGGTCTCCTAGTCTCTAAGTGAGCTGGGAGCTGCTCTGTGAGCATAGACTCAGATAACCTGTGTGTGGCACGTCAATTTTGCCACAGTAAGGCTTCATGTGAATGTAACACCGTTATCCAAAGATGGTTCTGAAGAGAAATCTCCATCTCAGTGAAGCACAGTGACTTGCTAACCCTGTTGACCACCACAGACACCTAGAGTGTTTCTTCAAGACACAAATTTCAAGGGTCTAGTCAGACGTGTTGGCATACACTTTTGAGTTCAGCACTCAGGAGACAGAAGCAGGCAACCCTTTCTGAGTTCGAGGTCAGCCTAGTTTATATAGTCAGTTCTAGGACAGCCAGGACAACACAGTGAGACCCTGTCTCAAACAAAATGAAAGTAAAAAATCCATAGGCTCCAATGGCAGCTTGAGTCTTTGAGAGGTCCAAAGCATGGTGAAGAATTTCCCCATGTGTGAAAGTTCATTCTGAGTGTCTACTTGATGGGATTTAGAGTCACTGGAGACTATTTGAGGGCTTTTCCACACTGGGCTAGGAAGACTCACCCCAACTATGACAGCACCATCTGTGACATGGTGTCCTGGACTGAGGAGAAAGCAGGCAGACCTCCAGCCTACGCTCATCTCTCTCTGCTTCCTGAGTGTCAGCTTCAACCTTCCGTCACCGTAACTTCCCTGCCACAGTGGCCTGTTCCCTCGCTTTCCTTAAGTTGCTCTGGTCAGGTGTTTTCTGACAGTGATGAGGACAGTCACCAGGTGACTACGACGATGAGCCAGGTCTGCCCTACAACACACCACTCAGATTCTCTCACTCCCTCCACCCCACCCCTTCTTTGACAAAGTCCTATTACTGTTTTGCTTCTCAGAATCTTAGCCATGGCTTTGTCTGGTTACCTGGAACATCTCGTTGATTCCCTCTCCAGTCTGTGCTGATGTTTCAAAGTACAGGAACCCTTTGCTTTCCGCCCAGAGACGCCCCTCACTTTCGTCAATGCAGCGGTGTTTGGAGCAGTCGATCTGAAATAAAGTCAGGATGGGGCAGAGAGAGGATCCTTCTTGTCCCACTACATCAGTCCCAGTGAGGTCTTTATCCTGAGCCTCAGAGCTACGTATAAAACCATCAGGCTAAACAGAACCAAACCACAAAGCCCAAGGACAGGTTCTCCATCTACTCTAGAGCATGCTTCCCACTTCCTCCCATGGGGCAGTAGCTGCTGTGTACTTTGGGAAAGTTGCATCATTACCTGTCCTACCCAAGAGGCCACCTTCTGCTGTCTGCCATGAACAACCCTTCCCCCCAGGTCAAGCTACAACAAATATTAGGCTTTTCTTCAATAGTCCCTAGACTGTTTCCTCAAGATGGAATCCAAGGCGGGGGGAAAAATGAACAAAAATCCAAGTAGACCAGGTTTCATGGTTTTTGTCTCAAAGTCTGGCCTTGAACTTAGAAATCCTGCCTCTGCCTTCCAAGTGCTGGGATTAAAGGCGTCAGCCATCACGGCCAGGCCAAGGCTACTGATTTCTATGTTAAAAAATAACATGCCCCCATTGTGCGTGTGTCTACACTTGAAGATTAAAGACAAGGCCTCACTAAACCACCCCTGTTGGCCTGGAACTTTCTACACAGCTCAGGTTGGCCTCAAACTCAGAGGCATCCTGCTTCTGACTGCTGAGTCCCAGGATCTCAGGCTAAGCCACATAACTAGCTCTTCCCTTGTCATGTCCTCAAAAGCACAACTGTGTTAGCAAACCCATTCTGAGTGGGTACCTTGTTGGCACAAACAACAAAGACAACACTGTCCATGTTCCCGTGAGGCCCCAGCTCCTGCTTCATTTCTGCCAGCCATGAGTCAAGAGCATCAAATGAGTCTTTCTGCCCAACGTCGTAGACCAGTATCACACCTTGTGTGTCCTTGTAAAACTCATTTCGGACCTGCGGAAAGAAGAACAGAGGCACGAGGTGTTGGTACTGTGATCTTTATAAGGAAGCAACTCACAATCCTTAATTAACAAACTGTGTCCTTTTTTTATATTTGGAGTGCTCATGATTGTATCTTAGTATTTACTGGCTTTGAGAGGACTTTATATAAAATCAAAATGATACAAACAAATCTGTAGGCCAGGAGAATGTTTAGCAGGAAACAAGGGCTTGGCTCCTCAGAGGCAGCTCTAACTGTGGGTAGGCGTAGGAGCACAGTCATGGAAAGACCGTCTCAGGAAGGTAGGTGAACGGTCAAAAGGAACTTCGAGCAGAATGACATCATCGTGGACGATGGCTGCCACCACACATCGCCACATCCTGGTTAAGCCAGCATCCAAGGCAGGGCTTCCCAGACTATTCCAGGGCTGAACATCAATTTTCAGCCTCCAACCTCAGAGCCCAGTGCAATCCGATGGCAAGGAGCACAGCTGAGGAGGCAGGCAGCTCTAGGTCCACACCGACCAGAAGTGTGTGACCTTTGTGTGACCTTAGCTGATCACATGACCTTCGTGCACTTCCTCATCTGGAAAAGGAAATTGTACAAT
This sequence comes from Apodemus sylvaticus, assembly GCF_947179515.1. Lineage (NCBI taxonomy): Eukaryota > Metazoa > Chordata > Mammalia > Rodentia > Muridae > Apodemus > Apodemus sylvaticus. The sequence goes on from NC_067477.1 coordinate 113,986,347, forward strand.
GGCTGGACCAGGGGAGATCATGAGGGCAATGCACTTAGCATGGCACCTGGGGAACGATACACAGCTGCTTCCCTTTTCTTCTTTGCATTCTGTCTGACTGCCCTGAGATAATTCATCAGAGATGACAATCTACCTCTGACACATAGCTGCACCTCTCAAAAGAGTTGACAGGAAGTGTAGGGTGAACTCAGGTGGCAGAGGCAGTGAGAAGTCAGGTGGGCGGGAATTCTGCTTGGAACCTTGACAGAGAACATAGCTTTCTGTTCTTTTTACAAGGTCCCCAATGCACTGACTCACCCTAGCTAAGCACTGGGAAGTGAAGAAGCAGGGATGGTTGCAATGTCTGCTACAGCAGCATTCAGGAGGGATGCTGAGAAAGGGACTGTGAGTCTACAGCCCTACAGCAAGTTTAGATGGCACACTGAGTTTGAGGCTGGCTGGCTGGCTACATAGTAAGCCCTGAAGCAAATCTGACCTATATAATAAACTCTATGGGGGGTGGGGTAGGCATTTATCTTTCACACTGGGCATGAAAGTTTGAGCCAACAAAAACCTTGATCAATAATATAAGGTTCTATCACTAATTACAGAAATCTAAGAAGCAGTCCACCATGATAGGAGAAAACAGAAGCAGGAGAAATTTAAGGTGATGGCTGTGTGGTTTGAGTGAGAATGGCCCCCACAGGCTCCTGTGTTTGAATGCTTGATCATCAGGGAGTGACACTACTTGGGAGGGATTAGGAGGTGTGGCCTTGCTGAAGTGGGTGTGGTCTCATTGGAGGACTGTTGTCACTGGGGTAGGTGTTGAGGTTGTGGGGGCCCAGCTGTCTTAGTTGTTCTTGTCTTCCTGATGATGTCTGTGGATGTAGCACTCTCAGCTCCTCCTCCAACACCATGACCGCCTGCAGGCCGCCATGTTTCCTGCCATGCTAATAATGGACTAACCCTCTGAATCTGTAAGCCAGCCCCAATTCAATGTTTCCCTTTATAAGAGCTGCTGTGGTGTCGATGTCTCTTCATGACAACAGAACACTGACTAAGACAATGATTAATAGTCTCGCTCCTCAAAACTTGTGGTCTTTGGTCCTTCCTGGCACCTGGGGACTCTCCCTACTGTGCCAGAGCTTTGAGGGCTTAGCTCCCACATCACATCCTCTAGGTGTGTTTATCCTTCCTTCGTTCCTTCCATCCATCCATCCATCCATCCATCCATATCTGTCTTTGTCTGTGTGTATGTTCAGGTACACTTGCATGTGCAGGTTGTTCACTGCGCATTTGCATGTGGAGGTCAGAAGTTGGTATCAGGTGCCTTCCTCTGTTGACTCTACACAGTATTTTTAAGACAAGCTCTCTCACAGAACCTACAGACTGCTATTCATGGATAGTCAGGGAGCCCCTGGGCCTCCTGCCTCTGTCCTGGCAGCCCTAGGGTTAGAGATGGATACCACCACCCCTGGCTTTTATAAAGGTGCTGATGACCCAAACTCAGGTCCTCATGCTTGTAACAAGGACTTTACCCAGTAAGCCATCTTCCTAGCTTCTGAAATTTTCTTCCACCAGAGCTAAGGAGATAGCTCAGTGGCTAAGAGCACCTGTTGTTCTTACAGAGGACACAGGTTTGATTCCACATGTGGCCTACAATGTCTGTTAAGTCCAATTCCAGGGGATTTATCAGCCTCTTATGACCTTCAAGGATGCCAGAAAGTATATGGTACACAGACGTACGCGAGAGCATAGAATATATAATATATATATTATACATGTAATAAAAGAAGTATAAATTATCTTCTACCAACTCCTTTTCTCTGCTTTTGTCTAATACCAATGCTCCCCAGGTGCTACCCTGGGCCTCTCCCTTCCTTTCCAACCCTTTCTTTCCAGTTCAGCACCATCAAGCATGCGCACAGGTTCAACTGGAACGATTGAGATCAGTCTGCTCCCCTTCAGCTTCTGGGGCCCTGTTCCTCTAGGTCACAGCGGACTGAACTGGAGCACAGGCGCCTTCACACGGGGAGTCAGTGACGCGCAGCACTGCAGTCTCTGGGCCAGGGGCGCTGTAAGACCATGGCCACCTTTGCTGTCTGGTCTCCTGTCAGCAGATTCACAGTCCTGTAGGTCATGTCTGCCCTGTCACTTCCCGTCCACGCATAGTGCAACACTGCCTTCACACACTGCTGCAGTCTTCCACGTTGTCTTCCCAGCACCATGACACACAGTACCTTATCTTTTTACAGGCATGGCTCAAAAGTCCCCAGTTGTTTCCTCACCCATAGCCCTCTGAAGTTCAACCTCATTTAAATAGGGTTATAAGTCAGGGGTTTTGTTTTCTTTTGGGGGTGGGGAGCTGCGGACATATGACGTGTTTCAATACAGAACCTTGGCTGTCCTATAGTTCACTAGATCAGGCTAGCTTCAAACTCATAAGATCTGCCTGCTTCTGCCTTCAGAGCAGTGCGATTAAAGGTGTGCCACTACCTTGCCAGAACTCCTTCTCAAAAACAAAAAAAAAGACAAAATGTTTAAATATTTATTTGTAAGTGTGTGTGTGTGTGTGTGTGTGTGAGAGAGAGAGAGAGAGAGAGACAGAGAGAGACAGAGAGAGACAGAGAGAGACAGAGAGAGACACAGAGGGATGGGAGAGAGAGAAGAGGGTGTTGGATCATCTGGATTTAGAGTTACAGGAGGTTGTGAGTCACCTAATGTAGACAGAAACTCAAACTTGGCCTGCTGCAAGGGCAGCAAATGCTCTTTAACTGCTGAGCCACCTCCCCAGCCCCCCCATTTGGAGTTCTTGTCTTTAATCTTTTAAGTATAATGCTACATTTTGTATGTGGTTTCTCCTGTTCCATTTCTCACCATCTAACCTTGCAGAACAGAACAGACAGTAAACTCTTTGGCCTCCAAACCAGCACAGCTGTCACACTAGTCTCTATTTCTTTTCTCTCTCCTCCCATCTCCCCTCACACACCTCACCCTCACCTTCTCTATTTTTTGTTTTTGTTTTGTCTTTTGTAGCCCAGGCTGACCTCAAAGGCCCCATTTAGCTGTTGATGACTTGTGCTCCTGATCGTCCTGACTCCACATCCTGAGTCCTGGGATTATCACATGCACTGCCATGCCTGGCTGCTGTTGGCACTTTAGCACACTCCTGTCACTTGCTGCCATTCTCACCACGGGCAGCACATCCAGCTGTGTTCCACACTAAGGTTAAGGCATCTGGATATATTTATTCCTGACCCCCACAAGGCCAGTGGACAGTCACTGACCCACTGAGTGGCTGAATGTATGTCTACAGAGGACAAAAGCAGAGGCTAAAGAGGAAGAGAATTTCACTGCAGGTTATGTCTCCAGAGTGTGGTTGTGTGTGTGTGTGTGTGTGTGTGTGTGTGAGAGAGAGAGAGAGAGAGAGAGAGAGAGAGAGAGAGAGAGATTAAGGCAAGCTCAGCAGCTATTGCGAGGGACTCAAATTCAGGTCTAAGCTCCGCAACTAGCTACCTACATAGTCTTGGGTAAGTTGTTTTATCACCCCAGCCTTAGTTTCCTTACCTGTAAAATGAAAAGGTCAACACAGATGTCTCAGTTAATCCCTACAGCTCCATTACTCTAGTCTTCCAAAACAGCTTCTGACTACTGGCAGGAGACCTGCCACATTTCACATTTAGGTAGAAGCTAAGAGAAAGGCAACTGGCAAAGGTTGAGACAACTTCTGATGGAATGCAACAAAGGTCTCAGAAAGGTCCTCTGAGGGCACCTAATGGAGACTGCACGTTCTTCAATGGAAGAGAGGCTCCACCGCCCCTGGCAAGCCCCCAGGGAACCCTGTCAAGGGGACTGGTAATAGTGGACGCTTTATTGGGGAGGAGAAAGCTGGGGATTGTGGGATGGCTGCGGATGCTCACGACATATGTGCTGAGCAAGGACACACTTTGGTGAGCTTGTGGTTTAGAAAGAAGAGAGTGGCTTTGGTCTTGTCAAAAAGGAAGGCTTGCACTATAGACAGCAACTACAAGACACAAGAAGAGAACTCAGACTATGTCTGTGACAAGGTGCTTCAGAAGAGGCAACTGTAAGGAGTTTCTATTAATTAATACTTCTATTTTTTCAAACTCCTGAAAAAAGAAACTAAAGCATTTTTAGATTGCATTCATAGGAGTCAGATATAGAACAGGGGAGCAGAGACTTGGCAGTCAGACACGTCTACATTGATGTATTAGAACTTAGTGAACATCACCTAACTAGGGACACCTGCAAAGATTCAGCCTGTCTTCTCAAAAGCAAGGCCAGAACATGCTGAAGGCGAGCGGAGGGAGGCCACGAGGAGATGCTGCTGGCGATAGCCCCAGCTCCGGACAGGGTTAGCTCACAAAGCAGTGAACCTGCCACTTGGCTCTCTGTTCTCCAGACACTACCACACCCCACCCAGCACACCCTCAGCCTCTCAGTTTGAATGTCATGTCCCCCAAGGAGGACTTTCTGACCCTGGGAGATGTTGAATCATGGTATTAAATGAGCCAGCATTTGCCACTGGCTCAAGGAATACTTCTCTAACATACTTTCACTCCACAAGGACATGAGACTGTGTGTTTCCAGTGTCTAGCACAGAAACCAGCACACAGTAGCTGTGAGTGGCAGATGGCCACTGTGTTTAGGAGCGCACCAACCATCGGCGTCTTTTAACTTTCAGTGAGATGATCTTTGTGTGATTCAAGATGTGCATTAGTATTTCTGGTATTCAGAATACTATGTCAGACTTAAAATTGACCAGACCCTGTGTCTTTTTCCCTGATCATGGGTCTGCATAGGAAACTGATTACACCTGGCATGAGCTTCACATATAGAAGAGAGTTGTTTACCTCTATATCCTGTGCACTCACTCACAAGGTAGAAAAGTACGCCACCATTAAAAGGCCCCCAAGGAAGCCGGGAGCAGCCATACCTTCCTGTACTCTTTGCTAAGAGCAGGTAAAACCCTGGACATTATGTATAAAGTATGAATTCTAAACCTCTAAGGAGAGACACTAAGGCAGAGGAGCTAAGGTCCTTGTGACCAGAGGAATGGCGGGCAGTGAGTTCTGGGGATTCCTTTGCCAAGACCAGGAGAAGTGTCTCTAGGTGTCTAGAGAACGCCATGAGGCATAGACAAAAGTCCTGCGGAAAGCCTCATCTCACTAGTAAAGGACAGGGTAAAGAGGCAGCTGGCCAACAAAAAGCTTCAGGCAATAACTACTCAGCCACACACCTATGGGGGGCAGGAGGGGTATCTCCTGACCTAGACAAGACTGGAGACTTTAGAAGTGAAATATGGCCATGGAAATAAAAAGCTTAGTGATTGAGGTCAAGAGCTGAATGGAGGAGACAGGAGAAGAATCAGTGACTGAGGGACCAGCTGTAGGAGGCACGGAGGTCCTTGTGCTCACAGTAAGCACTGGGGACTCTTGTAGATCAGGCTGGCTCACAGAGATACACCTTAAAGGTGTGCATCACCATTGCCCAGGTTTTCTTTTCTTTTCTTTTTTTTTTTAATGAATTTAAGTTTTCTCCTTTCTTTTTTTTTGTTTTTGTTTTTGTTGTTGTTGTTGTTTTGTTTTTTTGAGACAGGGTTCCTCTGTAGCCCTGGCTGGCCAGGACTCACTCTGTACACTAGGCTGTTCTCAAACTCACAGAGTTCCATCTGCCTTTGCCTCTGCCTCTCTGCCTCTCTCCACCTCTGCCTCTGCCCCTGCCCCTGCCCCTGCCCCTGCCCCTGTCCCTGCCCCTGCCCCTGCCCCTGCCCCTACCCCTGCCCCTACCCCTGCATCCTGAGCACTGCTTTTTTGCTTTTGTTTTCTGGTGTATTTAAGTTTCCTAAGAAGGCTTTCTTACCTCAAAGAAGAAGGGATGTCCAGCCATGTCGAAGATGTTAACTTTGATTTCTCTGTCTCTGACTTGGACCCTGAAATATTCAGATGGAAACAATCTCAAAGGTTGTGTTTCTGCACTGACATTTATGGATTTCAAAAGGAAACAGGAGTGACATTTCCAGAGGTTTCTCCATCCTCTTCTTAACTTCAGAGAATCTTTACAGCAGGAGCCAGCAAGTGGCTGACAAACCCCCCTCCTTGATGGAACACATGAGCCCTGAGTGAGCACCCACCTTCCACCTCAGACACTTCAGTGTGCAACCCTGAACCCACAAGTCCCCCACTTACAAAACAATCATCCCAGCTGAGCTTGTCCTGAGGGTGGGGTCATAAGACCCTCATCTGAGTTTCTAGCTGCTCCCTGTCACCTGTTGTATGTAACTCTGCCTTAACTGCACATGGCCTTGGGGAAGAGCTAGAGTGTCCCACTGAGAATTGGGGGTGCCATCTATGCAGTCTCATCCCAGCTGGGTAAAGACTTTCTAAAGAGGAGCACGCACACCACAGGTGACCCCTCACCTAAGTAAGCAAAATTAGCCTTCCTAGGTGAAGTCTTGCCTTGATTAGTCATGGAGGCCTTGAGAGGAAGAGTAAACAAACATTCTTTATGTCTTCCTTGGGAAGGAATTTCAGAATACTTATGAGATAATCACATTTAAAAAAATAGTAATAACAGAATAGCCTATTAAATAAATCTAATTCACTCTGTCTTGACAAACAAACAAATAAGTCACAATTCCATGGCATTATATAGCAGTTCCCATTTGTTAGACAAGGTGTGAGCAAAGCTACTTGAACAGAATGCCCACCGCAGCATCACTAATGAACTCCTGTGCTCTGAAGCGGAAAATAGGAAAGGCAAGGCAGAAAGAAATGTGGATTTCAAATGAAGAGCTTTCTAACTTTCAGTCAAGAGCTACAAACTTCACACTTGAGAGAAAATTGTGGCCGGGCTGTCGTGGCGCACGCCTGTAATCCCAGCACTCTGGGAGGCAGAGACAGGCGGATTTCTAAGTTGGAGGCCAGCTTGGTCTACAGAGTGAGTTCCAGGTCAGCCAGGGCTATACAGAGAAACCCTGTCTCGAAAAACCAAACCGAGAGAGAGAGAGAGAGAGAGAGAGAGAGAGAGAGAGAGAGAGAGAGAGAGAGAATTGTGCAAAAACATCTGCTGCTTTCAATTGAAAACGGTGATAGAATTTAGATAGAACTCTTGGGTTCTCCTCTGCCACAGATTTAAACCACTTTAATGCAGACGAGGACACACATAAAACTTGACCCTGCCCTTCATACAACTGACATTCTGTTATAGATATACCTCATCAACTTTATCTGCCTTCTTGAATGTTGCCTTCATATTCTGATATGAAATTCTTCACCTCTAAGTATATCAATATTTATTGAGCAGTCACCAGGGAGAAGCACTGTACATGGCCCTCAGAGAAAACATACAAAAATCCCTTTTTACAGGGCCTACTTTGGATGCAGTACATAAAGAAATAAGCCTTGACTGACCAGGAAATTTCCTCCCTGCTGGCTAGCATCCCAGAAGATGGCATGCAGGATGCTGGGGAAGAAAAACAATCATGATCTCGCTTAATGGAGGAACCTACATGCCTCAATGCCAACCTGCCTGGCAGGATATGTCCACTGGAGTTAACAGTGGCATGGCAGTTATGAGGTGTGGTGGTTTGAATAGGAATGGCCCCACAGATTCATGTGTTTGAATGCTTGGCCCTAGGGAGTGGCACTATTAGGAGGTGTGACCTTATTAGAGGAGGTGTGCCACTGTGGAGTGGGCTTTGAAGTCTTAAATGCTCAAGCTGCTCAAGTGTGAAACACATCCAGCCTCCTCCTAGTTGCCTTCAGATCAAGATGTAGAACTCTCGGCTCCCCCCAGCACCAAGTCTGCTTGGACACTGCCACACTTCCCACCATGGTGATAATGGACTAAACCTCTGAAGCTGTAAGCCAGTCCCAATTAAATGTTTGCCTTTATCAGAGTTGCCATGGTCACGGTGTCTCTTCCCAGCAATAACACTCTACCTAAGCTCTGAGGTAGCCAACCACTTCAGGATCATACATGAAGCCTGGGAAGACACGGACAAGAGGGGAAGCTCTTGTCCTGCTCCATAGTCACCCTGTCTGTCAAACTGCCTTCTCGGTGTTTATATTTAGACCCACAGACATGTGCTGCTCTCAGGTTTGGCAGAGAAGCCTCTGCAGTGAGTGAGTAATTAACCAGAAACGCAAAAGTGGTCCAAGTGTCAAGTATAACTATCAGTGCTTATTATGGAGGATCACGCTATCAGCCTTGACCACGACAGTTCAGGAAGCACCAAGCAAGAGGTGACAGAACGAGTGGACGAGCTGGCCAGGGGAGGAGCTGTGAACTGCTGACTCTGGTTATGGCGGGGCTGCTGAACACGGCAGCTCACAACACCTGGGGTACCTGGACAAGACCAGATCAAGCCAGTCAAAACTCCAGCATGGATGAAGGACCCTTGGGGCCCCACCCTTGGCCAAAGAGCTGCTGGCAGTTGATGCTGCTGAGGGAAGGACAGTAACTATCTTTTGGGGATGTGGCCACCAGTAAACTGTCCATGTGAGTGGACGGCCTCACACCCATGGAGAGATGGGGGTAATAGTGGGTGGATACAATTCAAATACATTATATAAATGCATAACTTTCAAAGAATGAATAAAAATATTAGCAAAAAAGATCAGGGATATTAAATATATATGAATATATAGCCTAGCGAGCACCATAGAAGGTACAGAAAACTCTAACATGAGCCCCTTACAAAGGTCCTCACTGATGAAGAGGTGCTCAGAGGCAGAAGGCATGGAAGTCCGTTTTTAAGAAATGTGCTCTTTGTCCTGATTCTGCTCTTTGGTGGCACCTTTCTTGCTGCTTTCTCTCTCTCTCCAACCACTCCTGATTCATCTCCGAACAAAGTCCCACTTACCCCCAACTTCATTATTCGCAGATCTACTTGCTGGATTCCAACAAGCTATCAAGATCATAAGCCAACAAAAGACAAAACAGTCTAAAAACACACTTGCTGGTCCGACTTGCCTACACAGACGTCTGTCCTAAGATGCTCCAGCTGCCACTCAGGCAGTGTTGCCCTGCTCCTCAGTGCCAAGACTGCATCTAAAACCAGGTCTGGCCGGGCAGGCACCTAATACATGGGCTGGCTGTAAGGATGGCACCACATACCTGAAAAGTCCCTTAGTCCTGTCTTCCCCAATTTATCTTCAAAGCCTCTGTCAGTGTGACCCATGCACACATTCTAAAGTAGATGCAGGCTCTTAGACAGTCTGAGCACCTGTGCAGTGCACACGCCGGAGGAACAGTGTATTACTTACTTGGTGACTCCATAGTCAATCCCGATGGTTGCCAGGTATTTAGACACAAATCTCTTCTCACAGTAGCGCTTTATAATGCAGCTCTAGAAAGTCAGACGTACATGCGTTAGTAATGCACACTGGAAAGCTGTTAGGAATAAGCACATCCCTTCACTAGGGCTCCCTCAGTTACTCCAATGAAAATGAAAGAGTTTCCAAACGCGACAACTGGCTGACCTGGCAGTAGATGCCCAGAGAAACAGAAGCATCAAGAGATAAAGGCCAGCCTCAACCACATGAGACCCTGACTCAAAACTAAAACAAAAACTAAAATGTACCTGAAACAAGTACAAAAAAGTGAGGCTTTTATTTTTTTGTTTTAAGAGGGTTCCTGGCTGGCCTGGAACTTGCTATGTAGATCAGGCTGGCCTTAAACATGTTTCTGCCTCCCTAGAACCAGGATTAAAGGCATGTGCCACCAACCAGGCCACAAGTTATGATTTTAAAGAAAAAAATTAACTCTTACCTTCATACTAAATATGGATGTGTTTTGAGTTGTATTACCCATCGCTGTCATCTTGTCTTCTGCAGATCCTTCCCAGTCTTGCACACTCAACACCATTAAAGTATCCACACCTAGCCTTGACTCCCTCCCAGATCCACAACTAAGCACCTACTGGATGCTTTTGCCTACGTCTAGTCTGTTAATCGAGCCATGATCCCCTCAGTGAAAAAGGATTAAAATATTAAAGTCATATTTGATTCAGGGCCTAAGTCCTCAAGTCTACATTATAATTATCTTTAATGCCAATATCCAAAAGCAAAAACCCACATGAATAAAATATATCTCCATAATGGAATACATTTCTATAATACAAAGAACATACTGCGATATGCCACAACAAAGATGCACCTTATGTGAATTATACTAAGTAAAAGAAGCTGTAGTAAAAGATCATGTAGCATATGACTCCGTTCACACGAAATAGGCAGACCCACAGAGGCAGGAAGTGGGATAATGGTTAGGGGAATAGAGAGCCTGTTCATTGCTGGGGTTTCCCCTCCAGGGGATGATGAAAACATTCTACAGTTGATCGTGGCAATGGTGTCATAACTCTGTGAATGAAATGAAAATTGGTGAACTATATTTTTGAAATAAGTGAATTCTATGTGAATTATATCACATGAAGGCTTTTGTTTTTAATATTTTTACTTCATTTTAACTCTGTATATGTGTGTATGTCTGTAGATAGATGCACATGTGAATGCAGGTGTCCGTAGAATACAGAAGAGGGTATCAAATCCCCTGGAGCGAGATACAGGCAATTGTGAGCCACCCACTTTGTTGGGAACTGAACGCTGGTCATCTGCAAGAGGAGAAGGTGCTCCAACCGCTGAGCTATCTCAGCCCTCAGTACCTCAGTAGGCCTTATTTAATTCAAGAATTTTTATGGTTTTCAATCTTTGGGGATGAAAAAAGTTATTTCTAATATTTTCCCTCCAGTTTGATTGTGCGCGCGTGTGTGTGTGTGTGTATGTGTGTATGTGTGTGTGTGTGTGTGTGTGTGTGTGTGTGTGTGTGTGTACACACCCTGTGTCAGAGGACAACCTTTTGAAACTGGTTCTTTCCTTCTCCCTTGGGTTCTGGAACTGAACTCAGGTCACCAGGCTTTTACACCAGCTCACCCTCAACCCTAGAGGCTATTCCATTCTCTGTCGGCAACTTGAGATTTTTCCTTGCCCTTGTCTATTCAATTCAGCTTCTTGCATTGGCAGTCAATACACCCCAAAGTCCCATGCCAATTTCCAAAGTCTCCTAGAATCTGAAATCACCTAAGATACTCATTCATCACTGACCTTGTGTCTCTTTTTTCATACTATGTTAATTCTGATAGCATATTATCAAAATAGTATTGAATTAAAAATAGTGGCTACAGTTTCATTTACTGTATTAAGCACATTTTTCAAAACTGTCCAACATTTATCTACATAGAAAGCCTTCCTTTTTGAGACAACGTCTCTCATGGGACCTGGGACTTGCTGATTGGGCCAGGCTACTTGGTCGGTGGTCCAGAGATCCAACAGTTGGTGCCTGCCTAGCACTGGGATTAGCAGCTTCCTGCAGGGGCTCTGGGTACAGAACTGCTCTCTATGCTTGCACAGTACCAACTGATCTATAGTCCCAACTCTCTTTGCTTTTTGAAAGAGAGCTGGAAAATAGTTAATAGTCAATAAATGTTCATCTTCAGCGAATGTTTTGTTAGCACTTACATGAAGGTACATACGAACTAAATAGTAAAACACCAATAAACATTTACTGAGCATCTTCTAGTGCGGGGCACTGTTTTGCATAGGATGCAAGCTCTCCCATTAGCAGCCTTCTGCATTTGGTTTAGTGAAGACTCTGCTTCTGAGCCCTTCCCTGTCACTGTCTGCTGACCTTGGGAATTCTTAACCAACAGTTTCCGCATGTTAAGGGAAGAAAACAAGTAATAGGCATCTAAACCCATTTAGGAAAGGTCTTAGGTCACCCTCCCTTCCCATCTGAGAGGAAGTTTAATAGCTAATAAGCAGCGGATGGAACACTCTGAAAGATGATATTAACAACAACAACAAAAAAGGCTTCTCCGAGAAAAATGGACATGACAGTATGAGAAATTAAAAACGCAAGATCCTGGGTGTCAGTGCATGTCCCCTGAAACATACTGGGTTGGGTTGCTATGCTCTGGTGATGGGAATATAGACTTCCAGGCTGTTCAGAGCTACTTTTTTTGGAATCTAACACCTCACTGGCCTCCCTTTAAACAGCAAGGCTGGCAACGACTCTTCCCCAACCCGCAGGTCCTAGACCCCTCTCCTGGAAAAAAGATTTGGTATGTGAACTGATCATCCGACCCCCTTACTACCTTCAAATTACAATCAAATATCAGAGGCCACCCCAGACACCTTCTTAGGGTCAGTGACGTCAGTAAAGAGCCAGCAGCCCAAAGGTCAAAAAGGTCAAGATAGTTTTCTTCTGGAGGCCTCAACCCCCCCCCCCCCCCCCCCCCCGTGAGCTCAGGATGCTAAGCAGAGGAGGCGGAGCTTCAGGATGTTGAGTGGCGGCTCTGCTAGCCAATGAGTACGTCACTCTGGCACGCGGCAGTTCTGCCCCTCGCTGCACGCGGTACTCACTTTGCCCACTTCGGCGTTGCCCATGGAGATGACTTTGATGCGGAGGGACTTGGCGGGCTCCTTCCGCTTCGGCACGTTGGACTCCATCACCCTCGCTCTGCCGGGGCCGCGGGTTCTGGTGTCCTTATGCACCCAGCCAGCCCGTCCCTCAGGCCTCCTCGCCCAATGACGGAGCCGCTGCGCTCGTCACCACCCTGGCTCCGCGGCTCGCCATCGCCGCCGCTGCCTGGCCGCGGACGGACGCGGGCGGTTGGGAAGCGGCGAGCCGCGGAGGGCGAGCGGAGTCTCGCGATGACAGCGCCCCGTGACGTCATCGCGGGGCTCCTGGGGTCCTAGTGGGCCAATGCGACCCGGGCGCAGGCGGCTGGGGTTTCTATGCCTGACCCCAGGCTTGTTCTGCACTTAGTGGCAGAAAGAGAGTGGCTGTCATGGGGGAGTTTTTGAAATTTAGTGTAAGGCCCAGTCATGCCAAAGGCTTTTTTTTTCCTGGAATCTTCGCAGAAGGGAGCTCCCGCTGCCACCTCCTCTCAGTGACTCCAGTGAACCCTCAGTTTCTGCAGAGAACTGATCCCAGGATCACAGTGGATTCTGCAGATGTCCCAGTCACCTAAAGATGGTGTCCAAGAAAAGCTTTAATCCTGGCACTCAGGACGCAGAGGCAGGCAGATCTATATGAGTTCGAGGCCAGGTGGGGTTATATTGCGTAATCCTGTTTCAGATAAATGTATAAAAACCTTTATGGGGGCTGGAGAGATGGCTTAGTGGTTAAGAGCCCTGACTGATCTCCTGAAGGTCCTGAGTTCAAATCCCAGCAACCACATGGTGACTCATAACCATCTATAATGAGATCTGATGCCCTCTTCTGGGGGTGTCTGAAGACAGCTACAGTGTACTTATGTATAATAAGTAAATAAATCCTAAGGGAGGGACCTTTATTATTATACTTTATTTATAAAAATCTTTATGTACGGGCAGTGGTGGCGCACGCCTGTAATCCCAGCACTCTGGGAGGCAGAGGCAGGCAGATTTCTGAGTTCGAGGCCAGCCTGGTCTACAGAGTGAGTTCCAGGACAGCCAGGGCTATACAGAGAAACCCTGTCTCGAAAAAACCAAATCCAAAAAACAAACAAACAAAAAAAAAAAACAAAAAACAAAAAAAAAATCTTTATGTAACTTATGCACATCCTCAGCCTATTTATGTCACCTCTACGTTATTTGTCCTACTGTCTTAGGGTTACTATTGCTGTGAGGAAACACCATAACCAAAGCAGGTTTGGGAGGAAAGTGTTTAACTTGGTTTACACATCGCTGTTCATCATCAAAAGAAATTAGGGCAGGAACTCAGGTAGGAAAGGAACCCGGAGGCAGGAGCTGATGCAGAGGCTGTAGAAGAGCACTGCTTAGTGGTCCACCCTTCATGGCTCTGTTTAGCCTGCTTTCTTAGAGAAGTGAATTTTCTTGGCTTCTACCCCAAACCCAGCATAGCCAGCATAACTACCCTATACAAATTAAATTCTGTTACAATGTAAAGGTCATTGCTATGTAAATAGTTGTTATTCTATATTGTTGCCCTTTAGGAAATAATCACACACACAAAGTACATATTTAATACATAATCACGCCCCACCCATTATTAATATTATTTTGTTTGTTTGTTTTTCGAGACAGGGCTTCTCTGTGTAGCCCTGGCTGTCCTGGAACTCACTCTGTAGACCAGGCTGGCCTCGAACTCAGAAATCCTCCTGCCTCTGCCTCCCAAGTGCTGGGATTAAAGGCATGTGCCACTACTGCCCGGCACCCACCCATTCTTCTTAATGGACTGTTGCTTCAGTCTGCATACAGCCTGCAAAGGCGGGGGCTACCTGCAAGATTTCTTGTGTTCATCTAAGAAGGTAGCATCAGATGAGAAGAGAGAGTCTGACCCTGGTTCTGGAAAAGGACCTTGAACAAGACTGTTTCCTTGTTGAAAACCAGAGTTGCCTTTTGACTTTTGAGCAGAGGAAGCGGAAGCGTGTGTGTGTGTGTGTGTGTGTGTGTGTGTGTGTGTGTGTGTATGTGTGTGTGTGTGTGTGATAGATTTCCCCTCTCTAGCATAGGTCTAATGGCCCCCATCCTCAGGAGGAAAGCTCAGGCTGGATAGGTCTTCAGGTTTGCCCGACTCTGTGAAGGTGTGGGATTCTGACAGCTGCCGACATCCAGGCTTAACCCAGAATCTTGTTCTCTTTCCCTTTACCTGACAAGATAAGGCAGAATCATAAATTCTAGGATAACTTGTTATTGCCGAATGAAAGTCATTCTGACAGGCACACTATTCTTCTAGTCAATAATTCAGTTACAGATGTAAACAGAGCTTGGCAATGATTATCTAGTGCCCTGGGGAAAGATGGCTGACAGTTTCTCAGTAATCACAAGATGAAGGTTTCTGCTCCCACGGTGCTTTCGACATCTTCAACCAAGTCTGGGAAGACGCAGTGAAGGCCGGAGTCATCAGTAGTTACTGTAAGTCAGTTCCAGGCATGTTTAGTTTAAAATACTAAATGCTTTCTTGGAAAGAAAATGATAGAACATGTTTCGATAACGGACATATAATGTAATATGTGGCCATGGGAAGCAGTGTAGGAGATGGCCAACTTCTGGGTTTCTGCACCATCTAATAAGTTGTTTCTCTGCTGCCAATGAAATGAGCCAACTCAAGCCAGATTAGAACATATTAAAGGCAGGGCCATTGGGAAGCTGCTCTCAGGCAAGAAAGGAGGCCAGGAAAGTCACCATGGGGAGAAGGGGGGGAGGGGGAAGACAAAGAGAGGAAGGACACCTGTGCAGGGAGAGAAGAGGAGGAGGGGGGAGGGTAGGGAGGAGGGGGAGGGGGAAGAAAGAACACCAGTACAAAGTGTCTGGATTATATAGGGAAGAGCATCTAAGGGAAGGTGAGCCTAGCCCTTGGGCTGGAAAGTTCAGGGTTGAGGTAGGGACTGAGGGATGCTGGGAAAACCTGGAAGCCAGGTCTGCTTTGATATGTAAACCTTGGACCTTGACCGAACAGCTGGTAATAATAATGAGCTGGTCATGGTGGCACATTGGTGGCAAATACCTTGAGGCAGGCAGATGTCTGTAGGTTTGAGACTGGCCTGGTCTCTGTCAAGTTCTTGGCCAGTCAAGGATACAGAATTAGAGCTTGTCAAAAAAAAAAAAAAAAAAAAAAAAAAAAAAAAAAAAAGAATGAGAGGCACCGGATGTGCTGCACAGGTCTTTAATTGTAGCTCGTAGAAGGCAGAGGTAAGTGCATCTCTGTGAGCTCCTTGCCAGCTTGGTCTACAGAGTGAGTTGCAGGACAGCCAGGGCTACTAGTTATCACTGTCACAAAAGCTTGTAGCTATCTGCAATCACGCTTTTAATTCCCAGACATTTAAAAAATGTTTAAATACACATTTTATGTAGCTAGAGATTTAGTATTACAATTCATCTTTAAAATTACTTTAAAATAGTTTAATGAAAAAACGTTTTAGGAACAACACAAAAAATAAAATTTACAAATCTTTCTAGAGCCATCATTTGCTAGATAGGTAGCGGTCACTATTTGTACATATATGCACTCACGTTTTTTCCGTCATTTGAAATTAGTTTCCAAACTTTTTAAATCCATAAATACTTCAAAACGTGTTTCTAAGAATGGGAACTTTATCTTACATAGCAATATTACGTGTATCAGGCAATATGGAACCAGCAAGATGTCAAAGTGGGCTAAGGTGCCCACTGCTAAACCTAAGCCGGATCTCCAGGCCCCACGCGGTAGAAGGAGAGAACCAACTGGCGCAAGTTATCCTCCGACCTCCACGCACTCTGTGGCATAGGTACAACATTTAATCAGCACTGCTCTATGGCCCCATGATTCTCAAACTGCACTGAGATCTCCACAGTCCCACAGCAAGTTCACAGGCAGATACCTGCAGGTTCTACATTTTCTTTCTTTTTTTTCTTTAATTTTCTATATTCTTTGTTTATATTCCAAATGATTTCCCCTTTCCCGGTTGCCCCTGCCCCATAAGTGCCATAAGCCCTCTTCCCTCCACCCATTCCCCAATCAACCCCCTCCCACTCCTCTGTCCTGGCAATCCCCTACAATGCTGCATCAAGCCTTTCCAGGACCCGGACCCTCTCCTTCCTTCTTCTTGGGAATGATTTGATATGTGAGTTGTATCTTGGGTATTCAGAGCTTCTGGGCTAATATCCACTTATCAGTGACTGCATTCCATGTGTGTTCTTTTGTGATTGGGTTACCTCACTCAGGATGATATTTTCCAGTTCTAACCATTTGCCTAAGAATTTCATGAATTCATTGTTTTTAATTGCTGAGTAGTATTCCATTGTGTAAATATACCACATTTTCTGTATCCATTCCTCCATTGAGGGACATCTGGGTTCTTTCCAGCTTCTGGCTATTGTAAATAAGGCTGCTATGAACATAGCAGAACATGTGTCCTTATTGCATGCTGGGGAATCCTCTGGGTATATGCCTAGGAATGGTATAGCAGTGTCCTCCGGAAGTTTCATGCCCAGTTTTCTGAGGAACCGCCAGAATGATTTCCAGAGTGATTGTACCAGCTTGCAATCTCTGAAGAAGGAAATCAAAGACCTCAGAAAATGGAAAAATCTTCCATGCTCATGGATTGGCAGAATTAAGATAGTAAAAATGGCCATCTTGCCAAAAGTGGTATACAGATTCAATGCAATCCCAATCAAAATCCCAACTCAGTTCTTCATAGAGTTAGAAAGAGCAATTCTCAAATTCATCTGGAATAACAAAAAACCCAGGATAGCTAAAACTATTCTCAACAGTAAAAGAACTTCTGGGGGAATCAGTGGAAAAAAGATAGCCTTTTCAACAAATGGTGCTGGTTCAACTGGAGGTCAGCATGCAAAAGAATTCAAATGGATCCATTCTTATCTCCTTGTGCTAAGCTCAACTTCAAGTGGATCAAGGACCTTCACATAAATCCAGCCACACTGAAACTAATAGAAAAGAAACTGGGGAAGAGCATTGAGGACATGGGCACAGGGGAAAAGTTCCTGAACAGAACACCAATAGCTTATGCTCTAAGATCGAGAATTAACAAATTGGACCTCATAAAATTACGAAGTTTCTGTAAGGCAAAGGACACTGTCAAAAGGACAAAATCATTACCAACAAATTGGGGAAAGATCTTCACCAACCCTACATCTGACAGAGGGCTAACATCCAATATATACCAAGAACTCAAAATTTAGACTACAGAAAGCCAAATAACCCTATTACAAAATGGGGTACAGAGCTAAACAAAGAATTTTCACCTGAAGAATTTCGAATGGCTAAGAAGCACGTTCAACATCATTAATTATTAGGGAAATGCAAATCAAAACAACCCTGAGGGGGTTAGAGAGATGTCTCAGCAGGTAAGAGCACCGACTGCTCTTCCAAAGGTCATGAGTTCAAATCCCAGCATCCACATGGTGGCTCACAACCATCTGTAAAGAGATCTGACACCCTATTCTGGTGTCTGAAGACAGCTACAGTGTACTTACATATAATAAATAAATATTTAAAAAAAAACAACCCTGAGATTTCGCCTCACACCAGTCAGAATGGCTAAAATTAAGAACTCAGGAGACATCAGGTGTTGGCAAGGATGTGGAGAAAGAGGAATACTCCTCCACTGCTGGTGGGATTGCAAGCTAAATTTTCAAGGCAAACAAAATGAATCATGACTACAAAAATACAGCTTGGTGCTGTTTGCAATTCTAACAGCAGATGGCGCCACATCCCTTGTCTGGGCCATATTGGAGTTTTCTGTAGTATGATTTTAAAAAGGGACTAGGAACTCAATCTGATTCCTGAGTTTGCTTGAGAGGCACACTTGTATTTGAATAGCTACTAAACTATTAAGGTATATACATACACACACACACACACACACACACACACACATATATATATACACACACACATATATATATATAAAATGAGTGAGTTGTTTGTACCTAGTGTACTGGCTGGTTTTGTGTGTCAACTTGACACAGGCTGGAGTTATCACAGGAGCTTCAATTGGGGAAGTGCCTCCATGAGATCCAGCTGTGGGGCATTTTCTCAATTAGTAATCAAGGGGGGAGAGCCCCTTGTGGGTGGTGCCATCCCTGGGCTGGTAGTCTTGGGTTCTATAAGAGAGCAGGCTGAGCAAGTCAGGGGAAGCAAGCCAGTAAGGAACAACCCTCCATGGCCTCTGCATTAGCTCCTGCTTCCTGACCTGCTTGAGTTCCAGTCCTGACTTCCTTTAGTGATCAACAGCAATGTGGAAAGTGTAAGCAGAATAAACCCTTTCCTCCCCGATTTGCTTTTTGGTCATGATGTTTGTGCAGGAATAGAAACCCTGACTAAGACACCTAGGTATTTCTTTGAGCCAGTGTGTGTGTGTGTGTGTGTGTGTGTGTGTGAGAGAGAGAGAGAGAGAGAGAGAGAGAGAGAGAGAGAGAACAAGATTAAAAGAACCACCATGAACAAAGAAAACTAAGAAAATTTGACTTAATACATAGTTCATACACAAATTTCATGTGTGTGCATGTCTACATGTGTGCACACCCAGAGGGTGATTGTGTTCACTATTTGTACATATATGCACACACATTTTCTCAGTCATTTGAAATTAATTTATGAACTTTTTAAATCCATCAATACTTCAATATATATTTCTAAGAAATACATACAGCCATCCATCTTACCTTTGAGACAGGATCTTTTACTGAACTATCTTGCTGGCTGGCCAAAGAGTTCTGGGGACTCCACACCCTGTGTGCTGGGCAGAGCCCGACCCGAGCAGCACCCGAGGCCTCCTCTGTTCTCTCCTGTTCCCACCACTTTTGAGCATTTTCTTGCTTTTTGACATAACACACCTTTCCTGATTCTTGTGTTCTTCTCAAGCACCCTGTGGCGCACACACCCGAGTCGTAGGTGTGCTCAGTGGCTCCCTCAGTTGGTTGGGTAAAACACGCATGTGCCCACACACACACACACACACACACACACATGCGCACACGTCTGAATCCATATTTTAAAACAAGCCATGCATGCGTTTCAGCGTAACAAAATGAATTCTGGTGGTCTCCCTCTCACAACTACGTTCTCCTTCTCGCAGGGAGAGCCTGGCTTCCCCAGAGCATTTTTCAGAATTGCTAACTTATCATTTCAAAATCGGAAATTCTTCGTGCTAGAATTCAGTTTTCAGAATTTAGTGACAACTCTACTTGTCCTAAACTGACAGATTCCATTGTCATATAGGTTCTCAGGGTAGTTGAGTTAGTTTTTTACTGTCTCCTTCAATGTGACTTAAGGTTTTCTTTGAAATAGAGTTGGAATGGGCCTGGAGAGATGGCTCAGCAGTTTAAAGCACTGGCTGTCCTGCAAGAGGACTTGGGTTCAGGTCCCACACAGCTGCTCACAGCTGTCTGTAACCCCAATGCTCTGCCACTGAACTATATCCTATGATTCATTTTCTTAGGTAACATATGCACTAAATTATATGATTTCTTGTTCTTTTTTTCCTGGTTTAAATATTGCTACACTTGGTTCATGAAAAACATTTTGAAATTTTGTTTCGCTTTCTGCATTTTGGAATCATGTCTGTGACAAAATTCATATATTTGCAAAAGCAATGGAATAAGCATCCCATGTCCCCTTTTCCCAGCCTCAGTAGTACCAACTTGTAACCATTTTTGTTTCGTCCTCTTGCTCCTAGGTTATTTTGGGACAATTGTTCACAGCCATACATAGTTCATTATGTATATTTAAAATGCAGAGCTCATAAACACAAGCACAATCTCACTGGTGCATTATGGAAGACAGAACTCAGAGATGGTTTCTAAGGGATGAGCACACCCCCTCCAATTTATTCATCAACACCAGTTTAGGTGCTACTTTAACAGGACCTTTTCAAATTATTGAGACAAGTTCTTAATATAGATCTAGAGATCTATATACATGGAATTGTGCAGTAGCAATCCTTCTCTGGTCTATTCACCTCGATGTCATAGCTTGAAAGTTCTCCTTTTGCCGGGCATGGTGGCACACGCCTGTAATCCCAGCACTTGGGAGGCAGAGGCAGGCGGATTTCTGAGTTTGAGGCCAGCTGGGTCTACAGAATGAGTTCCAGGGCAGCCGGGCTACACAGAGAAACCCTGTCTCAGAAAAAAAGAAAGAAAGAAAGAAAGAAAGAAAAGAAAGAAAGAAAGAAAGAAAGAAAGAAAGAAAGAAAGAAAGAAAGAAAGAAAGAAAGAAAGAAAGAAAGTTCTCCTTTGATAGTCTCACAACCTGACCGCTACTCTTCGAGAGGTAGAGGCTATATGATTTCTCTCTTGTGGATCTGAAAGATCTTGGTATTACTGACATTATACCACCTCCTAAACTTCATCATAAAAGGCAATGTACTATCCTTTAGCCTTTCTTGTAATGCCCTCCCTTGCAATTCTGTCAACAGACAAGAAGTCCTCAAAGATCATGGAGGGCACCACGCAGGCAGGAGCTGGAACTCCCACACCCATCACCCACCACTGAGCTCACATACAGCAAGCAGCCGGACTTGCCAGCACTGAGATTGAGCCATCTTGGAAGTGCCAGGCAATGAAAGGCTGATGCCAAGTAGTGAGATATAGCAGGCAGGCACACGTGACAAATAACAGTGACGCTGATGGAAAATTGCCATTAACTCACCAAGGGACTGGAGCCCAGGACAAGGTACCGGGTCCTGGGAGGCATCCTGGGTTACCAAAGGCCAGTGAGAGGCCCTGCCTAAGGATATAAGAGAGGGCTGAGGAACACACTCGCGGTCAATCCCCACACGCATGTCCACACGCGGTCCTACAGAGGCCACTTTTCCAGCATTGGCAGAATGGGTAAACTGTCATATACAGACTTGGTCTCTCTCCCTGGAAGTGCTTGAAAACAGAAGTGTTTTAGAGTTTGGATTTCTCATTAAATATATTTTTTAAATTATGAGTATGCATATGTGTGTATACATGTTTGCATGTATGTCAATGCAAGGCACCCTAAGCATTGGGTAATCCTGGCCATGGAGTTACAGGTAGTTGTGAGCTGTCTGGCATGGATGCAGGAAATCAAACTTGATTTTGCAGTATATGCTCTTAACTACTGAGCCAGTTTTCCAGCCCCAGGTTTTTTGTTTTGTCTTGGTTTAATTGTGGTTCTTTAACCACATATATAGAGATATATATGTATGTATGTATATATATATACATATATAGGGATATATATATGTATGTGTATACATATCTGTATATATACAATATACACAATAATAATATATTATTATATATAATATATGTCATTTCTTGAGAGTGGGGCCCAAGCCTAAGCATGAAATTCATTTACATTTCATATATATTTTGTACACACGACCTGAAGGTGTGTGTGTAGTATATGTATATTTGCTCATGTGTGGGCGAATCTATCTGTACGTGTGCACATGCGTGTGAAGGCCAGAAGTCCACACTGTCCTCCCCAGTCACTCTCCACCTGACTTTTGGGGACGGCACCTCTCACTGAATCTGGAACTCACAGTCAGTTGGACTGACTGGCCAGTTTCCTGCCTGCCCCACCCTCCGCTGCTGGGTTTGCAGGCTCTCACTCTGAGCACAGCTTTGACATGGGTGCTGGGGACATAAACTCCAGTCCTAGGACCAGAGAACTAGCTCAGTGGTTAAGAGGACCCAGGTCCAGGTCCCAGCACCCACACAGTGGCTCTATAACTCTAACTCTAGTTGCAGTACTGTCTTCTGACCTGCACAGTCACCAGGCGTGCACAGGTGAGCACATGGTACCTAGACTTAGATGCAGGCAAACACCCATCCACATAAAATAAATAAATCTAAAAGAATTTTTTTTTTTAAATTCAGGTCTTTGGTACTTGCGCTGCTAACACATGACCAACTGAATCATCTCTTGGTTCCCAAAGATAGTTGTGTACACTAATAATTAAACACCGGAGAGTAGGTTCACAGCATGTACACTGCTCTGACTAATAATCACACGTCAGAGAGTAAGTTCAGAGTACGAAGCTTTCCACTTGTGGTTTTACATCAGTGCTCAACAGGTTTTGGACTTCAGAGAATTTTAGATTTGGGATATTTGGAGCAGAGATGCTTTAACCTATATATTTACAATGCAATTGCTCGTTTTGTGTTCTGTTTTGTGTTTGTTTGTTTGTTTACTTGTTTGTTTTAGAGAGGGTCTTACTCAATAGAGGATAGCCTAGAACTTGTTATATAACACCAGGCTAGCCTCAGGCTCTCATTATCGGGCCTCGACTTCTGAGTGCTGAGGTTACAGATGTGACCACTACCCAGGCTTGCAATTCGATCCTGTTGCTAGATATTACTACCTACTACTGTTATGAATCTCGTAAGTATAATATCAAATTTGAAATGAATCTGTTTTGCCATATAAAGTTTAAGACAGACTAAACTCACCCACGTGTGAGGAATATGGGTATGACTGTCTGGGGACAGCAGGTGACAAGAGTTTGTGATTGCTGGCCATGTTCAAATTTTGTTGTCAGTGTTGTTGCCTTCCTTCCTTCCCTCCCTCTCTTCCCCCTTCCTTCCCTCTCTCCCTCCTTCCCTCCCTTCTTCCCCATCCCCTTTTCTCTCTTATTTTAACAGTATTTCACTGTGTAGTTGAAGCTGGTCTTAAACTTCTTTTGATCATCCTGCCTCAGTGTCCCCCCATGCTGCAATTGCAGACCTGTACCACCAAGCCTGGAGTGGTTTCTATCTTCATCTGAGTGTGGTCACATGGATGTATTCATTTTGTGAGAAGGCAGTGGTTTGACACTTCAGTGTGTCATACTCCAATTCAAAAACCATTTACAGAAACAATTTCTACCTAATTTTCTTAAGATTTTGAAAGAAGACTGGGCCTGATGTTTGTCCCTGCTCAGAGTTTCTCACGCTGTTTTTGTAACAGATCTTGGTGTCCATGGAAACCAGACAGAGACAGTGTGGAAATAAGAAAGGATCAGAGCCTGGGAAGCACAGCGTATGTAACAAACACCAGACTCTCAACAAGCCTTCCCCCTGGGTTCTGATTCCACTCAGCCTCAGCCAGCTCCCTGCCAATGGGCCTCATCACGCATGATCCGCGTCAGCCATCAACGGTTACAAATCCCAGCCAGCTCTGTTGCTGCCTTCCATTTCATGCCGTCAAACAGCATCCTGACAGAAATCTGGTATTAAAGAGGTCTTCTCGACATGAAGGGTTCTTCACACCTCACTAACTGGATGTGCTATGTTGGAACCTCAGCTCTAAGGGAGAAGCTAAAGGCCTTAGAATAGCCGTAGTGAGCGTTCAGGAGTCACGTGGTGAGCAGATTCTTCTCTCAGGGGAGTTCTTCAGAGCTTACTAATTCCTATTTTAAACATACTGATAGATAGCACCTTGTTATTCGATTTTTCTGGGTCTACCAAAAGACACATTAGAAGTGGGTGGTGTGAAACTGCCCCCTGGGGGCGCATGTTCACCTGGCTTGGCTGTGTTTGAGACATGTTCTGGATGTCTGTGGCTGTGAATCTGTGTGGGGAAGCTTTGCATCTATGTCACTGTGTGTTGATTATAACGAACACGTGTAACAGAGCTGTACACACTTGTGTCTTGTGCATCTGTTGGTTTTGTGTGTGTGGACTGTCTGGGTGGTATTAAGGATGTTTGTGAATGAGCTTGTCACTTTGTGAGTTTGTGTGTGTGTGTGAGAGAGAGAGTGAGATGGGATGTAAAATATGCAAATGAGAACTTAAATGTTTGTGACTCTGGGGGAAAACATGAGAGAGCATTTGTGGCCACTTCTGCCGTTATTTATCTACACTAAACTGTAAAATTGCGTGTGGATTTATAGAGGGAGCTGCAGGCAAAGATTTCAAGTCATATGGCTGAGCCATATGGAATTGCCTTTCTGTGGGCTAAAAACGGTTAAATATTCAGAGATTTCTGTCTGAGTCGACCTCATCAATATGTGTGCGCACGCATACCTGAGTGCGAGTTAGCATGGCCTCTGTAGCACATCAGTCTCTCCGTCATCAGAACCGAGAAGGAGATGAGCATCACGTGGGAGACCTAGGGAGCAGCTTAATTCTTGGAGGAAACAGAGGGTGTGGAGAGACTGACAGACTGTAACAGAAAGTCGCAACTGGGGAGTCACGGGCAATGGGGTTCCAAGTTCCTTCCTCCGGGAAATCATCTCTGACCCCTGCTTTGTATCCATGGATCCCAAGTTTGCTTCTGTAACCCCTGGGGACTTCCTCTCCGATGGTGCTTGTCACAGTGGAGTGTGACTGTCATTTCATCAGGCTGTCTCCTTCCCTAGGCAGCAAACTCCGTGAGAGCAAACCCCCTGTGTCTCTCTTGTTCATTCATATTCCAGGCACAAGGCTTGCTGCAGGATACAAACTCAGTTTATATTTGCTGAGCGGAGCCTGTAAGAGAAGATAAACTTCACCGAGGGACATTAAAGAACACCTAAGTGAGGGGAGAAACTCTGTTCGTTGTAAAAAAGGAAAAAAAATTGAAATTACAGAAATGTCAGTTGTGGGGGGTATGCATTCAATCCATAGGATGCAAATCCTCAATGAATAAGTCAAAGAAACACCACGCTAAGTCCATGCTAAGCACAATCTCAAAAGGACGCTGACAAGATGGCTCCACATTGTGCATGAAGAATAATGTTTCAATAATACTTAGGATATGTCTAAAAAATGAACATGTTAGGGAAGTATATCAAAATATCAAGATGCATTTTAACCACTCCAAGGGGAGATAAGGATTCATCATCTGTGTTCTCAGCCCCTGCCTGGCCATGTTCCCCTTGTCTGTCCTCTCTCAAGTACCCCTGCTCCTGAGCACAAGGCCTCAGTCCCATCTACCGCATCTTCTCCCAGAGTTCGGGCTGTCACTGCCTCCTTTGTTCTTTCTAGTTCCCTTACCTTTAATTCATTAACTCCAATCTTTACATGAGCTACTTAATGTCACTGCCAACAGATGATTGAAATCTTCCTACCTTCCTCCAAACAGGTATGCCACTTTCTCATGTTGTGTAGCCCAGGCTGGCCTTGAACTCACAATATTCTTAGCTCCACCTGCCGAGTGCTGTGATCTCAGGCCTGTGCCAGCCTGCCTGATCAATGCCTTTTGTGTTGTTGCTGGTGGTGGTGCTGCTTGTGCCACAGGTAGAAGGGGAGGTAGAAGGGAGGGGTCAGAGGCAGCCAGAGGGAGGCCTCACACATCTCTTTAGACGGTTCTCTTGAGTTCATTTGTGGTTCTGAGTAAACAGAGAGTCTGAGATTTATAAACTCTCTGAAGAGAAGGACTAAGAACTTGGAGATAATGGTAGTGGATACTATAATCAACAATCAACCCTCGGAAGGTTGAGTCAGGATGGCCATAAGTTCAGGGCCAGCCTGGGCTACACATCGAGGTCCAGTGTTGGCTCCCCTCCCCTCTAAAATTTCTCATCATGCCTGTAATTCCAGCATTCAAGAGGTAGAAGAAGGCAGGATGATGAGAAGTTAAAAGGTCATCCTCAGCTGTACAGTGAGTTCAGGCCAGCCTGGGCTACAGTAGCCCTGTCTCAATAAAACAAACAACAATGACAAAGGATTGGGGATATGTTTTTCATTGAATATAAATTTGAGGTTTTGTTTTGTTTTGTTTGTTTGTTTTAACAGCTCTGGCTGTCCTGGAACTCCCTCCGTAGACCAGGCTGGCCTCAAACTCATAGAGATCCACCAGCCTCTGCTTCTCGAGTACTGAGACTGAAGGCATCTTGCATGGTGATTGTTTTTCTTTTTTTTTAATAGCATTTAAGAGAAAATAATGAGAAATGAAGATATTTTAAGCAAACAGTAAGTC
The DNA here is from genome assembly GCF_947179515.1 of Apodemus sylvaticus. Lineage (NCBI taxonomy): Eukaryota > Metazoa > Chordata > Mammalia > Rodentia > Muridae > Apodemus > Apodemus sylvaticus. Next base: position 114,012,708 of record NC_067477.1, read on the forward strand.
AGGATGGCAAAGAGCAGAATTTTAATTTTGCACTATATTTTAGGGGATCAAAAGGAACAGTAGCAGGGGACAGCTGCTCCTCATTCAGGCAACAGAGACATGCAAGTCAGTTCAGACCGTCTAGCCTGACCAAGAAGACTTTTGATGTCAGTGTGTGAAGCGCAGAGGCATGGGACCAAGCCACCACTGCGAAGCGAAAACCTCTGGAAAAGACGCCGACGTCCAGCTTGCATTTGAGAGCACAGCTTGCTCAGCGCTGGTTATTACAGAAGGAGAACCAACCTGATGACCACGTGAAGCCAGGGGAGTAGAACCACCGCTGTGTGCAGCTCCAAAACAGACAGTAGAATTTTACCTGCTTCTGCCAGAAAGGGGGAGGGAGTCTGGGACCTCTGCTGGCTTCCCCGTGGAGACCACACCAAGGGGGCACTGAACTGCTGCTTCAGGCTATTGGGTGCCAGAAACTCGAGAGGTGCACCAGAAGAACAAGGGCAAGGGTTTTAGAAAAATATTTGAATTCTGGTCAACACATGCCAAAATACTGCTATAGGAACCAAGCCTTGGAACAGGGGTTCTCAACCTGTGGGTCGAGACCCCTCTAGGGTTACATAGGTGATATTTATGTTATGGTTCTCATAATAGCAGCAAAATTACAGTCGTGGAGTAGCAACAAAAATGATTTTTATGTTTAGGGTGTCTACAACATGAGGAACTGTAAGAAAAAGTCATAGCATTAGGGAAGTTGAGAACCACTGCTTTAGAGGCTGAGAAATGCCCCCAAGGCAGGCAACAACCCCAGAGTTTCCCTGCATGGGAGTCACAGCCTCACACTAGAAAACATTTTAATTTGACATGAGCTTCCTGACTCTCGGGGGTGGGGGGAAGGGGGGAAGGGCAGATGTTCAAATGTCAAATTCATAACTATGTGTAGTCAAGAAAAGGAAAATGGACTCAATGGACTCAGTCATGTGTGAGGCAGGCTATTGCAAGGCGTTGGTGGAGCAGACCTGAGAGACCAGGGGCGTGTTGGTGAAAGTAATATAAGAAGGATACAATTTTTGGCTAAAAAATATTTAATAAAAGCATCACAAGAACCCCACTGAACTCTCGTTAATGGTGATTTTCTTTTCCAGGGCTATAGAAATGACGAAGAAACAAGAAGGCCCTTAGGAAAAAGAAGACAGGTGTAGAAGACAGCCCAAGCAGCAAAATAAATAAACAAGTAAATAAATAAATATCTAAAAAGTGGCACAGACACATCTCTGCCCCTGAAACTGGATCTCAGAGCAAGAGCTTCCGACGCAACCGCAGTTGTCCTGGAGCCCCCATCAGGAGCCGCGGGGCGTCAAGGAAGTCCCCATCAGAGATGCTGCAGTGTGACCTGCTTTCTGTGACTATGTGACCACTCGTCCCTTGGCACTTTTCTGGTCCCCATTTATCAGCCCTGTCTGGACATCGGGAAAAGGGCAGGTGGCTTCACATTTGCTTTAGCCAAGGCGGAGAACCGTCTAGTCAGAGCCTATAGACTTGAGGACATTACCCAGTGGATATACTCACTCTTGTCTGTGACAAAGCAACTTCTATAGAGTCCCCCATTGCTCCGTGTTAAGGGTTTCAGACACATACTATAAATAACTAAAATCTGGTATCAGCCCAGGAGGCTTCCAAAGAGAACTGTGCTCTCCACATTGTATAAATGTGTTGCTGTTTAACTGTCGAAGGACAGTGGATGGCCTACACTGTTGTGTTTTACTTTTTGTAAAGTACCACAAATATTTGACAGGGTGGGGGAGGGAAAGAGAAGGAACAGGGAGGAGACATAGAATCAAGAGGAAGGGTTGAATGTGGAGAAATTTGAATGTCCGGAAGATGATTGTTTTTTTTTTTTTTTTTTTTTAACTTTATTTAATGGAGTGTGACTGCACACAAAGACTTGGGACCATGGGACTCAAGTCCACCTTCAAGCTGTACCGGATTGTGAGATGCAGTGGGGATAAAATCCAGAGGCCAGGCCAGGGAGACAATTCAGAGGAAACATGCAAACGTAAGGACCTGATTTTGGATCCCTAGAAGCCAACGTCAGACTCAGCAGCCTGGAGACTCTACTCTCAGCAATATGGGACCTGGAGACAGGAGAATCCCTTGAAATTCATGGGCCAGCTGGCCTGGTCATGCAATAGCAGGGAGAGACCCTTCTTCAAACAATGTAGAGAATGGGGACCAACATGGAAATGTCCTCTGACCTCCTCATGTACACCACAACACATAAGCACTCTCACAGATACACATGCAGCTCTTGCATGTTCACACTTATGCAAACACACAAACACACAAAGTCATACAACACACATCATACATGTACCTTCACAGAGATGCTTTTTAAGTTAGAAGCAAGATTTCATATATTTTAAAAGATTTTTTTTTATTTTTATTTATTTCGCTGTCTTCAGACACACCGGAAGGGAACATCGGATCCCATTACAGATGGTTGTGAGCCAACATATGATTGCTGGGAATTAAACTCAGGGCCTCTGGAAGAGCAGCCATCACTTTTAACCGCTGAGCCATCTCTCCAGCCCCCAAGATTTCATGTTTTAAAAATACTTGTTGAAGGAATAAGTGAAATATTACTGAGAACCAAGGGTGGTGGAGGAAAACAGGTGAGACACAGGCAGCAAGTATATTGAAAGACTGACTAAGGTTTTATAGCAGTGTAGTGCACAAGTGGGCAAGTGAGGTCCCCTGGGAAGAGGAGAGACTGGGAAAGGACTGAGACCGACAAGAAGAGCTGTTGGCAGTAAGAAGCAGCCTTGTGCATAGGCCAGCAAGCATGTTAGCGGGCTGCTCTCTGAAGGCGTAACTCCTTGTTGAACAAACAGAGCCTTCGGTTTTCACTCAGCAAATACTTAAGTCAATACCTACTTACTTGGAAGGAACTATATTGGGTACTAGAAATTAATTGTGAATAAGGTACAGTCTGTGAAGCCGGGCATGGTGACCCATGCCTGTAATCCCAGCACTCAGGAGGCAGAGGCAGGCGGATTTCTGAGTTCAAGGGCAGCCTGGTCTGCAGAGTGAGTTCCAGGACAGGCAGTGCTATACAGAGAAACCCTGACTCAAAAAACCAACCAACCAACCAAACAAACAAACAAAAAGGTACAGTCTGTGATGGTATGAATGCTAAGGCACAACAAGATATGACTTGCCAGCCAAATCTACTGTTTTTATAAATAAAACTTTATTGAAACACAAACATACCCATTCATATATACATGTCTATGATTTTCAAATTTTAATTGATTGAGGTTTAATTCATATGGCATGTATTCACTTGTGAAAGTTTGCGATTCAGGATTTTCAGTGTAGGTAGAATTCTGTAGCCATCATTCACATCTAATATCATAACATGTTTGTTATTTCCCAAAGAAATGCTGTACCCGTATCAGAACATGGTCCAGGAATGGAGCCAGATGAGGAGAATTCTGAGTGTTACGAGAAAAAACAAAAAACAAACAAAAAAATATCCAAGAAAACAAGACAAGAGTCTTGGGGCCTCAGCTTCTTCAGAACATAGAATTGTTCTTGGATTATGTTTTTGTGCTCCTTTCCCAGGCGTAGCAGAGAGGGGCGAGTTTACTGCAGATGACTCATTCCAACTGGCTATTGTTTATTTACACGCCTCTATGGAAAAACACGTTTCGCCACGTCCAGCTTGCCCTTACGGCTCTGTGCTTTACTCATGTGACTCCTCTTAGCCTCGGAGTATAAATTGTCTGATGCTCAGAATAAAGTTGGCAACTGAAAGAGTCTTTAGTCTGCCTTGTTCTCTACCCTACCGAGAGCAATAAACACCCACTAAGTCATTCCCATTTTCTTCTAAATTTTCCCAGTCCTTGGAAAGCACTGATGTGCCTGTTATGTGTGCAAATTCACCTATTCCGGGCGTTTCACAGGAGCAGAACCTAGGCTGCACCGCACTTTTGATGCCAGCCCTTTCACTTAGCCTTCAGTTTTCAAGTTCCACCTTTTGTGCAGCACACACCAGCACTTCTTGTCCTGGTTCTGCATCTTCTTTTGTAGTATATTGCAATTGCATTGCTGCGACTAAAATATATAATGAGTGTTATTTTTAAATGCTTTGTGCTCCACAGTCTAAAGAGAAAATAAAGGACATTTTAGGGCCTTGGATTGGAGAAAAGTTTGTAGGTCAGCAAGTTCTCTGTGTCCCTTAATCCTGGAATCACCTCCTTAGCTTTTCTGCTGGATTTCTCCTGCTGAGAGAAGACCATCTAATCTCTCAGAAAACACTAAGGAAGGACACATTCCTGATGCAGGGTAGGACTGGGACTGGGGGTTTATTAGTTAGTCTTCTGTTGCTGTGAGAAAGCCCTGTGACCAAGGAAACTTATAGAAGGAAGGGTTTATTTGGACTTACAGTTCCGAAGGGCTGAGAGTCCCTCATGACAGGGAGTGTAGTGGCAAGCAGCAGGCATGGCAGCAGGAACAGAAGACCATGAGCTCCCATCTTTAACCAAAAGCAGAGTGCAAACTACTAGTTATGTGGGGCTTTCCATGTCAACGCCCCGCCCTCACAGCGTACTTCCTTCAGAAAGGCTGCACTCCTAAGCCTCCCTCGACAGTACCTCCAACCGGAGCCAAGTGTTCAAATGTGTGAGCCTGCGGAGGAGTTTCATTCAGACCACTACAGGGGCATGGAACAATCCCTTAGAGTTTAGAAAGTTAGTTCTTTAAAAAAAGTTCAATACGATGGTTAAAAATTCAAAAGGGAGATATGATAACTATAAGGAAAAACATCTCTGTGTTTATGAGTTGTAAGATTAAAATAGTTAAGGTGGGGTTGGGGATTTTTGCTCAGTGGTAGAGAGCTTGCCTAGCAAGCACAAAGCCTTGGGTACAGTCCTCATATCTGAAGGGGAAAAAAAGACAAAATAAAATAGTTAAGCCATCATTACTATCCAAAATGATTGACAGATTCAATCTCATTCCAAGAAAGTCTATAGAAGTGTGTGTGTGTGTTCACATGCGTGCGTGGGTGTATGTGTGTATAATCTTAAAAGAACAAAGTAAGGACAGATAGATAGACACAGAAGAGAACAGAGTATAATATCAAGTAACCTTCAACGGGAGTACCAAGACTCTTGAGTGGCGAGCAGTCATTGGGACCAATGACACTCAGAAGAAGACTATCTGCATGCAAAAGAATAATCCCAGATCATTAGCTAACATCACATACAAGATTAATTCAAGATGGCTCAGAGAACCCAAGGCAAAAACTGTAAAGCTAGGCTGGCCTTGAGCTTGCCACCATCTTACCTTGGCCTTCGGAGGACCAGCTACATAGGCTCATGCCGCCATGCCTAGATTAAGAAATACTTTAAATAAAGCTGTAGACCGAGGACCATCAGTCTGTCTGCTTGGGAAGGATTAGGAGGTGTGGCTTGGCTAGAGGAGGTGTGTCAGTGGAGGTGGGCTTTGAGGGCTGGAGAGGTGGCTCAGCTGGTAAGAGCACCTACTGCTCTTCCAAAGGTCATGAGTTCAAATCCCAGCATCCACATGGTGGCTCACAACCATCCATAAAGAGATCTTGACACCCTCTAATGGTGTCTGAAGACAGCTACAGTGTACTTACATATAATAAATAAATAAATATTAAAAAAAAAAAGAATGTCACTCATCTAAAAAAAAAAAAAACCCACACCATTCCTGGTTCTCTCTCTCTCTGTCTCTCTTCATATATATACATATATATGTATATATATGACACACATACATATGTATATGTATATATGTATGTGTGTCATATATATGTATATGAGAGAGCTATCGCATATACATATATGCATATGAGATATATGTGCATATGTATATATGCATATATGTGTCTATGAGAGAGCTATACATATATGCATATATACATATGCATATGTGTATACATGTATGTGTATACATATGTGTATATAACACATACACATATATACATATATTTACACATAAGCATATATACATCTACATGTACTGCATCCAGAGCAAATCCCCTCTTCTAACACAGCTACAATAAACAGTTATCAAATATAACAGATGTCCAATGATAGCTTCCACAACATGATTCTGTCCTGTGCCAGAGTTCTCAAAATTCTCAAAATATCCTTTCCAGACAAACTTGGATTCCTGACTGGGACTAACCCAGGACAGCTGGGGCACACGATTACTTCTGTGGTAAAGCGATCCATGCCTCTTGTTCCTTGGGAGTTCCTGTCTGACAGAAAGCTGAATTTGCATGTGTGGTATGCAGGATACCATGTTACCAATTATATGACCTGTAATTACAATACCCTTTACAGTCATGGTCCCCGCTTCCTTTCAAAGTAATATCAAATGGACTGCTGGGCTGACAGAGGAAGGCTGTGGAGCAGAGGCCGCGGTAAAGAGGCTCTTTCCAGAGGCGAAGCACACACACTCTGGTTCCCTTGCTCTCCCCCTTCCTTCCCAGGCTTCAGACTCCTCCTCTCCTCTCCCTCCCACTCTCTCTTCCCTTTGCTGCGTGTGCCTCCACAGTTTGAGTCACAGGCTGCCTCCAGTCTTGAAGGCGTGACCATTAGTCAGGGATGTGGGCTCAGCTTTCCTCTGGCTGTCTGGGGACATCTGGGGAGCTCACAGGGAAAGAGCTCAAGCAGCTGGCACAACCTGTGTACTTCAAAGTGGCGGATACCAAGGGAAGTGGCAGCAGTGACCAAGCCAGACTCAGCACTGGCTGTTGATGCAGAAGCTGCTGCTGCTGCAGCTGCTGCCGCCGCCGCCGCCGCCGCCGCCGCCGCTGCTGCCTGCTATGCAGGGAGGGAGGAGCAGCAGCCATCCCGGAATGAACGGAACAGCTGCGAGGCTAATGACATCCTGGGGGTGTCACCAGGGACAGGCAGGACGTAAAGGGCATATTCACCACCTGCAGCACCCATACGAGCCTTCATCTCCCCTCCTCTCAGTTCTCTGCGCCCCCACCACCCCTGGTTAAGCTCTCTGGCCCTTCTTAACATTCGAAGTGAGGTCGTGCTCTGGAATCCCTTTCGCTCACATTGTATCGCAGAGGAGGCCGTCAGGACTGCTCCGAATCCTGCCACAGCACAAAGGCGATGCGGAGGCTTTCCTTTCTCCTGGGCTCCAGGCTTCATTCCTGGTTGTCTTGGAATGTTTGAAATTTTAGGTCTGTCCCCTTCGGCATCTTCTTCAACTAACAGTCCACATCAGAACTGGGAGTAAAGGGGTCACAGGGCTGGGATTGGGGCTCAGTTGGTAAAGTGTTTGTCTAGTATACAAGAAGCCTGGGTGAATCCTGCCGGAGCTGGGCGTGGTGCCTGCAGTTCTGAGGAAGTAGAGCGTTCACAGGCGTCCTCGCTGCACAGCCGTCCTCGCTGCATAGCGGGTTTGAGGCTAGTTTTTTTGTTTGTTTGGGTTGGGTTGGGTTTCTGGAGACAGGGTTGTTTTATGTTTCCCTGGCTGTCCTAGAACTTGAGCTGTAGACCAGGTTGACCTGGTCTATAGATTCAGGGATCCTCTCGCCTCTGCCTCCAGAGTGCTGGGATTAAAGGTCTGGCCCTCCTTCCCCCCAAGCTTCTCCTGTTTTGAAGCAGAGACTCACTATGTAGTTTTGGCTGTCCTAGGACTCATTATATAGCCCAGGCTATCCTCACAGAAGATAGATCTGCCTGCCTCTGCCTTCAGAGTGCTGGGATTAAAGGTGTGAACCACTATGCCCAGTCTTTAAAAAACGTGTGGTGTGCCGGCAGTGATGGCACACGCCTTTAATCCCAGCACTTGGAAGGCAGAGGCAGGTAGATTTCTGAATTTGAGGCCAGCCTGGTCTACAGAGTGAGTTACAGGATAGCCAGGGCTATACAGAGAAACCCAAAAAAACAAAACAAACAAACAAAAAACCCTGTGTGGTAGTTGTTGTAATGGTAGTTGTGGTCCTTCCTTTTTTTTTTTTTTTTTTTTTCCGAGACAGGGTTTCTCAGTGTAGTGCTGGCTGTCCTAGAACTCACACTGTAGACCAGGTTGGCCTCAAACTCAGAAATCTACCTGCCTCTGCCTCCCAAGGGCTGGGGTTAAAGGAGTGTCCCACCACCACCACCACCGCCTGGCTGGTAGTTGTGGTCCTTGCGGTAGCAGTGTTTGCAAGACTGAGAAAGGTGTGGCTTCCTACAGTTGCAGGCTAGAGCTGTAACTCCAGGCTACAGGATGGACTCCAGAAACAGTCTGAGGAAATAAAATCTCCTTATTTCCTTCCATATGTCTGCATCATTCAGAGGCAGAGTTCCACCTCTTCCCTAGGGATGAAAACCTGTGGCAATTGTTTGAAAAATGGAGATCCAAGCTTTTCGGACCTGGGGAGGAAGGGGGGATGTCTCCCACAGAGACCTAAAGGCTGGACTCTTACAACCTTCATCTTTGTATCTCTGAAAGGGACATTTGGGGAGACTCGCCATTTACCCTTCACTGCGGTTTATCACGGTGTCCCCCGTTTTTCTGTGCCTGGCCCCCAGCTTTTTGCATTGGTTTCCTTGTCTGATTTACTTCTGCCCAGGGAAGTCTGTGCTCCACACGCTCGTCTAGAGGCAGCAGCCGCAGCACCAGACCCTGAGAGCATGATCTCATACTGTGAACCGGCTTCTTTGTCCTCACTTCCCAACTTTGGTTCTCATGGGACGGGTTTCTCCTAACTCAGCTAGTAGTTAGGAGAAAAGCGTCTAATTAAGCTAATTCCAATTACAGCCATGAAAACCACTCTCCTTAGAGAGCTTGGCTATTTCCCATCCTAAAAAAAAATCCCCATGCAGGATGCTTAGCTGGGCGCAGCGCAGAATCCTGCTCTCCTCACTTTTCTCTCCAACAGGGTCTCGCTCTAGTCTGATTTACTCTGGAACTCACTTGAAGTACACAGTCCAGGCTTTTCCTTAACTCTTAAAATATCTTCCTACCTCTGCCTCCAGAGTGCTGGGTGATGCTAAAAGCATACACCATCACAGCCCACCAAAAATATTTTATAAGCCATACACTACTAAAACATGATATAGAACTTTAGGAGAAGTCTGGAAAACATCCCGGTGAAGGGTACTCAGAAGGTCACTTGGCACTGTAGACTCAGAGGGTGTTGGACAGATGTCCACAGGTAACCACTGCCCCTCCCCCCTCCTCATGAGTCTGAATGTCCAGGGGCAGAAGTGAATTATTGTGAACCTCGGAAGAAAGCCGATGTGATGGTTGTGTGTGGCGAGGATGGGTTTAATGGACTGCTGGGACAGAAACAAGCGACAATCCTGGCTATTTATCATTCCCAGTGTGCCACCTGAGTCTGTTTTGCTCCTTTGGAAGAGACACGGGAGTCATAAGGATGAGCTTGGGGCCCCAAATATACTCTCTCCTCCTTCTGAGGCAGGTAAGGGACAACTTAGATAAATATACTGTCTTCCTGGCTAGCACCGGAATTCTGGGTAGCAGTGGGGAGTGCCGGAGATGATCTTGGGGGCCCTAGAGGTAGTTTTGGTGCAAGCCTGTACTGGCTGGTTCTGTGTGTCAACTTGACACAGGCTGGAGTTATCACAGAGAAAGGAGCTTCAGTTGGGGAAGTACCTCCATGAGATCCAGCTGTGGGGCATTTTCTCAATTAGTGATGGGGGGGGGGCCTTGTGGGTGGTGCCATCCCTGGGCTGGTAGTCTTGGGTTCTATAAGAAAGCAGGCTAAGCAAGCCAGGGAGAGCAAGCCAGTAAGAAACATCCCTCCATGGCCTCTGCATCAGCTCCTGCTTCCTGACCTGCTGGAGTTCCAGTCCTGACTTCCTTTGGTGATGAACAGCTGTGTGGAAGTGTAAGCTCAATAAACCCTTTCCTCCCCAACCTGATTCTTGGTCATGATGTTTGTACGGGAATAGAAACCCTGACTAAGACAAAGCCTCTACATGGTTCTCAAGGAGCAAGAAAGAAGCCAGATAAAGATGTGATAGTACACATCTTGGTCCTAGAACTTGGGAGGTTGAGGCAGGAGGATCTTCATGAGGTCAGCTTGGGCTATATGGTAAGACTGGAGGCCAGCCTGAGATATATGGCAAAACTGTCTCAAAAGCTTAAACTTTTTTACTTCATGTATGTATATATGTATGTATGCATGCATGTATGTGGATGTATGTTAGCACACAAGCATGCTATAGTGAGCACACTGCATACTCTCAGAGAGAGACAGACACAGAGACACAGAGACAGAGAGTTTCTGTGCGTTTCTCTACCCTTAAGTGGACGTCAGTCTCAGACAGGTTCTCACCAGGCCTCAGAGGAGGTGATGTGTGATCCGAAGCTTAAGGCCAGGAGAGAGTCAGATAGGTTGGAAGGTGTGCATATGGGGGTTGGTGGTGTAGAGACTTTAAGGGCTGCACAGAGAAGTGAGCCTGGCAGGAAGGAACCAGATTGCAGAACCCAGTGACAGGCTTGTCGATCCCAGTGTGTCCCTGCAGGGTTTGAGCAGAGCATGAACGTGCCCAGATCAGCAACTGCGCATGCCCGCCCTGGCAGCAGAGCGGTGTGGGGAACCCAAGCGGAGGCAGGAAGAAGCCAGAAGTCTGCTGCGGGACAGCGCAGGAGATGAGATGCGGTTCCAAAGACAGTGCTGCCCCGTGTCAATCAGAAAGAATCATTTGCAGCCCGAGTTCAGGCAAGGATGAAGATGACCACCAAAAGATACGCTCCTCACACGGTCTCAGAACCTCTCTGTGGAGAAACACAAAGGGAGAAACTGCACTTTTACAAAGAAAGGTCCAGGGACCACTGCACTAAGGAGGAAGCCAAACTCAGCAGTGTGTACAAGCTGAAACCAGTTGCCTTCTGATGCGACTCAAAAGAAAGACGCATGCGCGATCCCTCGTACATAGGCCTCTTTTCAGAGATCTCAGTCTAAGCATGAGGAAATAACCAGAAATACCCAGAATGCAAGGTGGTATGTGAGAAAACTGGTTGAAATCCTTTAAAATGTCACCGTCACAATGAATAAAAAAGAAAACAGAATGGAAGAGGTAGCTAGCGCTAAATAAAAACAGCAGAGTCGTTACGAAATACAGAATGCTTGAGGAGATCCTAGACCAAGAACTCACACAGCTCTCAAAGACATTCTGAGGGCAGCTGGAGAATGTGAATATGAACTAAATGTTATGCGTTGGTCTTCTCTTGTGTTTTCTTTTTTTAGCAATTAGCTGCTATTTGTTTGTTTGCTGTGTGTGTGGTGTGCACGTGTGTTTGCATGTGTATGTGTATGCATGTGCGCACCTGCATGCATGTGTGCGGAAGCCAGAGGCTGAAGCTGGTGCCTTCATCTAATCCTCTTCACTTTAGTTTTCTGTATTTGTTTTATTTTGCTTGTATAAATGTTTTGTTTTCATGGATGTCTGTGCATCATGTGCATGCCTGGTGCCCACAGAAGTCAGAGGAGGATGTTGGATTTCTGAACCTGGAACTTCAGGTGGTTGTGAACTGCCGGGTTGCTTCTGGGAATCGAACTTGGGTCCTCTGCAAGAACAAGTGTGGCTGGGCATGCATGCCTGGGCATAATGGAACTTCTCTTTAATCCCAGTACTTATGAGTCAGAGGCAAGAAGGTCTCTGTGACTTCAAGGCCAGCCTGGACTACAGAGTGAGTTCTAGGACAGCCAGGGCTACACAGAAAAACCCTGTCTCAAAAAACAAACAGACAAGCAAATGACCCAGAAGTATCCATTACCTATCATATAAGTATGTATCCATTGTGTTTTCCTGAAACTCTAAAAGTACATTGGCAATATTCCAACACTTTATTCTTTAGGTTCCCCCAGTACTACCCAAGAATAAAAACAGCCTTAGGCTGTGAAAATGGACCAGTAGGTAAAATGTTTGCATCACAAGCGTGAGGGTTTGACCAAAAGGCCAGGAGTGGGGCTGGGTGGCTCAGTGTTTAAGAGCACTTGCTGTTTGGCTGTCCTGGAACTTGCTCTGTAGACCAGGCTGGCCTCTAACTCACAGAGCTCTACCTGCCTCTGCCTCCCGAGTGCTAGAATTAAAGGTATGTGCACCACCATCCATCCAGTGATATGGAGGTGAATGAGTTGTGTGTATAACACATTGGACAGGTTAGCGTGATTATCAAATGCTATCTGTATTTGCATTTGGGTAAAGGACACACAGAGTTCTTGAACTGCTCCTCCGAGTTCTTGTATATATTTAGGTACTGTAAAAGAGAATGGGAAGGAGAAGAATTCAGTGAAAGCTAGACCCAAGACAACAGCTTAATCCATGTTCTCAGTCCCAGCTGCTCCAACAGAACAGCAAGGCCTGGGGCTCAAACCACAAAGGCTTTGCTCGGCGCTCCGGAGGCTCCAAGGTGAGGGTACCAGCAATGTCTGGGCTCTGTCACGAGTCTCTTGTTGTAGATAATGACTATGCACAGTTGTTGTCTTCACATTGCACAAACATGACAAGAGATGCCCCTGGGACACAGATTCCACTTCTGAGGACCCCATCTGTCTTCTCTAACTTCCTCCTAATGCCACACCACAGAGCAGAGCAGGATATCAACAGATGAGTTTTGGAGGGACTCAGAAGAGAGGAAGGTTAGAGTCAAGAGAAATAAAGGGATATTTGCTATCTGTCCCAACTTGAGATAGTGTTTGGGGGTTGCCCTAGTTGCTGTCTCACGCTGAGCCAAAATACTTGACAAAAGCAAGCTAAGGCAAAGAGAGTTTATCCTGGCTCAGTTTGCTGGTTTAGTCTACCATGGTGGGCAGGGCATGGTGGCGGGAGCAAGAAGCAGCTAATTACATTGTGTCCACAGTCAGAAAGCTAAGAGAAATAAAGGGTGCCGCTCAGCCTGCAGTCTCCCTTGTATTCAGTCTGAGACCCCAGCCCATGGGGTGGTGCCATCCAGCCAGGGTCGGACTTCCTCCTTAATTAATTTTATGTAGATAACTTCTCACAGATGCGGCCTGATGTTTGTTTCCATGATGATTTATTTGTTTTTCTTTTTATTTATGTATGAGTTGGGGGGGTGCCTTCAGAGGTGCTAGATCCCCTGAATCTAGACTTACAGGCAGCTGTGAGCCACCCTGCATTGGTGCTGGGAACAGAATTCAGGTCCTCCGGAAGAGCAATATGAGGTCTTAACTGCTGAGTCTGCTCTAGCCCAGTGGTGATCCTAAATCAAGTCAACAGTCTCAGTCAACCATCACCAGTGTAAAAGACGATGATTAATATTCTGTATATATCAATTATTGCCAGAAATTACTACTGTGGCAGGTATTCCTTAACCAGCTAGTTCCCCCTACAATCACAGAGACCTTTAGGTATTTCAAAGCTTAGGCCTTATCTGGGCAGACTCTCAATTAGCTCATCTGAGTTAAAGCAACCACCCCGCCCCTTCCTGCCACGTGGCTAGCTAACCTTCCAGGACCAAGTCACATCAAGACTATCCTCATGTCTTCTGGTGAAAGGGCCCTACCCTCTCTTCTCCCCAGAGTGCCTTCTTCCCAGGAAGTCCCGCCTACCTCATTCTACTGCCCAATCACAGGCTTTATAGCCTTTTATTGCCCAATTAACTTGGAGGGCAAGGTCTGCATAACAAAAGCTGGTGTATATGAGAATTCACACTTGGGGCAACCAGATCTAGGGGTACAGAATTTAGCAGTTGAATACACAGCAGCACCAAACCAACTCCAACACACCAGGACCCACCTGAAGTGAAATTAGTAAATACTATATGACACACTTTCATAAGGCTCATAGTGACAGAGATCTTTTTATTTTTACTTTGTATTGGTTCTTTGTGAACGTCACCTCTTGCATCCCCATCCCACTCATCTCCCACCTCCCTTGTACCTGTCTTTCACTCTTGCAACCTCCCCCAACAGAGAAAAAATATCTTGTTGTGGAAGCTGTAGTGTGTCACAGTGTGCCCCACACTATACTCGTTTGTCCACACTTCCTTGCTTACAAGCGTCCCTTGCAATGAGTCAAAGGTCTGTCACAAGGCCTCTGGCTTCTGCTACATTATCAGTACAGGAACCTCCCTGGGACTCCTCTGGGATATCCTGTGGTTACCCCGTGTCATGGAGATCCCACAGCTTTGGATCTGCAGAACCTGCCCCTTCACACACTCCAGCAGTTCGTGGATGGGGTAGATGTTGGGGTGGACCAGCTCAAAGCCCTATCTGAGCCTCAGAAATATCTGAGCTAGTCAGCCGACAGCTCTCCTATACCAGACCAAGCTTTCTTGCCCCTGTACTGACTGGCATATTCAATGTACCAGGGGAAAAAATTGAAGACTTATTTATTTTATGTATTTGAGTACTCTATACACATCAGAAGAGGGCATCAGATCCAATTATAGATGGTTATGAGCCATCATGTGGTTGCTGGGTGTTGAACTCAGAATCTCTGGAAGAACAGCCAGTGCTCTTAACCGCTGAGCCATCTTCTCTCCAGCCCTGTAGCAGAAATCTTCACAAGGCCTAATTGACCCCTCCGAGAGGCCAGGCGCTTATCATGCCAAATCGGAACCTTAGGTGCCAGAGTTTGCTCCTGGCTCCACAGGAGAGAAGGAAGCTCGAACCCCTGGGACTCTTCCTTGGAAACAAAAGGACTGTGTCAGGTATGCTCTGAGGAACCTTTTCTAGGCTTGTGGTCCTGGTCATATCTCTTTTCTAATGTCATTGACAGTCACCTGAGTTAAGTGATAATGAGATTTGTCACGTCTGCCTTTCCAGTCTCTCAGCTCAGTTTCATTTTCCATCTCTTCTTGGACAGTCTCCCTTGAGAGACATGCTGGGCCTTCACCAAACACTCAACTTTAGACGCTGCAGCTGTCGTTGGCCCTGCCAGTTCCTGACCTGTCTGCCCTTGACTTCGTGAGAGCTTCTTCCCAGACTCTTGGATATTGCTTTCTATTAATAACTCTTCTGATTTTTATGTTATAAAGCTAGCACATTTTTTATGGTGGAAAAATTTGGAAACAGTGGAAGAAAAAATCTTTATCTTACAATTCCATTGTTTTATTAGCAGCTGTTATTAACATTTCTTTGAATGGGTACGGAGCTGTGTGTGCATGGAACAGTGGGCTCTCATCATACATATGCTTTTGCATTATGAGTATTTTTACTTAATAACATAGCTTAAGCACTGGAGCAATGGGACATTACCTTTTTGTCATTTTTGATTGAAAAAAGAATAGTACTGACTGGTTTTGTGTGCCAACTTGACACAGGCTGGAGTTATCACAGACAAAGGCGCTTCAGTTGAGGAAATGCCTCCATGAGATACAGCTGTGGGGCATTTTCTCAATTAGTGATCAAGTGGGGAAGGGTCCCTTGTGGGTGGTGCCATCTCTGGGCTGGTAGTCTTGGATTCTATAAGAGAGCAGAATGGGCAAGCCAGGGGAAGCAAGCCAGTAAGAAACATCCCTCCATGGCCTCTGCATCAGCTCCTGCTTCCTGACCTGCTTGAGTTCCAGTCCTGACTTCCTTTGGTGATGAACAGAAGTAGTGTGGAAGTGTAAGCTGAATATACCCTTTCCTCCCAATTTGCTTCTTGGTCATGAAGTTTTGTGCAGAAATAGAAACCCTGACTAAGATCTGTCTGTCTGTCTGTCTATATAAGTTTGTTTTGGTATGTGTTTGTTTTGATCCTGGGGATTAAACCTAGGGCCTAACATATACTGGGTAAGTATCTTACCCCTAAACCATGACTCCAACTGATCTTTTTTTTTTTTTAACAGAATATTACAAGGTTTGGATGTCATTATGATATTCAGGTTTGACAGCCTTCAATATTTAAAACATATTAAACATCAGATAAATATAACATTAAAATGAAATATGGGGGATATTGGAGAGATGGCCCAACATTTGAGAGCTCTAGTTCTTCTTCTAGTGGACCTGGGTTAGGTTCCCAGCATCCACATGGTGATTTATCACATAACTCCAGTTCTGGGAGATCTTGCACCCTCTTCTGGCTTTTGAGGGCTCCTGCATGCATGTGGTACACATAAAGTCATGCTAGCACACACACATGCACATAAAAATAAATCCAAATTGAAACTGAAATACGAAAATGTGTTTATCACTATTTGCAGCTCTTTATAATTGAAAAAAAATCATGATTTTTGTAAAAAAAATTTTCCAAATAACCAGACAATACTTTACCCACACTGTCTTGTTTTGATGGAAGGCTGGCCAGGGCCACTATGTGATGCCGGTGGGACTCAGCGTCTGTGTGAGGAAGAGGGCCCTAAGAGACCCAAGTGGGGAAGAGGATCCAAAACTAACAGGTGCTTGGCCACATGTGGCAACTCCTTTAGAGACGCCTTCTCCTCCTTCTCCTCCTCCTCCTCCTCCTCCTCTTCTTCCTCTTCTTCTTCCTCTTCCTCTTCTTCTCCTCCTCCTTCTCTTCTCTCTCCTCTTCTTATTATTATTAAAGCTAAATAAGTAAGTCTGATTTTAATATTTTGTTCTGGTGAAGGAGAAAGGGGGGCACGTGCACAAAGGAGATAGCACACAGCAGAGAAGATCACTCAGGAGGGAGCATTCTAGAACCTTTAAGCAAAACCAAACAAAACCCAGCACTAATTATAACCATTTTCCAGTGACATTAAATTCATGAGAAAGCATAGTTAACACTTGACAGACGGGTATTTTTAAATAATTCCAAGATGAATTTCACCATCCGCTTATTCCAGCTTCTATTAATTTGATCCAAGAAAGTTCAAACCATTTAATTCACCCTCACAGCTCCATGGGAGGCAAGCAGAAAGAGCCCACTACCTCCTCCGGTATGCATGTCTGCACAGTTATTTGTGGACTCTCCTCTTGACCGAAAGTGAATCTGCTTGTTCTGTAATCAACCTCTATGAATTTGATTTTAACCCTTACTACTGCGTCTATCTCCGCTTGAAGTTTCTGCTTATATATTCTTGCTCATCTACATTTTTTTCAGAATTATTCGATTATGTTATTGTATCTGGTGTGTCTTTAAACATTCAGAAGGATTGTAGCAGAACTCACCTTGTGAACTCTTCCCAGCGAGTTCCACTGCCTCTGGGAACGTTCACTTAGCTCTACACTTCCTGCCACCTGAGTTTTTATTCTCAGCGTGAGAAGAAAGAGAAGAAAGCCCATGGCTTATGGCCAAGGTGGCACCTGAGATAGCCCTTTGGGAGCACTCTCGTTTTCTCCATGTTTTGCTTTAAAATAAACATATGATCGCCATAGTACCTCAGGATTAAGTCTCAGGTTGTCCCTTGGGCCACGTGGTCTCAGGAGAAGGAGGGAAGCACACAGGCTCCCTCGCCTCAGACATTTGCTCTTTCTCTCACTGTCAGGTCCCTGGCTTGAGGCTAGGGGCAAAACCTTGCTTCCAAACAGGTTATCTTTATGGCTTGTGGTAAAGTGTTTCTGACTCTGTGTGTGTGTGCCTGCCTGCCTGCCTGCCTGTCTGTAGATCCTGCTAGAATGCACTGATTACACTTGGGAAGGAACCCCATTTCCACAATGCTTGCTGGAATCTGACACCTGACTGAAGGGTCTGTCCCAGCAGCTGTGGTGAGGACGACTGAGGCTGTGGTCACTCCAATGAGCTGGGTGACTGATCCTGGAATGGAGTTCTTTGCTCCAGTTCCACTGAGGCTATGGAATGTGTGACCTGGGGTGAGCACTGACAATGGTGCTGGAGAGGCTGTGGGATCCTGTGGGGCTGCTGGAGGGGGCGGGGAAGTGAGGTGATCTGGTGATTCTGTTCTGCCTGCTGCTAGGGTTCACAGAAGGGACTCCGTAAAGCTTTTAAAGATAAGATGGCCAGTGTATGAGGAAGGGGCTTTGCTTTTTAAGGCAGGGCCTCACGCTATAGCCTAGGCTGGCCTCGAACTAAAGAAATCCTTGTTTGTTTGTGTTTGTGGTTTTGTTTGTTTGAAACAGGGTTTCTATGTATCCCTGGCTGTCCTGGAACTCACTCTGTAGATCAGGCTGGCCTCCCCAAGGATCAGGCTGCCTCTGCCTCCTGAGTGCTGGGATTGATGGAGTGCTCCACCACCACCAGGCACAATCCTTCTTCAGACTTCAGAGTGCTGGGATTCTAGGCATGAGCCACCATGCCTGACTTCCAGGTATAACTTTTAAAAACTAAAATTGAAAACCAAATCACTGCCACTAGGACCTCCGAGATCCAAATGGTGCAGAAAACCACAAAAGCTGGGACTGAGGAGAGGAGAGGAAGCCGTTCACACGTAGGCAAGAGGGGAAACTTTGAGAAAAAGACAGAAGAGGACAAGATTTGGGCAAATGCTGCAGAGCAACAGCCGGAATTGGAAGCAGCCAGAGCGGGGAGAAGCTGCCAGCCAGGCAAGGAGGAGACTGGTTTCCCACGAGCCAGTCTTGGGGCCACCACCACCAGAACACCAGCAGCTTAATGTTTTTATTTGACTTTCTTTTAAAAACTCAAGTCTCTGGAGGCATCTTAAACAATACCACGTGGGAAATCAAGAGTCTGATATGATGGCTATATGTTCTTGCAACGCATATTAAGATAAGTAGGAGCTAAGCAGTCCTGGTGCACGTCTTTATTCCCAGCAGAGGCAGGGGGATCTCTGTGAGTTTGAGACCAGCCTGCTCTAGAGAGCAAGTTCCCAGACAGCCAGGGTTACACGGAGAAACTTTATCTCGCAAAACAGACAAATGAAGATGAATAGGAAATTAGCCAGAGATCCAGGTCTATCTATCTGTGTATCTGTGAAATCCCTGAAACAAACTCCTTCTCTACTTCCTCCGAGTCTTATTCTTTGCTCCACATTCTGTCTGCCTTCCAGGCCAGGATTTCTTGTGATGGATGAGTTTTGACTATCAGATTATATCCCAAAATAATTCAGAGGCTGGAGAGATGGCCTTCTGCTCTTCCCCACAAGCACATCTGGTGGCACATTAACTCCAGATCTGGGATTAGGAGTGGGGATGTGGGTGGTGAGGATCGAAATGCAGCCCCTCTTCTGGTCTCCTCAGGCACATGCACATGTGACAGACAGAAACACACAAATACAAACACAACAACTCTTTAACAATATCAGTATAATTCGCCAGGTGTGGGAGCACACGCCTTGAGTCCTATCACTCAGGCATGAGGATCCCTGTGAGTTGGGGGCCAGCCTGGTCTGTATAACAAGCTCCAGGCCAGCCAGTGCTACCTAGAGAGACCCTGTCTCAAAACTACAAAACAAAGAAATTCAGCGCAGTGGTGTTCAGGAATGTGGTGGGCAGCTCCTGCTTAATTCTCCTGTCTCCCTCCTCTTGCGTTTGCACTTTTTGGTACCCAGTTCTTGAACCGTCCTAGGGTTCCGTGACCCAAATCTTCCTGCTCTCTTTAGCATCTTCCATCCTCACTTTCAGGTTTTGTTGTTTTCCCAACTCCGTTATTCCTCATCCACTTCCTCCCCTCTCATCTTTTTAAACTGTGTTGTCACCTCTGGTCTTCTCGCCCAGTCGCTTTCTCCCTGTAGACCTTTACAATTTATTTTCCTTCTGTATAATTTTGTTGTAGTTGTTTTCAGTACGAAGGGAGTGTAGAGCTAAACATTTGGGCTTATTTCACCAGCAATCACTATCAGTCATTTTGGTAACTGCCCTTCCCTCTGTGTGGTGCTGAGGAGTTTGTTATTTTCTTTAACCATGTGGTTCCTGGGGACTGTGTGGGTCATCGGGCTTGAAGACAAGCAGTTTTACTTGATGAGTCCTCTTACCGACTCCCTAGCTGGGATTTGATTTTGAAATTTAGGACTTTCCAATGACTCTGAGATTGGCCCTAACATTATTCAAGTGGGATTATTTCGGGGGGGGGGCATATTTTGGTTTGGTTTTTGTTGTTTTACTTGTTTATTTTGATTTTGGTGTGTGGAGTTCTTGTGTATGTGTGTCAGAGAGAGAGAGAGAGAGAGAGAGAGAGAGAGAGAGAGAGAGAGAGAGAGAGAGAGAGAACAAGTGTGCATGGAATTCTCTAGCTGGGTTATATTACTTAGACCGAGCACCTTGACCGAGACAAGAGTCAATCATGAGGCGCATCTTAGAGATGGGAATTGGCTGGCCACTTAGGAACCGCAAAGAGTACATTTCTGTTCACATATAGGATGATACCCTTCATGCTAAATGATAGGAAAAAATAACAGGTAAGAATTACCTAGGACCCCTGCTCATGAAAGCCAACTGTCTGTCCTTGAGCTGAAGGAAAAATTGAAGGGTTCCTTTATTGGTTGTAGTCTATTGACACAAGAAGGAACCAGCTGGGTCCTTAGAGCCTTAGAGCATAATACAGGTTGATGCAAGGGCCACTTGCTCACTTTATTCTCTTTAATCTCCCTCCCTCCCTCCCTTCTTTCTTCCCTCCTTCCCTCTCTCCCTCCTCCCTCTCCCTCTCTCCTCTCTCTAAGGAGACAAAGTGTCACTCTGTTGCCCTGGTTGGCCTGGCACTTCCTACATAGACCAAATG
The DNA here is from genome assembly GCF_947179515.1 of Apodemus sylvaticus. Lineage (NCBI taxonomy): Eukaryota > Metazoa > Chordata > Mammalia > Rodentia > Muridae > Apodemus > Apodemus sylvaticus. The sequence goes on from NC_067477.1 coordinate 114,033,251, forward strand.
GCCTGAATTATCTATGTAGAAGATGACCCAACTTTCAATCTCCTGCCTCTGCCTCTGAATACTGGCATTATAGGCAAAAGCTACCACACCCACTGGGTGGTTCTCTCTGGTCTTATTTTTGCAGCATTGGTGATGGAACCCAGGATCGTGTGCATATTATACAAGCACCTCTTGTTGATCTACCCCCCAGCTGTTGGACATAACCCTGGGGCTATCAGTCACGTAGGGCCATGCCCCAGGCCCCTGGTGTTAGGGTGGCAGTTTCTGTGAGTTGTCAAGTTACAGAGTTAGCCGAGTCCAGAGCTCACCAGGCCTCCCTGCAAAAATTAGGACACTGGCCAGGAAAGCTTTGTCTCTTGAGAGCTGGAATGATAACACACAAGTATTTAAAGAACCTGGGAAGCCCTGAACCAATCACACTGTCTCCACCAGCAGCCAAAACAAAGCCTTGTCCAATGTCTAATGAGGCTACTGTTGTCCAAGGAGATGAACCTAAGAGACCTCATCTAGCTCCCTTGCAGGAGGAAGCCAATTATCCGTATCCTGCAATCCTCATTATCTCCAAGTGTGTAACCAGGATTAGGGCCCAGCATGCCCAGGGGGCCAATTATCAAGCATAACCCAAGAGGTGATGGCTAGTACACACACTGTGGACAAGGGATACACTGAGAGAAAGAGAAGCAAAGAGAGACAGAGACCAACGCAGACACACAGACACAGGCATGCACACACACATGACACATAGCATCTTTTCTAATGCGGTGACAACATCACACTCTGGGAAAATTATAAAAGAAAGCATTAAATTGGGGGTTTGCTGACAGCCTCACAGGGTGAGTCCATGACCATCATGGCAGAGAGCATGGCAGCAGGTATGGCTCTGGAACAATAGCCAGGAGCTTGCATGGTGAGACAGCCACAAAGCAGAGAGAGGAAGAGACAGAGACACACACAGACAGAAGAGCTAACTGGGAATGGTATGGACTTTTGAAACCTCAAAGCCCACCCCCCAGTGACACACCTCCCCTAACAAGGCCACGCCTCCCAATCCTTCCCACAGTTCCACCAGCTAAGAGAAAACATTCAAATATAGGAGGCTATAGGGGCTGTTCTCATTCAAACTACAACATAGACTTGCAGAGAGAGAGAGAGAGAAATACAGAAATACATATACACACAGGCACACATTATTCTAGTTCACTTTCTATTGCTGTGATCAAACACTGACTAAAAACAACATACGGAGGGAAGGGGTTATTTGTCTTACAGATCCCAATCAAACTCCATCACTGAGGGAAGCAGGAACTCAAGCGGGGCAGGAACCTGGAGGCAGGGACAGAAGCAGAGACCCTGGAAGAATGTTGTAGATGTGTTTTCTTTCTCTCCATGGTGTCCAGCTTGTTTCTAGTATGACGCAGGACTGCCAGCCCAAGGTGGCACTGTATTCCATACCAAGCATTAATTTTAAAAAAGTCCTGTAAACTTGCTAACAGGCAATCGTCAGATGAAGGCATCTTCTCATTCAAGATTCCCTCTTCCAAAATGACTCATTTGTTCAAGTTAACAAAAAATAAATTAACCAGCAAACATATACACATACACGTGCATGTGCAGACATACACAGGGACCAATGCAGGCAGATGTGTGAACCCTGCAAGCTACAATAATAACCAACCTGGCCAGATATGCCCATAGCAGCACACATGTTAAAAAGAATAACCAACTGCTTCATTATTGGCTTTAAGGGCCACTCCATAAGAGGACATTCATGTCTGGTACTGTAAATCTGATCAAGCACACATGGCTGAGGGCTCTTAGGTCCCAAGGATGAACCTAGTATTAGTATTTTGCAACATGGACATCATATCAAACTGCCTTCTAAATTCCTGTCTCTCTGCCTGTCGATTATGGCAACTCTCAGTTCTTATCAGAGAGGCTCTCCGTACAGGAAACTGCGGGTAAGCAGGAACTTACAAGTGGTCAAAGTGCAGGGGATAAGTGTCTGTGGTTTGCTCATCCATCAACGGGACATCTGTATCACATTGCTTTACTCTAAGGTTCAGGGAACATCATAGAAGAGGGGGCAGAGGCCAGGCAGTGGTGGCACACGCCTTTAATCCCAGTACTTGGGAGGCGGAGGCAGAGGCAGGCCGATTTCTGAGTTTGAGGCCAGCCTGGTCTACAAAGTGAGTTCCAGGACAGCCAGGGCTACATAGAGAAACCCTGTCTTAGAAAAAAAGGGGGGCAGAAAGATTCTAAGAGAAAGAAATAGGGGGAGAGGACTGGGATGAAACAGTCAGTGTCTTTTGGACAGTTTGGGAATAATAAAACTTACCAAGAAGTAACAAGAGACATGGGCTAGTTTATCTAATGGTATTTGGTCATTTGTGGTGGTCTCCTGCATCCTGGTCTTTCACTTGCTGGTTGAACTGAAATCCCTAGGCCTGCAGGTTGGAGATGAAGAGCTTTTGGAGAGTTGTGTGGAGTCTATTGTGAACGTTAGGGTTCCGTCACTGTGAAGAGACATTATGACTGAGGGGAATCTTAGAAAGGAAAACATCTAACTGGGGCTGGCTTTTAGGTTCAGAAGCTCAGTCCCTTATTATCACAGAGGAAAGAATGGTAACATGCGGCAGACACGGTGCTGGAGAGGCAGAGAGTTCTACAACTTGACCTGAAAGCAGCCAGGAAGAAACTACCTACTGATTCCACACTGGGCGGAGCTTGATCACTAGAAAACCTCAAGCCCACTTCCTCCAACAAGGTCATAGCTAGTCCAACAAGGCCACACCTATTCCATCAAGGCCACACCTTCTAATAGTGCCCTCCCCATGGACCAAACATTCAATCACATGAGTCCATGGTGGGGAGAGACCAAACCTATACAAACCACCACACAGTCCAACTGTATATGGTATTCTATGCCCAAGGTCTTTCCAAGATTCTGGGAAAGATCTACATAGAAGGTGGCTGAGGGTAATCCCCTCCAGTCTCTGGATAAGAAACCTCTCTGCCGAGCTAGGCAGGGTAGAAACCCAGGAAGCTGGGAGGCAGAGGCAGCTCCATATTGTCTATTAGTTTTTACCTCCTGAGCCTGGTGGTCCCCTTCACACACCTCTCCCTGGTTTTCCTTAGCGCTCAGGAACACATTCTGAAGAAATGGATGGTCTCAGAGTTCTTCTGTGGAAGCTGAAGTTGTCAACAGCTTTGCTTTCGGTCATATACGTAAGCTATCTTATTCAGCGACGTGGCATAGTCTCGGCTTTTCGTTAGAAAAACGTCTGCGGCCCCCTGGCCTCTCTTCCAGAGCACTCTCTGTCTCTTCACTACAGTGCTCTACCATCACCATCACTAACCAACGCTCTCCACACTGACCCCTGACAGCTGGCGCCACCCTCTACTCCTCAGTAATAGACTCGTTCTCATCTGCCCACAGCTGCAACCGCCACCACCTTCTTCCTGGAGAAGGTGGCGTGGGTTGGGGTGGCCTCAAGAGCTTGCTTTTCAACAAGTTCCTGAGAGTACCAATTATTATCCTCTTTTTTCCTCTGCCAGAACAGCTTAACAGAGTGTTATAGGGTCTGCTTAGCTCCAACACAACTCAAACAGCAGGTCCATGCAGATGACAAAAATGTTGTGATCAATCCACTACTGCCCAAACAATCAGCTTCTGAGTCTGTTCTGTTACCCTGATCGATCAGTAGCATCTTGATTACAATACATTTTTATCATCTGCATCAACCTGGTATTTGAGTTGTGTTGGATCTAAACAGACCCCATAACAGGAGGAGGGTTTATTTTAGGTCCCTAGTATTAGAAAATTAATTAATCACAGCAGGGAGGTCAGGGTGGTGGGCCTGCCTCCCTCCTTGGCAGGGGGACACATCATGGAGACAGCTCCCACCTGGCTAGAGCTGGAAGCAGAGAGCAAGATCAACAGAGATGGGCCAGGATATACCTGCCAAGGGCTTAGTCTCCAGTGACCCATCCCCACCACCCAGGTCTAATAACCTCTAAAGCAAGTTTATCAGCTGGAGCCAACTAGGGACCGTGAGTTCAAATATCTGAAGTTGTGGGAGACATTTCAAACTCAAACCATAGCAGGAACTGGTGTGAGCAGAAAAGGAGACCTGTCTTCTGTCTGTGCCCAACGTGGTTCCCTCCTGCCACTCTGATTCCTGAGATCTAAAGAATGGATTCACATTGCAGATGAATCGCTCCTCTTCATCCCTGATTAAGTTTTCTACCTCCAGTCTCTGGGTAAGAAACCTGTCTGCTGAGCTAGGCAGTGTAGAAGTCAGAGCAGCCTTTCTGTCTTGCCCAAGAACCTGAGAGCCAGACATGGCTCCAAATAGTGTGTCACTTCACATCTCCTGAGTCTGACTGAGGCTTCTAAAGCCCAAGTGGCCTCCCAGGTAGACAGTATGGTCCATTTCTTGCCATGCTAAAAGCCTCCTCCTAAGTTGAGGGGAGAAGGAATTAATTGTCTTAGTCAGGGTTTCTATTCCTGCACAAAAATCGTGATCAAGAAGCAAGATGGGGAGGAAAGGGTCTATTCAGCTTACACTTCCACACTGCTGTTCCACAACTGGAACTCAAGCAGGTCAGGAAGCAGGAGCTGATGCAGAGGCCATGGAGGGATGTTACTTACTGGCTTGCTTCCCCTGGCTTGCTCAGCTTGTTTTCTTATAGAATCCAAGACCACCAGCCCAGGGATGGCATCTCCCACAATGGGTCCTCCCCCCTTCATCACTATAAAATGCTTTACAGCTGGATCTCATGGAGATATTTCCTCAACTGAAGCTCCTTTCTCTATGATAACTCCAGCTTGTGTCAAGTTGGCAGACAAAACCAGCTAGTACAGGAATATATAGGAATGAAGAGTTTTGTTTTTTGTTAAAGATTTATTTGTTATTTATAAGAGTACACTGTAGTTGTCTTCAGACACACCAGAAGAAGGTATCAGATCTCATTACAGATGGTTGTGAGCCACCATGTGGTTGCTGGGAATTAAACTCAGGACCTCTTGGAAGAGCAGTCAGTGCTCTTAATCACTGAGCCATCATCCCTCCAGCCTGAAGAGTTTTGTAATCCCTTCCCACTCTTTTCTAAAAAGATTAGGAAGGAAGAAAACGTTCTATACAACCTTGTTATGCGTCTTTGTGTGTGTGTGTGTGTGTGTGTGTGTGAGAGAGAGAGAGAGAGAGAGAGAGAGAGAGAGAGAGAGAGAGAGAAGGTTTTGCTTTGTAGCCCAGGCTGACCCTTAAACTCATGATCTTCCTATCTTAGCCTCCTGAGTGCTGGAGTTATAGGTGAGCTGGTGCCAATGTGCCCAGCTCCTATTAGCCTCTCTCTCTCTCTCTCTCTCTCTCTCTCTCTCTCTCTCTCTCTCTCAGAGGACTTCATGAGTCACGGCTGCATAAGCACCGCCCTGTCTTCTGCTGCCTCGCCTCTTACCTGGGTTCAGCAGTTCATACTGTCGATGCCTCGTTCTGTTTATAGTTGCTAGAAGAATGCTCCTGGGTGCTCCTGAAGACTGTACTCCTTTTCTTGTACCCAGGCCCTCAGGACTGGGTCAGAACCCACCTTTCGTCCTGTATCTCTTACCATATCCCTTTGGTTGGCATATGTTCTAATCAAACGAACCACCTGCCTTACAGCAGAAGTAAAGGTGACTTCCCAGCGCCTGCCTTCACTCCTCACATTTTCTAGAACCCACACTCTCACCTCTCCATAGCTCATTCCTTTCAGAAATCTTCTCCATTCCTTACCAGAGTCTGTTTTCTTGGCTTCTCCTATGACTCTCCCCACACCTTTTGATACAGGATCTCATTTGTCCTGTCCCCAAAATCATGTAGCTAAGGAGGACCCTGAACTCCTGATCCTCCAGGAGTGCTGAGATTAATGGTGTGTACCACCATTCCTGATTTATGCCCTGCTAGAGATCAAACCCAGGGCTTTGTAGGTACTAGAAGCCTTTGTTTCATTTACAAAGATGATCCCATGCCCACAGACCAGCCTGATGTAGACAATCCCTTGTTGAGTCTCTCTTCCCAAGTGAGTCTAGACGGTCAAGTTGACAATTGGAATGACAAATGACAAAAAGGAGTGACCACCACACCGGGCCAGCACTCCACAACTGAGCCATGTCCCCTGCCCCTCTTAGGACTCCACTTTCAACTCTCTTCTGACACAGTTACTGTTCTGCGTTGGCTTGCCTGCTCTGATAGACTGTGATCTTTCAGGACATCAAGGAATCTCTTATTTCTCTCTGTGTACTGTGTCCCCAGGAATACAAAGTACTCAGAGCAGAGGCACATTGCACAACAAAAGTGAGTCCTACCTTATAGAGATCAGATGCTGCCAGGCTTCAAACTGACTCTGTTACCCGCATGCTGCTACAGAGATGACTTAGTATTTGGGGAGACAGGGAGTTGGAATCTAAAAAAAATTCACTTACCTTTATTTTATGTGCATAGTTGTTCTGCCCACATGTGTGTCCGTGCACACAAGCATTCAGTGCCTGTAGAGGCCCAAAGAGAACATCAGATCTCCTGGAACTGGAACTGATTGGTCTTCCTTATGTTTTCCAGGTTCCCAAATAATCACACGGAAGACTTATTTATTTATTTATTTATCTATTTATTTATTTATTTTTTTTTTATTATTCGATATAATTTATTTACATTTCAAATGATTTCCCCTTTTCTAGCCCCCCCACTCCCCGAAAGTCCCGCAAGCCCCCTTCTCTTCCCCTGTCCTCCCACCCACCCCTTCCCACTTCCCCGTTCTGGTTTTGCTGAATACTGTTTCACTGAGTCTTTCCAGAACCAGGGGCCACTCCTCCTTTCTTCTTGTACCTCATTTGATGTGTGGATTATGTTTTGGGTATTCCAGTTTTCTAGGTTAATATCCACTTATTAGTGAGTGCATACCATGATTCACCTTTTGAGTCTGGGTTACCTCACTTAGTATGATATTCTCTAGCTCCATTATTTATTTATTTATTAATAAATGCCCAGGTCTTAAGGTAGGTGTGTTCCCCAACTAGTCTATAACTCAATTAATCTGTTTGTGCTACTCTGTCTGCCACGTGACTGGCTACCTCTCCTCCGTTTCCTATGTCTGACTTCCTCTGAGACTTGGTGGTAAATCTTCCCACATCTATTTCCTTTCTCTTTCTGCCAGATGTCCCACCTTCTAATCCTGCCTCAGCTTATTGGCTATGTTAGTTAGGGTTTCTATTGCTGTGAACAGACACCACGACCAAGGCAAGCAACTCTTAAAAGGACATTTAATTAGGTCTGGCTTATAGGTTCATAGGTTCAGTCCATTATCATCAAGATGGGAGCATAGCAGCATCCAGGCAGGACCCAGGCAGGCATGGTGCAGGAGGAGCTGAGAGTTCTACATCTTCATCTGAAGTCCAATAGGAGAAGATTGGCATCCAGGCAGCTAGGACGAGGGTCTTAAAGCCCACACCCACTGTGACACACTTCCTGCAACAAGGCCACACTTACTCCAACAAGGCTACACCTGCTCCAATAAGGCCATGCCTCCTAATAGTGCCACTTCTTGAGCCAAGCATATTCAAGCCATCTCATTGGCCATCAGCTTTATATTGACAGGTAATGTTTTTTACACAATGCACAAGAGATTATCCCTACATGGAACTGGAGTTTCAGAGGGTTGTAAATTGACACACAGAGGCTGGGAACTGAACCCAGGTCCCTGGAAGAGCAGCCAGTACTCTTACCTGCTTGAGCCATCTCACCAGCACTGCCTGAAATGTTTTTAAGCATCCTCTTCTCTGGACTAGGTTGTAGGACTGAAGTTAGCTGTTACCCATGAGCCAGAAAAGTGAGCTTAGGCTAAAGATTTAGAATCTGATAACTGGAGCTGAATCTCAAAGCTTACTCAGACCTGTGACTACCTAGAGTCGGGGTGAGAGGCAGTGTACACGACCAGGGCTGTCTGGCAGTGTACACGACCAGGGCTGTCTAACTGTGGTTACCAAAGGCTGAGCATGTGAGTGTAAACATCAGTATGCTGGAGTCTGGAAGAAAGGTGGTTTCTGAGGGCAAGCCTAACATGAGGCAGCAAACACACAGGGCCTGGGAAGCATGGGTCAGGCTCAAAGTGGCTCAAGGCAACCCCTCTATATTCGTGGAGCCACATTTCTGGTTGATAGGCCCCTCGTGTTTGAACCATCCTTCCGTTAGGATAGCCAGCCTTCAGCTCAGCCCAGTGCCCCAACTATGGTAAGATGCAGTTTTCTTCTTCCTCAGCTTAGAGAACCACAGCTGACTTTCTGAGCAGCAGCTGTTCCCTTCCCATTCTTTTTTCAATCGCAAGCCATGTCTATTAACAGTAAGGTAAATATGACGTCATAGGCTTCCGGTTCTTTGGAGCACAGACAGGCTCGGGTTCCCCAGAGGGATCAGAGATTTCCTAGGCTGGAGGGAGGGCACCGTGTGTGGAGGGAAGGTGCCTCCTGGCAGCTGGAAGCAAGGACATGGGGTTTCCCTGGTCTTTGTCTGAGCCGGGCAATGGAGTTTGCAATGCCTGTGTGGTGCCAAACATTAGTGGCTATAGGTTTGAACTTTATGTGGGGAATGGGTCTCCAGGGTCCAGAGGGAGTTGTAGCTACAGAAGGGGGCACTGGGCTAGGTATGGTGGCACATGCCTTTAATTCCAGCACTGGGGGGGGGGGGCAATGGCAGCTGTATCTGTGAGCTCAAGAACAGCCTAGTCTACAGACCTCTCTGTACAGACAGCCAGGCTACTCTGTCTCAAAACCTCAAAACAGAACAAAAACAAAAACAAATCAAACAAACAGCGGAGGAGAAGTGGGATGGGGGACACAGAGAGGCGTAAGGTGGTACAGTGGGTAATCTCAAACTCTCCACCACGGTCAAATCTGGTTCTAAAATCTGGTCTGTGACAGATGCTTGGGCCTGCCTACCCACTTCCGCTGCAGGCAGCTCTGCCTCCTGCCTCCTTCCTGCAGCTCAAGGTGGCTGATAGCACCTTGGTGACCAGAGCGCACCCTGCCCGCCTGGCTGCTGAGGTATTTGTGTGTTGTGGGGACTATTCTTTAGCCCTTTAGACCTCTACTCCCATTCTTGGGCATTGTTTTTACTGCTCTTTCCCTATGGCCTCTGAAAAGTAGGCCACGGTAGTTAACCTGCTTTAGGGAGAAGTGGCACGGTTCAGGGCACCCAGCCTGGTGTCAGGACTCTTGAATTCTATTTTCAGCCTCACAGATAACAGCTGCACCGCAACCCTTCCAAGCACATTCTCCCCTCTGGATCCTTCTGAGCCTCACTTGAGGGCTCAGGCTTTTTTTTCCCCCTCCCTGAAGCTGCACCCCCTGGGGCTGTCATTTCCTTCTCTCTTCCCTTCATCTGGAAGACAGTTCTTTAAAGCTGTCCCCTGCTCACTGCTCGTGCCTGGAGCAAGCGCAGAGCTGAGAACTGCAGCTCACACAGAGAGAGATTAAAGGCTTTGGGTGGACAGAGAGGAGTGATGGGGGCCTGGAGAAGCTGGCTGTCAGGATGCTGGAGAACGGCCTTGGGGATAGTGCAGGGATGCTGATACCAGAGACATGAGGCTATGCACGATGGCTGTAGCTTGACTTCTATTTCTAAGTCTTCCTTCTGTGCAACACAGAGAACGCCTGGTTCATACAGAAACTCTGGCAGAGGCGACTATTGAAGCCATCACAGCAAAGGGCACTGTTACAGCGAAACCACACGGAGCAAGGTGCAGTTTGGTTAAAGAATAATAATCTTGTCTTTGGCCCGAGCAAACGAGTCTTAAGAGGCAACTAGTCTCCAGCCAACACCTCAGGGGCCGCAGTCCTAGGACAGAGTGCATATGAAGGGACCCACTGTGGCATGCTCAAGCAGATAAGGCAGGGGAGTTAATGCAGGTAAAGGAGAGAGATGGGGCAGCGGGCAATGTATTCAACCTGCAAGGAAGAACTACCACCCCACTGCAGTGCAGTCATGGATCTCAGTGTGCACTGCAATGCCCCATGCTAGCTTGAACCACCTTGCTGCAGAGCCATCCGATCTCTCTGCACCTCTATCTTACTGTGAGTTACAAAGAGCAGTATAGATACTCCTCGCCAACAATGGCGTGCCTGATAAAATCGTTGTAGGAGCTGCTGGGGATTTTGTCTCATATGCCCAAGCACTTGCTGCACTAGTACGAGGACCAGAGTTTGGATTCGTAGCACCTATGTAAATGCTGGGAGGAAAGGGCAGTCCACCTGTAATACCAGTTCCTGAGGGGGGGGAGGGAGGGGTCCCTGAGCAAACCGGCTGCCTAACAAACAAATTCTGGGATCAAGTGAGACACCCTGGCTCAACGAATAAAACGGAGAGCAACAGAAAAAGAAACATGACATCAGCCTCTGGAACTCACTCACATGCATATGCACACACGCTTACACACACACACACAGCATACATGCGCACACCATGAAGAAAGCATTGTGAGTAGAAAGTTTACTTCTACTTCTGCCAACTTACATCAAAACTTAGAGCACAGTGCAATGTAGGCTACTGTTTGCCTCCCTTGGTGGTTCATTGTTGCTGCCTAGTAGCAAGAAAGAATACAGTGCTATATAGATGATAGGCCGAGAAAAAGATAAAAAATTTCAAGTACGGTTTCTACTGAAGGTGCATTACCTTCACATAACGTAAAGGCTGGCAATCATAAGCCACAGGTGATCTGCTCTGAGCTAAGAGCCTGGCACAGACCCACTGCAATGGGGCCATTCAGTAAATGCAATTTCTTTCCCTTTATGTTCTTCCTTACGTGGGATTCCTGCAAGCAAAGAGGAACCAATTTAAGGTAGAAATCCCAATTCTGACTTCCCTCCATCCTAGAGTTCTCCCAAGGAGCTGATTTTTGTTCTGTCTCCTCACAGACAGTCGCCTCCTCTAAATGCTCTTTTTTTTTTTAAAGATTTACTTATTTATTTTAAGAAAATGAGTACGCTGTAGCTGACAGATGGTTGTGAGCCATCATGTGGCTGCTGGGAATTGAATTTGAGACCTCTGTTCACTCCGGACCAAAGATTTATTTATTATTATATCTAAGTACATTGTTGCTGTCTTCAGACACACCAGAAGAGGGCGTCAGATCCCATTACAGTTGTGAGCCCCACCATGTGATTGCTGGGAATTGAACTCAGGACTTCTGGAAAAACAGTCAGTACTCTTAACCGCTGAGCCATCTCTCCAGCCCCAGCCACCTCCTCTAGAGGATGGGACTCTTGAATTCAGCTCTTGGGTTTTACACTGTCTCTGTTGTGTTATTTTTCCTGAAAGCTTATTTCTCTTAAACCCAGATAGAGAGGATATCAACAGACAAAAGAAACAACCCCATCCAAGTCTCTCTTGATGGACTGAGGAGTTTGCTGGGGTCACCCACGTCCAGGAGCACGAGGAACTAGGCAGTTCTGCCACTGGAAAGCCCCCCTCCCCCCCAGCATGGGGAATAACTAAAAGTTGTGTCATGGGCGCCCTGGTGCAGCACACAGGCACCCCACAACACTCCAGCAATTGCTTACTGGCCATGGAACTCTAGGGACGAATTCTGTGTTAGTTCCTTCGTTATTGCTGGGATAAGACCCCGAAACAAAGGCAGGTTTTAAAAGAAAGCATTCAATTTGGGGCTCACCTTTCCAGAGGGTAACAGAGACCACAGCCATCACTGCAGGGAGCATGGCAGCAGGCAGACGGGCATGGCTGTGGATCAGAGCTTACATCTGGTCAAAAGGCATGAGGGAGAGAGAGAGAGAGAGAGAAAGAGAGAGAGAGAGAGAGAACTGGACTACCCCAAAGGCCATCCCCATTGACACCTCCCCAACAAGAACACACTTCCTAGTCCTCCTAGGGACCAGCATTTCAAACATGTGAGCCTATGAGAACTCTTCCATCCCACTACAATCCATTCAAACCACAACTTCCCCCAGTGAAGGACTGTAAAGTTTAACACCACATAAACCCTTTCTTAACCAGATGACTTTTGGTCATTCTGTTTATCGCTGTAACAGAAAGCATCCAATTAGGAGAGGTATAGGTGGGTTGGTGGGTGTGTCTGGAGGCATGAAGCCAAAGAAAAATAGAAAATGCTGGTTTGAGGTGCAGTGAGCACCGTCTCCAGATCCAGGGACTGGATCTCTCTGGTTTCATCTTTTGCTTTGCCAAAAAAAAAGGAAAGGAAAATAAAATGTGGTGTTTCCAGTACAATGATGGACATTATGTACTGTAGGTTTCAGGGAATTTCTCAACATGAAGAAAGGCTCAAAGAGGGTAATGCGCTGACAGAGAAAAACAAAACGAAACAAAACAAAATGAAGGTCATTGCATTATCTTTCAGGTCCTTCTCTAAAGAAAACAAAAAGCCTCTACCAAGAGGCAAGAGGAGAAATTAAGAAATAGAGATAGAAAGGCCTGGGAAACATAAGGCTGAGATCTCCAGGGCTTGGGGCGTTGGCTTGTGGGGTTTTTTTTTTTTTTTTTTTTTTTTGTCCCTTTGTGTCTGCTTCTCACTCTGTCAGGTCAGGTGGAAGAGACCGATTCAAATCGGCTCTGGGACATCGCTGGAGGGGATGCTGGCTGCAAAGCTTGCAGATTACACAAATAAATCTGGAGAGGAAAAAATCAAGCGGACTTCCTGCAGCCTTGGAGGTTGGAAGTGTATTGTATTTCCTGAATACCTGACCAAGGTAGGAAACACCTAGAGTTTGGGGACCCACAGAAAGAAGAGGGTTATGCCTCAATGTCTGCTCCTTAGCTTCTCTGGCTTAGTCTGAGCAGCCTGAATGGAGCACACCTGCAGCTTCCAGCGCCCGGCTGACCTGGCGTGGGAGGGGTGTGTGTGTCATCAGTTTGAAGGACACGTCAGCGACCCGCGTAAGAGCTGAACCAGGAGCTGGAATTCAGACGGATGATCCACCAAGTGACCGAAGAACCCAGCTTCACTGGCGCGTCAGGTGAGCAAAAGGCTCGCCCCATACTGGGGAAGGGAGAGGGGCTGGCATGGAGGCGGGGCTCTCGAGGCAGCCCGCCAGTGGCCAGGGGGAGGGGCGTGGCAGAACACAGCTCCGCCCCCTGAGCACCGCCTAGCTTGCGGACCAGAGCAGGAGGCGGCAGCCAACCTCGGCACTGAATGGGCGGGTGGCGTCCCGCTCCGTCCCGCCCGCCCCGCCGCCGGGGGCCCCCCCATCGGCTGCTCCCGCCGCGCCCGGGTCTCCGCCCGCAGCCGCCTGAGCCCGCCGGGCTGTGAATGAAAGGCAGGCGCGGCCAGGACTAGCTGCCAGCGACGCGGCGACGCCGGCCTCCCGGGAGGCGCGCTCCCCGCCGAGATGTACGGTAAGGAGGGCTTGGCGCCCCGACTCGGGCCCCGCAAACTTCCAGACGTGGACCTTTGTCCCCCCCGGAGTGACCCCCGGCGCAAAAGCGAGAACGCTGACTTGATGCCAGGCTGGGCTGTTTCAGTCGCCTGTGAGCGTGCGTCTGTGCGGAGAGGACAAAGATGCCTCCGGCCGGGGGACTATCTGGTGCCCTGAGGTCCCTCGGGCAGGCGTGTGCAGGCGGTAGGGGCGGTGGTCCGTCGCCGGGTAGGAACTCTGATGGTCAGAAGCACCAGGCTTTGGGAAAAGAGAGTATCTCTGGAGCTGAGCCGACAGAGTGTTGGTGGAGGTGATCGTGTGACCATATTTGCAGAATTAACAAAGAGGCTTGTGCTTGGGAGTTTGATGCACGAAAGTGGTCCAGGGTAGAGGGGAGCTGCTCGCTGCCAGTCTACTGCCGGGTTCCTTGGATGTCGGAGGCAGCGCCGGCAGTGCAGGAGCTGGCTGGCGAGCGGGGCTGGAGGTTCATCTCTCTGAGCTGGGTGGACTTGGCCTCTACCTAACACTGCTGCTAGTGGTATACAGGCTCCCTAACTTCCAGATTGGCCCCACGGAGGGCTGACAGAAAGAGATGCTACTTCAAGGGTCTCTCCTAATTACGCAGCCACCGCCTCCACGGACGTGTGACCGCTCCAAGACCCTCATGGTGCATGTCTCTGCTTGCTCATTTGCCAACAATTCCTCTGGTTCTGCAGGCAGTGCGGATGAAGAAAGCTCTCCTTGGGTCCCACTTTGCAGCTTATAAGAGTGGACCAGTCTAGGAATTGCCTGCCTTGCAGAGCCTACCAAGGGCACATGTGTGTGTGTGTATTCCTATGCACACAGTTTATTAGAACCCAAGTCTCTGGTAGTTTATTCTGGGGGCAGCAGAAGAATCGGAACCGTGTTCTCCCTCCCCCTACTGCAGGGTAGGGGCTCGGGCTGCACCTGAGGGGTGAGTGATCTAGAAGAGCGTGTTCCCAATTTAACCCATCTCTAAGGCTGCTGGCTGCCTCTTTGAACAGTCCATGAGTCACAAAGTTTGTTAGCACAGAGAGCATGCTGAAAAGGCTCAGCAGTTGGTGGGCCCCCTATTTAGAGGACAAAGACTTAACTTTTGCATTGCATCTCTTTCCCAGGCCAGTTGATTACACAGCCACACTATGATTCCTATAAAGATGTCAGTGGGTCCTGACCACTGACATCTTTATAGAAATCATAGTGTGGCTGTGTAATTCCCTTAGGTAGAGCCAATGGGGAGAGATGTCCTCAGAGGCTGGACCCATAACCAGTGGGGACTCTGAAACAAGGTGACTAGACTTGTGCTTTGCCTATTGGGAGGTAGAAAGAGCTATATACCTCTTTTATTCTGTCTGTGCTTCCCCCCCCCCCGCCCCCTTTCTGCAGAGGGAGCAGGCTGGAGCTGCAGATCACTTGACAAAAGCATGTGACTGCAGGGGCACCTGCAACGGGGAGGGAGTCAGGACAGGCCCATCAGTATGGCAGAATTAACAGCCCTGGGTCGCCATGTTACATCTAGTAGATAATGCGATAACTTAGGGTGTCTGAGAATTAGGTTGGGGGGGGGGGTGGATGCCTGGTCTGCTCCTGTTGGAAGAGCAGGGTAGTAGAGAAGGATGTGGAGTCAGTCTAACTGCGGGCTATTTTCAGATGCATCTCAAAATTCCAATTCTCTTTAATAATGTTTTTATTTCCCCAGATGCAAACAGAGCAGAGACTAATCCTAAATGATTCATAGAAAGACGGTGATGAAGGAAGGGCTCCTCTGGGCAGTTGCCTACAGCACAGGAAAGGCACATTTAGTGCGGGCCGGAGCTGGCCCCTTGCAGAGACTGATCTCTGGAGTGGTCTCTGCTCTCCGGGGAGCCTCTCTTGCCTGCCTGCATTTTCGGGTGGTCTTGCCTTAGTGAAGAGTAAGAGTCTGCAGAGCTGTTAGCATTCTCTCCCTAGACATTTCCGTGATGAAAAGGGATGGGAGAAGAGGACAGCCTGGGCTACATGAGTTCCAGGTTAGCCAGTGCTGCATAGGAAGAGGCTATCTACATAGGGAGAAGATATCTAAAAAAGAGAAAAGGCGGCATTGTGGACTTCCTCCGGATTGTTCTTTCACCTAATTTTCTAAGTGACCTGTCGAGGGTGACAGGAGGACTAAGACAAGGTGACACTGGGCCTCTAGGCTCAGAGCTGGCCCCCTGTCTCCCTTCCCCTAATGTCTCAGGAGAATGCTTATCATTTTATGAACGGATACATAGTAAGGCCATATAGAACCAGAGGCTGCCTAAGAGCTGAAGATAAAGGTGACCTTTGACCACCTACCTGGTGATGTAATCTATTACAAACTCAGATCCTTGAACTGTGCCCTCTCCTCAAGCTGTGCCCTCACCCCTTGCCAGCTCCACACAGGTCTTCATTTTCCCTCTTGTGAGTCTCTGCTGTACCTTTGTCTTCCACAACTCAGTTAGCTTGGCTCAGTCTGTCTCCTGCCTTTGCACTAGAGGAGACCAAAGGCCTTTTGTCTTTCCTGGAGGGCACAGTGGGATCCTAGACCTGGGGTCCGTGGATCCCAACTCAAGAGCCCTTCACGGCTTTGTGGCCTTAGACAAGTGGGCTCCTGTCTCTGAGGTCTATGACTCTATAAAATGGGGAAGATACCACCGGGCGGTGGTGGCGCACGCCTTTAATCCCAGCACTCTGGGAGGCAGAGGCAGGTGGATTTCTGAGTTCGAGGCCAGCCTGGTCTACAGAGTTCCAGGACAGCCAGGGCTATACAGAGAAACCCTGTCTTGAAAAAACCAAATCGAAAAAACCAAACCAAAACAAACAAACAAAAAAAACAAAAAACAAAAATGGGGAGATACCCCCCCTCCCGGGTCTGTTGTGCCTTTCAAAGGCCAAGCAACAGGGTCAAGAGCTTCCTGAGAGGCTCGACACTTCCATGCAGTGCACACAAGAGCTTGTCCAGACGGGCCTTCTGAGGCTTCATCTCTTCTCTGTTTGCATCGCCTCTCACCACAGCCTCCACAGGCTCGTTGACTGGCCCTGGCTAACTCTGACCCACTAAACAGCTCTCCTCTTCCCGTTTTGAGACAAGAGTCACACTATGCATCCTGGGATAGCCTTCTTCTTCATACTCCCGCCTTTGCCTCTAGAGTGGTGGCCTTACAGGCATGTGAAGAACCACACTCAGCCTGAGCTGCTCTCTGACCCACCTAAGCCGTTGCTTCATCCACTGAGATCTAAACCACAGTCACTGTCTTAAATGGCTCTCCAAAGGGACACAGATTACTTCCTATACTTCGTTTTTCCATGACAGGGCTTTTCTGTGTAGGCCTGGCTATCCTGGAATTCTCTCTGTAGACCAGGCTGGCCTTGAACTCAGAAATCTGCCTGCCTCTGCCTCCCTTGGTGACTAAAGGTGTGGGCTACCACCACTATAGTCTTGATTATGTCTCTGAACATGGAGTAACAAGAATCATGATGAAAAGTACCTTGTCCTAGAGAGGGGCAGTCACCAGACAAGTTTTCTACAAAGGTAGATTCCTCTGTCTTTTGGTTGAGATTATATAATTAAGATTCAACCTGGGCTAGGAGATGGCTCAGTGGTTAAGAGCACTGACTGCTCTTCCAGAGGTCCTGAGTTCAATTCCCAGCAATCACATGGTGGCTCACAACCATCTGTAATGAGATCTGATGCCCTCTTCTGGTGTGTCTGAAGACAGCAACAGTGTTCTCACATACATTAAATAAATAAATTTATTTATTTACTTAAAATTAATTTATTTATTTAATGCACATACGTTAAATAAATAAGTAAATAAATAATAATGATTTAACCTACTCCTCTTACCAGGGCCAGAGGCATGAGAGTGTCCCACTTCCCCACCGAGGCCAGATGGAGGAGGGCGCCTCTAGAGACGGAAGGCTGGCCAGGAAGCTCAGAGACAGACTAGAGAGGATTTATCACCACACTGTGGTCTGGGCTTGCTGGGCCACCCCAGTGAAGCCAAAGCTGCCTTGCCTAATTCCTCTGTATCCTCCGCTTGTGCTCCCTTCCTGTGATGGAGAATGCTCCCTGTGGGGAGAGCAGTGGTGTCCAGCTTTTGAAATGGGGCTCAGTGCATCCAGTATAATCTGCACACCTGTTATAAATGGAGCAGAGGCATTGTAGGGCCAGGGTGACTCTCCTTGAAGTGCAGTCACCTTTGCAGAAATCTGTTTGCCTATTTGTCTCTCTGGTTTTGTCTGTCTCAGTTTCATCTCTCTCTCTCTCTCTCTCTCTCTCTCTCTCTCTCTCTCAGTCAGTCATGCCCGCCATGCTTGGCATCGGCTGCGCAGCCTGCTGCCTTCCTTCCCCATACCCCCCTCCCCGTTCTTTATTCTCCTTTGGAAGAGCCCCATGGGCCTCCCTGTTTCTGTCTCTTGCTGCTCACCATTCAGTGATTCAGGCTGTCAGTGTTGTTCTTTCAAATCAATTAAAAACAAGAAGTTAACATTACTTCACAGAAGATCTGGAGAAGAGAGAAGGGGAGAGGCAGGGTGGGGAGGGTCATCCATTCCATGCTTCCCACCCACACCCATCTTTGGGGCTTGGGATTAGCTCAGTGGTAGAACCAAGGCTGATCCCCAGCACTATAAAACAAAACAAGCAAACAAAACCCCAAAAGAACAAACTTTCAAGCTGCGTGGGAGCGCACGCCTTTAATCCCAGCACTCAGGAGGCAGAGGCAGGTGGATCTCTGAATATGAGGCCAGCCTGGTCTGCAGAGTGAGTTCCAGGACAGCCAGGGATACATAGAGAAACTGTATCTCAAAAAACAAAACCAAACAGATAAACAAAAGAACAAATGACTGAATAAAACCCGCCAAAGCTCCTGGTTTCGTATTACCGGATACTATGATTTTGTTGCTTGCTCAAATCCCTGGTCCTTTCCCTTCGCTTTCTTTCTGGATCTCTGCTGTTTGTCACTTGGCCAGCGACTCTGAAAGAGCACTGAGCTCTAAACACTGACTAGAGCAATACCCTAGCCCAGCTCCGGCCCCAGGTCTTCCTCTCAGGTGGAACCTGGAGCGGAGCTTTTCTTATCGCGCATGCGCACACTCACATGCTCTGAAAAGAACGCCCACCTCACCATGGAAATTAATTTGAATGAGAGTTGCCCCATTTTTCTCCTTTCCTCGATTCTCCACTTCTTCTTTATTTTGTTTGCGTGTGTATGTATGATGTATGTGCTTATGGTGTGTGTGTGGGGGGGGGGGTATATTGGGGGCACCCACACATTCCATGGCCGTGTGTGGAAGTCAGAGGACAGCTTCAGGTGCGAGTCCTCGCCTCCCGCCTCATCTTGTTACCACTGCACTGTGTGGCCTGGGAGCTTCCAGGGTCAACTTATCTTTGACTCCCATCTCATCCTAAGAATGCTGGGGTTGTGTGCCGCCATGTCTGGCTGTCTGAAGTAGGTTCAAGAGACTTGAACTCAAGTCTTCCCCTTGGCAAGATGCATTTTACCCCCTAAGCCAATTTCCCTACCCTCTTTGCCTCCTGATTTAATAAAAATAAATAAAAAATAAAAATAAAAGAGACCCTCATACCTCATAGCTTAAGTACAGTGCTTGTTATATGTTAGTCCCCAGTTCAAAGAGAGTTTATTTTTTTTTTTAATGACCTTTATTTTCCTTTACTGCTGCTAAGAGTAACGATCCTTCTAGAGAATCTGAAAAAATAGCTAGCTATAACAAATGTTGTCTTGATACTTGTTTTGTGCACTGTTTACATGGTTGGAATTACCCATTTTACACAAGTTCCTGTTCTGTTTTTTTCCCACATGGCATATATACATCCTCCCCAACCTCAAGTTAAGGAGATGAGAGTTGCCAATTGTTATTTCAAATAGATATTTATTTGAGGCTGGGTTGTTGTAGCCCAGTAGTCAAGTGTATACTTGACACACCTGACACCCTGCAACCGCCTGAATGTTACTTAGTTCTCTATTGCTACATTTAAAAACCTGTGATACATTAACTTAAAAGAGAAAAGATCTAATGACTCAGAAGCTTAGTGGCCTGTAGCAGAGGGCCCCATTGTTCTAGTCGAAGGTAGTAAGACGCTGCTAACTTCATAGTGGCACAGGAACACACATGAACATATTCAGGGGACTCATGATATTTACATATATATTCATACATAATGTGTACTGTAATGTTCGAGTCAGGCTAAACCCATCTAGCTGCTCTGACATTTATCATTCCCCTGTGATGAAAACATTCAAAATCCTGTTGTCTAGCTGAAGTATTTATTATACTGGGGGCTGGAGAGATGGCTCAGAGGTTAAGAGCACTTGTTCTACTTCCAGAGGACCTGAGTTCGAATCCCAGCACTCACATCAGGCGGTACACAACTGCCTATAACAGTGATTCTCAACCTGTGGGTCTCCACCCCTTTGGGTGGAACAACCTTTCACAGGGGTAAGCATATTAGATATTTACATTAGGATTCATAACACAAGCAAAATAGCAGTTATTGTGATGATACTGTGGGGGTCACCACAACATGAGGAAGTATGTGAAAGGGTCGCAGCATCAGGAAGGTTGAGAACCACCTGTCTGTAACTGCAGCCTCAGAGGACCCAGCGCCTGCTTCTGCCCTCCACAAGTGTGCACATTCATACACAGAAGTGAAAATAATAAAAATAAATCTTTTAAAAATAGAATTATTTATTTTATGTATATAAGTACACTGTAGCTATCTTCAGACACACCAGAAGAGAGTGTCAGATCCCTTTACAGACGGTTGTGAGCCATCATAGCATGTGGTTGCTGGGATTTGAACTCAGGACCTCCGGAAGAGCAGTCAGTGCTCTTAACCACTGAGCCATCTCTCCAGCCCCATAAAAAAATAAATCTTAAAAAATAGTAATTAGTCCATTGTAATTATCTTTACTCACTCTATACTAGATAGCTGCCATTTAAAATTTTTTATGTATTTCTGTTGAGTATATGTGCATGGAGTGGGGGAGGGGACACATACCATGACATACTTGCGGTCAGAGGACAACTTGGTCCCTCTTTCCAGTTTTGCATGGCTTCTGGAGATCAGACTCTGGCAGCCCTAGCTTTTTGTTCGTTTGTTTTTAGAGACAAAGTTTCCTTGTGTAACCTGGCTGTCCTTCAACTCACTCTGTAGACCAGGCTGGGCTGGAACTCAGAGATCGGACTACCTCTGCCTCCCAAGTGTTGGGATTAAAGGTGTGTGCCACCACCGCCCTGCTATCCCAGGCTTTTTAAATAGAAATTTACTAGGCTGACCTGGACCTCAGAGATCCTCCTGCTGAGATTAAAGGCGACTGCCACCTGGCCTACAGTGATATTTTTTTTTAAAGATTTATTTATTATATATGAGCACATATATATGTAGGAGTATGGTACACTGAATAAAGAAATATCTGGTGCCCAAAGCTTTTTTTGAACTCTGGAATTTTCCCTTAAGCTGTAGTCAAGGAGCCAATGTAAGTGCATAAACACACTTTAGAGTCTTGTTACTGTTGTCAAAATTGTAGTTTTTCAGTTTTTTTTAAAGATTTATTTATTTATTATTATATATGAGTACAGTGTAGCTGTCTTCAGACACTCCAGAAGAGGGTCTCACATCTCTTTACAGATGGTTTGAGATCATGTGGTTGCTGGGATTTGAACTCAGGACCTTAGGAAGAGCAGTCAGTGCTCTTAACCACTGAGCCATCTCTCCAGCCCGGTTTTTCAGTTTTTGTAAGTAACCCTCCCCAAGCAATTATCAGACCACCTATCATCTGGTGCCTTCAAAGGCAGTAAGTCCTAGGGATCACGGTCTGGCTGCAGCTAGAGGCTATGGCTCCATTGAATGCGAGAGCTAAGGGTATGGTTGATAGAGCCCTGGCTTAGCATTCCTGAGGCTCCATTTCTTATCTTTGTTAATCTGGACAGTGTGTTCACATCTTTCCGGCTTGCCTTCTGGATGTGCAGTCTACCTAGGCAGCTGGTATGTGCACATGTGCACATAGTGTGCAGTCCACCTAGGCAGCTGGTATGTGCACATGTGCACATAGTGTGCAGTCCACCTAGGCAGCTGGTATGTGCACATGTGCACATAGTGTGCAGTCCACCTAGGCAGCTGGTATGTGCACATGTGCACATAGTGTGCAGTCCACCTAGGCAGCTGGTATGTGCACATGTGCACATAGTGTGCAGTCCACCTAGGCAGCTGGTATGTGCACATGTGCACATAGTGTGCAGTCCACCTAGGCAGCTGGTATGTGCACATGTGCACATAGTGTGCAGTCCATCTAGGCAGTTGGTATATACACATGTGCACATAGTGTGCAGTCTATCTAGGCAGTTGGTATATACACATGTGCACATAGTGTGCAGTCCACCTAGGCAGCTGGTATGTACACATGTGCACATAGTGTGCAGTCTATGTAGGCAGTTGGTATATGCACATAGTGTGCAGTCTATGTAGGCAGTTGGTATGTGTACATGTGCACATAGTGTGCAGTCTATCTGGGCAGTTGGTATATACACATGTGCACATAGTGTGCAGAAGCCAGAGGTTGACATTGTCCTCCTTTATCACTCTCTGCCTCATTTCTCTCTGCCTTATTTCTCTCTGGAGAGAGGGTCTCATGGGATCAGAAATTCACTGCTTTCCCTAGGCTGCCTGCCTTTGACCTTGTGGGATTCCCTCCTGTTTCTGCCTCCCTAGAGATGGGGTTACAGATGTGTTCTACCACACCCAGATTTTGTGTGGGTTCTGGGAACCCTACCTCAGGTCCTCATGCTTCCGTAGCAAGCACTTCACCAACTGAACCCATAACCCATAACTTTTTTAAAGATTTATTTATTTTATTTTGCACTGTAGTTGTCTTCAGACACAGCAGAAGAGGGCATCAGATCTCATTACAGATGGTTGTGAGCCACCATGTGGTTGCTGGGAATTGAACTCAGGACCTCTGGAAGAGGTCTTAATCACTGAGCCATCTCTCCAGCCTCACACATCCGTATTTTTAAGCATTTGCATTTCAGTGAATTGTAAGAATATGAGTGTTACATTTATTAGGGGTATTAGCCCTTTGATTCTCATTTGCGTGGTTTTGTTTTGAATGGAAATATGCAAAAACGGCCAGTTATTTGTGGTATAGAAGCTATATATGATATACCATAGGGCATCCTAGATGATACAAAAATATATAAAAGTCTTTTTAATCAAAATTGTGACTTAAAGAGCCAGGGAGATGGCTCAGTAGGTAAGCGTTCATGCCACTGAGATGCCAAAGATGCCACTGAGACTGAAAACATAAATTTACTTCCCAAGATCCACTTGGTGAAAGGAGAGGACCAACATCCACAATTTGTCTTCTGACTTCACACACACTAAATAAGTGTGATAGGTATCATTTTATTATTTTATTTGTGTGTTTTATAAGGATGTGCTCAGTACATGGCACAAAGTTTATCTAACTTCATCCAGTGGTCTGACAGCAATATTTTGACATGGCAGAGACTTGTAAGGTTAGAGACACTAGGTGCTAACTGACTTAGTGTTGCCTGAACTCTACAAATTGGGGCTATTGTTTCTATTTTTGAAGTGAGAAAATGGAGGCATAGAAAGTTGAATAAACTTGCCCACAGCCACCTATTTTGGGGCTAAGGCTGAGATTTGAACTTGGATTTTTCAACTCCAAATGCCATCACACTGATTCTAGACCATTGGAACCCTCCAGAGGATACAGGCCTTCAGACACACACATGGTGAGCTGGGAAGAGCAGGAGAATGAGGTGACAGAGTTTCTGAAAGTGACACACCTCTGTTCTATGGCTTCAGGCCATCTACAGACACCCACTTCTGGATGGGGGCTGGTTGACCCTACCCTCTCATCCATTTTTTGTTCTGTCGGAGAGAAAGGCTTCAGGGAGAACCTTGAAGGTCTAAATAAGAATAACTAAGAAAACACAAAGGCAGATGTGCAGTGGTGGAGGGCATGGGCTGGAGATGGCACATGTGTTTCACAGATAGACAGATGGACAAGCAGGGAGGCAGGCAGGTAGACAAAGCAGTGGGGCTGGCACCACCCAGATTTTAGGATTGCAGGTCCCTTAAAGAGGCCACCTATCCTGGGTGGTACATGCCTGTAATCCCAGTACTCCAGGCAGAGAGATCAGGAGGTCAAGGTCACCCTAGGTTACACTACATGTTGGAAGCCACCGGGTCTACATGATACCCTGCTTTTAAGAAAAGTGTCTTGGGGCCAGTGTTTGGCCTGGACAGAGAACCTTCTGGAACAAGAGGTCCCTAAGAGTTTGCTTATGAACTAGAACTTGCCCTCCAACCTCAGGTCTAAGCAAACTGGATTTGGTTGTTGCTGCTCAGAGGTGAGTTTGGATTTGGTTGTGTAGAGCAGGCCTGAATCTTATGTGGATGTCATGCATAGACTATGTCCTATGTCCTATTTGGGCCTGGCTGGGACCAGGGAAGGGACAACTGAATGGCCTTGTCAAGTCACAGGACCCTGGACACTTATTCATGCTTCTAAGCTCCTGTTGTTTATATGTTTTTGAAACAGAGTCTTGGGGTGTAGCCCAGGTTGACCCACTGCCAAGCTGACCCTTAGCTCCCTGGGTACTGAGATATCAGGCAGGCACCACCATGCCTAGCCCAGCTTTCTTCATTTATAACTTGTGTGAAGGATTATCCCTAAATTACAAGAACACTCATTTGCACAGATGTCCCCTTAAGATCTCTCAAAATGACATCACGCTTGCCAGCACCTCCTAGCTTCTCACAACCCGTGCATGAAAGAAACTTCTAGAATGGAAGCATAGAAGAAGATACTGGGAAAATCCAGAGCTCTACAAGTTTTCCCATGCCCCTGGGATGCTTTGTCCTTTATTGTTGTTTTTGTTAGGTATTCATCCCAGTGGATGCCAGTTATTTCCTTACCAGACAGATCTGTGAGTCTCTTTGAGCACAGTCTCTATGGAGCACATAGGCTTGATAATTCCTTTTTATCTTTTATGTGCACTGGTATTTTGCTTGCATATATGTCTGTGTGGGGGAACTTTAGTTACAGACAGCTGTGAGCTTAGATGTGGGTGCTGGGAATTGAACTGTGGTCCTCTAGAAGAGCAGCCAGAGCTCTTAACCACTGAGCCGTCATCTTTCCAGCCCCTGGTGTGTGCAGTCTCTGTCTTACTCAGTCCTGTTTTCCCAGATGGAGAACTTCGGCATGCAGTGAGAACTCACAGGTTTACACTGAACTTGAAAGCCGTCACATGTATCATTCACACACACAAATCTGTCTAGCAGCAGCCCATGAGCCTATGCTTCCAGAGAATAAAGAGTGGTGGGCTAGGAGTCTCGCTGAGGTCTGGAACATTCCTGAAATGATAGCAACAGTCGCCCTGATTGTGCTTTCCCACACTGGTGACAGCTCACATAAGAACAGACTCCTGTATAATCATCTGGCTTCCTCTTCTGGTTTGAGGTTTCAGTCTTGGGAAACAGCCCTTGGTTAGCTGTGAGAGGTGGCCAAGGAGGCAGACATTTGCAAGGATTTTCTCCTAGGTGCATGGAGTTCAACATTAATGCCACAGTCTTTCTTTTCAAAAAGGAGGGTTGTGGTCTAAGTATGGGCAAATCTTTATTTTGATTTCCATTCCTGTCACTTGTGTATTCTATCACAAAACAAGATGGAAAGGCCCTTTCAGGCAAAGGCAGAACATGTGTTTCTTGGTGCCTGGAAGTGCTGGTCTGAGTGAGTGTCCCTGACAAACGCCAAGGCTATGAACCTTCAAGTCTGGGAGGTGTGAGTGCACTGTGTCTAATAACCGGGTCTTCTGTTGACATGGAACCCCTGAGAGTGTGTGGTGGACCAGCAGGCCTGAGCCCGACAGCTAGTAAAGACAGGAAACCCATCTGACCGCCCGGAAGTTACTCATTAGGACTGCTACTAATGTCTTCTCCAGACAGCACTCTTGGAGAAAGGAACAGAGCTGAGTGTTCTGGAAAAGAGTGGGCGGTGCCGGGCGTCGGCCACACTGTCCTTCTGCTTCATCAAGGACGTTTCTGGAGTGTGTGGGGGTGGGGAGTTGGCCATCAGAACCAGTTCGGGCGGGCAGGATTCTCTACCTCCCTCAGCTTTCGCTTTTACCATCTGTAAATAGGAAGAGCAGGACTGGATGGTCTCCAAGGGCTTCCAAGCTCTTACAGCTAGGGAAGTGATTGGCAAGGCTAGTTTATCCCCTGACCCAGGCTTCTGAGGCTGGTGTGCAGCCAAAGCCAGGGTGGGTGGTGGGAATGGATGGTGATATGGGAATTGGAGGAGGGGGTGAACAAATCATCTTAGTGGGAACCAGCCAGCTCCGGTTCTTTCTACAGCCTGGCTAGGAGTTAGCTTCCTCACCAGCAAGTCAGGAATAGGAATGACCATCTTTTGTACTCAGCGTCTGTTCTGGACCCTGACCATTGCTATGACCTTGCTGACGGATATGCTAGGCCAAGGTACCTGGGGCCACCATTTTTGGCTTTACATACATTCGTGTCTCATCCAAAATTCTACTTGATGGGCAAGCCTTTCTCCATTTCTTCTCCCCACTGTCAAGGATAATAAGGTCTCAGAAGTTAGATGTCTTGTGCAAAGTCACCCAGCTTACCTCGGTGGCACAGCTTAGTCAAAGAAAGAAAGAAAGAAAGAAAGAAAGAAAGAAAGAAAGAAAGAAAGAAAGAAAGAAAGAAAGAAAGAAAGAAAGAAGGAAGGAAGGAAGGAAGGAAGGAAGGAAGGAAGGAAGGAAGGAAGGAAGGAAGGAAGGAAATCAAACAAACAAAAACCAAGTAGCTTTTATCTCCTGTTTATCCATCTTCCATGCAAATGCTTGAAAAACCATTTCCAATTGGGCTACATCAAGACTGGAAACATGGTGCCTCTGAGGACAGGACTAACAATACGACAGGAGAAATTGCCAATAGAAGACACCAGCCAGTGATGTATTAGACAAAGGGCAAGTTACAGACTTAATAAGGAATGGAGGAGGCTCAACAGACGTGGAACAAAGCCTTCATTTTAATATGAAGACCAGGGAGACTTGACTGGGGAGGGCTGGTTCAGGGCTTGTGTGAGAGCCTGTGGTCAATCCCTTATACTGCAAAACAAACAACAACAATAACAACAACCCACAAGGCTTCTCAGAGACATCAGTTAAACCTTGTTAAGATTTCTGCCAATGCAGGGCAGTGGTGGTGCACACCTTTAATCCCAGGTCTTGGGAAACTGACAGGCAGATCTACAGAGCTAGTTCCGGGAGAGTCAGGGTTACATAGAGAAACCCTGTCTCAAAAAAAAAAAAAAAAGAAAGAAAGAAAGAAAGAAGGAAGGAAGGAAGGAAGGAAGGAAGGAAGGAAGGAAGGAAGGAAGGAAGGAAAGAAAGAAAGAAAGAAAGAAAGAAAGAAAGAAAGAAAGAAAGAAAGAAAGAAAGAAAGAAAGAAAGAAGCAAAGAAAGAAGTGGCTGGGGGTGTATCTCAACGGGTAAAGTGCTTGCCTGATCCTTATATAAAAAAACCAGGCAGGGTGATAGGCTAGGCCAATCAGCAAGCTCCAAGCCCCAGATAGGGACTACATCTTTACAAGGTAGATGACTTCTGAAGAATTCCTAGAATGAGGATCTTGCTACTGGAAGAAGGAGGATGATCTGTTACAGCACGGAGGGGAAGCAATTTGACGTTTTCCTGCAAGCTGTTTGTGAAGAGTCTGTACCTGGATGGAAGGTGGGCTTGCCACTTTCTTGCCAAGTAGGAACTTACATAGCATCAGTTGCTTTTTGTGAGACTGGCTATTCTAGAATGTGCCGTGGGTCATTAGGGGTTTGGCTTTAGGTGTTTGGGAGACATTTTAGGTGCTAGGGCCAGGCTCTAAGTGGTCATGGTCTGATTGATAAAGAATGGGAATATTGCTTTTTGATTTGAACTTTTGCTTCTACAGACAGATGAATGGCTGGTCAAAATGTGGTGTTTACATATAATAGAATGTTACTTCTGAGAATGAAGGCTGGGGATATAGCTCAGTGGTAGAGGGAGTTCATGCCTGGCATTTATAAGGCCCTGGGTCTGTCCAATCCTCAGTGTTGAAAAAAAAAAAAAAAGAACAAATTAAAAAAGAAGAGAGGGGCTAGAGAGATGGCTCAGCAGTTAAGAGCACTCTCTGTTCTTCATGAGGACCTGGCCTCAATTCCCAGCACACATTAAAAAAAAAATTTTTTTTTTAAATGAAGGGAACCCACACATTCTACAACATGGATGAACCCTAGGGACATTGTACAAAGGGACAGATGTTTCCACTAGTAAATCCTCATTGAACTACTGGAGTTGTTTAAACCATAGAGACAGAAAACAGAATGAGTCCAGGGGCTGGGGAGACAGCTCAGTCATTAAAGCTCTTTCCATGCAAGCAAGAAGAAAGACCTGAGTTTGTTTCCCAGAGACCACACAGAAAAGGTCAGTGCGGTGGTGCACGCCGGTCATCCTGGTCACGGGTAATCCCAGTGCCAAGAAGGGGAGGCTGGCGGTTCCCTGCAGCTCCAAAGTGAGAACTCTTGTTTCAAAAACCAGGTGGACAGTGTGAGGGAGAGCAGAGAGCATTTCATGGATAGCAAGATGGGAAATCGATTCATAGGCAAAGTATGCTTGTTTAAATGAAAAGTACTCAAGATGGCGGTAGTGATGCCTGTAGAGTAACATGAATGGACTTGGCACCACTGACGTACACCTTAAAATAATTAAAATGGGACTTTTTGTATTACCTAATTTAAATTGAATGTTTTTCATACGTATCGGTGTTTTGCCTCAGTACATATATGTCTGTGCACCATGTGTGTGCAGGGCCTGCAGAAGACAGAAGTAGACATTGGATTTTCTCGAACTGGTATTATGATGATTGAGAGCCACCATGTGGGTGTTGGGAGTTGAACTTGGGTCCTTTGGAAGAGCAGTCAGTGCTCTTACCAACCACTGGGTCATCTCTCCATCCTTTTGAGGCAGGGTCATGCTAGTTGCCCAAGTTTATACAAAGAGCAGCAGCTATATGGGGGTTGGAAGGGGCAGTAACTATTGTGCTCAGCTATAAATTTACGATTTTATAGAAGTTTTATACATATACGTGAGTGCGCGAGTGCGTGCACACCTTCAAATCTGCTCATGCCCTTACCACTGGCCCTGCTGATGACCTAGCAACAATCACCTATTATTTAGGGCTATCTCCTATAAATGGAGGCTCAGAAGCAGACAGCCTCATATTCTTTGGATTCCTGGAAAAGTCCATCTCTAATTAAGAAACATTAAAGGGCCATTTTTAAAGAAATGAAATTTTTACCTAAATCAGATTAACAGCATATCTGCTGCTGCTTTCTCTCCAAGTGGCTAGAGGGATGGTTGTTCGATCCGATCTATGTCAGGGATGGACTGCCTTTTTTTTTTTATTCGATATATTTTTTATTTACATTTCAAATGATTTCCCCTTTTCAGGCTCCCCACTCCCCGAAAGTCACATAAGCCCTCTTCCCTCCCCCTGTTCTCCCATCCACCCCTTCCCACTTCCCTGTTCTGGTTTTGCTACACTGAGTCTTTCCAGAACCAGGGGCCACTCCTCCATTCTTCTTGTACCTCATTTGATATGTGGATTATGTTTTGGGTATTCCAATTTTCTAGGCTAATATCCACTTATTAGTGAGTGCATACCATGATTGATCTTTTGAGACTGGGTTAGTATGATGTTCTCACTTAGTATGATGTTCTCCAACTCCATCCATTTGTCTAAGAATTTCATGAATTCATTGTTTCTAATGGCTGAATAGTACTCCATTGTGTATATATACCACATTTTTTGCATCCATTCTTCTGTTGAGGGACACCTGGGTTCTTTCCAGCTTCTGGCTATTATAAACAGGGCTGCTATGAACATAGTAGAGCATGTATCCTTATTACATGCTGAGGAATCCTCTAGGTATATGCCCAGGAGTGGTATAGCAGGATCCTCTGGAAGTGACATGCCCAGTTTTCTGAGGAATCGCCAGACTGATTTCCACAGTGGTTATACCAGTTTGCAACCCCACCAGCAGTGGAGGAGTGTTCCTCTTTCTCCACATCCTCGCCAACACCTGCTGTCTCCTGACTTTTTAATCTTAGCCATTCTGACTGGTGTGGGGTGAAATCTCAGGGTTGTTTTGATTTGCATTTCCCTAATGACTAATGAAGTTGAGCATTTTTTAAGATGCTTCTCCGCCAAGGGAGGGACTGCCTTAACAGCAGATGCACTCTCCACCTGGGGGTGATTCTAGGAGCCGGCCATTATCCTGAGCAGTGAAGCTGAGATGCTCTGAGAGGCCCACATGGCTGCTTACTGGGCGCGCAGAGAGCCAGGCCTCCTCAGTACAAACGAGGACCTCAGCTTCAACTGAACCACAAGGGTTGGTCCTTGAATTATGGGTTGATTTTTGGTTGAGCTACCTTGCAAGGGCAACTCTAGACGCCTGCTCTGAAGAGAGCAGCCAGCTCGGAGGAGGGGGAAGAGCAGAAGATGAGGAGGAGGGAGTTGGGAAAGAAGAGATGGTGAAGCTAATGCCGCACCCGGGAACTATGATAAATGCACGCATGGGTCCTGGGCTTGGCAGAAACACATTGGCGCTTCAGCAATGGCTAAGAGGACCATGGACGATTTTAATCTACTTAAATGCTTTTTTTCATATTTTGTATAATGAGCATTTTAATGTCAGGGCATAAATATAATTAAAAGTAGTTTTCATCACCAACAGCCTTGTGGGTAGTTGTCTAGAGTCTTCTAATTATGCTTAAGAAGTAATTACACAAGGATTCGTGCAAGAACAAATCTCTATTGATAGGATTCAGTCCTCAGTTGGATGAAGACATTGGTTGGAAAGGTGGACATTTTAGGGTCTTGGAGATGGCCTGTATGTTGTGTCGTTGGTTACACAGTTATAAAAACGCTTGTCAAAATGCAAGATATTGAACTCTTAAAAAAAAAAAAAACTCTGTATCTTTTGCCTGTTAATTAAGTTGCAGTAAATGTGTAAGAAACCCAGGAAAAGCAGAAAGCAGGCATGCAGACAATCACAAGGCTGTTCTGTGGTCCAGGGAGTGGGTGTGCTAGGAAACAGCCAAGGGTCTGTGCCAGCCTGCGCCATGACTTTTACCCGTAGCCCAAGATGATCCCTGGCACCCTGGTCAAAGGGCTCCTTGAGAGCTGCTGGGCAGAGCCCGTGATACAGGGCAGGCAGAGGCAGCTGAGCCCTGCAAATCCAGTCCCCTGGCAGCTGGGACGCTGATGGTGCCCTCAGCGTAAGTGGGCAGAGGGCCCACAGACAGCCATCTGGGCAGAGGGTCTGCCTTGGGAGAACTGAGGTTGACATTGCTGCCTCTCAGGGGACCAGAAATGACAAGGCCTGGCTCTAACATGCCTTCAGCAATGACTCAGCCTGATGCAGGTGTGGCTGAGCAGGGCCAGCTTGTGAGAAGGACTGATTTTTCCATTTTGTCCTAGGGGCTTTTGTGTTGTGTTCAGCTTACAGTAAGATCAGTCTAAGATTGCACAGCCATAAATGGGGTTGCTGTTCACCTAATGTCTTAATAATGTGCTGGTTGGTGACATCTCTGCACAGAGACCTATGTCTCCATGGCTAAAAGATGAATTTTTTCCCTAATGACACATTAATGAATAAATGTCCCGGTCTCCCTTTCAGGCCATAGGATAAGTATAAAGACCCCCCAGAGAGACACATAGCTTTGGGATTGAATTCAGTCGCCTCTTTAGCACCTGGGTGTCTTTGAAATGTTATCTGCTTCATGTCTTATTTTCCTCATCTGTTAAATGGGACAACAAACTCCCCTCCATGGCATTGGGATGGGTAAAGAAAATGGCACTCAAACCGCAGGATGGCTCCTGACACAAAGTACTTACCCGCGTAGATGGTGCCGATGCTAATGGAGAAGCCGTTACACATTTTCCCATCAGCCATTCTGTTATTACAATGTCGCAGGTGCTTTGGAGGAAGGATGCGCCTCGCTTCACGTAGCGCTTTCGAAGGAGCCGTTCTCCCACCCTGTCTGCCTTTCAGTGCGTGCGGTGGGCAGCGTCTGTTGAGGGACTTTGTTCCTCAGCCAGGTGTAACGACGCCCATGCGCATCAGAGCGCTGCTTCATTGAACATGGGTCTTGGCACCGCAAGGGCTCCTGCTTATGCAGCATTTTTAGTAGGATTCAGTCTAGTATTTTGCATTCCCCTGCTCCCCCCAACCCACCCAGAATTCTCATTCAATTTTGCATTTTGAAAGTGTCACTTTTGAGATTTCCCTTTGGCACCACGACCACCCTGAGCTCTGAGTTCTTACATTTTATCTGCCCTGGGCACGATGCCTGTTTTATGTTCTGGCAACCCACACATGATGCAACAGACTCTCTGGTTATATATTTGGACATCTGAATAATTGATCTCAGATTCTTAGCCTGTAAGAGTCCGAGTCTCAAGTCTGTTACCCGTCTGTCTGTAGAGTTAAAAGCACTTACACTTGCCCCCAATGGACTTGGCGCCGTGACGATGAGGCTTCCTCAAGGTTTCTATATTTATCAACGTGTGTTCATTTAGAAACTAGGGGTGAGTAACCCTGCTTTTTATAGGCTGCCTGTTGACCACAATAGGAAACTGGATGTATTTTAGGAAAGAGGAAAGCAGAAATGTGTTGTGCATTCCAAATCCCGATTTCTGGCTCTTAGCTCCCAATTTTAAATCAAATCACCAGTGACATTACCAGTGGTAGATTTTTGGTGCCACGAGCTCTTTAAGAATGGGATTTATTTACTGGTCCTTTTTTATCTCATAGTTCATGTGAACTGGAAGAAACGTGATACATGGGGTATTGCCGTGTATCAAGGTACCCCAGTGAATGACTCCCCACAAGAGGCTCGGACATCTCACAAAACACAAAGAGCTAGCTAGACACGCAGTATGGACTTTCTTTCTTTTTCTTTTTTCTTTTTTTTCTTTCTTTTGGTTTTTCGAGACAGGGTTTCTCTGTATAGCCCTGGCTGTCCTGGAACTCACTCTGTAGACCAGGCTGGCTTCGAACTCAGAAATCCGCCTGCCTCTGCCTCCCAGAGTGCTGGGATTACAGGCGTGCGCCACCACCGCCCAGCTCAGAATGGACTTTCTTAAACCTGAGCTCTCATTTATTGGCATTCCTGGGGCTTAAGAAGCTCACAAAACACTTCCCTAGCTGTAACTGATAGACTGCCTGTCCTGGGAAATACTGTTTATGAAGTGGGTGCCTATTACCAGTGCAGTTATGGAGCAAGACGCCAGCTCTCCTGTGGTCATTCGATACGCAAGGCTGCAAGAGAAGTGCAGGGTCACAAGGCTATAAAGGTTGAAGCCAGAAGGTGCTGGGTCACCTCTCAAGTCCACCCTGCCAGGTGGCCTCCCAGGGGCCTTCACGGTTGCATCTGGAGGCAGCCTGCAGTCCTGGGGACTCACAGTTGGCCGGTGAGCAGTGTGCAGCTTGGAGAAACATGCCCTCCCGGGTCTGCAGAGCTGTCCTTACATCTGGGATTTATGTGACATTAGGGAGCTCCTGGAGCCACCAGCCACCACAGCTGAGGTGACACTTTGTTCTCCTTTTCTGGTTGTTCTTTACTTTCTCTCTTTGGAATTCCAGTGTCACTCCTTCCTACGAGCCTCTCGGAGGTAGCCAGTGAGTGTCTGATAGCCAGGCCCTGCGGAGTCTTCCCCTTCCCTAGCCCCACTGTCTCTTCCTCTCTGGCCATTGTTTCTGCTAAGTGAAATTTACTTTCCCAAGATGGCTCGGTTAAGAACACGCACTGATCTTCCAGATTTTCAATTTAACTTGAATAGAAAGTAAGGGATATGTCAAGCTTCATTTTTCTTTTTTCTTTTCCTTTTTTTAAAAAT
This sequence comes from Apodemus sylvaticus, assembly GCF_947179515.1. Taxonomy (NCBI): domain Eukaryota; kingdom Metazoa; phylum Chordata; class Mammalia; order Rodentia; family Muridae; genus Apodemus; species Apodemus sylvaticus. The sequence continues at coordinate 114,066,677 of NC_067477.1, forward strand.
TTAGATGGATGAAGTATAGAACATCTCCATTGGGGGAAGAAACAGAACCAAAAACTAATGCTCCAAATCAGAGATGTCTGAGGAAACTTACTAGAAAGACCCAAATGTCACGTCTTTGCTGTCGAATACAGTAGCCACTGGTTATGCATGTTTTGTTTTTTTTTAAGTTCAAAATATCCTTTTAAACTTTTTTCTTTAATTGATACATAAAGGCATAGGATAGCACATATAAATGGGGTACCATGTAATGTTTTCAGTGTAACTTTACACAAACACTGTATAATGTTTAAATCCAGTTAAATTATTTGTCATCCTTTGTTAAAATGTATGTCTATGTGTGGGCCTGTGTCTTCTTGTCTATGTACACCACAAGCATGCAGTACCCTCAAAAGCCAAAAGAGGGCTTTGGGTCCCTGGAACCGAGCTATAGTTGGTTTTAAACCACTCAGTGTGGGTGCTGGGAACCAAACTTTGGACCTGTGCAAGAGCAGCAAGTGCTCTTAATCACTGAGCCATCTCTTCAACCCCCAAGTGTTTGTCATTTCTTCATGGGGAAACTAGGAAACAAAACCAAAATCAATCTCCCTGTATAGCTCTGGTAGCCTGGAACTCACTATATCGATGTGGCTGACCTCACACTCACAGAGATTTGCCTACCTCTGCCTCATCCTCTGGGTCTATGACACATACAAGAACCTCACTGTTACTACTCTACTGCAGTACCATGCCAGGACCCCTTCCTCTGGTCTAACTGTAGCTTAGCACCAAATGGTCTACCTTTCCTGTCTCTGGCTATTGAACAAAACGAAACCCATGTTCTTAAGGGGCAGAGTCTTTACTTTGGTTTAAGAAGTCACAAAGCTTGATGAGACACTACTATCTTCCTGTTCTACTATCTACTGGGGGATTGAGTCAGAAAGGTTGAAAGTTTGAAACCAGTCTGAGAAACTTAGCAAGAAAAATAAATAAATAAATAAATAAATAAATAAACAAACAAATAAACAAATAAATAAATGTAAAACAAAACCTAAAAACCCAGGAGACCACCACACTATACGGCCCACTCTAAGACCCTCCCCTCATTCCCTTCATCCGTCGACTGCCTAGCTCCAGCCATAGCCAACAAGACCACTGTGCTTGGATCCGTGTGGGCCTTTCTGTATGTATAGCATGTTTTACCCACACATTTACATACATGCCAGGTCAGTTGCACACACACCAGTGATACCATGTCAAACGTGTCCTGCAGTTTTCCTTTGAATTACTAGACTGTTTACAGAGCGGTAAGAGGCGGTACCCAGAGCTCAGTGTCATTTGTCTCAACTGCTGCATGGATGTCCCCTGGTTAGGCAGCCTAGTCCCCTCCTGGGGAACACTGCACTGTTTCCAAACAAAGCCACGAAGGCCACTCCTGACCTGCTGCTCTGGCAGGCGAGCAGGGACAGATAGGAAGACATGGGGTTGTCTAGGTGTCCATATTGTGCCTTTGGATCTCCCATCCTGACTCCTGGCCCAGGTAGAGTTCCAGAGCCTTGGTGGGGTTAACCCTGAGTCTGAGACACCGCCACAGAACCAGCTCTGACATGATGGTAGGAAGCTGGCAGCCGTGTCCTATTCTGATCTCTTGCCACTCGTCATGCTGAGAAGATAAGACCTAGATTCTATCAAATGGATGGTGATGAGGCCTGAAAGTACAGGGACATTAATAACAAATCAAGATGGCGGGCACAGACTCCAGGGAGATCCAGAATGCTTATGAGTACCTTGTTTTGGTTTTGAGACTGGGTCTTCTTTTTTTTTTTTTAATATTTATTTATTTATTATATGTAAGTACACTGTAGCTGTCTTCAGACGCCAGAAGAGGGTGTCAGATCTCTTTACGGATGGTTGTGAGCCACCATGTGGATGCTGGGACTTGAACTCATGACCTTTGGAAGAGCAGTCGGTGCTCTTACCAAGAGACAGGGTCTTCTTATGTAGCCCAGGCTGGCTCAAACTCATGGTAGTCCTTCTGCCTCAACTAACTGTATACTGGGATTGCTGATGTACACCAATTTGTGTACCACCTTGCCTGACTGTCCAGGGTCTTGTTTTTAAGTTAGATTTCTCAAGCTAACTCACTACACTCATTCTGGGGGCACAGGCATAAAACCTGGGGATTAGAGGCTCACATAGTGCAAGCATCTGGGCACTGGGTGGCAACTGTGAATGAAACACAGGTCTATTACATATCGTGTGCCAGGATCCTATTTTAAAACTCTCCATTGTTTGATACTCCAGGGGTCGGCCTACTTCCCCTTCAAACATCCTCTGTCCTAATTCAATAATAGTCCAGGCCCTGCTGTAGATACAGTTACGTGTGGTCATGGTTTAGACATGAAGTGCCCCTTTCAGAAGACTGAGTATTAAAGGCCGAATCCCCACCGGCTATTGCTCCTTTGAGAGATTCTAGAAACTTAGGAAGTTGGGTCTGGTTGGAGGAAGTTTCTCATTGTCCCAGGCAGCAGCAGCAGCTGCTGCTTCTTCTTCTTCTTCTTCTTCTTCTTCTTCTTCTTCTTCTTCTTCTTCTTCTTCATCCCGTCCTCCTCCTCCTTCTCCTCCCTCTCTCTCTCTCTCTCTCTCTCTCTCTCTCTCTCTCTCTCTCCCTCTCCCTCTCCCTCTCCCTCTCTCCCTGGCTGCTGACAAGTAAGGAGACTGCTACATTTTCCTGCCACCATAATGTTCTGCCTCATCATAGGCCCAGAATCCACCGAGTGCGGCACTACGGATTGGCCCCTCTGAAGTCATGAGCCAGAATAAATCATCCCTTCCCTAGATAGTTATTGTCGGGTGTTTTCCCACAGCAATGAGAAAACCTAATACTCCTCATGTCCCAAGCCACACCTCTACTGGATATCTGAATCTATAGATGGTACTGGATTTCAAATAGCCTGTATCTTATTCCTATAACATGTCTAGTTTTACAATACGATAAGTTCGGTTTATAAATTATGCATAGTAATTTACAAACTTATAAATTTAGTGAGAGATCAAGGACAACAAGAAACTAAAACAACTATAATCAGTGGGCTACACGGGAGGTTAAAGCGTTTAAGAACCATCACTGAAAACAGGGTTTGAAAAACTTGAAGTTACAATAATCCCATGTTGTGTAAGTTGCCAGCATCTCCGCCCTCACTTTGGGTCCATTTTCAAATAGAACAAGATTTAGTGGAACACAACATAGTGCTGTTGTAGCTGTCAGTTTGATAACCAGGCTGTCTACCTTGTGAGCATCTGGACGATGGTGTATATAGCTCAGATATGCTGGGCAAAGAGGACATTCACATTCTTTTCTGAGTGGACTGAGACTCCATGAGATTTTACTCTGCTACTCAGAATAGCATGCAATTTAGAACTTAGGAGTCTTTATTTCTGAAGTTCGCCATTTAATCTCTTTGCACCAAGATGGACCTTGGGTACCAAACTTCAGAAGGAGAAACTATAGACAGCCAGAGACTGTTCTATACAGTCCTTTCTTATTAAACATCCCCATCCTCTAGGAATTTCCCGAAGGTGTCCCCTTGTCTTCAAAATGATGCCAGTGAAATTTGCACTTAAATTATTTATTCAAACACATTTCAGCCATCTGCCCGAGTTTCACTGGGAACGCCTTTGTTGGCAGACATCACGGTGAAAGTGTGTCCCGTGCCTATGTTTATCGGGAATCTGCAGAATAGATTACCGATTCTGGAAGCCTCTCCCCATTGTTCTCTCTGAAGATTACTAGGAAGTTTCCAGACTCTGGCCCCAAGTCGCTTGTGTCTCACGCCTGTTTCTCAGACCTCACGTGACACTCTATTGATATTAGAGTATCAATATTGTCGTTCTGGGCTGTCGAGATGGCCTGGTGAGTAAAGGCACTTGCTATGTATGCAAACCTTTTAGTTCCGACTCCTGGGGCTCACATGGTGGAGGAGAGAACTGACTTCCACAACTGTTCTCTGACCTCCATGTGTGTGCCCGCTCACATGCAGGATAGAAATAAATACAGTAAGTTGGAAAAAATTTAACCTGCTGGATCTTTTAACACACACACACACACTCCTTGGAGGTGGGATGAGTTCTGTCTAATCTAGCTCTCAGGACCAGTGTGGCTAACACACCCTTGGAAATGGAGAGTCAACCATTTTTCTCAGTAGCCTCAAGATTTTGTGGTTTCCCTCTCTGCGCTGCCTGCCCAGTTTGACCCTCTGGGCTTTCCGTCCTGTTCTAGCCCTTCACCCAGGCTCTGGCTCCTCTCTGTCTTCCTTCTATTCGCTTTAAACTTCAAATCCATCCAGCTGGGTTTCTCTTCTGAGAGCCCACGAGTCACTTCCTTCAGCATCCCTCAGACTTGAGGTTACCCTCTGCTCCTTCCTTACCCCAGAGAGCGAAGCAACCCCTGCCTCCAGATCCTGTCCTGCTACAGTGGGGACCTGTCCTGCCCCTAAAGACCCAGTTCAGACGCTTGAGCCTTACTCCTGCTTATACCCATGGTGTTTGGATATCCAACCTCAGGGAATGATCTAGAAAAATGAGAACAGCTGCAACATGTATACATTCTTTTCAACAGTATTTTTTCACTGTTGCATGGAAATGAAACAAGATACAATGTCAAAAGAATTTGGAAAAGAGCTGGGCGGTGGTGGCACACGCCTGTAATCCCAGCATTCTGGGAGGCAGAGGCAGGCAGATTTCTGAGTTCGAGGCCAGCCTGGTCTACAGAGTGAGTTCCAGGACAGCCAGGGCTACACAGAGAAACCCTGTCTCGAAAAAAAAAAAAAAAAACAAATCCAAAAAAACAAAAAATAAAATAAAATAAACCATTAAAAAAAAATTGGAAAAGAAGCAGTGATTCTTGTGGGTCTCCCTGGAGTCTGAAGCACTCATTCAAAATGCTACCTTAGCAGGGCAGTGGTGGCACATGACTTTAATCCCAGCACTCTGGGAGGCAAATTTCTGAATTCAAGGCTAGCCTGGTCTACAGAGTGAGTTCTAGGACAGCCAGGGCTACACAGAGAAACCCTGTCTTGAAAAACCAAAAAAAAACCCAAAACCAAAACCAAACCAAACCAAACAAAAACAAAAACAAAAACAAAAACAAAAATGCTACCTTGACAACAAGGAGGATGTGTATGGATTGGGATATAGCCCACGTCTGGAAGTGGATTGTGGGAGTTCCTCTGAGCGCCTCCTGCGGACAGGGGGATGGTGACACAGCTGATGGCACATGGATCCATCCTGGACTGGAGAATTCCAGGGCGTGTATTTGCAATGCAGTCCACCATTCTTAGATTGATGTTTTGCTTTTGTTTTAGACAAGGTCTTTCTTTGCAGCCTTGGCTGGCCTCAGTCTCAGAGCTCTGTTTACCTCTGTCTCCTGAGTGCGGAGATTAAAGGCATGAACGTGTATTTGTCTATCTATTTAATTCATATGAGTGTTTTGCCTGTGTGTATGTATATATGTGTACTATGCCTGATGCCTGCAAAGGCCAGACAAGAGTATATGATGCTCTGGAACTGGAGTTACAGATGACTGTAAACCAACATGTGGGTGCTAGGAATTGAACCTGGGTCCTCTGCTCCTCACCGGTAACTTTTTTAAAAGACATTCTCCATAAACACACTTTCTCCATACTTGCCTGGCATACTCTTTCTCTCTTCGGGTCTTTATATGCTCAATTGCTCTGAAGTTTGAGAGCTATCCACATCCCCCACACACCCACACGCACACCTACATACAACCTACATACATGCACCCAGTCCCTTGCTTATGGGATCTTGAGCCAATGTATTAACCCTTCTGGGCTTTGGCTTTCTCATGTGAAAAGTGGCAATAAGAATCTCATGGGATTTTTGGTTTTTAATACAAAATGTTTGAGTTAAGCACATAGAATAACACACACTTAGGGCTGAAGAGGCGGCTTAGTGGTTAAATGTGCATACTACTCTTGCAGAAGCCCCAAGTTCAGTTCCCAGCACTTATGGTGGGTGGCTTATGCAGCCTGTAACTCCAGCTCTGAAGGATCTGATCCCCTCTTCTGGCCTCTGTGAACACCTGTACTCTGTGCACCTGCATGCGTGTGGGGACACGAGCACATATGCACACACAGAATAAGAAATACGAACGAACATTCGGGAAATGTGGTTTTCTCCTTCCCTCTCCTACATTGAAAGCTGCCCTTTTCTCACAATACAGTGGAACTCTTCTCTTAAGTAACGTTCAAAATCACTCTACTCTGACACGTTCCCACCCCAGCTCCTGTCTCCTCAGCAACCCCGTGTATGTGCGTGCAACGTTTAATGTGTATGAACCTATGTGTTTCATACTCCTTTTGAATATATTCATATTTCTATTTTTTTACCTAGCAACAATATGAGGTATTTGCAGGAGAGACCTCAAATCTTTCATTTCTACAAGTCAGCATACTGGAGGAGAGCCCGGCTTTGCCACCATCTGGAATACAAAGATAATTTTACCAACCTCAGAAACTGTAAAGATTCACTGAAAGAAAGAAAGCAGAATGCCCACCACAGATGAGTTCAGAACACACCAGCGGCGGCTGCTGGCTACAGTCACCACCTTCCACTGGTGTTTCCCCACAGAGCTTTGCCCTTGGACATCTGAGAGGGGATGGGTGTCATCTGGGTCTGGGATAGACTTTCTTAACAGCTATGTGTGCTTCGCATATTGTGCTGACTGGTTTTCTGTCAACTTGACACAGGTTGAAGTCATCTGAGAGAAGGGAGCTTCAATTAAGAAAATAGACCGGGTTGTAGGCAAGCCTGCAGGGCATTCCCTTAATTAGTGCTTGATGGGGGAGGGTCCAGCCCTTTGAGGGTGGTGCCATCCCTGGATTCAATAAGAAAGTAGGCTGAGCAAACCACCAGTGGTGGACCAGGAAGCAGCACCCCTCCCTCCACGGCCTCTGCATCAGCTCCTGCCTCCAGGTTCCTGCCCCATGTGAGTTCCTGCCCCATGTGAGTTCCTGCCCTGACTTCCTTTGATGATGGATGGTGATATGACAGTCTAAGTCAGTTAAACCCTTTCCTTCCCAGCATGGTCAGTGTTTCATCACAGTAACCTTAGTTAAAACACACTCCAAGCATAAAATAGAGAGAGGCTGGAGAGAAGGCTCAGTAGCTAAGAGCACTCGTTGCTCTTTCAGAGGACCCGGGTTTGGTTCCCAGCACCCACAGGATAGCTCACAATGACCCTAACTTCAGTGTCAAGGGATTCCATGCCCTCTTCTGACCTCCATAAGCACCAGGCACACTTTTGGTACACATACATACATGCAAGCAAAATATTCATACACATAGAATAAATACATCTGTTCTTGTTTGAGACAAGAGTTTCTCTGTATAGCTCTGGCTGTCCTGCCAGAAACTTACTCTGTAGACCAGGCTGGCCTTGAACTCAGAGACCCACCTGCCTCTGCCTCTCAGGTGCTGAGATTAAAGACGTGTGCCGCCACTGCCTGGCTGAATAAATATAAATTTACAAATAAATAAATAAAACTAAAGATAGAAATGTGTGTAGTGGCCAGTTATGTGCTGCTATTTCATTTGCCTCTATCCTGACGTCTTCTAAGCTGGGAAAGAAACTGTGTGTTCGAATGCGTGCGCGTGTGCAGGTGGAGGCCAGAGGTGAATACTAGGTTTATTCTGAGAACTGGTTCTCTCACTGAACCCAGAGCTCACCAGTTGGCTGTACTGGCGGGGCAGCAAGCTCCAGGGATCTGCCTATATCTGCCCCTTCTACTCTGGGGTTACAGACACAGGATACAACTCTTAGCTATCAAGTTGTTGAAGGGGATCCAAAGATCCCCTTGCAATAGTCCATGGCAAGCACTCTATTGACTGTGACTTCTCCACAGCCCTAGAAATGTTAATAATGATTGCATGTGTTGGGCTCTGAATGGAAGCTGAGAAAACTCACTTCAGAGAGAGAGGCCTAAAAATGAAAGCCTTATTTTCTGCTGGAATAGGGAGGTGGTCAGTTCGGGATCTGAACCAGGTCCCCAAAGGGAGCTTCTACAATATTTTAATATGACGGGAACACAAAAGGGGGGCGGGGGCTGCTGCATTGGCCAGTTATACTTTGACACAAGGAGTTAAGCGAGAAAGTTAACGTTGGTGACTGGACCTTCTCCCGGTCATCTGGTTTCAGGGTCCTTGAGTCAGGTCCCCTCCTGGACTCTGGTTCAGAATTTAGAGGGATAAGGGACAAAGGACTGGGCTGTGCACCTTAGTTTAGGTGACGGGGTAACACCTCCTTCCCTCTTTACACCCTTCCCTGGTTAACACACAAACATGAAACACCTGGGAGAAGCAGGGTAGAACTTGGTTACAGGACTTGGTAACATGACCCTGTCAGCGAGAGGGAGGTTGTTCCTGTGATGGCGGACAGCAGGCAGCTGTCCCCTAACACTTGAAACTGGGGGTGTAACAAAGTTGATAGAATGCTCGCCCAGTATGCCTGGAGCCTTGGATATACATATATACATATACACATACACATGGCCCACTCACCCAGCACTGCGTCAGCCTTGCCTAGGATAGCACATGCCTACAGTCCAAGCACTGACAGGTGAAAGGAAGACCAGAAATTCAAAGCCATCCTCAACTACATGGGGAGTTCGAAGCCAGCCTGGGCTAGAGACTCTGCTGCTCATAGTGGCAGTGAGAGTGACAGAAAAAATGACTCAGTGGCTAAGAGCACTTGTATTCATAGAGGACCCAAGTTTGGTTCCCAACACCCACACAGGGGCCTCGTAACCGCCTGTAATTCCAGTTCCTGGGATTCTGGCCTCTGCAAGCACCAGGTACACATGTATACATAACAGGCAAAACACTCATACACATAAATAAAAAATAAATCTAAATAATAATCAGTTGTCACAGTGCCACATGGCTGGTGGTGTGTGGGGTGCTGGCGATGAAGGCTGTGGTAAACTGAGGGTTTATCTTGTGGCAGAAACAGCTAAGAACTTTGACTGTTTCAGGTTAGTCTCTGTTAAAGCCCCAAGACACAGATTTTCCTCAGTCCCATTTCACAGCTGCATAAATCAAGGCACGCATGGCTTAGATACCTCGCCTCAGTCTATATACCTCGTCAAAGCTAGGACTGGGGTTCAAAAACCAAGCTATCAGGCCTCTCTGGACATGGTGAGATAAATATTTCCTACTGTCTGTGGTCCCACAAGTCAAGCAATCTGTTTGGTTTTATTATCTGTTTGGAACATGATACTAAAACCATCGTGGGGGAAGCCCACAGGTAGTAAAGAATTGAAGTCCGGACACTAAATCAATCAGACGCATTTCTTTTCAAACTCCTGTTCTCACTCTTAAGGTGGCAATCAGATTAGCTGAGAGAGATTGGCTGGTAAGCGGAGAGCATCCTGGAGGCTCTGGAGCGTGAAAGGTTAGCCTGCTACTGCCAGCTCCTGGATCGGCCGCCTCCCCGGAGAGAATTCAGCTGCCACAGAATTCTTTTTTTTCAGTAGGGACTGTCTAGAAGCCAGTTCCTGACTCCTTCCCCAGGTCCCTTTTCACCTGAATCTTCTCTTCTTCTTCTCCATCTAGAATCTTCCAGGGTGAGAGACAGAGGCTGGCACCAGCCGTTGTGTCTCCCTCCCCTCCCCTGCCCCCCACAACCATACACCTATCCTGCAGTCAGGCGATACCACCAATGTCCTAATCACCACTGAGCAGATCCAGGTTGCGCCCGTGTGGCTCCCAGGGCAAATGGCTGCCTCGCTCTGAGCAATGAGAAACCAGGAACAAGAAGGAATGATTAAATAAATCAGCATCTGGCCAAAAGACTGACTAATAAACAGTCATTGAAGTTCCGGGAAAAGAATACGTAGTGAGAAGGTCAGGGCATTTCTGAGAGGAGGGGAAGGTAAGCTTTGACAGTACCCCGGGGGACCCGAATTTCATGTACATATTTTAAACATTTGAAAACATGGGAACAGAGAGCAAATACCCCTACAATGTCCATCATGATCTCTGAACAAGGTGATCACAGTATTTTACTTTATAAATTTGTCTCTGAGAGCATGGTGTCTTTTTAAAATAGAAACAAGGGACTGGTAGATGGTGGATAAGAGAACTTGGTTGGTTTCTCCTCCCTGGTCAGTGGCTTGAGTTTCCGTTAGCTAGATGTTCTACCTCTAAGGAGCCAAGTTAAGTCTTGCCCCTCTGGGTGCTTTTCTGGGTTTATTCAACTCTGGTATCTTCGCCTTGACCCCCTAGGACTCCCTGGGACACGCTAGCAGCTATGACAGTGGAGGGTTATTGTCTATCAAGGCCAAGCTCCTAATGGCAGCCGGCGTTGATATTTAACTCTTTCTCCTGGCCACGTGGTCCAGCAGCTCCGCACAGCTGCCGGAGTTTAAGCTGTGTCCGTTGAACACAAGCTGGGTCCTCTTGGGACATACTGCATGGGGGTGACCCGCCTCTCTCTCTGAACTTTGTCCCATTTCCTCCAATTCATCTAAAAGGGCCCTCTGTGCCATTAGCCGTGGGTTAGACTTTATTGTGAATTGTTTTGTTGTTTTTTTAAATTCCATTTGCTTTGGTAGGGACGACCAAATCTAGCCCTTGTTTTTACAGGGAGATTATAGAAGAAAATAAATATGGGCTATTTTGAGTAAAAAGGCTTTGTGTGTGTGTGTGTGTGTGTGTGTGTGTATGGGGATGATGGAGCTGATGTTTTTAAGACAGAATATGAGAGCCAAGAGGAGGACTTCCTTGGGTCTCAGGCTGATCAAAGGCAGGCAAAGGCAAACTCCTGTCAGTGCGCCTCCGGGCCTGCTGGGCTCAGGATACTGTACAGAGGTCGAGGTTGCAGGACACAAGACCTGGACTATTTACAGTTTCTTTAGAGGAAGAAAAGATGAATCACTGAAATAACAGCCTGAACTCTGCCGGGAGGCCCAGTGCAAAGTCTGCATACGCACAGACTCCAGCTGGCGGAGAGGACGGGATGGTTGCTGGTAGAGGCGTTAGGGATGGAGTCCAGCCTGTGCCAGGCCCTGAGTCAGGGTGCTTATTGCTGCTGGTCACCACCCACACTAGCTTGTACCCAGGATCCCTGTCACCTCATTTGCTGCATGTTCTGCCCTCTGTCCCTTTTAGGACTTCCTATTATAATAGGAATCCTGAGCCTTCTGAGGTAGAGTATTAAAGAAGTGTCTTAATTCGGTGGAGGATGGCTGAGGAGCAGGGTGACCCTCCCCCAGCCCCTTTGAATGGGCTTCTCTGGTCGAGCGCTAAGTGCAAGGGTTGAGGTTTTTGATGCAGAAATGGAGCCACGCTAACTCTTCAACTGCAAAGATAACTAAGCCAGAGTTACCTTCATGCTCCACCAGAAATGGATGAGAAGAAGAGGGCTGGCCAGTGGCTGGACTGACAGAAGAGAGCCAAGCATCCAGGTTTCAAACCCAGCGTCAGAGAACAACACAGAATGGTCCTGGGGAGTGGTTGGGGATGCGTTCCAGTTATAGCAACGAGAGAATTGGGGAACCTCCAGGCAGAGACATTCATACACATGCTGTGAGGTCTTCTGCGGCACAGACTCCGATCCTGCCTCTCCATCTTCCCGGCTCGTGACAGGTTCTGTGTGAAATACTTAGCCTAGTGTTTAACCCACAGCAGTTAGCAAGCCCTGGGTTTGTTAGATATTAAAGATGAGCCCAAGGCATCCAGAGGCATCGAGGCGAGAAGACAAGAATACAAAGGAGACTGTCCATCTGTCTTGTGTCTTGGAGGACCTGCAGGTCATATGGGCTGGAAAGAAGGTGTCCCCAGAGAAGGCCTAGATTGTGAAACATTTGCAATGTCTAGCAATGTTTAGTATCGGGATATTGTTTTCATCTTCCTTTTCACAGGCGCTTCTGGCCGAAGGGACAGATTGGTCAAGAACACAGGGTGGGGGCAGCCAGGAGAAAAGGCTGCAGTGGGCAGAAGCTGGCAAGGCTGGCAATGCCAGCAGACCAGATGATGCTGCCAGCAACCCCGGACTGTTCGCCATCAGATCCAGCGCAGCCAGGGCTGGGCCTGTGCTCTCACTGTGGCTGCACACCAGAGCCTCCTCAACAGGAAAGGGTCATCTGATGAGATGGCTCGGGCCGTGCAGGAGGCCAGCAAAGCAGGGAGAAGGCCAGGGGTGTGTGACGTGGGCCAGCAGGAGTACCCTGCCCTCCCGCCACCCATCTCCAGCATGTCTGCTTTGTGCCCTGAGAAATGAGCTCAGTGCCCTCCCCCAACCCCCACCACACACCATGGGTGGGAAGAACTTTCTGCCAGGGGAACCGTCTGTGCGCATGTCCTGAGAGGAGCCCTTACGTCTGGCCTGATGGTGTCCTAGGGGAGGAGGAAGGGAGGGGGACCGGGGCAGTCTGGCCATGTTTAGTTTTCAAGTTGTTGGGTGCTACAGAAGCCTGGATATCCTGTTAACATTTTTGTTAATCATTTGATTTTTGATTGTCCAGTGATATAACAGGAAATTGGCCAGGCTACTTTCCCTTCACTTTCCTTAAAACGGGTATAAAAATTTTTTTAGGTGATTGAGATCTTAGTGACTGAGGAGCATCTTTTAGAAAGTTACCTCTGGCGAATGGGGATTGCATCTGTCAGACACGATCTCCAGAGAGTGAGAGATGAGCCTGCTGGGGAGCAACTCTCTCCCAGAAATAAAATGGATCAGAATTAAAAGGTACATTATAGGCAAGCGGCTGAGAGTGAATCTCCACCCGCTTCTGTGTGCGGGCGTTAAGAATCAATGCTCTCGGGAGCAAGATAAAGGAACATAGACAAGCCTATAGAAGTCTCGTTCTGATGACTGTTTTCAGCTACTGCAGAATTATGTCTCCTTTAAATTCACCTGCTCCCAGTCTGGTAGAAAACTCAGAACCGGCCTCCCAGCACTTCCCATACCTGCTTTGGCTTCCAGAGGTCAAGCCTCAGCCCAGAACCCCCAGCTTTGTCTCTGGATTGCCTGGGAAGTATGGCTACTATAGAGGGCTTTCTGCTCTCTGGCTGAGATTCCAGAAAGATCTCTCTAGCTTCTGATTATGATTGTTTGCTTTCTAAAAGGAAGCAGATAATAAGAGGCTCGTGCATCCAGCCCTGGGCCATGTGTCCCGACGACTCCTCTGTTGGGCTGCACTGAGCTACACGGACGGCTCTCTAGTTATCAAATATGGTGAGCCACTTACAATGGGCAAAACATTGACCTTTTTTCTGAGCTTTTCCTCCCTCTTAAATCAGGTTATTCCTTTCACATCCTTACCTTATTTTAAACCCTGAGAAGGTTTAAAAACAAACAAAACTCCAGCACCCAACAGAACAGAACGGGCTTCAGACACCTGCCAGCTGGTTTCTTCATATAAACACCCTAACACCCAAATGTGTAGAAGGTTTTTTTGTATGGGATTGTTTCTTGCCTTTTGGTCTTAAACAAAAAGACATGCACATTGGAGAAGACTGCTTCTTAGAGACCAACAGCTTTTGAATTGCTTAATTAGATCTCGTAGATAAGATTTTAGTTTTCAAGGGTTGTTAATGAGATTGACCGGAGACCACTGTTAGCTTCTGCCAAGCAAGGCGCCAGTGTCTGGGTTTGGAGGGCCTGAGGAAAGAGGCCAAGAAATAAGGAAGGAAATCAAAGTGACATGCTTTATGGAAATCTGCTGGAGATCACAGATCTCAGGCTCCGCACTTTGTTACTTCCTCCCCACCCCCACCCTCACCCCCAGCAGCAGCAGCGGGGGCCACCTCCTGCCTTGCAGTGTCAGTGCCCCGCCTCAGGCAGGTGACCCCCCCAGGACTTCAGCCATAGCCTTTCTGTGTGCAGCCCATGCTAGATGTCACCTACCAGCCACCTCTGTTTTCTCCAGTTCTGAGAGGTACTACTGTTTTGGGGTTTTTGCTTGTATATGATAAGAAACTCACATTCTTACTGCGTCCTCTTACTTCTGTGAGGTGCCCACGTCTTGCTAGGTCTGCCCTCCCTTTCTGTCTTGACAAGTCACTCAGCTCAGATCTGTGTCCCACAGTATTGCGTGGCTCACCCACACAGCTCCCTGCCAGACACCCCCATGCCAATCCTGCATGTCACATCAGATTGGGACTTTACTCTCACCTGCTAATCAGACCAACTCTCAAAGCTCCCTGTAGCCTGTGCACTGTGGCCCTCAGTCTGCCCTTGCCTGGTCTTTGCATCTTCTCTTCTAGAAGGCTGAAGAAAAAAGACAGTGTCTCTTGGAGTCCCCTAAGTGGGAACCATTATCATTTTACCTATGGAGAATTGTGGATTTGGTTTAAATTAGTTACTGAAGGTCATACAGTAAGAAACCGGAAGAGCTGGGGTTTCTACCCAGGCCTCTCAGATTCAAGTCTAAATTAACCACCATGCTCTGCCACTTTGCTGACTCCAAGAGTGGCTGATAACAGGAGCATCAGGCTTGCCCAGTGATGGGCGGATACGCAGCACCCTGGGCTCCCCACGCTCATGCACACTCTCCAGATAGGGATCCCATCTCTTTGCGTCCATTCAGTTTACCTAGCTTGGTAACTACGTGACCCACTCAGCCCTCCTACAGTGCCTAAGCCATGGTCTCTGAAGCTAGATTTTGAGTGACCAACTCCTGGCTGCCCATACATTCTCTCCGTGCATCTCTAGGCAGACCATCTAACCTCTTCATGACTCAGTTTCCTTATCTGTAAAGCAGGAATAAACGTAGTGCCCATTCAGCCCGTGGAGTTGTCCCAGGTATTTAACAAGTTGGTATATGTCCTACTTGGGCACCTGGAGAAAGGGTCCAAAGAGCTGAGCCAGACAAATGACAGTGTAGCCTACAGCCTTAAACCCCTGGTTTTGGGGACCAAGAAAGAAGATCTGTCACTTTGGGAGATATTCAGTCGTAAGAAGCAATCCTGGGTGAGGTGCTCTAAATGCTTGCTCACAGAAAGCAGCTTGGAGGAGCCAGGGGAAGCCAGGACAAATCCAGGAAATGTCTGGTGGCCAGAAGAGCCTGAGGTGGTGGGAGCTGAGGGCCACAAGGCTTCCTTGTGGGGCGGCGGTGGGGGGGGGGGCTCACAAACCAGTCCCTGGTACCCTCTCTGGCCCTGGCTGCCCTGCACTACTTGTGCGCATTGATTCTCACATACCCAAATCAGCCCTGGGGCTGAAGCCAGGGCTGTCTCCTCCTCTTGGCTGGGTGCCTGGGACTCCCAGCCCAAGCCCCCCAACTGCTTCTCCACTGACCCATTTCAGAGTTCTTTGTGTGGTGACAGAATTCCCACTAAAGCAGTTCATTCTTTTCGCAGTGACCCCTAATCTTCCCAGCGAACATTTGCATTTCAGGAGTAGGGCGCATACAGAGAGAACTCCTCTATAATTGGCAGATGGAGGGAGCATTAGTTTTCTCATAGGACGACGGGACTTTCCCAGGCTCTGATGGTGGCCTCCTCTGTGAAAGCTTTCTGCCCACCCTGCTCTCCCAGCCCAAAGGAGCTGGGGTGTGGGAGAGGAAGGTCCTGCCCGGGAAGAGGGCTAAAG
This sequence comes from Apodemus sylvaticus, assembly GCF_947179515.1. Taxonomy (NCBI): domain Eukaryota; kingdom Metazoa; phylum Chordata; class Mammalia; order Rodentia; family Muridae; genus Apodemus; species Apodemus sylvaticus. The sequence continues at coordinate 114,082,269 of NC_067477.1, forward strand.
AGGACAGTTTCCAGAAGTTTCTATTTCCTTGACCCATTAAGTTTCTAATACTGGACCTGGAGGGTTTTTTTTTTTTTAAAAAAAAAAAAAAAAAAAAAAAAACTAGTTTTATTGTTGATTTCCACACAGCATCATTTCCCAGCCTCCAGAAATCCAGAACAGAGTCATTTGCGGCTTCTTGATGAAATAAATGTAGCTTTGTAAAACCCTGCTATATTGTTCTTAGTTTTTCCATTCCCCCACTGACTGACAAAAGAAGTCCTTGGACCAGGAAAGGGCTGGGACGGAGAACTAGCCCAGCTCTCCAAGGCAGCTTCAAATACCACAGACAAGGACCTTAAAGAAGCATTTCCTGTTCATAGCTAATGATCCTGTTCATGTATCATAGCGTCGGGACCATTCTGAAGTGGGAGTGGCACAGGAAAGGAAACTGAGGCTCAGGAAATAGGGATTTGGGGGCCAGTGAGGGCAGGCAGAGCAGTCGCCCTGAACGTGGCCTTCCATCTTCCCAGGACATTCTAGACCAGCAGTTCTCACTCTGTAGGTCATGACCCCTTTAGGGGTCAAATGACCCTCTCATAAGGGTTACATACCAGATATCCTACATATCAGAAATTTACATTATGATTCATAACAGTAGCAAAATTAGTTATGAAGTAGCAATGAAAATAATTTTATGGTTGGGGGTCACCACAACAGGAGGAACTGTATTAAAGGCTTACAGCATTAGGAAGGTTGAGAACCACTGCTCTTGGGCCGCAGGAGGAGGTTTTACAATCTGATCTCAGAAATTCCTGGGGTAGGTGGGGGTAGGTGTGTAAGTGGTAGGGTGGTGGCAGTGCCTGGCTTCTACAGGAGCTCCCCACCCATGAGATCTTACCCTCCAAGTGTTCTTCTGAGGCCTGGCTTCTTCCCTTGAAAGCCCCACTCTGCCCAACCCCTAAACTAGGCCAATGTCTTGGCCCATGGGGGTCATCAGGAGACCTCTACCCCCAGGAAGAACAAGGCCCTGGCCCTTCATCTGGTTTCTTTCCTCCTGGGCCCTGGATCCCTGGTCTTTGGGGCCTCCTAGCAAGGCTTTACACCTAGGTCTTCCTTTTCCCGTTCTAGGTGTGTGTGGCTGCTGCGGCGCCCTTCGTCCCAGGTACAAGAGGCTGGTGGACAATATCTTCCCTGAAGATCCTGAGGTGGGTCGCAGCAAGGGCTACGCGGGCTGCTGACTGGGAAAAGGATTTGGACGCTGACTCGTCCTGTCTTTGGGCATGGTGAGGGGCTCTGTCATTGGGCCCTTCTGACATTTGACCCCTCTGAAGGCTGGATATGCAGGAGGCTGTTGGGAGTGTGCTGGGCTGCTGCTAGAGAGTGGGCACAGCCTTCTCACTCCTGTCTGAGCTGCTCACCCTCCCGATGGAAACGTGAAAACGTGCCCTGCCTAGCGTGTGGCTCTGGCCCTCCCTGGCATCTGTCAGGTGTCTGACTGTGCCCTGCACAGGAGGCCTAGCTTCTTCCCTCTGTCACACTGTGTTATGCACTGAGGTCTGACGATGTCAGATCTGGTGCATTTGCCTTGCTATTTGAGAACTACTGACCTCCTCTGGACAGGCAGCTGGAGGATTCCATTTCTGTTATCCTCTAGAGAATTTCCTAGAAGCTATAGAATCATCTTTCTGTCTTGGTGGTAACTATCCATATATACCTTAATTCTGAATTACATTTTTTAAAAAGATTTTTATTTATTATATATGAGTACACTATTACTCTCTTCAGACACACCAGAAGAGGGCATCAGATCCCATTACAGATGGTTGTGAGCCACCATGTGGTTGCTGGGATTTGAACTCAGGAGCTCTGGAAGAGCAGTCAGTGCTCTTAACCACTGAGCCATCTCTCCAGTCCCCTCTGAATTGCTTTTAATGATGCCCTGTCCTTCATCCACACACCCATGTCTATCTCTATACCCACACATGTGTATGCATGAGTGCATATACACACATGCATAAAAACCTATCTCTGTATGTATGTGTATGTGGTGTATATGTGTGTGCACACATGTGTGCAGCTGCACTTGTCTGCGGAACATGCATGTGTGGAGTCCGGAAGTTGACAACTTTTGGAACCTTTCTCTAGCATGCTCCACTATGGTTTTTGAGACAAGTCTCTCAAGGAACCTAGAGCTTGCTGTTGTGGTTAAACTAGGGACAGTGAGCCTCCCATGAGTGTGAGTTTTCCTAGCTTGGTAACTATAACCCACCCAGCCCTCGTACAGTGGTTAAACCATGGTCTCTGAAGCTAGATTTTGAGGGACCGGTTGAATTGGTACTTGTTCTAGACTTGAGCCTGCCCATTAGAGTGGAGCCATGGTGATTTTGAACTGTCTGTCTTCTACAGGATGGTCTGGTGAAGACCAACATGGAGAAACTGACCTTCTATGCCCTCTCAGCTCCAGAAAAGCTGGATCGAATTGGTGCCTACCTCTCGGAGAGGCTCATCCGAGATGTGGGTCGCCATCGATATGGGTGAGTCACATAGGGAAGGGCAAGATGGCGTTTCAGAAATTGCGTAATATTTTTAGGGTAAAACAGTGTAAGAACATTTCAAGAAAAAAAAGCATTGGGTATGTTATTCAATGGACTGAGAAAACCAAGATTGAGACCAAACAGGGCTGGGCTCACACAGTCCTCCTGAGGCAGGTAAATTTGGATTGTTCTGTGGAGATTTGGGAAGAGGGCACGCGGTCTCATAGGCATAGCCGTTTGGCGTCCACAGAGTTGCCTCGTGTCCACATAGAAGAGCTTATGCAGACAGTCTGACTCGGAATGTGTAGTTTTTCTCTCCCCTTACTGACTGAAAAAGGAAGATGGAGCCATCAGTGTTCTGAGAAGGCTAGGCTGGAGTAGTTGGTCCCCTAAAAACACACTTCAGAGAGGCGGGGAATCTGGCACAGGTGCTAGGACCTTCTAGGTCTGATATGCTAGAACCCTTGGGCTGGATCTCTAAAGCCCCATACACAGCCACAATGGTGCGTGCCTGTGATCCTAGCACCAGGAGGTGGAAGCTGGAAGATCAAAAGTTTGAGGTCACCCTCGGCATTATAGCAAGGCTAGCTAGCCTAAGAAAGGTGAGGTCCCATCTCAAAACAAGACATTCGCTTTAAAATTTTAAATATCTTGCCGTTAAAGGAGAAACCATCAGAATTTTAAAACTGAACATCAAAGATAAATATCATCCACAAATAAGGCAAGGATTCAAGGTCACATGAATAAAGTGTCTGGGAGAGTCAGGAGAGAGGCAGCCGGGGAAAAGATTACAATAGGTCCACTCAGAGAGCCAGGGTCACCTGTATGGCATTCACCAGACTTACAGGCCACACCCAAACCACTGGAGCATCCTACCACACTGACTTTTCTCTAAAAGTAAATATTTAGGTATTAACCAGGAAACAGCGGTGAAAACAGGGGCATTGTCACTCATTCCGGGGAAAAAGAACAAATTGGTTGAAATTTTCCAGGTCATAAAATATGTGCCTAGATCTTCAAAACCACATCTGCTCCTTGTCCCTTCTGTCCGTCGCTTCCCAAGGAACCCCTTAATGCTCTTCCTTGTCTACAGAGATGTTTTTTGCAGTGTTTTCTGTTTGTTGTTTGGTTTTGCTTCTTTGAGACAGTCTCGGGTTGCCCGGGCCACCTTCAAACCTGCAATGTGGCTGAGGGTGGCCTTGAACTCTTGATCTTCTCGCCCCCACCACACAGGTATTGACACACAATGTGGGGCACCACACCTAGCATGTAGTGCTTCTTATAACAGTGAAACAATAGAAGTGGCTTAAGTGTCTGGCAAGAGAAAAATCCAGTACATTATGATTTATATAATTTGATAAAATAATATCACACAATAGAAGTAGAGTTTATAAGGATCCCTAGCTAAATGATATTAAAAATACAAAAATTCAGACTATAATGGCCACATGCAAAGTATTTAAGGTCATCTTAAAACAAAATAACAACAAATCTCAGTGGCTAGAAATAAAGTCCAAATGCCGGTGTATTCAGAGCGGCTCACTGTGACTGGCACAGCTGGGGGGCGGGGTGGGGGGGCGGAGGGAGGTTTCTGTGTTTCATTGCGTTGTCTCTGTTCCCCTGAAACCCTGACTATTATTGAGCAGGTGTTACTTCCACAGTGCAAGAGTGGACCTCAGGGAATATTGTGCTTGCTGCTGCCCTGTCCTCATCTATAGGTTAGGTAGCTCTCTCACTCTGAGAAGTGCAGGCAACGTTATAATGGGGCAGAGGGCTGAGGATGCGACAGACAGCCACCATTGCCAATCCTGTGGATCCTGCTCCACCGACCAGAGTCTTTCCGTTCTCCACTCTCCTCTGCTGTTTTTTCATTTTTCCTTCTTTTATTGGGGGGGGGTGGTGAGAAGGGGGGCAGGATCTCACGTATCCAAGACTGGCTTCCAAGTCATCACAGCTAAGAATGAGCTTGAACTCCTAAACCCTCCTCTACTCTCACCTCTCCCGTGCTGGGGTTGCAGGGTGCTCCACCACACCCGGAGTTTGTGGTTCTGGAGACCAAACCCAGGGCTAAGACCAACACAGCCATATCCCGAGCCCCGCCCCTGCCTTTTTCTTGGCTAAGCCTTTTAGTGTTAGATCACATGACAACAGGGACTTGTCTTCCCACTGTTTGGGGCGAATGCTGTTAGACATGCTCTTCAACTCAAAGACTAGATGCTCCTTTAGTGTCATCTCCAGGATCCTCAACTTCCACCCCCCACGTCCTCCACACCCACCACACCTACTGTAGAGCCAATACAGGCAGACTGGCTGAACAGACCGAAGGTTGAAAAGTCAAAGACCATCAGTAATGTCGGGGTAGGAGTGAAGAGTTAGGATCAAATAGAAGCTTTGTATATCCTAGGATGTGCTTTACCCCAGATCTGGCAACTCTTAAACCAGGTTGCCCTCGATGTGAAAACAAATGCAAATTGATCCATTTCCATGATCATTCTCCCTACAGTAAAATTAGGTTGCCACTCATTAAATGCAGGAGCATGGATGCTTTGTGCACAGCCGTTATATAAAGGGCCTTGACTTACTGTACAGCACATCCAAGGCAAGTAAAAATGACTTTATCCTTGACTGAACCAAAAGCTAATGTGCCAGCGATAGCATTAAACATTTAATACCGATTCTGCCCTTGCTCTCTGCAGTGATATTTCTAGTGATTAAAAATGTCCATAGCCGGCAGGGTCCCTTGCAATCCTTCCTCTGCCTGTGGAATGACAATTCAAAATTGGCATCATCCCGTTAAAAATAGCCCTTGCAGCATCTAGGTATTTAAAGCCTGAGGGCGGGCTTTGATCATAAACATTTGGAGAAACGCCTGTTAGGATCTTGCCGTCCGGTGTCTCCCTGCCCATGGCTGGCCTCTTCCTTGTCCTGGAAAAGCAACATTTTCACATCACACAGTGAGAGGAACTGTGTCTCCCTGGCATGGTGTGGGTGTCTCCATGGTTTGGCCCCATCGATGTGAACCTTGGCTACAGGTCCCCGTGACAGAGCCACTCTCTCATGACCACTGCCTTCCTGCGTTGCCTCTTTGTCACAGCCTTCTGGGGGTCCTGACCCTGAGCGTCCATCCTCACAAGGATGCCAGCTGGGAGCAGGAGAGGATGGGGAATTTCAAGGCATTGTCTGGAATGGGTGGTGATGTGCAGAGAGGCAGAACCGCAGCATTTCTCTGCTTCTCTCCATCCCGCTCCAGATGCCCAACTCCTCCGGGCAGCAGGGGAGGGAGTGAAAGTGCTCAGACAGGCCTCAGTCTACAGGGAGCACCGAGCATGGACCACCACGTGCAGGGTATGACGTCAGACAGTATCAGGGGTCCCCCGTGCCTGGAGTTCTGCTCCAGGCCAGGCTTGAGCAGTGAGGATGGAGTCGAGGAGGGTGGACTGTTCCAACCTGAGGAGCCTGGCCCTAACTAACCCAGCATTGTTCCCTAGAAGGGCCTGAAGCTGGTGGGAGGGTAGATGGACCCTTTGGAAGAGTGAACTGCAGACGCCTGCTAGATAGAGTCAGCCTGCTGTTCTTCAGTTGTAGCCAAACCCTCTCCCTGCTCCTGGGCTCTTAAAAAACCCAGAAAGTTCAGTTCAGGAATGGGCTGACCAAATATACCCAGAATGCCCAGAATCAGAGGCCCTTCGTCCAGGGTTCCGGCTGCCCTTTGCGGGATGATCCAAGTGTCTGACTCCAGGTCCATACTTCCTCTCCTCCTGGGTGGGACTCCCAGGCGACCCCTCTCACTCGTCCCCTGGCACTGCAGGCCTTTCCGGGTCTCTCTGGCTACTTCTGACCTCGAGCAAGGTGTCCAAGCAGGGCCAGCCCTCTAGGGACTCCTCAGAGGGACTTTTCCCAGGGCCCCTAGGAACCAGGCACCCTGGGTGTTTTGCTCTGTAGTTGTTCGTGTGACTGCTTCTGAGGTCTTCCATTTGTAATCTGCTCAGTGTCCTCCCCCTGCTGCTCACAATTCCTGGTCTGTTCCAGCTTGCTTGCACTCGGTCCCCTTCATCTTTGGGAAGCTCACGTGGTCTGTTTAGAGCTGATGTTTGCTGCTGCTGCAGCAGCAGCAGCAGCAGCAGCGCGTACTGCCCCATGGCCCAGCTCCATACTTACCCACAGTGTTCCAAGTACCCAGGCCAGTTCAGACTCTCAGACTCACTATAACCTTAGACGTCTTGCAGAACTCAGATCCGATCCCTGATGATGGTAACCTTGTCACGGGAATCCTGTTGATGGTCAGTATCCCCAAAGTCCTCTGCTCTGTCTAAGAGTGAGGTCTGATGGGTGGGGCACATAGGGAAGCTGGTGATGGCACAGGACAAACACTGAGCCCATCACTTGGGTCTGAATTCAAGCTCGTAATTAAACCATGCCACTGAGCCCTGGAATCAGAAATGGAGCTTCAAGGGTTCTTGAATGCTCCAAGCAAAGCCAGCCCTCCTTAGTCCCCAATGCTCAGGGAGCTAAGTGTGATTCTTCTTTATTTCCTTCCATTTCTGTTTCAGTTCAACTATGATTTTCAGCCTATACCAAAATCTCTAGTCTTGGTCAATAGTCCTTCTTTTACTATTAAAGAATAGTTTGGGGTTTGTTTGGTTGTTTTTTTCTTATCAGCATATTCTAGATTTCTCTCTCTCTCTCTCTCTCACATACACACACACACACCCATTGGGGGGAAAAAGGCTGAGTCTCTGCTGCAGAACTTGGGAGGTCTTCTAGCTTCTCCTCTTGCCTAGCCCCACCCACCATGCCTCTTCCATTATTTATTTTGTTCATTTCAACTCTATTAAAAGTAAGATTTCATCGGGCAGTGGTGGCGCACCCCTGTAATCCCAGCACTCTGGGAGGCAGAGGCAGGTGGATTTCTGAGTTCGAGGCCAGCCTAGTCTACAGAGTGAGTTCCAGGACAGCCAGGGCTACAGAGAAACCCTGTCTTGGAAAAAACAAATCCAAAAAACCAAAAAAAAAAAAAGAAGAAGAAGAAAGAAAGAAAGAGAGAGAGAGAGAGAGAGAGAGAGAGAGAGAGAGAGAGAGAGAGAGAGAGAGAGAGAGAGAGAGAGAAAGAAAGAAAGAAAGAAAGAAAGAAAGAAAGAAAGAAAGAAAGAAAGAAAGAAAGAAAGACTGGACTTTTCCTTTGCTGCCACCCCTCATTTTTAGTACCATGTTTGGTGACTTGACCATGTCCAGGTGTCCCCTCTGGACTGTCCTCTCTGTCAGGGATCCCGGCCAGTTTTCTTTTCCAGCGTGGCTGGCTTGAACTCTGTGGAATGCCAGGGCTGTAGAAGGTGTCCTCACTGCCGGTCTGTGGAGGACAAGGTTATGGAGAGTCAGGCATGTCTGTCTGTCTGTCCTGTGTAGGAGGGATGCCAAGCCTGGGCTTCCCCTCAACAAATGAGTCTCAAGAGCCAGGGCCACCTTTGTGTTCCAAAGTCACCACAGAGAGCCGGGGCTGTGGCTCAGTGACAGTGCATTTAACAAGCATGTGCCAAGCCCCAGGCTCCACCCCCGCCCCTCAGGAAAAAATTAAGGATATTATAGATAAAGGGATGGCAGGATCTACTTTTGAGTATACACAGAGACCACTATATCCTTAATAATCCTTAATAATAATTGAATTTAGTAAGGGTCAAGGATTTAATAGTAGCTGGATCAGCTCAGAGAGATTAAAGAAATAAATTTTATAAAAGTAGAAGAGATTCCAAAGTATAGAGGGTTTTTAAAAAAAGATTTATTTATTCATGTATTTTATATGAATTGTCTGTCCTCATGCACACTAGAAGAGGGCATTAGATGCCATTACAGATGGTTGTGAGCCACCATGTGATTGCTGGGATTTGAACTCAGGACTCTGGAAGAGCTGTCAGTGCTCTTAACCTACAAGCCATCTCTCCGGCCCAAGGCTTTTTTTTTTTTTTTAATGGTTCTTTTATACAGAAGTTAATGCAAGGGTGTTGAAGAACTGGTGTCTGGTTGCTGTTTTTAAAAACAGATTTAGGGGCTGGAGAAATGGCTTAGTAGGTAAACACAGTGAATGCTCTTCCAGAGAACCCCAGTTTGGTCTCTGTCACCCTCGGGGATGTTCACAATCATTTGTAATTGTGGCCCTGTGGGGCTCCAACATGGTGCAGACATGCGCACAAGTGAACGCTCACATACATACAATAAATCTTTAAAAACAAGTAAATAAAATAAAAGTTAAAAAGAAAAACCACCAGATACCATGGATTCTGCTAATTTACGTATGGCTGTACAAAGGTAGCTTGGGGCTCAACTAGTTTGACTACACAGTTTCTATAGCTGGATGGCTGCCACAAGAAATGTGGTTAGGGCCTGTGTGGGGCTAGGTAATCTTTTAATTGACCCAAACTTTAAGACACCCCCCAAAAGTCAAGAGTTTATAAATATATGTCTTATGTCTAAAAATAGACTTGGTCTGTATTGATAAGGAAGAACTGATCTTTGAGCTCCTTTGTTGTGTATATAGCACAGGAACTTGACTGGGGAGCCTTCACATTTTTAAGGTTCCCCCCTTATGTCATCCTGATTCTCCGTTCTGGACTGGAGTGAACCTTTGTTAGAAACGCAGTTCAGATGCGCACAGCCCACAGACGTAGCTCCTTCCCCAGATCCGCCCCAGCCAGGTGTGGTACCGGGGGAGAGCAAGACCAGGCGAAGCCATCATGCCTCTGTCCTCAGGTACGTGTGCATCGCCATGGAGGCGCTGGACCAGCTGCTCATGGCCTGCCACTGCCAGAGCATCAACCTCTTCGTGGAAAGCTTCCTTAAAATGGTGGCCAAGCTGCTGGAGTCGGAGAAGCCGAACCTGCAGATCCTCGGCACCAACTCGGTAAGGGGCGGGCCTGGGAATGCAGGGTGGGCTGGGCTAGAAGCCCTCTGGGTGGGGCTGCTCCATCCTCACTTGCTGTCTGACCACCGGAAGCCAGTGGCTCTCAACCCTCCTAACGCTGTGACCCTTAAACACAGTTCCTCGTGTTATGGTGACCCCCCACCATACAATTATCTGGTTACTAATTTATAACTGTAACTTTGCTACTTTTATGAATCATAATGTGAATATTTGCTATTCAGGCTATCTGATATGTAACTCCTGTGAGGGCTGAGACCCACAGGTTGAGAACTGCTACCCTAAGCTATATATACCTCTTGTCTTACCATCTCTCTTTGTGTGAGCAAAGAGGTGTTGTGTATTTTGAATTTTGGTAAATATAATATTTATATAAGCATATAAGAAAGAGCTGGGGAGATGGCTCATTGACTGCTCTTCCAAAGGTCCTGAGTTCAAATCTCAGTAACCACATGGTGGCTCACAACTATCCGTAATTAGATCTGATGCCTCTTCTGGTGTGTCCGAGACAGCTACAGTGTACTTACATATAACAATAAATAAATCGTTGGGCCGGAGCGAGCAGGGCTGGAGCTAGCAGAGGTCCTGAGTCCATTCTCAGCAACCACATGATGGCTCATAACCATTTTATACAGCTACAGTATGCTCATATACATAAAATAAATAAAAATCTTTTTTTAAAAAAAAACATATAAGAAAATATGTCCTAAAAATAAGATTTATTGGAGCTGGAGGAATGGCTCAGTAGTTAAGAACACGCACTGCTCTTACAGAGGACCTGGGTTTGATTCTCAGTGCCGGTCTTGGGCTGCTCACAGATGCCTCTAACTCTCACTCTCGGGGGACCCGCCATCTCTGGATTCCTCAGACACTCATATGCACAGGCCTACACACATACTTAAATATACACACATACTTAAATATAATATAATGAGTCTTTTCAAAAATAAAATAAAATTCATGGGCTGGGTGTGGTGGCACACATCTTTAATCCTAGTACTCAGGAGGCAAAGGCAGGCTGACCTCTGTGAGTTCAAGGCCAGCCAAGTCTGTATAATGAAACCTACCTCTGTAAACAAGCAAACAAATGAATAAGGCTCTGCTCTTTAAACTGATGGCCTCTGATTTTTTTTCCTAATGAATTATTCTCAGTAAATAATTTTCATCAAGGGCCAAAGAAATAGAAAACAGACTGAACTTGGGTCGTTGTGTGGAGAATAAGGGTGCCCAGGGCACGTGGGACTCATCTCTCCGTGGGGCAGCCTTTGAAAGCTGGTCTCAGTCACATCCTTCACAGAAAGATAAGAGCACGTGGACGGAGGCCACAGAGGGGTGGGAAGACAGGAGGGAAACAGCAAACGGCCGTGGGTCTAGTTCTGTCCCCTCCTGGCAGGCTGATTCTCATGGGCTTTGTTAGTTCTACCAAAAATCTCAAGTGGGTTGGATTTGGTCTCTTTGGGTCGCATGTTGCCGGTTATAGTATAAGTGGGTGGACCATGACTCGCTATGATTTATGAGAGAAGATACAGTAGGCTTTATCAGAAGTCCCGCTATGACGTGTTTATCTAAATGTTCTTGAATGTTCTGGCGGCTTTCTTTAATCTCTTGCCTTTTGTCTTAGTCCCTCCCCTTAGAGCATACTTTAAGTCCCAGGTTTTTAAGAAACTCATATGCAACTCTTCTATAGCTTTAGTAAGGGTATGTGTGTGGGCATGGGCATTCCATAGTGAACATGTGGAAGTCAGAGGACAACTCATAAAAGTTATTTCTCTTCTTAACACCTTGTTATTTAAATACCTGGGGACTGAACTTGGGTCATCAGGTTTGCCAGCAAGCCCTTGGACTTACTGAATCATCTTGCTAGCTCTGCTTCTAAGTTTTGAGCACACAAATTTCTCCTGCTCTACAGAAGAGTTGCTTTAACAGAAGAAAGTCCTCTAAGTTCTCTTTGCAGGACCCAACATGACAGCCCTTCCCTTCCGTTTTCCCTTTGCACCAGCTGCCTTTGACAAATTACACACACTGCCGCAGAGGGCGAAGCCCTTTGTCCTGTTGCCCTGGCAACAGCTTCACCGACTGCTTTAGTTGTCTTAAGATAAATACAGTCTGGAAGAGAGCATCTGCATGGAAAATAAACTAGACGTCCTGGATCCGTGGAGGCCAGAGCACAGAGGCAGGTGGCCAGCAGGTCTTGTTTTTCTCAACGCAAATCCTGGCTTAAGACAAGAATTTCTCCAAATTCTGTGTCCCAGTGATTCATCACCCCTGCTGAATGGCGTGATGGCTGTGCTATGACCATGAAGGTCAGCAGGGCTGACAAACCTGAGTTCAGCCGGAAGTGCAGTGGGCTGGGGTTCCCGCTAGGAGGCAGCCTTTCCTAGCATTGCCCTTCATCGGGACCCTCCGGCCGGACGCCCGAGCCAGGACCCTAGGAAGAGCCCTGCTTCACATCATTTTAGACTTGCTGGGACCCTGGTGCCCACCTTGCTCTGCCTTGGGATGGTTGGCCCAGGAGTGTCACCATGGTCTGAGGCTTTGTGGGAGCTCAGGAGCCTGGAGGGGAGAAGTTCTGGGTCCTTTCCTCTTTACTGGGCCCCCAGCTCCTTTTACCTATGTGTTATAGGCACTGACTCACTTTTAACTTAGGTAAGGTTTTGCTGTCAGGAGAAGAAAAGAAAAACCAGACGTGGTAGGAAACACTTGTAGTCGTCACAGCATTCAGTGGCTCATGGGAAGAAGATATTGAGTTTGAGGCCAGCCTAGGCTACATAGTAAAGCCCTTACCCCAAGACAAAATAGGACAACAACCAAAAGAAGAAAAAAAAAGTAATGAGAAGGGAGCAGAGAGTCTGAAAGTCAAATCAGCACTGGCTGTGAGATTCTTCCTGTTGCTTGGATGAGCTCAGAGGGGCAGAGGTACTTCCTGTTTCCCCTTTCCGGGTAGAGGTCTCAAAAGACCTGCAGCCCCCAAGGCTGCAGGAGAAGTGAGGTCCTGCCTGTGCTCTCAAGTTTTTCTGCTGTCCTGTTCTTGACAATGGAGAGTCACCTGGAGTTAAAGCCATTTGTAGAAGAGGGAAACGCTAACTGTGCGTGGAGACACTCAGTTGGTGCCCGAGTAGGCGCAGCCAAGCTTTGTTGAGCCCTGGGAGAGCTGTTTGTGCAGAGTCACTGTTTGGAGTAGGCTCCTCTTTGTTTACCAAGCTCTTAATCAGCCCCTGTTTTCCAGTTTTCCGCACATCTAGGAGAGGCACTGTGAGGGCTGGTGATCCGCTCCAGCAAGCTTGGCGCCCTGGGTTACAGAGAGAGAACTGGAACTTTGAACTTGAAGGGTGTCCCTAGCAGTGCTCCTGGCCTTTGAAATGTCCTGTACTCAGAGGTGTCAGTTTGTTGTCATGGAAACCTTCTTCATCATTGCTTTATCAGACACACACACACACACAGAGAGAGAGAGAGAGAGAGAGGAAAAGAAAATTTCAACATTTTCCTTCATGATTTCATTAAGTAACTAGCACTTAAATAAAAAATCAGGACTGGGGCTGGAGAGGGGGCTTAGTGGTTAAAAGAACCGGTTGTTCTTCCAGAGGATCTGGGTCAAATTCCCAGAACCCACATCAGGATACTCACGACCACTTACAAGTTCAGCTCCAGGGCGTCTGGTGCCCTCTCCTGGCCTCCTCTGGCATCTGCAGTCATGTGAATATTCCACACTCGGGCATATGCATACACATAATAAAAATAAATCTTTTTTTTTTTTTTTAAGTGACAAGCAAGGCCATTTGGTAATTCTGGTCATAGCACGGATACAAGACAAGTACTCATTAACCCAATTTTATAGATGGGACAGTTGAGGCCAAGGGAGCTTAAGTAGCTTGTCCCAGGTCACCCTATTGATAATGGAGGACTTGGCATTCAAATATATGGGAGGGCTCCAAACCAGTCCGCAAAATACTAATGCAAGAGATGCAGGCGGTAGCCAAGGCAGTGGTCACACCTTGGGGGCTTAGGAAGGCCACAGAGCAAGGCCCTGCTTCACCCTTGTGTCTGGAACTCCTGAGCGTGGGTGAGTCGCTCATCTTGGGGTGACCTGGACTCTTCCTGTACCTCCCTGCACCACCACATGAATAGCACAAGCAAGGCCGTTTTCACTATCACTGACACTGGAGCATCCTCTCCGATGGATGTATGTACGGGTTTTAGCTTTGGCTCCGAGAGAGAGACCTCCCTACCCACTTCATGTGTTGAACAGCTATAAATCAGCAGAAAACAGCTGCTTACTTATGGTTTGTATTAATTACGTCTGTGTCACTGTGACAAAATGTCTGTCATGAAGAGTTTAAAGGAGCGGGTCCGTGTTGTGTGTGGTTTCAGAGGTTTGGTGCATCCCGGTGGGCGTGGCACATCCCTTAGGCGTGACGCATCCCGGTGGGCGTGGCGCAGTAAACATCATTCTCTGGGGCTGAGTTGCTAGACATGCCTGTGTGTGGAGCAAATGCTGTTGGGGTAACCCACCACCTTCTTATTTGAGTCCACTCCTTGGGGAGAAACCGATGTCTAGTACTATAAACCTATGGCTGGACAGCACACAGTCCCCCGGGGAAACCTACTACTACTATTTTGCTATCAAACTGCCCTCTAAATTCTTATCTCTCCACCCACAGCACAGCACAGCTCTCAGTCCTCAGCAGAGAAGGCTTCTCTGTGTAGTTGGTGGTCAAGGTGGAAACTCACAATTGCCAGAGTGGAGTGTAGGATGTGCCCACCCACAAACGGAGGGTGGGGATCATCCCCTCTCCCACCAAGGCTCAGGAACTACCCCAGAAGTGGGGGCAGAAAGATTGTAAGAGACATAAACAGGGAGGAGCAGAACAAAACAGGACCTAAGGACTCATCCGCTCCCAGCAACTACTGCTGTCTCCTCAAGACCTGCACCAGAGCAAACCAATCTACAGTCCGGCAGAGAGGTGGGAGGGGCCTAAAGAGAGAGCCCCAACACTCACTCTAAAGAACTATTATTAGTTGGTGGCTTCTGGGAGAGGGAGAGTCGGATTAATTTGCGCTTAGGGTAAAGTTAACTCTTAACACAGATTGGCAGTTAATACCAAATATGATGAAAGTGTTTCTTTGTTTTTTAATGGTGTGAGCCCTGGTAGGCTGACCATGCTCCTGTGGATGGCCCCACACCCATGTGGGTATGAGTGGCACAATTGGTACTCAGTGAGGTTTTAAAAAACAAAGAGGACTTGACTTGACGGAGTGGGAGGCTTGGAAGGCAGATCTGGGAAGATTCAGGGAAGGAGGCAGGGCTGAATAAAAGTACTGTTTGCATGTATGAAATTCTCAAGAATTAATTAAAACTTTAAAACTATAATAAATAATGAGATTAAAGGATGCTGTTAATTTGCACTTAGGGTAAAGTTAATTTTTAACACAGATTGGCAGTTAATACCAAATATGATGAAAGTGTATCCACTAGATACTTTGAGAAAGAATATGAGGTTTTTTTGTTTTGATTTTTTGGGGGACAGGGTTTTTCTGTATGTGATCCTGGAACTTACTCTGTAGACCAAACTGGCCTTGAACTCAGAAATCCACCTGCCTCTGCTTCCTGAGCCCTGGAATTAAAGGTGTGTGCCACCACAACCTGGCTTGAATGTATATATTTTCTAAACCAACCAATATTTAGGAAACTATAAAGTGTATTTTAGGTCTAAGCCCTCTTTTTGAGGTGGGGTCTTATGTCAAACTTGCTCTATAGACTTCTGATCCTCCTGCCTCCACCTCCTGAGTGCTGGGACTACAGCCCGGGGCTGCCACACTCAGTTTATCCTGTTCTGGGTGTGGAGCCCAGGGCTTAGGCATGCTGAGGAAGCACTCTGCCCTCTGAGCTATATCTCCAATCCATTAATCTAATCTCCTTGTAGAGTTGTTTGGGAGATGCTAGCATTTATATCATCAAGCAAAGTAAATTGTATTAGTTTTTAGCAGTTTATTTTGTACGTGATGCTTGCTTCTCTGGGAGCCTTGATTGAAATGAATTCCCTCTTTAAAGCTGGAAATGTACAGCTCAGTGCAATCCGGCAGCTGGGAATGCTACTAAAGATGAGGACTAAAGCCAGGCATGGAGGCAAACTCCTGTAATCCCTAGCACTCAGGAGGTAAGGGGAGGAGGATCGAGTTCACGGCCAGCATCTGCCCAGTGAAACCCTGTCTCAAAAGAGACAGGGGGGGAGGGAGACTACCAAAATGCTGAACTTTAAACACTCAAGATTCCACCCGGAAAAAATGTGATTCCAGTCTTGAAGCCTAATGTTCAGATTTGCTCTCCTGTTTCAGAACTCAGTCACAGAGGTGCTCCGCGCCTTGACCCAAGTCCCCTTCAAGTCCCAGCCTGTGCCGGCTGCTCCCCCAGAGACCTGGACCCGAGGCTTTTTTGGAGCAGGTGCTTGGGACACTGAGACCTGCCTCTCACACACATTCTCCCCCTCTGCCTGACAGTTTGTGAAGTTCGCCAACATTGAAGAGGACACGCCCTCCTATCATCGGAGCTATGACTTCTTTGTGTCCCGATTCAGTGAAATGTGCCACTCTAGCCACGATGACTTGGAAATCAAGACGAAGTGAGTACCAGGGGTCAAGGAGCCTGAGGAGCTCCCGGTAGACTCACCAAGGGGCTCCAAAGGGCCTGGACACTGGATAACCAATCTGCCTTCCCAGACTCTCCTTCGAGTCCGCTATTGCCAGAGTAGATGGCTGTCACTCAGAAGGGGGCTCCCAGAAGATGGTTCTGAAGGAAAAAATTGGGGGTGGTGGTGGAGCAGAAAACAGGACAAAATATAATCAGTTCTCCTGAGCTGAACTTAAGGGCCAGAAACAAAATGTGTGCCTGAACACACAAACCCACCACTCACTCCTTGGTTTAAAACGTGCATTTGATGGGGCTGGAGAGATGGCTCAGCGGTTAAGAGCACTGACTGCTCTTCTGAAGGTCCTGAGTTCAAATCCCAGCAACCACAGGGTAGCTCACGACCATCTGTAATGAGATCTGACACGCTCTTCTGGTGTGTCTGAAGACAGCTACAGTGTACTTAAATAAATAAATCTTTAAGTCGGAGGGAGCAGGGCTGGAGTGAGCAGAGGTCCTGAATTCAATTCCCAGCAACCACATGATGGCTCGCAACCACATGATGACTCACAACCATCTGTACAGCTACAGTGTAATCATATTCATAAAATAAATAAATAAATCTTAAAAAAAAATATGCATTTGAACACCTCAGAAGCTGCCTGCTCCCAATATCTATACCCATCAACACAGCCCAAGTCCTCACACTGGCTGT
This sequence comes from Apodemus sylvaticus, assembly GCF_947179515.1. Classification (NCBI taxonomy): domain Eukaryota; kingdom Metazoa; phylum Chordata; class Mammalia; order Rodentia; family Muridae; genus Apodemus; species Apodemus sylvaticus. The sequence goes on from NC_067477.1 coordinate 114,099,032, forward strand.
ACCTCACTCCATCTTCTGGGTCCCCCACTCACTCTCCCTCAGCTGTGCTCCAAGGACACACAGGACCGTTCCTGCCCCAGAACCTCCACACAGTCCTCCCTCCGTGCATCTCATAGCTGCTGCTTCCCCTCTGCCATGGCTTTGCTCCCACTGGTGAGGCCTGCCTGGCTGTCCTCACACCCACTCCTTTCCTTCCGTGCGCCCCCATACCGTGATTTCCTTCGTCCCCCTCTTATGTCTCTGATCCCTGTCTGTCTCCACCCACTAGCTTATACGCTACACAAGGACAAGGATCATGTTGTTTTTTAATGTGTCCTGACCAGCTCAGGACCCACAAGGAGAAGCAGCTTTGCGAGCGCTTGAGTCTCCAGATCTTGAGCCAAGCTCCTCTCCTGGCTGTGGAGATGCTCAGGGCGTGGACACGCCTCGGCCTTTTTCCTTACAGAATCCGGATGTCGGGTATCAAAGGCCTGCAAGGGGTGGTGAGAAAGACGGTGAATGATGAGCTACAGGCCAACATCTGGGACCCACAGCACATGGACAAGATCGTCCCGTCGCTGCTTTTCAATCTGCAGCACGTGGAAGAGGCAGAGAGGTGAGTGGGGTGGGGCTCACCGCTCAGAGCCCCGCCCTCACACCCAGGCCTCCTGGGACGCGCCTGCCTAGCGTGGGCAGGAAGGTAAAAGGCAGCCACAAGGCCAGGAATCTTGGCTTTGTGGCTTGTTCCCTGAGGAGTGCAAGGCTGGGTGCTTGGATGCTCTGGTCTGTCTTCTGCCGGCCCCTGAACCCCTTCAGTTCTCAAGACAGCAAGGGCGGTATGGCTCAGTGCTGCCTGAGTTCACAGGTAAACTGGTCAGGATGCAGGGGCCAGTGAGACAGAGCGCGCCAGCTAAGGAGGTTTAAAGTGCCTTTTGTGGTTCTAAATGCTAAAGACTTTCCCTTGGAATTTCCCCGTCTCGCTTAGTGATGCTATTTCAGACCTTAAAACGTGACTGTTTGACCAGCCACCGCCACTCAAGAATTGCGGACACTGGAGTTTAATCTTAGAGCCTCCAAAACATCAGACTCATCCAGTCCCCTGACCCTTACGTTCCCCAGTAGAATGGGTTAGAGAGAAAGTTTCCTGTTGCTGTCCTACCTTGCTTTTGTGCTTAGATGCTCTGTAAAAATGCACTCAGTTGAGACTGGGCAGTTAAACTAGCAGAGGGAAGTAAGTGTGCCCCCTGGTGGCTATTTCTGATATAACTGCTCGCTGATCTGCTGGTTTGGAAGGGGAGCTCTGTTCAGAGGTTCACTCTGATTTGCATACCATTAAGTCACAGGCTAGCCAATCACCATAACTTTATGCCTCTCTTTCCTCTTTTCAGTTCTCACGCCCCTCTTCCTGAGCCCTTAGATATATCTAGACCCTCCCAGCGGCAATCCTGCCCACCCTGAAGTGCTTCTCCACAAACAGTCCTATTGTCTCCCCCAGTCTTACTCCCAGATCTCTTACCCTGGTTAATCGCTGACAGCCAAGACTACTCTATGACCTGGTGTAGCTTATTTCCAATCCCTGCTTGTCCTGGGCAGAAACCTAGGGCTATACAATCCTGGCTCCCAGCTCTGAACCCCATCCTCTATTCACACGGCTCTATCCACAGCCGGTCTCCCTCGCCCCTCCAAGCACCAGAGAAGGAAAAGGAGAACCCAGCAGAGCTGGCTGAGAGGTGCCTGAGAGAGCTGCTGGGCCGGGCAGCCTTCGGCAATATCAAGAACGCCATCAAGCCGGTTCTTATGTGAGTTGAATGTTCCTCCACATCCCGGAAATGCTCTACCCCAATGACAGGTTCAAGTCTCTCCTTGCCAATTGCCCCAGTCCTCCCGCCCCCGCCCCCATCTGCCGATATGTGAAGAGAGGAGATGGCCTTGCAGACTTGCTATGGCCAAGCCAATCCTTTTTTGGTTCATACCGCTAGGCTACCTACCACACAGTGTCTACCCGTAATTTGTGCTGATTAAGAGAAGAGTACCAAAAGCTGAACAAGGGTGCCAGCTTCAGTGCTTGTGCCAAGCTATAGAGCCTGTACTGAAAACCCTTCCTTGATTGGGAACTGCCCGGGGCTCTCAGGAGGTCACTGTCCCTCCAAGTTCATCTCTCCTCCCTACCTTTCTCTGAGTTTCCTAGTCACCCTCCCCCCATGTTTTCTCCCTTGCAGCCACCTGGATAACCATTCTCTTTGGGAGCCCAAGGTGTTTGCCACCCGTTGCTTTAAAATCATCATGTACTCAATTCAGGTATGGTAGCTTCCCTGCTCCAGCTTGTCCCCCTGCCCTGCCCTGCGCAAGGGCGCTTCCTGGTGCTGGACAGTTCACAGAGCAGAAAGCCAGGTGGCTTCTGGCTTCCCCCAGAGACCCCCCCCCCAGCTGCCACAGATCATGCTATATCATCCGGCTGGGAAGGAATTGCAAGGAACTATTTAATGTTTAGTACACCCTAGGCCAACATTTTTTTATGAAATACAATGGAAAATAATCCCTAGGGAAAGTCAAATCTCAAGAAGACAAACAGCCTGCGACCCCTGAGCGGTCCCGATTACTGCGGGTGCAGTTTCCTTCTGACCCTCATCTTAGCCGCAATGTTATCAGATCTTGAGTTGGCCCTGGGCTCCCAGCCACACTCAGCAGCACTGAGATGAACCACGTGCCCCCCTCATGGGCCTTGCCAGTAAAACCTGGGGACAGGGAGAAATGAAAGACAATATTTTGAAATGGATTGCTGGCTGCCTTTGAAGTAAAGGAAATCAGGAAAAAATGTGCAAAAGCAGATTCCCCAGGATTTGGCTCCGTGTTTGGGGGGCGGGGAGGCGGGTGCTGCAAGAAAGAGAGCGAGGTCTGAGTGCCACTTGCGGTGTCCGCTGGCTGTGGGATGTCATTTTGGTTCACCCTGAGTCTCTGGGTTCCAGGAGAGGGCTACGGGGCCCTGGGGGTAGCTGTCTGGGGACCAGCGCGTCTTCCTCCCCCACAGCCGCAGCACTCCCACCTGGTTATCCAGCAGCTCCTGAGCCACCTGGACGCCAACAGCCGCAGCGCGGCGACTGTGCGCGCCGGCATCGTGGAAGTCCTATCGGAAGCTGCAGTCATCGCTGCCACGGGCTCTGTCGGTAAGGGGTCCGGGGCAAAAGGCAAGGGGCGTGGGATGGGGAGGGGGTGTGCAGGCGTTGGATTTAAAGCCGATTGGCTGCGCGGGCCCGGGCTTAAGGGAGAGCAGGAGGGATTCCTGTCACGATTTGTGGGTCCCTCCCCCTTGGCGCCTAGGGCCCACCGTACTGGAGATGTTCAACACCCTGCTGCGGCAGCTGCGGCTCAGCATCGACTATGCTCTAACCGGGAGCTACGACGGCGCCGTGAGCCTGGGCTCCAAGATCATCAAGGAGCACGAGGAGCGCATGTTCCAGGAGGCGGTCATCAAAACCATCGGTGGGAAAAGGGGTGGGGCTGGGAGGGGCCATCGAGGCTTGGGGGCCTGACTCCCGGAGAGGAGTTGGCAACGATCTGGAGGCGGGGCCTGCGAACCAAAGCCTAGGACAGGGTAGTGGAGATAGATCTGGGTGAGGCTTGGAAAGGGGCGGAGCTTGGAGAAGAAATTTAGAAAGGGGAGGGACCCGGTGAGGCTTGGAGAAGGGAGGGGCTCACGGGGAGGGGCCTGATGAGACTTGAAGAGGAATGAGGCTGTGGGGAGGGGTTGCCAGGGACCCAGGTCTCTGGCCTGAGACAGACAGGACCTACAGAAAGGAAGGACCCTGGCAAAGCTTGTACAGGGGAAGAGCTCTAGCGGAGGAGTTAGGCTGGGGCTGGGAAAAGGAGGTAGAAAAGGAAGGAATCTTGGGAGGATGGCGTGGAACCAGGACTAGATAGAGATGACCATACTGCTATAGCGTCTGCAGTATGATTGTCTGGTGCTGTGTTATTTAGGGACACTGGGGGAAATGGAGGCCAGCTTATGACACATACGCCTGGCTGGCCCTGAGCAAAGGCACGGGGTCCGTCTGGGTTTCTCAGCCAGCCAGGCTTTCCTGCAAAGGCAGACTTCCTGTGTCCTCATTAGGCATGGCTAGTGCTTCCGGGTGGGGCCACTGCAGGGGAGGTGGGGTTAGGGCAAGGAAGAAAGCAGTGGAGACTCTTTGTGCCCAGGATGTGGAGAAACATGGGGCCGCCATATCAGAGACTGACTCGTCCCCCTCAGAAGTCCCCGTGCCTATGCCATGGGCTCATCAGCGATGAAACCATCGAGCTGCCCTGCTTGGTGCCCTATCCCCCAGTCAGGGAGCCCAGATGACAGCAACAAGGGAAGAGCTGGCATCTGGAAGGGCCCTCTGGAGGCCTTCTGCTCCCTCCCCAGGAGACAGAGTCACAGCAGCCTGCCTAGGCAGATCTCTCTGGGCCTGTCACCCCCGGGCACCAGGGCGCCTCACTCTCTCCATTCAGTGATGCTGAGCCTGGGGGACCTCACACGCTCTCTGTCCTCTTCCTCACAGGCTCCTTTGCCAGCACATTGCCGACTTACCAGCGCTCAGAGGTGATCCTCTTCATCATGAGCAAAGTCCCGCTGCCTTCCCTGCATCACCCGGTGGAGACCGGACGCACAGGGTTAGTCCACTGCTTTCTCCCAGCATTCCCTCTCTGGCTCCTGGCTATCCACCCTGACTTCTGTGGCTCTGCTCTCTCTTTTCTCTTGGCTCAAAAACCCCTCAGCAGCAGGGTCCTAGGCCCCATGGCAATTTTTCAGGCTCCCTCCTACACCACCCCCACCCCCACCCCCACGTTAGGGAAGTCATAAGTCCCCCAACAAGCCTCCTGGTGAGAGAACTGGTGAGGAAGGGGGGGGGGGCTGGGGGCGCTCTGTTGCCATCCTGCTGAGACCGTGTCTCTGGCCTACAGGGAGAATAGGAACCGGCTGACCCAGATCATGTTGCTGAAGTCCCTCCTTCAGGTGAGCCCCGCTAACCCGTCCCTGCCCTGCCTCTGTGGGACACTGCTTTTTTCAGGTAACCAAGGCAGTGGCCTTCGTTCCCTGCTGCACAGAACTGCCCAGCTACTAAAGGGTAAGTGAAAGTCTGAGGCCCAACCTGAGCCCCACCCAGCTGTTCAGAGCAAGGTGGAAACTTCATGCTTTGTTAATGGTGATTCTGTGTGCCCAATGGTAGCCTTGTCACTAAAACCTTGTGCATCTTGAGGTAATCTGCCTACCTGGTGCCCTTCACCAGGTCCTGTGCCTCTGTTTCCCCCATCTCTCCCACCTTCCAGCCGCCACCACCTCCTTCCCCCATGTTTCCTGTATGTTCTAATGCATCTGAGCTTTCGTTGCTGGGGTCTAGTTCTGTTGTTCTCAAGCACCACCACTCCCACGGTCACCTGGTTAAATATGCAGTTTCCCTAGGGAGCATGAGTGGTCAGCCACAGTGAGGTCCTGAAATCTGTATTTGTGTGTGTACGATTTATTTAGGAGACACACACACGCACACACCTGCAGCCCTAGCTGGCCTTGGATCTTTCATAGCCTATGCTGGCATCAAACTCATGATCTTCCTTCCTGCCCCAACCTACCACGTGCTGGCATTATGGGCATACGTGCACTGCACTGCCCAGCTTTGAAATGTGCTTCTGTAACAAGCTCCCTGCCCAGGCCTAGACTTTGGACATCTCACAACTAGGTTATAGTCTTCAGTGTTTCTGTGTCCATCTTCAACATCACAAACACCAGGAGAACTTTCTGGGAATGCCGTTTCCTATTTATTTTGCTCCTTGTTTCCTTGAGAAGATCTCAATTTCTAATATGAACATCTAAAAGTTCAGACGTTTTAGAGCAAAATTCCCTTTCTCTCGATAGACCAGCGGTTCTCAAGGGTTGAAAACTGCTCATCTCAATATTCTGTTTATTGCTCTGCCCGGCTCCCATCTCTGCTCCCAGCATGCCGCTGTATACAGAGGCCCTCACTCCGCGCAGGCCTTCTCCTCCATCTTCTGTTGCGTTTGCCTGTCAACTGCTTTGCTTTGGGGATTGAAGCCAGGTCCTCACACATGATAAGCAAATGCCCGACCACTGACTGTACCTCCAGCCTCTCTCAGGGTCCTTCTGCAAAGTCCCTCTGTTCTTATACTTCCCAAATCCAGTTGTCTAACCTCTCCTCGGTCTCTGTGATCCTGCAGTTTTTGCAGTTGGCCCTTGTTCGTTTGTACCCAGTGTTGCATGGCGATAGTCTGGGGAATATCCATATCCCCTTCAGAGAACACTTGATGTTCTCGGGCTGGGGTGGGCTGGGGTGGGCTGGCACCATGGAAGCCTTCATCAGAGGTATCAGTCTGCAAAATGGACTTAACAGGAAATACCCCTTACAACCTAAACATTAGGCATCATGTGCAATGTGTCTATTTATGCCGACCGATTTGGGTCAAAGGCCCCATTATCACAAGGCTATGTCAGTCAGGTATGTGAGGGGAGTCTGCCAGGCAGCTGTGACTTCCTCTGCCGTCTAGTTCTTGGGACTCCTGGTCTTAACAAAGCATTGTACACATTGTGGACGTTCAGTTGTTCCAGACTCTTACCTTTCTCCATTCTCATCCTTTACTCTCTTTTAACACTCACTGCCCCTGCCTGCATGCTGCCCCCGTACACTTACATGTCAACTGAACCGTACTGAGGACACTTTACAGGTGGACCCTCAGGACCCGTGAGAGGACGGGGTGGCGGCTCTGCTTCTCCGACTTATCTCTGCACCGAGAGAGACGGTGTTCCTAAGTACACTTCCCCGGGCTTCCTCACAGGTATCCACAGGTTTCCAGTGCAACAACATGATGTCAGCCCTGCCCAGCAACTTCCTGGACCGCCTTCTCTCCACTGCCCTCATGGAAGATGCGGAAATCCGACTCTTCGTCCTAGAGATTCTCATCAGCTTCATTGATCGTCATGGCAACCGCCACAAATTCTCTACCATCAGGTGAGCCCAAGGTCTCTCCGGCAGGTGTGTGATGGGGGGACCCCAACGAGACCTGTCTTCTTGGCCAGTCACCTCACACCCAGGTGGAGGACAGTTTGGGTGCAGTGAGACCCACTAGAATTCATCCCTGACAGCGGCCAAGGAGTGTGGGGAGCCAGGGTGTGCTTGTGCCTGGGCCGAGGGCTGGAGAGAGTACTGTGGGCTTTGGAAAGTGGAATAGCAGGTACAAAGGGACATCTCAGGTCTGGGGAAGAGGAGGACATAGGGCCGTGGGCACTGGGGATTTGGAAGGAGTAAGGGGGAAAATAGATGCCACCAGAGTCTTTTCTTCCCCGTGCTCCAGTTCCCAAATAAACTCTCAGACTGACTTATTTATTAATAAATGTCTAGGCCATAAGCTAATTCTCTGGCTAGCTCCTAATGTATATAATTCGTTTATTCTATTCTAAGTGTGCCACATGGCTGGTTACCTTTCCTGGGATTCATGTCTGTCTGCTCAGGGTCAGGGAGGCGAATCTTCCCCCACCTCTCTCTCAGAGTTCCTATCTCTCTACTGGAACTCCCACCCCTTATTGCCTGACTCTTGCTAAGAGGCCACCAGCTTTTTATTGACAGGTGATGCTTCCGCACCGTGCACAGGACAGCCTCTCTAGAGAAGACAATAATCAGCATAAAGTTTAAGAGAAAGGGGAACGTGAGAACTTCCGAGGAAACGGAAACGGGGCTAAGAATGAAGGGCGGCCCACAGCACTGGGGATAAAACTTAGTGACACCATGTGGACTCAGGCTGGCCTCACAGGGACTAACAGGCTGTTCCATCCTGTCCTAGCACCCTTGGTGACATCTCGGTCCTGAAGCTGAAAGTGGACAAGTGCTCGCGGCAGGACACGGTCTTCATGAAGAAGGTGAGTGTCCCCACAAAACACACATGGCCCAGAGGAGACCAGGCTTATAGGTCCCAGCCTTCCAGTCTCTAAGTCACTGCTTGACCACTGACTGGTTCCGGAGCCTGCCTCCTCCTCCCTCCTTCAGATGACCAGGTTAGCCAGTTGCTGAGAATGGAGATGGGGTACCACATGCAGCTGTTACCCCCCCTCCAGATGGGCCTTCCTCCCCATCCACTCTGCCCTCACGACTGACCATGGCTGTTCCGTCCCCAGCACTCCCAGCAGCTATACAGGCACATCTACCTGAGCTGCAAGGAGGAGACGAACATCCAGAAGCACTACGAGGCTCTCTACGGCCTGCTGGCTCTCATCAGCATTGAGCTGGCCAATGAGGAGGTGGTGGTGGACCTCATCCGACTGGTGCTGGCTGTTCAGGTGGGGCCGGATGTGGGCGGGCCCGGAAGAGGATCGTGGGGGTGGGAGGGGCCTGTCTAGCCAGGTCCAGATAGGAATGCTCTGCAGCTGTTGAGTGACAGCTGTTTTGGTGTCTGGGGACTCTGCTTGGTTACTCCCTGAGGACCCCAAACTATGGTCTTGTCTGGGAAGCCCCAGAAACTGATTCATGGCTCTTGGTCACCCACCTCTAAGGTAAAGAGGGCACAAGGTCATCCAGAATCCAGAATGTTAAAATGTGCCTCTTAACATTTCAAGTCCCTCATGGGGTCTGAGTGCTACCCCAAAATTTCCTGAGAGGGCATTCAAAAGCCCTGAGTGATCCTGAAACGAATGTGTTCATTTAAAAATCCTCTCACTTTCAGATTTACTTATTCAGAATTGCCTCTGATGCTTGTTTAAAATACAAATGGTGGCACACACCTTCAGAGAAAGGCACATCTCTGTGAGTTCAAAGCCAAGCCTTGTCTACAAAGCTAGTTCCAGGACAGCTAGGCTACACCGAGAAACCCTGTCTTGAAAAGCAAGAACGTGAGCTGGTGAGATGGCTCAGCAGTTAAGAGCACTGACTGCTCTTCTGAAGGTCCTGAGTTCAAATCCCAGCAACCACATGGTGGCTCACAATCATCTGTAATGAAATCTGACAGTCTCTTCTGGTGTGTCTGAAGATAGCTACAGTGTACTTACATATAGTAATAAATAAATCTTTAAAAGAAAAAAAAAAGAAAAAACAAGAACAAACAAACAATAATTGCCCAAACTGGAAAGTCAGTGGCCCAAGTCTGGGAGCCATGTCTTTAACAAACCTGCATTGTGATCCGTGGGCAGCCAGTATGGTACTCAACAGGACCTAAGACCCTCTCGATCTGCTGGGCGAGTCCTTCCAACCTCGAAGGCTGCAGAACGTCTGGGTCCTGAAGCCAAGTAGGCCTCACATTCTTAAACCTGGTGACAGGTGTCTTAGGTTATCTTTGGGACCATGCTGAATCCTGCAGGCCAACCTTGATGTTGCAATTTCCTTTATTTGCCCTAAGAGATGGAATTTGCAATTCTTTTGAATCCCAGTCTACTGACGGCGCCCACAGCTTTTAGTATGTGGACCCAGTTTAACAAGCCAAGCTCCAGTATGGTTAATGGTAAGGGTTTGGACGGTGGCGCTCACCATAGCTGGAACCACGGAGTAGGGAGATGCCACCATTGCCTCTAGGCTTAGGAGGGACTTAGGAGACTCCAGCTCATGGACTGTCCCACGAACCATTTTCTCTAGCTTTAGAAGGAAGACTCCTGCCTCCCCAGGTTGTGGGCCAGGACTTAGTCTAGAGAGATGAGACATCTCTAAGAAGACTGGGGGAAGGTCAGGTGGGAGCGTGTAGACTTTAAGTTGTCAGGGAAACCCTCTGGAAGCCTGTCTGTATTACCACAGGACGTGGCCCAGGTCAACGAAGAGAACCTGCCTACCTATAACCGCTGTGCGCTCTATGCTCTGGGTGCGGCCTACCTGAACCTCATCAGTCAGCTCACCACGGTGCCTGCCTTCTGCCAGCACATCCACGAGGTTGGTGTCATCAGCGGCCCAAGAGCCCAGTGAGCCCTTTGCTTTGGAGGAAGTGTGGAAGAGCTAAAGATCCTGAAGCCCCCTGAGCACAGGGGTCTCATACCTGCTCCCCACCCTGTGTCCTCATGGAAGCACGCGGCACATACTCCTCCAACCACTCAGAAGAAAGCAACTTCATAGGAGTTTGGGGGAGGAATGAGGGTGTGATTCAGATGGTAGGGTACCCAGCTAGCATGCATGAATCCCTGGGTTCAATTCCCAGCACCACATCAAACTGGGTATGGTGACATATGCCTCTAATTCTCAGCCATCAAGAAGTCTCAGGGGTAGGAAGACCTGGGCACAGCAAGATTAGGGCTAGCCTGAGCTAATAAATAAAGTTTTGGGAAACTGAGCGTGGTGATATAGACCTGTAATCCCAGCCATTCAGAAGGCTATTTCCAGTACAAGGCCAATCTGGGCAACACTGAAACTGTCTTGGGATAAAAGCCCTTGCTTGGCCCTGGAACTCATTATGAAATCTAAGCACATGGGTGCACACTTAAATCCCAGCATTCCTGTGGCAAAATGGGAGTCGGCAGCATAAGCTCATGGGCCAGTTTATGGGACAGTGGCCAAAGCAGGAGAGACTCGACCTCACCGTGTGGAGGCAGGAACCAGCTCCCCGAAGCTCCCAGACAACTACGACATGGGCCTGCCCCTCCTCAGTTGTTGCATAAAAGTCTTTTAAAACTCTCTGAAGGGAGCTGGAGAGATGGCTCAGTGGTTAAGAGCACTGGCTGCTCTTGCAGAGGACCTGGGTTCACTTCCCAATGCCAATGTAGTAGCTCACAACTGTCTATAACTCCAGTCCCAGAGGATGTGACACCCTCTTCTGGCCTTCACAGATACCAGACACATGAGCATAATGCATATACATGCACACATGCAAAATATTCATACACATTTAAAAAAAAAACTTTTAATGCAGACTGATGCAGACTGTCCTAGTACCATCCAGACTAGTTAGTGAATCAGAGCAAGGCTCTGTGGCGCTTCACCTTCAGTGCTGTGGCCCTGGCCGTGGGCCTGCCTTAGGCTCCTAATCTCTGTCTCTGAGGCCCAGAGGAGCCTCTACCTAGCCCCTCAGTATTACCATGTCTCCTCTTAGGAAGATCAGAGGCAGGGCTGCTTGAATGAAGCTGGGACTATTCGGTTCACCCGACTGTGCCGGCTTCCTTGGCCTCTTGCAAGGTTCTCAGGGTAGCAGAAAGGGTCAAGAGGAGTTAGAACTTCCGCGTTCCCAGAGGGCTTGATGCCAGTGGGGCAGTAAGCACGGCCCTGCTTCAAGCTCCAGCCCCAAATAACACTGTGACCTCTGCTAGATACAGGTGATCCAAGCAGTCCCTTATCTGTACAGAGTCACTGTGGGGGAGACGGTACAGCAGTCTGACCCCTCTAGCTTCTGTAAATATCAAATCAGTGAATGAATAAAAGTATGCTAATAAATGAAAAGAAAAGGAAAAAATTCTGAAGTATTTTGGATAGAGTCATATGATGTCTAGGATTAAGTTTAAAATTTCAGGTCTCTGCTGGCCTAAGCTGGCTGGGGCACAGGGGAAGGTGCTATGTCTGTACCAGAGACTTTCCAAGAGCGTTGGACTTTCCCAGGCTCTGGGCTGATATGGGAGTAAAAGAAGCCCTCTTTACTAGAAATTGTGGGGCTGTTTCCAGGTCACCCTCGCACACCTGCATGCCACCTTGCCGTGGCTTCTCAGTACCTCAGTGATGTTCATGTCTCTTCCCCCAATTGCAAGGGCTATTGAGGCCATCTCAAGCTGCCCCACCCATCACCTGCAATCTCTTCACTTGTGTAAATCAAGAGCAGGGGCACCAGGCATAGACCAGAACCTTGTCTCTCAGGGCTGAGTCCCCCGTACTTGGAGGGCACTTAGCACCTGTGCGTCATCCATGGCGACAGCCTGAGCAGGCGCTGCTCCCCGGGGCAGCTCAGACGGTGACTGGGGATCTGGAGAAGCTCTCTGCACTGACTCTCCAGGGAGGGAGGCTGGGGCTGGGGAGCTCTGAACTTGAGCTCGCAGCTCTTCCTGTGGCGCCCGCTCTGAGGCACTTCGTCCAGCCAGGCCCGGCTCTCATCATTTGTTTCCTCCCAAACTCCAGGTCATAGAGACCAGGAAGAAAGAGGCACCATACATGCTTCCTGAGGATGTGTTTGTGGAAAGGCCCAGGTAAGGATGGTACCAGGAATGGCGGTATGAGTCCAGGCGAGGACGCACAGCAGGGGGCTTAGGCATGCCCTGGGCAGACACATCATCACATTACTGTAGTCCTTGCATGGTTGCCATGCCGACAAGCCTCAAGCAGGTCATGCTGCATAGGAAGTAATGCAACCTCCAGGAGCTTTGGGCAAACCTCTAGAGGAGCCATCTCTGACAGGACCCGGCCTTCAGATGGCGCTGTGGACCAGTATCACTCCGACACGACAGTGATGTCAAGAAAGATATTATGGAGCAAAAGGTGTCCAACAACAGGACTTAGCCTTCTAAACCGTGGCCTCCCCACACACTGACTGCAGGAGAGTAGTGACATTGGGGCAGTGGCTGTATGTAGTTCAGCGGTAGAGCACGTGCCTAGCGCTCGTGTGTCCTGGGGTGAATCTCACACAGAGCTTCACAAAAGAAAAAGACTCAGAAAGTCTGTGATGCTTTGACGGAATATTTAGTGGGGAATGGCTATTAAATACTAGATGAATAAAGTCAGTCACAGGCTGGTGAGAGAGACCAGTTGATAAATTGCTTGTTTCATATTATCCATATGAAGTTTAATTCCCCAGAAACCCTGTTAAGAAAGGAAAAGGAAAAGGAAAGGAAAGAAAAGAAAAAAGAAAAGAGTCACGTGTGACAGCGTGTGCCTTGTCATCCAGCACTGGGGACAGGGAGACAGTCAGGTATTTGAGCTCACCGGCTAGCCAGCCTAGTTACTTGGTCAACTCCAGGCCAGTGAGAGTCCCTGTCTCAAACAAAAGGTGAATATGCCTAAGTAACACAACCCCACGTTGACCTCTGACCTCCACACATCTGAGTACACACTTATGCACGTGCACCTGTACACACATACACACACCCAAAATTCATCACAGAACAGTGTGCTAGGGAAGGGGACATTTATATGTAGGCATGCACATATTCAACTAAAGGATTCTGCATAAAATAACAGTAGGTGTCCCTGAGAAAAGACCCAGCGGGGTTTTCTTCTATATTGCTGTTGCTTTGCATACGGAATATACTGCTATTGTGATAAAGTCATCCAGAGATTGTTCCAGCTGCCCACATTTTTACTCTGCCTCTTCTTTGTCTCTCAGGCTGTCTCAGAATCTAGATGGTGTGGTGATCGAGTTTCTCTTCCGCCAGAGCAAAATCAGTGAAGTCCTGGGAGGCAGCGGCTACAATTCCGACAGGCTCTGCCTGCCTTACATCCCTCAGCTCACAGGTATGAGTTCTAGACAAGGTTTCTTTCTAATCTACCTCTGCCTTTCCTACCAGGCAAGAGCCCTGGGAGAAGGGGCTGTGGCCTCCTGAATCCCTTGTGGTAGCATCTTAGGTAGTACATAAAAGCTGAGAGACATAGCAGGATCTATGGTGAGATCCTGACTCTGATGCGCCTCCTCTTCAGTTTGGGAACTCAGAAAGCAGCTGGCCCGTGAGATAATCTGGCTTGTGAAGGGCAGGTTCATAGTATTGGAAAGAGCACACATAGACTTACAGAAGCAGCGATCCATTTCAAGATGTCTGTGCTGCCTCCTCTTTAAAAACACCTTTGGCAAGTCTCTGGAAATCCCTGAGTTCCGTGACTACAAAATTGCCTCAGTAGAAGGTTGATGTGGGGGTTGGTGTGGAGGAATGAAGGCAGATGCATTTAGGTAACTCTGCATGCACGCCCATTACTGCTGCTGTGCGCGGATACAACAAGGTTGTGCTAGTGGAGATATACTTCATAAATGGTTGCAAAAGCTCTTAGCCCTAAGAAGCAACATGACCACCCATGATGGGTAGAGAAAGCCCACAGCAGCTAGAAGCTTCTGGAAGCTCCAGGTGTAGCCTAAGTGTGCCCTGAGCTATCAAGGACTGTGGACCAAGGCATGGTGGGTAGGAGCAGTGGCTTAGCCCTGGTTTGCAAGGACTGGGAACCCCAGCTCTGATCTCCTCTTTTCCAGACGAAGATCGCTTGTCCAAGAGGAAGAGCATTGGAGAGACCATTTCCCTTCAGGTAGAGGTGGAGTCCAGGAACAGCCCAGAGAAAGAGGAGGTGAGTGTTCTGGGGGTACTCTGTGTGCTAAGCCCTTTACAGTGTGCTAAAGGATCTATGCAGATTAGTTTCTCATGCAAATCCATTTTCTTACTGATTCTCATCATGTGGACATCTTTGATATGTCCAGCTAGAAGATTTGTTACTATTCTTCTATCGTGAGACTATCATTTAAAAAGAAAAATCACTGTAGAAAGGCTTTCTGGTCTCCGTTCCCTACTCATACAAATTGGGGCATTGACAGACACAGCATCATACAAAGTAAGGTGGGCCTACATCTGAGTGCGACAAGGGCACAAAGATTTATGGGGATTATGAGGGCTTATGTGGAAGACACTGAGTCTTTCCCCAGGTGTGATCAGAGCAAAAGTCCCTAAAGGTTGGGATTAAGCATCCCTCTACCTAGGGGCAAATTCTACAGAGCTCATCTGTAATATTCCCATAGAAGGCAGGATGCTCTGACCCTGGCTAATTGGGCAGGCAAAGTGAGGAAGTAGAAGGATCCTCAAGAGGCCTTTGTGTTACCACCTTGGAGAGAGCTGACTGCTTCCCCACACTGCAGAGGGAACTCTCCCATCCTGGGTTCAGAGGCCTTCAATAGTTCGATAAAGCTAAGGTGGAAAAATGCTTACCTAGTCTGTGCCCCTTACTCCCTGGTGACCTCCTGGGACATCACTGGTTCTTTCCCTGGGTCAGATTAGCCCATGGGTATCCTGGTAGCTTATGCAGGGATATGACCTCCCTTCACATCCTCGGCCTCTGTTCGGGACCCTGTGCTAGCTGACCCTGCTGTACACCTTCCTCAGTATCTTCAGCATCTTTCCCGGGCTGTGCATCCATGGAATCCCCTTCTTTGGGTTTTATTACTTCCTGCCTCTTTTCATTGTCTCTGCAGAAGTTGAGAGCTTTTGCCTCTGGTCTTGGGACCAATCAGATGAGCAGAGGGCCCATTGTTTCTAACCTTCATTGACTTACTGTATTAAAATTTATCACCTTGGGGTATAATTCATATCATAAGCCTTCAAAATGTTATGAAGTTTTTGGAGTTTATATTAGAGATCATATTTCTCAATTGCCTCATTACATCCAATTATTTCTCTGAGTATTTTTTTTAATTATGTGGAGGTTTCCTCCCAGGGAGCTTGAAGGACAGGCTTAGGTAGGGAAAAGAGAATAGAATTCTATTCTGAGGGAATCTGATGAGGAATTGGCCTGTTGACTTTTCTCCATGCATGCTTAGACACCTACACCTCTGGGAATGAGGTGTTTTAGGGGCACTCCCCTAAGGAGCAATGTTCACCTTTCTTAACATTTTTGCTCTTTCTCCTTCAGCGAGTTCCTGCAGAAGAGATCACCTATGAGACACTGAAGAAAGCCATTGGTAAGATGGGGCCCCAAGAAACTCTGGTGAGAAGGGGGGCTCAGGGGTGACACGGACCTGGTGGCAGAGGCTGGTGGCCTCTTGTAAACTCATCGGCCATCAGCGCTGCAGCTGGGAGTCCCCAGTCCCCAATGAGGTGAGTGACGCTGCATTCCAGGCAAGCCCTTTCCTGCTTACCAATGGCAGCTGCCTCTGAAAGCCACCGGCTTGCGGGTTACAGCCAGGTAACCAGTGGAAGGCACTGAGAAGAAATCGTATCCATGTTCATTTAATAAGGGTTGGCCCATGACGTGTTCCTATGAAGAGGTTGTTTCTAACTGATGACAAATTAAGCCACTAAATATCCTTTCCATGAAGCTCCTTCAGGATTTTGTTATAAATGCACTCAACTGGGCAGTGGTGGCGCATGCCTTTGATCCCAGCACTTGTGAGGCAGAGGCAGGTAGATCTCATACCTGCCCGGCTGGGGCTAGCCTAGTCTACATAGCGCGCTCCAGGATAGCCAAGGCTATCTAGTGAGAGCCTGTCTGAAAACAAATTAAGAAGGAATGAATGAACACACCTCTTGCCTGCCTAACCCACTCAAAATGGTCATTATTTGACCTCCAAACCCACTCCCTAGTTCTGATTTGACGCTAACTCTTAAGGGAGTGTAAAGCCTTAAGTGAAACTTCCTTACACTGCCTTCCTGTGAGGCTCTGCAGAGACTCTCGTCACCTGTCTGTCTTTTCCATCGAGGGGGTCCTTTTAAAAACTGCTCTGACAATACTAAAATGGATGGCAATCTGAGATCTTTCATTTGAGAGTCCCAGCAGGGGTGAAGCCTCTTGGGTCTTTAAAAGCCCAGCTGCGGGTCCATTTAACTGATTCTTAGAGGGTGGGGCCCTGGGCAGAATCAGGAAAAGTCTATGAGGACACAAGAGGTCTCTGCCCGTTTTGTGTCTCCACCCCTTTTTCATCCCAAGAGACCACCCTGTCCATCTCCTCAAGCTCCGACCTCTGCTCATCCCTGGAGATGATCTGAATACTAACCCAATTCTCTGTGTCACAGTGGACAGTGTGGCAGTTGAGGAACAAGAGCGTGAGCGGCGGCGACAGGTGGTAGAGAAATTCCAGAAGGCACCCTTTGAGGAAATTGCAGCCCACTGTGGAGCCCGGGTGAGTGACACACCAGAGGGTGCATTCTTGACCAATCAGAAACCTGATTTGGGTTGAGGGCAGGACTGAGTTCAAACCTTGGCTCTTTGTACTGCAGAAATTAGGGGTTTGGTTCCAGCATACAAAATGGTGCTGTTTGCCTCAGTACCCTCCCCTGAAGGTGCATTGCTTCCCCTGAGCCCAGTGACTAAGTGTTTAGCACTCAGTATCTTGGACCTTTAATCCTAGCACTTGGAAGTCAGAGGCAGGCAGATCTCTGTAAGTTCAAGGCCAGCCTGGTCTACATAGACAATCCCAGGCCACCCAGAGCTACAGAGAGACCTCAAAAACAGACAGTGGCATGTGGGGGTGGCATAGGAAGAGCCAGCTGGGTGTGGTGCCTCACACCTTTAATTCAGCACTAAGAAATCTGAGGCAGTAGATCTCTGCAAACTCAAGGCCAGACTGGTTTCCATAATTAGTCGCAGGCAGGTTAGGGTAGTGCCCTGCCTCAACAAAACAAATACTTTTACTATTACTATTATTATAAACTTTTGTTGTGGTTCTGTGTGTATGGCATGGGTGTCATACATGTAGGTCAAAGGACAACTTTTGGTCTCTCCTTCCACTCTTATGTGGCTCCAGGGATAGAATTCGGACCATCCGGCTTGGGTAGCATATGCTCTACCCACTGAACCATCTCACTAGCCAGGTTCTTTTAAATGAGAGTCTTGCTGTTTGTCCTTGGCCGGCTTTGAACTCTGTAACCTGGACTTGCATCACACTTTCAACCATCCTGCCTCAGCCTCCTTAGTACTGAGATTTCAGGCATGTGGCTTATATTTTGTATCTATCTAAGAGCCCGTAACTTGCAAGCCTGTGCTACCTACTATAAGCTATTCACATCCCACTGTTCATTTCATAGTCTAGGAGGAGCCTTAAGTACTAGACGCATGTCGAGAAAGAGTAACATCAGTTCTGGTCTCCTGACCCCATGCCCAACAGACCCTGTTACCCCATATTGAAGAACAGAAGTCTGCCAAAACCTCTCCCTGGTATTCCTGGCCCTGTCAGGTCCCCAGCCTTTGCTGGGTGGTTATCCCTGAGCTGAATGTACCATTCCGACAGACAGGTGCCGAGGATAGAGCACGTCCATCAGGTTATCTCCTGTGGTTGTTACTGCCAGAGACTTCCAGGTGTCCTTTGGACAGTTGGCCATGCAAGGTGGCAGCTGACACTCTTGGAACCTGAATTTCACTTCCCTTCTGTTTGTGTCTAGGCATCACTGCTGCAGAGCAAACTCAACCAGATCTTTGAAATCACCATCCGGTAAGTGACATAGGCATAGGCAGGGGACTCCAACTCAATGCCCAGGATCAAGGGTCAGGGCCATTGTCCTAAGCCCTCTCCTTACACCTGCTTGTAGCCAGCCCTCCCTCCATCCTCAACCTCTAACACCAGCCCTAGACTCAGTTACCATGGAGAGGACAAGAGACTGGCATAGCAAGGCCTAGAAACAGCCAGGAGTCTTAGTTTCCTGGGCAAGTACTTTGATCTTTAAAGTACCTATGACATCAGAGAGCAGTGGTTCTCAACCTGGGGGCCGTGATCCCTTTGGGGTTGCAGATCGGATGTTTACATTATGATTCCTAATGATAGCAAAATTACGGTTATGAAGCAGCAACAAAAATAACTTTATGGTTGGGGTCACCACAACATGCGGAACTGCATTAAAGGGTGTGGTTGGGGTCACCACAACATGCGGAACTGCATTAAAGGGCGGCAGCCTTAGGAAGGTTGACAGCCACTCAGGAGTCTTGACTGAGCTGAAGATTACAAAACATCTTGAAAGTCTGGGAACCTGTGAAGTGACGTGCATTTAAAAAAAAAACAAAAACCGACTGCTGCGTTCAGTTGCACAGGCAGGACCCCAGTCCCTGGTTCATACCTCTCTCCTCCGTGTGCCCGCAGGCCTCCTCCAAGCCCTTCGGGAACCATCAGCGCAGCCTACGGCCAGCCGCAGAACCACTCCATCCCTGTCTATGAGATGAAGTTTCCCGATCTGTGTGTATACTGAATTCCAGGAGACAGAGCTCCTTAGAGGACACAGTCTGTGGGAGAACCACCCTCCTGTTCACGCTCACCATGTGGAGATGTAGCTGGGATAGCTAAGAACTAGTCACCTTGGACACTGAGCAAAGCCGGAGCCTCTGGTCCTCAGTGGCCCTCCTGCCTTTTCCTTGTCTTCCGTGAGGATCCAGCCACCTGCCCTCTGGGCTGATAAGCATCTCACCTGTCTTCTCTTGTATCAGCGAGGGCCAGAGAATCACAAGGATGTCTCCATTGAGAAGCAGAAGGGCCTGGGAAGCTTCCATTGGGGATGTGTCTATGAGGGAGTGTCAGGTACTCCCAAAGATCAGGCACCTGAAATCAGCATGGTTGGTCAAAGGACGACATAGATGGCACTTGGGGAAACTGAGGAAATCCCCCATACCCCACTCCCCACATAAAGAAGTGACAGTGTGAGAGCTCAGAGGTGATGTCTGATCTCACCTCTTAAGTCTTGGGTGTCTTACCCAGTGTCCTGTTTGCTTTCTAGTTGTCTGCATTTCTTTTTCTATTGTTAATGGACGTTGAACACTTATAGCCAGAGCTGGGGACAGAGTCACTGGAGGCAGCGAGGCTAGCAGCAGAGCAGCAGGCTGGGCATGAAGGGAGGCTGGGTCTCCCAGACTGGGTGGCAGTGTCAGCAAAGCACAGGTGTGGCAAGTCTGTGTCCTGGCTGCGTCGCATCTCCTCACGGTCTCTGTCCAGAGGATGCCTGTGGTGGATCCTCTCTGGTTCTCTCTCTCCTGGATGTGTCCTGGGTTGTTAAGTTTGGTCCCTGATGTCTTTGTTTCCACAGCCTCTGGGATGAGAGAAAGCCAAGCGAGCTAGCTGGTCCTAGATGGCTAGAGAGAGGGGAGGAAGTACCAGGACCCCAGGCCTGTCCGCACCACTTCCCATGGAAGATGCTCCCAGCAGTATGAGGGGTTGAGAGAGAGGCCATTGAGCAAGTGACACTTTAGAATTCGGGGAAAGAAAGATTTAACAGCTAGGTTTGAAAACATATTTTCCCTCTCTGGGCAAAATCTGAGACACTGGGGACAATCGGCCTTGCTTGTAGCCTGGGTAGAAGTGGTAGGAATCACTTTGGCTTCCATTTTCCCTATGTGCCACCTCTCTGTCCCTATGTGACTTGTGTGTCCTGGGAGTAGCTGACCCAGGATTTGGTGAGTACAAAAAAGACCACTTGCTGTCCTTTTGGTTTGACCCTTTCCTGATGCCCTCTTGGTGTCTCCGTGCCTCCCAGAATGCCTAGCAGTGGGAGCTAGGATTTCCAGGGTAATCCTTTCTTTCCCTTTCAAACTTCCCATACGTTCTTCTGAGCTGTTTTTCTCTCAGGACCAACATGGCTCCAGAGATTTTGCTCCTTAGAAAGGGGAAGTGGTCCTATTGACCTGTAGGAATCATTTCTAGGGTGTGGTTTTAGGCAATGTGGCCTGGGGTCATAAAGGAGCCATTTCTGCCAAGGAGAAGTTAGGCTTCTCAGTACCCTGCATGGTGACAGCCTGCTCACTAGGACAAGAGGACATTTTCCAGAATCAGGAGAACTGGAGCACATTCCATTGCAGATGTGATAAGTATCACAGATGGGGCCCTCCTGACCCTTTCCCCAGAGTTTCCCATTTGTAGTACAACTCTTTCCCATGGTTCCTGCCCTGAGCATCAGGCTCACAGCTCCCGCATGGCCTGCATGACCTCAGGCCCCTGAGGACAACATCCCAACACCACTCACGTGGCTTTGGAGCTGTGTGGCTGCCGCTCAGCCCAACTTTATAAGCATGGCCTTAGGTTTCTCCTCGATATCCCTTTACTAAGAAGGCAAGTTTAGGCACAAAGGCAAGTAACATATTAGAAACTAGGAAAATCTAATCCTTGTGCTAGAAACCGTCCTTCTTCACTTGCCGGCCACATCTTTTAGCCCATGCTTGGCTTGAATAAGAGTTCCTTAATTTCTTTGCTGTTCCTAACTGGCATCATTGTCTACCCCTGAGGTACCTCAACTGTAGCTGTGGATTGGGAGAGACTCCAGTCTGCAGGCTCAACTGCTGCTCCATCATCATCTCTCTCTCTTTTTGTTTTTTCCCAGAGACAGGGTTTCTCTGTGTAGCCCTGGCTGTCCTGGAACTCACTCTGTAGACCAGGCTGGCCTCAAACTCAGAAATCTGCCTGCCTCTGCCTCCCAAGTACTGGTGTCCGCCGCCACCACCGCCCGGCCTTCTCTGTCTTTCTTATTCTTCACACCATGGTGGTGTACCATGGACATGCTGCTTTTAGAGAGATGGCCTCTTCTGTGCCCTCTTTTTGGTAGAATTGATTTAAATTTACATCCAATAGGATACTGAACCCTGTTGACAGGAAATAGAACCTGATCTTGGCCAAGTATGCTCAGAGTCAGGAAGTCTAGATGGTGATCACAGGAGGATCTGTCCCTCCATCACAAGGCTGGGAAGAGAGGCAAAAGCACAGTGGGTGGAAGCAAGAGGAGGAGCCCAATGCCTTCCTTACTGCTCTGGCCCCTGGTGTCTGATCGCACTGTCTGGAGCCGTGTTCTGTTGTCTTTCCCTGTTGTAAACCAGAATCAAATGGAGTGGGTAAACCTATCAAGGCCAGCCAGTCCCCACCCCACCCCCACGATCAAAGCACCCAGGATTCCGGCTTCTTCGGCAAGGGGCAGGACTAGAGAGGGTGGCATCCTGCTGACAGAATCTAGTAGGCATGACTGTGTTTGAGGTCTAGAAGTTAACGTGGTTGATCATAAAAACCAGAAAAAGTAAATTAAGAGAAAATACCTGTTCCAGAAGCAGCTGCAGTTTCCCCTGTGCTGAACCTGTTTCTTGTTTTTACTTCAAAGACTAAAATAAATGGCTCCACGTCTCCTAAATGGCCTCATCAGAAAACCTAGAAATGTCCCCTGTCTGGCTCCCACCTTCACACAAAGCCAGAGAATATAGGCCTGGGACCAAGGACCCTGGTCAGAGCGGCCGTAACCTGTCTGCTGCCTGTGCACAGGCTGTTCCTGGTCCAACTGATGCAGTTCAGCTGGAGTAGGATTTGGAAAAGCCCTAAGACTCTTGACTTCTTGGAAAGAAGCTCCAGACTTTTTGAGGGTCCTTGGGTCATGGTGCCTTCCAGTTGTCCTTTTGCTGTCATAGGCCTGCCAACCTGCTTAGTTGACATAGCAGAGAAAGCTGCTAAGCCCTGTGGCTTAGCTGTGTTTGGGGCCTGGGGGAAAGGCAAGGCCTGAGCTGTGGGTCTAAACTTTGTGTTTAAAAGCAGACTTGGAGGGGCTGGAGAGATGGCTCAGTGGGTAAGAACACCGACTATTCTTCCAAAAGGTCATGAGTTCAAATCCTAGCACCCACATGGTGGCTCGCAACCATCCGAAAAGAGAAAAGACATCTGATGCTTTCTTCTGGTGTCTGAAGACAGTTACAGTGTACTCACATATAATAAATAAATAAATCTTTTAAAAATCAGATTTGGAGGTAGGGGAGGGGTGTATCAGGCAGGCTGTGTCTGCATTCTTTGACTTCTCTGGCAAGCAAATTGCACCAAAGCAAGAATCCTGTCCTCTGAATGGGGGGTGGGGGGGAAAGTTCAGGGGAAACAGTATAACCCAAGCTGGGTCTAGTCTAAAAACTGCAAAGGGGAATCATGGGAGGCCCTGTTGTTGATTCTAGGTACCTGGAGAGTGATAAGGAAAACATCATGGGTCTGTTGACTGCCCTTTGGCCCCAGCCTGGCTCCTTCTGGGAGCACGGGAATCCCAAGCCCAGCACTTACCCTTTTGGAACTCTTAGCAGCTGGAGTCTGGCACGTGGAGTCTAAAGTGCACACCCAGAGATGCTGCAGTCCTTCTATCTCAGTGTGTCTGAGTTTTTTAAAACTTTCATGACCTAGCTGAGTGTGTGTATGTGTCTAGGTCCGTGCATGTGTGTAATGTAGTTTATAGTTGCCAACGTTGTGTATATAATAGCAGACATATTTATATGTGAGTGCAGAATTGGCATTGTGGCAGTTTTCTGTGTTTTAAACTTGTTGAATCAAATTAGTTTTCCTTCCAGGGAAGCGGGGGTGGGATGAGGGGAGCGTATTCTAAAGTCATTCTTTAGAACTCTTAGCTGTGGTTGATGCCCTTTTCAAATAAATGTTAATGTTGTCACCATATGGCTGTCTATTTGAATTCTTAAAAGAAAATAGCTTTTTTTTTTTTTGGATAAAAACAAAACCTGAAAAATATCAACAGTATACCATTGGCATTCATACACCCCCACTGACCTGGCTTCACATCTGGCTCTAATGAAGAAGGGAGGCGGAGGATGTTACAGACTTGGAAACCTGGAGGGAGGATTCCCAGCAAGAGAGCATCCTCAGGAGGGCCCACGCCATTCCCCATTCCAGCTCATCCCCCACGACTCACATTAGTGAGAACTTAATCCAGTTTTCTGACTCCCCTTCACATCAGGATGTCCAGGACTCACCATGTCCTTGTGAACTCCTACCAGATATAAGGGCTTATGAACAAATACGCCAATACCAGGCTATGATGGGCGTGGCCCACTGATGTCTAATCAAAGTGACGGGTATGTGTGCATCCCCTGTAATTGTGGCTGCACAAGTGTGACCCCAGCATTGTGGAGACACCACAGGGAGACAGAAGCAACACAACACAGGCCTGCAGCATGCCTTCCAGCGCAGGGGACTGCAGGAGCTCTGAAAATAAACAGGGCCGCTGGACAAGAGTAAGACTGGCCTGGGAGAGGTAGTCTTGAACCTGTGCTTGCATTGAAAAAAAAGGCAAAGCTCCTGAAGGTGGGTGACGGTGATATTGGGGATGGGGTGTAGGCATGAAGAACTGAAGAGTAGCAGTGAGACCAACAGACATGAAGCGGGACCTTAATCCCAGGAAACACGAGCTAAAGGTTTGGTAGGAGAATGAACATGATCGACATGTTCATCTCTATACGTACATGTATGTACAGTTGCAAATATACTTTTTCCATACATATTCACTATCTATATATTTTGCCCCAAAACTTGCAACTGATGAGAAACTTGGATGTAGGGAACACTGTTGGCTGGTGGGCCAACAAAGACCGTGGGACCAACAAGCTCTTTTTATTTTTTGTTTGTTTTTGTTTTTTTGGATTTTTTTTTTTTTTTTTTTTTTTTTTTGAGACAGGGTTTTTTTGGTAGAGCCCTGGCTGTCCTGGAACTCACTCTGTAGACCAAGCTGGCCTCGAACTCAGAAATCTGCCTGCCTCTGCCTCCCAGAGTGCTGGGATTACAGGCGTCGTGCGTCACCACCGCCCGGCTCAAGCTCTTTTTAAATATATGCATTAATGTGAATAATTTGCCTGGACAGGAAACCCACTGGAGGCAGGTTGGTTAGTGCAATAAATAGTGGACATCTGCAGGGAGAACTGAGAATGAAGAGACAGCAAGGTGGGAAACCATTGACCTCAAGGCTTGGTGTGTGTTGAGTTTATATGAATAACCAAACCGGAACTGCCACCAACTCTCAATTCTCACAGTTTCCTGATAAAATAATGGAATCTCTACTTTCCCTTATGCCAAGAATGAAAAGACAGATAACTATCTGAGGTCACAGATAAGGTCTCAACATTGCAGTGTCCCTGTGTCCCTGAAACTTCCTGAGTGACATCCCAGAGACATTCCTACTGGGGAATAGGCCTTCATGGTGCCACCTGCCTTCTTGTCCCTAAAGTTGGTCACTCTTGTAGGACTTGGCTTTGGGGCCAGGCTCAAGCCAAGTAGCCTTCCTAGAAGTATTGGACAAAGAACCACCCTGAGCCGTCCAAACCATCTAGTCCCCCACCAAGAGTATTTGCTGGGGCAAGGAGGTTGAGAAATGTTTTCTCTACAGTCTATCATCTGGTCACATGATAGTGTAATTGGGCAGTTGTGTTTAGACTTTATTAACACAGTCTATAGTGAAGATCAGAGCCAGCTGTGAAATCAGAAAGGTTTTATTTCCTAACAATAGGTAACTCTAAGAGGCTAGCGATCAGTAGCTCGCCCATGCAAGGAGGGGGCCTTGGAGTGAGAAGACCCCTGCACCCTCACTGGCCCTTCTTGTGCGCGTTCTTGATGATGGCGTTCTTGAAGAGAGTCACCAGGGGCGTCTGGCTCTTCTCGGAGGTCATGAAGCCACCGTAACGCTTGTCCTTGGGCGGGTTGCCCCAGCGGAAGTGCTCCACCCGGTAGGGTCCGTCGTCCTTCTCGGGGTCGGACTCCAGGACGTGCTCCAAGCCTTCTGGCTGCTCGCCTTCCAGCTCCCTCTTGAACTCTACGGGAAAGGCCTCTGCCGACTCGTTCTCGGCGACATTGGGGTACACCTTCACCGGGCGCCGCTTCTTGCCCACCGGCTTGCCCCAGCGGAAGTGCTCCATGGAGTAGGAGCGTTTGCCCTCGCGTGGACTCGGCTCCGGACGGCCATCTCCCCCCGCCGCCTCTTCCTCCGCACGCCTCTGCGCCGCGCCACCAGCGCTGCTGCCGTTCCTGGGGCCGAAGCGGTCCCAGCGGAAGTGACCCATGACGTACTTCCGGGGGTTTTCAGTCAAGGGCTGTTCATCCCCGTTGCCTGGAAACACGGGCGTCTCCGCCGAGAGGTCGAGTTTGCAAGCCCGGATGCAAGCCTGTAGGGAGGTCAGGCGCGTAAGCCAAGCCAGGCCCTGTGGCCACCACCTCTGCACCCTAGTTCGGGTTCCAGTTTGGGCCTCAAGGCCAACACGCCAAGCAGTGTTGGTCCCACCAACATCCTGCACCAAGCTACTATTGCCCATGCCTGATTCTGCCTAGATGGTAGTAAGCATCCCAGTCTTCTCCTTGCTTATTTGTCATTCTTAGCTCGCATTAGCAAGGTCTTGCTGTGATATGCACCAAAAAGGGGTGTTGTCAATGGGATCAAAGTGTGGTTCTATTTAAGTCCGAGGGGAGGAGGGGCGGGGCATGGGTCTGGAATTTGGGAAAGAATATTCCTGGTAGTAGGTTTCTGGCTTCTCGAGGCCTGGACTTTTAACAAGGATTCAGTCTTAAACCAGAAATCTACAAAGTTTTGTGCCTACTCCGGCCCTCTACCCCCAGGTGTCTTGTCTCAAAACTTTCCAGCACTAGGTCTTTTACTGTGTGTGTTGATCTTGTATCATCTCAATCAGAATTTTGAGACAAACTGGTTTGAGGTGGTTTCCCTGCCACCTCATTCTGACTGGAAGAAAGGGTGAAAGACACTGGATAAATCCACCGTGAATGGTCTGCTAGTGCATCTACACCTACAAGACTCACAACTGCAGTTATTTTCACATAAGCTGCGTCCTTAAGTTTTTTTAGATCCTTGGAAATCACGGAGGAGAAAAATAGAAGGATCCCACCCACTCTTCAGTTGAAGGTTTTCTACACTAGAGATTCTGAATTATAATGCTACAGAACGTTAACAAAGGATGATAAAAGCAAAATAATTTTAAAGTAGTATAAATGAAACAGGGGGCCCAGAAAGAGAAGGTTCTGGTTAAGGGTCCCCAATTCATTAGTGTCAGGGGTGTGAGGGGTCAGAGTAGTAGAACCCAGGAACTCTGACCTTGTTTACCACCCCCTGACCCAAACCCCTTTCCTGGTGAAATCTCAGGAGAAGCTATGCAGATCTACAGTCTTGGATTTTTCTGAACTTGGATCTCCCAGGGTTCCTTGCGCCTTCTGAGTCTAAAACACACTGTATATGAACCTTGATCTTAGGTCTTGAGGAGAGGTCTCTTTCATCACCTAGCCTCAACTGTCCATTGCTAAAACAAACAGGATGCAGTGACAGACACTAACAGGCACGTGGCATCTGTGTGTACACATGTGCATGCACATGGTGACCCGAAAGGGGCCCCAGCCTGTCCCAGAGAGCTTTTACATACTTCTGCAGGGAGGACTGGAAAGGAACTTGGCTGGAATCCTGCCTTCTGGAAGCAGCCTGGGATATTTGGCACCAGTTTGGGGAAGCAAAAAAAAAAAAAGTACTTTGGTCTTTTCTCCCTCTGGAGATGTTGTATGGAAATACTTGAGTAGTAACCGGCTTAGTAACTGAGAGAAAATAAAGAGGGAAGAAATATGAATTGAACTTGTAGGTTTTCACCTGTTCAAAGGGAGGTTGATTTGGGAGCTAAAGGGCTGGATTATAGGATCAGGAGCTATCATGGCTAATACGGCATCATTTAAACAGTATATGGCGAGGAGTCCTCACAGAAAACAGAGTGGGGAGGGAGAACAATCAAGCAGACATTATGAACCCCCTTTTCTCTGAAGCCACCCCTCCTCACCTTTGCCTGATTCCAACCTTATGGAGAAGGTTCCGTTGCTGCTCTGGGTCGCTCCAATGAATGGAGATGAATTTCCCGGCACCCCTTCCCACAGCCCTCTCTCTTCCTTTTGATCTGTACTAACCCCGGTGTCATCTTCCACCCAAACCAAGGTGGTACCCGTGGCCCACATACCAGCAGGTTGCTTTCCGTGGTGAGGTCCTGGCACTGGCTGCGCTCCAGGCACCAGCTCCACACGTCTATGGAGGTCTGAAGCAGGAGGGCCAGCAGCAGGGCCCCTGAGCGACTGTAGCAGAATCCCGGCATCTTCCAGGTGGCAGGCCGAGGCTCTGCAGAGGCAAACAAGATTGGAGGGACCCCTGTGAGGAGCAGAACAATGTTGGCCAGTCACCAGGAAGGACTCCGAGCCAACACTAACAGCTCTCACCTTTACAGTCCAAGGCTTTCTGAGGACAGTAGTGGGGCTCAGAAGATGGAAGATGTGTGTGTGGGTGTTGTGAAAGGGATGGGGTAGTGAGTGCAACACAAGCTATGGGCAGTTTTCCTCTCTGTTTCCTATTAAAATCAAACCCTTAAAAAAAATTAGAGGTGAGGCTATTTGTGATCTCATCGGCCCAACCTCTCATTTGGGAGGTGGGAAAGCTGGGCCCCCAGTAGATCATTTCTTTGGTGTTCATGATGAAGTAACAGTACGTTTTCCCACATTCCCAGACAGCTTCTAAGTTCACTGCCTGGAGAAAGCTATAGTTCAACCCTCTATATCCAAAGGGCAGGAGTAACTAAGACAGGGGATAGGAAAGTCCTGCCTTGGTCCCTCTCACCTATCATTTAATCATTTCCCATGAATGGTTTGAATACATGCAAATAAAACCAGTCCACTTAATCAAGGTTTGAGATTCTATATACATACAAATCGCCTGGTGACTATCATATCCCAGACCCTAGTAACTTTGGGAAGATTTCTTTCTAAAGCAGATTCCACTTCCCTATGTTTTCTAAACATACACACCACACGTCATAAGTCTTGTAGTCTAAAATATGTGGCCTTGAAGAGGGTGTCAATATTGAGGACAGAGAGATGGGCAGAAGACTGGAAAGGAAGCTGCCGCCTCAGTGGAGAACTGCTAAGACACTGTCGAGGGATGCAAAGCACCTCTGGGCAGATGTGGAGGTCAGACCAACAGGCAGGAGAGGGCAACCTTGGCTGCCTGGTGTCCAGCTCTTCCCTAGCACTGCTGGGTTCTCAGGCTGTTATACCTGTTCCCTTCACCCAAGGATCCCTAAAGTCACCCTACTCTGTAATCAGTTCCCCACCAACTCTACACTCATTCTGGATTTCAGATTGCCAGCTGTTAGGAAGACATTTAATTGGATTAGAAAAGTTAGTTTATAGTAAGATGTAAGTACTCAGGCAGTGGTGGCTCATACCTTTAATCCCAGCACCCAGGAAACAGAGGCAGGAGGAGCTCTGAGTTTGAGGCTAGCCTGGTCTACAGAGAAAATTCCAGAACAGCTAGGGTTACACAGACATATCCTGACCTGGAAAAAAATTAAAATTTAAGAATTAAAAAAAAAAAAAAGGTAAATGACGTGTCTGTTAGCCCGGTGAACATTTACATTTTAAAATGAATATGGCAGAAAATAAATATCTCATTTGGCGATATGGAAGCCAATCCTTTATTTTTGAAAGGGAGGATTTGGAAGTGAAAGTCTTCCTTCAAGAATCTCTTTCCCCTCTCTGCTCCACCCGGCACCATTCTTCAAGAGCTGTTTTTTCCTGCAGGCTCTGAGTGGTTTTCCCAGAACAACCATTAGTGGGCGCTAGCAGTCATCGAACTGTGTGGTCCGCACCTCAGCCCAGAAGCAACCTTGTTCACCTTTGCTGGGGCTCAGGTTCAGACCGGCAGCAAATTAGCTCAAAATACTGCGATCACAAAGTGCCCCCAGATAGGAAGGCATAAAAAATGGTGAATAGCATGAAAACAT
This sequence comes from Apodemus sylvaticus, assembly GCF_947179515.1. NCBI lineage: Eukaryota > Metazoa > Chordata > Mammalia > Rodentia > Muridae > Apodemus > Apodemus sylvaticus. Next base: position 114,128,140 of record NC_067477.1, read on the forward strand.
ATTAGTAAAGAAAAAATAAGATCATGCAAGTCCTCTCAACTAAGTTTCCATTGTCCTGAAAGGTGGGTGACCTCGGAATGAGGTTTATCTTTGAAGGAGCCCCAGTCAAGATTTCAGGCCTTCAACATCGTGCGCTCTCCTCCTAGCCCACCCGCTGTGTGCTGAAATTCTCATGCTCCACTCCCAGAACTTTGTATTTCTCCCTTTTCTTACAATGAAACATTGTAAGAAGCATTGTGTCCTTTTTTTTTTTTTTTTTGAAAAATCAAAAGTATTGGGAGAAATATCAATTTTCATAGGTAGGAGAGTGTCAGGTTCCAGTCATTAACAGCTCTGGAAGACAGAAGGTTGCGATTTATTCATTTTGATAGAACTACACTTATTAGGGCCCCAGAAAATTCTCTGAACTGGGTAGAGCCGACAAGCTGTCTATAAACCTGAGTGGCACAGTGATGCGGCTTCGCCTATACACAGTGCGTATGCTTCAATTCCATAATACCCAAAGGGAACTATTCGTCTGCACATTATAAAGTGACAAACTACCTTTCATTTCACTCGACCCCTTCCAGCCATTCTATGAAAGCTTTCCCTGACTTATACATGGAAAACTTGGGGGAAATCTTTCTCTCCGTTCGAAATGTCCTTTGCCTGAGTATGGGTCCTTACAAATTGCTTCACCGACTTCACAGTTTTAAAAAGGCTTCCGAAACTAGACGGAGTGGTTCAGAACCCTGGACAGTTCCCTCCCCACACCCTGTTTTTAATCTGAGCTGGCTCATGGAGAGAAGACCCTACTTACCGTCTTGTCCTATAACCCACATAATTATCGAAATGCAACCACCTCGGGTCTGCTAAGATGCGCAGAGAAACGAGGGTTTTGATGTCTACAGCAACAACAAATGAACTCCACTATTAGGAGTTTATTGTGACTCGGCCTTCTCTCCCGCTATCTTTCCAACGTGTTTAGTATATATGGTCTTTTGCCTTAAAGAAGATATACAAGTCCAAACCGTCGGGAGGAGAAACCTAAAGGGGAACTCTCCCAAGATCTCCCCCGGGGACCAGTCGGAGTCTAAGACAATCCTAAGCCTCCCAATGCTTCATTCCTCCATGCGGACTCTGGGACCACCCCTCTCCGCGATGGCGGGAGATCTTTGGAATCGCCAAACCACCTGCTCTTTGGAGCGCCCCAGTCTGTCAACCCATCGTCCCAGCTCTCTCCCGGCTCAGAAAGTTTGCAAAGAGGTCAGGTCCGCTACACGCCAAAATGTCAGTCTGCATTCCCGCCTGCTGAGGATCCCAAGATCCGAGGGCAGAGCTCAGTGTAGGAGATGTCCGGAGCTGAGACTCCCTTACCTGTCGCGGGAAGGCAGCTCTCTGGGGACAGAGATGTTCAGTGGCCTCTCTTAGTCACTGCTCTTAACCTCTTTTCTCCTCTGTCGCCTCCCGTTTGGTCCCTGTCGCTCTTCTCTCTTCTTTTATACTTGCAGGCTTGGGTGGGTGAGCCTTGGACGTGACCTTCCTGGCAGCGCAACAAGCGAATCCCCGAGCACGCGAAGGGGGGGCGGGCGGCGGGCCGCGGGAGGGGGGCTTCCCGGTCCGGGCTGAGCGCGCGGCAGATGTGCCTGGAAAGCGCGGAGGCTGGCGTTAGCACAGACCCGCTGGAGCGCACACCTGGCGCCGGTGGTCAGGAAGAACTTAATTAAGGATGGTGTTGGATCTCCACTTAGGACTGGACAGAGGCTTAGCATCCTGGTGCAAGGCAGGCCTAGTTCTGAGGTCTTGCAGCAGATCGGAGTGGAATTACCTATGTGCGTCCATCTGCCTTCCTGGCATTTGGAGGTAAATATCACTAACGAGGAGGGGGTCTGTTATGTCGCAAATTTCCCCAATGATGGCAAAGTAGGATGTCTTGTGAAATCAAAATCTCTGTTCCGTTTTGCGAATGGACAGAACAGAGGCTGTCAAGAGTCACGGCAGCCTGCTTTTTGCAGTGTGGGCAAGTGAGTTATACAGTCTGCCTTGATTCCTCAATGCTTATCCCAAGACACTTGCCCTCCTGTGCCCACACTCGAAGGAAAAGGTCCCGGCAGCCTCAGACTATTAACCAGGAGGTGCAGCGCTCTGTGGTGGGCAATGGAAGAGGAAGCTATTCAGGGGCTGAGCTGGCAGAATGGTCAGGGGACTGATTGACAGCCTTCACCTTGTGGCCAGGCCTGGGGAATGTTAGCTTGGCTGTAAACTCACAGGCCAGAACAGAAGAAAGAACAGACCTGGGTGACATCTACCTGAGCCTGCACAAAGAGCAAAACTCGTTAAGAGCACTGTGTCTGGCAGGGGGACTAGGACTGGATCCGGCCAGTCGGGTGCCTGTGTGATCTACCACTTGAAGGAACTTCACTCCCCAGTTACACGCTGTTTGTTTATTCATTTGTTTTGTTTTGTTTTGGGGACTCCAGGGCTCCCTTGAGAGTTCAGCTTTCTTTTTTTTTTTTTTTAGATGTATTTATTTATTATATGTAAGTACACTGTAGCTGTCTTCAGATACCAGAAGAGGGCGTCAGATATCTTTATGGATGGTTGTGAGCCACCATGTGGGTGCTGGGATTTGAACTCATGACCATTGGAAGAGCAGTCAGTGCTCTTACTGGCTAAGCCATCTCTCAAGCCCTGAGTTCAGCTCTTCTGATTGGCATCCAAAAACCTTTCCCTTTTGTGCCACGAGAGAACACACCAAGCCCCCTAACTGTGAGCAAGGCCTGTGCCACCTGGCTTCAGCCTCTTTCCTGCTGTCCATCTTGTATCCTGGATGCCACATACCCCCAACGTTCATACTCCACGAGCACTATTTCCTGCCTCTACTTCCCTGAGTGTTCCCCGGGAGCACAGCACCCTCTGTCCCTACAATGAGGCACCTCCCCAGTTCTTAGTAAGCCCCCTTTGGCTATTATGTCTACCAGGAGCCTGAGAAGTGATCTGTGTTCTGCAGGGAACCCCATTCCTGTCTCCTCTGTACATGTAGCTTATCATATTTGAACAAATTCACTTCTGTCTCTGGCCTCCCACCCACCTCTGCCCTCACCACTAGGCTTACCGGCTCTCTTTAATCAGGTGGTGATCTTGTCTTGTTTTCCTTTGCTTTATTGTTGTGACTTTGGGAGGCCGCTTGCTACCAGCAGCATCAAAGTCAAACCAAGGCAAGTTTGAGCTGGCCCATCATCTGGGTTCCTAATTATATACAAAAGAACTTGTTTTGCCAATATGAACTAAAAAGTCTGAAAAGTTGTTAAACCACATTAGGAAACACTGATTGGGCTATAGGATGTAAAGTGGGGGAGGGCAGGAGACAAGGATGGCTGGACCCATGGCCAAAATCTGTAAAGAAAAACAGGGCCTAGAGAGATGGCTCAGTGGTTAAGAGCACTGGCTGTTCTTCCAGAGGACATGGGTTCAATTCCCAGCACCCACATGGCAGCTCATGCCTGTCTGTAAACCATAGCTCTGAAGGATTTGACACTCCCATACATTCACACGTGTAGGCAAAACACCCATGGACATAAAATAAAAAAATAAAGATTAAAAAAAATAAATTTAAAAGAGAAAAGAAAACAGATCAGAACCAGGGTCAAAAGGCCACAGGAGATCCTGTCACCACATAGGCATTGAGCATGGGTGTCACCAGGGAAAAGTCTCTATTTTCTTTGCATCTTAACATCAATAGTTCCTGGATAATCTGGAGCAGGTGGCTCTGAAGGTCTCAAACAATGCAGTTCACTAACACAGTGGTGAACTCTTAGCCCGTTGTTGATTGCTTTTCCGATGCTCCACATACAGTGCATTCACAGAGGCCAGTTTAATGATGATGAGTGTCTCTTATATGGCCAGCATTTTTGTTTTGTTTTGTTTTGTTTTGTTTTGTTTTGTTTTGTTGTTTTTTGGATTTTGGTTTTTCCGAGACAGGGTTTCTCTGTGTAGTCCTGGCTGTCCTGGAACTCACTCTGTAGACCAGGCTGGCCTCGAACTCAGAAATCTGCCTGCCTCTGCCTCCCAGAGAGCTGGGATTACAGGTGTGTGCCACTACTGCCTGGCGAATGGCCAGCATTTTAATTAAAACTTTTATATCTACTTTCATGAGCATGACTTCTAATTCTCCTTTTTTTTTAAGTCCTTGGTAAAATTGCACTGTTCTCACAAGACAAATTGAAATTTCTCTTCTTCTTGTTTTAACTCAGCCAAGGACAGGGCTATGATGTCTTCCTTGAAGGTCAGAGGTGAGACATACCTGATGCCTTCCAGAATTTTAAGATGTCTGCTTTGTTTGTTGAACATTGGTTTGTTTGTTTGTTTTTTATTGAGGGGGGAGAAGTATTCTGAGACAGGGTTTCTCTGTGTAGCCCTGTTGTCCTGAAACTTGTTCTATAGAGCAGGCTGGCCTTGAACTCACAGAGATATGCCTGCCTTTGACTCCCAAGTCCTGGAATTAAAGGTGCTTGCCAGCTGGGCGGTGGTGGCACATGCCTGTAATCCCAGCACTCTGGGAGGCAGAGGCAGGTGAATTTCTGAGTTGGAGGCCAGCCTGGTCTACAGAGTGAGTTCCAGGACAGCCAGGGCTGGGGAGCGGGGCGGAAGGTGCTTGCCACCACCGCCCCGGCAAGCTCCCTTTTCTGTTTTGTTTGTTTGGGGGCCTTTTAGTTTTTGTGGAACGGGGAGGGGGGGCAGGGGGTGTTGAACTCGGGGCTTCACACATGTGTTTTCCTTCATATGGGGGCTCGTCTGGGTTCAAGAGAGAAAGGTGCAGCGGCAAAGCGTGGCTTTGCCTGATGTGCACCATCAAGGCCGTGGGGGATTCGAAGCATGGGGCTGGTATGGAACTGACCCTCCAGTGGGAAGTCAGCGAGCTGGCTGGAGAGATTTTGGAGCTGAGTCAGAGAGTCTCTGTGACATAAGAACTGGTCTGTGAGACCGCCAGGTAGGTGAGATTAGGGGTCGGTGAGACACCGGGGTCGGTGAGATGCCGGGGCTGAGAGCAGCCGGGTGAAGCTCAAGAAGTTTTTAAATTTCCCAGAACAAGGTAATCACGGCCTTATATCCATAGTCTAATTATAGCTTCTTAACTTGTCCTTAGCATCTGTAGACTCTGGTTATGCACCTCTTTCTTGTCTGATATTAATAATTTATTAATTATTTTCTTAAATGTTTATCAATTTTATAAGATTTCTTTTAAATAATAGTCATCTTTGGTATTGTTAATTCTCTCTATTGCATGTGTGTCATTCAGAATATTTTTGAAATTTCTACTAATTATTACCTTCTACTTTCTACATGCTTAGTTAGCTACCCTTTCTCTACTCAAGTTGGATAATAAGCAGTTGTTTTTACTTATACCATTGACATTCACCTCTATTGTTTTTGCATGTGTAGATAGGACTATAAGTGTCTTTCTAAGAATGGTTTTTGTTGCATCTTGCAATTCTTAGTGTGTAATTTTTTAAATTACCATTAAGTTCAAAATATCTTATTTTCAGCTAGGCAGTGGGGGGTGTGTGCCTTTAATCCCAGCACTCCGAAGCAGAGGCAGGTATATCTCTAACAGTTTAAGGCCAGCCTGGTCTACAGAGTGAGTTCTAGGACAGACAGGGCCACACAGAGAAACCCTGTCTCAAAATAAATATCTCATGTTCATGTGTTCTATGGCCTATGGACTGTTGAGAAAAGTTCTGGTTATCCCTCCAAGCCTTGGGGATTTTCTGATTATGTTTTGAAACTGTTTTTTAGCTTAACTTCCCTGTAGTCAGAGAGCTTGCTCTGTTTTATTTCAGTCCTGAGAAAATGTTGATGACTTAATGGGTGAACATATAGCCCATTCTGAACAGTATTTCATGTGTGTTCCAAAAGAATGCATCCCGTGGTTGCTCAGACACTCAACACTCTGTTATCTGAACCTGGTCCGGTTATTTGACATCCTATTAGATTATCAAGAGAAGTATGTTCCTTAAATGTCTCCTTTTATAGACTTATCAATACCCCCTTTGATCCTAGCATAAGAACAAAACAGTTCCAGAAATCTAATAGTGAAGGGACGTTGAGTGAAGGGATTGAAGCTGAGAGGCCAAACCTGCTCCATCTTGGGACCTGCCTCCTTGTTAAAGAAAAGAAAAAAGCCTGAGGACTTGACCTACAGCAGAACCCAAGCTGCACCCACACACCAGGGAGGACCCCACAGCTGTTCTGGCCAGAGTCTCTATCTAGCCCTATCTAGAGAGGGAGAGACTGCCCGGAAGAGGGGCTTCTGTCTGAGTCTTGTGAAGCCTGCATGGAAAAGGCTCCTGGGAGTTCTGCACCTGGCTGCAGTCGTGCCAGGTGGCCGCGGGCACAGGGTTCAGGCTGCCCCGTCATCCCAGCTTTTCACCTGGGAGGGTTTAATTGGAAAGGAGATGTCACCAGGGTGTGAGTACGCTACAGAGGCAGGTGCAGAGGTGACCTCCTTATGGGAAGAAAGGGCTAGCGGAGGTGGGGAGGAGGACTGGGGGGATGACCAGATGGCAGAGAACCCAACACCGGACACATGAAGATGGCCTGACTCTCAGCCTCCCCACTGGGGCTGAGCACTAGGGGTCACCTCACCGGGAGAAAAGTCATGGGGGTGAGACTGCTGCCCACCTCTGTTTGGGAGACTGGGTTCCCTGAGTCCTGAGGTGGGAGCAAGCAGGCTCAGCTCAGCCCTGACCCCTGATCTCCACGGAAATGCTGGAGTAGCTGTCCTGAGCTAGAAGCACTCTGTGCCTTTCCAGGGCCCCCTGACAGAAAGACAGCTTCCATTGCTGTCTGAGGAAAGGTCCCCAGAGGCTGGACTAGTGCCACTGTCAGCAAGGAGACAGCAAGGGGCAAATTCTTGGCTATTTGTGAGAGGAGAAAGAGGAGACCAAGAGACAAGGAGCCTGCTTTCCCCTTAGCCTGATAAGATCCTTCTATGCTGGCCGTGGGGACAGAAGAGCCTGGAGCAGAAGGTGGCTTTTCCCACCTCCTTCCGGTCCATCTGGGAATTAGCACAGCACTGCTCCTTCGTGTGTTGAGTGTGCTGATGGTGGGGAAGGAGAAGGGGGGAGCCCGTGAGTGGGCACGAGATGTGGGATATGGGGTGTGTGTCGTGGGAAAGCACGATGTTTGTTACCAAGCAGCCCCAGGGCCAGAGATACGCTCTGGGGCCCTGAATAGGAGAGGTCAGAAAAGGGCCTGAACCAAATCTAGCGATTAGCTGGGTTCTGGGTGCGGGAAAAGAAGCTGGTCAGAGCTTTTAAGAGTAGAGTTAGGACACCAGATGTGGCTGTGGCACACACCTTAATGGCAGTAGCTGAGAGGCAGAGGCCAGCCTGGTCTACATGTCAAGTTCCAGGCCAGCCCGAGTTACACAAGACCCTGTTTTTATATTAAAAAAATAAATAAATAAATAAAAGTTGAAGATTTTATATATAAACTGGAAGCAAAGCCATTATTCTGAGAACTTCTTGTTCCCTGGATACAAAATATACATATCCTCTACTCTAGAGGAGGTGGGACCTGGGAAAATAGAGCTTTAAAGTCTTACGTAATCAACTTCAGTCAGAGCATCAGCCACTTTATACCCTGAGGGTTAGGAGGAGTCACACGAGTAAAGTGTCCAATCACAAGGACAAACTGCACATGGCAGGCACGCGGCCTGTGGAGGCCACGCTGCAAGGGAAAAACATCTTCCCAAGGAGGCGCATAAGCCAGTAATAGCCTGCTGAAGTAAACTCACTCCCGTCCGATACACCTGAGAGGGGCCCAAAAACACATTCCAACAACAATTTTGTGTTTTGAAGAACATTGAGGGCTTGAGAGAGGGCTCAGTGGTTAAGAGAGCACCAACTGCTCTCCCAAAGGTCCTGAGTTCAAATCCCAGCAACCACATGGTGGTTTACAGCCATCTGTAATGAGATCTGATGCCCTCTTCTGGGGTGTCTGAAGACAGCTACAGTGTACTTATAATAAACAAATAAATAAATAAATTTTTTAAAGAAAAGAACACTGAAACCATAAGAATTTATCTTGTTTCTTATCTTGTTCTCTTGGAGTTTTCTCATAAATCTCTCTCTCTCTCTCTCTCTCTCTCTCTCTCTCTCTCTCTCTCTCTCTCTCTCTCTCCCCTCCTTCTCCCTCCCTCCCCCCACTTCATGTTGAGGATTGTCTTAGTCAGGGTTTCTATTCCTGCACAAACATCATGACCAAGAAGCAAGTTGGGGAGGAAAGGGTTTATTCAGCTTACACTTCCACATTGCTGTTCATCACCAAAGGAAGTCAGGACTGGAACTCAAGTAGATCAGGAAGCAGGAGCTGATGCAGAAGCCATGGAGGGATGTTTCTTACTGGCCTGCTTCCCCTGGCTTGCTCAGCCTGCTCTCTTATAGAACCCAAGACTACCAGCCCAGGGATGGCACCACCCACAATGGGCCCTCCCACCCCTGATCACCAATTAAGAAAATGCCCCACAGCTGGATCTCATGGAGGTGTTTCCTCGAGGGAGGCTCCTTCCTCTGTGAGAACTCCAGCCTGTGTCAAGCTGACACACACCACCAGCCAACACAGGGATCAAACCCAGGGCCTCACACACTAACCAGGCAATCTGCCACTGGACCGCACCCCAGGCCTTACCTTTCTCTCGGTCATTTACAAGGATCTGCCTCAAATGAACCTATGAGAATCAATCACAAGCCCTCTTCCCTTGCAATGTCAAGTATAAAAGTGGAGCCATGCTGGGTCCAAGCAGAAGCCAAGATCCAGAAGGCATCCTTGCATGGTGCCTCTGGCCATTTCTGCTGAGCCATTCGGAGGACTAAAGGTTCTGAATTTTCTCAGGATGCCTAGCAGCTGGCTGTACCACGCTGGGATGTGGGAAGACTGGAGGTGAATGGTTTGAGGGTGGAAATCATGAGTTCTGTGACCATGGGTAGTTACTTAACCTCTCTGAGCCTCTCAAGGGCCTACCTCACCTGACTGGTAAGAGCTCAAGCAGACTATAGAAATTCCAGTTGCTGTTAAGAGTGTCAGCACTCCCGCCTTTAGTCCCAGCATCCAGAGGCAGAGGCAGGTGAATCTCTGAATTCTATAGTGCAAATTCTACAACAGCCAGGCTACACAAAAAGATCATCAGTGCAAACACCGGGTCCATTTGCTATGCACAGCTCACGCCTGCCTTCCCAGCGCCCAGGATGCTAAGGCAGGGGCCTCTCAAGGTTGAGGTCAGGCTGGGCAACTTAGTAAAAGGGAATTGTGTCTCTTCTAAGGACAGCCTGGTAGATTGGGGGAAAATTCCATAGATGGGCTCCGAAGCCAAGAGCATGCTGAAGGGGACTGTCCCTGGTGCCCCAGATGGTCCTCTGCGCCTCGACCCAGGGGAAGCCATTTTCCAGGCCGTTCCCATGCAGCTACAGCTGGACTCTTTTATGGCATATGGGACCTCAAGGGCAAAGAGGAATCAATTTGTGTGGAGAAGTGGAATAAAAGAGATTTCAATTGACCTTTGAATGGGGTTTTAATTTGCTTTATTACAGCCAAAGGGCCCTGGTGAAGAGCCCCTTGAGATGGCTTTCATCCACTAATGCACGTATTAGCACAGGAGCCCACCACAGCCTACAAGGACTGCATGCCCCACAGAACAGGAGGGTCTAGGCCAGAAGCCCAAAGCCAGGGCACAGCCCTCTCCCGAGGCTTGGCTTTCAGTACCCCGAGACTCCAGGAAAGTCAGAGTGTGGGAGGGAGAACCCTGGGTGGGGAGGGGGCACAAAAGGTAACCTGGGTTCTTGCTCTACCTTGTCCTATCTCTCCATCTAAACAAACGGGGTTCCATGGGCCCTGGGCCCTTCCAGGCATGACATTCTATGGATTAAAATCAGCTCTAAAATGTAACTCTGAAGAAATGATAGGGGCTGAATGTGGTAGCTCATGCCTGTAATCCCAACACTTGAGAGGCTTGGGTAGGAGGAATGCTGTGAGTTCAAGGCTAATCTGAGCTCCACAGCAAGACCTTACAGAAAAGGAGGGTGTAGGGGAGGAGGAAGGGAAAGAAGGCGGCAGGGGGTGGGGAAAAGTGAGGAGAGGAGACTGGGAGTATGGTCCAGTTGACATCTCTTGCTTATCACACATAGAATTCTGGGTTCAACCCTCAGCACTGCATAAAAGCAGGTGGGGTGGTCCACACCTGAAACTCTAGGGCTCTCATAGTGACAAATCTGGGTTTCTTTATAAAAAAACAAAAACAAAAAACAAACAAACAAACAAACAAAACGGGCTGGAGAGATGGCTCAGTGGTTAAGAGCACTGACTGCTCTTCCAAAGGTCCTGAGTTCAAATCCCAGCAACCACATGGTGGCTCACCCATCTGTAATGGGATCTGATGCCCTCTTCTAGTGTGTCTGAAGATAGCTACAGTGTATATAATAAATAAATCTTTTTTTTAAAAAGCAGAAATATTATAAGAAAGTGTTTTCATTTTAATCCCAGATATGGAGCTACAGGGATGCTTTGGACTGTCTGCCACAGCTGACTACGATTTGCCTCCTGCTCTAGCAGAGCTGTGGTTTTGCCAGCTACAGATAGGTTCTGCCTATGTGTGACATTTAAAGTTACGGAAACTTTTCAGAGGGTGTGTAAGTGCTAGGGCCCGAGAGAGGGGTGAGGTCGGTGATTGGTGGTTGTTCAGGAGGATAGCTGTGGTTTGTGAGTAGCCATGCTCAAAGAAGAAACAAAAGGAAAGAAATTAGTGGGGGGATCTCTGTCTCCCTTCCCCTCTATCCTTCTTTCTCTCCTATCTAGTGACAGGGGTGAAACCTGGTAGGAAAAAGAACCCACAAAGTAGCAAAGACCAGCCACAGGATCTTCAACTGTATAGTGATTTCAAGGTCATCTTGACCTACAAGAGACAGGAAGGAACGAAGGAAGGAACAAAGGAAGGAACGAAGAAACGAAGGAATGGAGGAAAAATGTGGCCAATGGACACAACAGAGCCCTCTGAGCTCCGAGCCAAGGAGCCAGACACGTGTCCATCTGACTCTCTGTTTTCCTTTGTATCTGCTAAAATCTCCTCATATGGGCTAGCCAACGATCTTTCTGCCTAATCCCAGAGAATAGAACCAAGAGGCAAGACGGATCTGATCTCATACTAAGTACCAAAACTTCTAGCAAAAGCATCTTGTGAGCTGGGCGGTGGTGGCTTTAATCCCAGCACTCTGGGAGGCAGAGGCAGGCGGATTTCTGAGTTCGAGGCCAGCCTGGTCTACAGAGTGAGTTCCAGAACAGCCAGGGCTATACAGAGAAACCCTGTCTCGAAAAAAACAAAAAAATTAAGAAAAATAAAAAAAGCATCTGTGGATGGCCAGCCAGCCTGGGCCACAGCCTCTGCCTCACTCTTACACGCAGCACACATTCCGTCGATAGCATGGCGTGGTGCAAGGCTGTGACGCAGGGCTGTGCGTTAGAACACCCTGCTCTTGTTCCACGGCTCAAGGCGTAGGCGTGTTCCCCGTCAGAGCCTTTTGTGCCCTTTCCCAAGCTTGCCTTAGTTCAAACCCTCCTTTCAAAATGAGGGTTTGTTTCTGGGCAGTCAGAATGGACTTCCTGGAGGTGCAGTCCTTGCTGAAGATGTCCTGGACGTTAGATTCACTCCAGACGATCCCGGATGACGTCCCTGCAACCACTTACTCCAGACTGAGCTCCGATGCCAGCAATCACCAGTGTGACTCAGTGATGACCACAATGGCCCCTTTGTGGGGCCCTCAGGCACTGACTGCTGCCCTTCCTCGGGAATGCAGAGTTCTCCAGCAAGGCCTGAGAAAAGGAGAGCGGTGGTGGCCAGGAAGGACACTGTTAATGCACATCCATTAGCGCAGTGCATCATGGGAAGAGCCATTCAAAGCTCAGACATGCCCACCTGCTGCTGTCCCCACAATGGGGCTTGAAGTGGCCTTTTTACAGGCACTCAGCTCAGTCCCCATCCCTGTCCCTGTCCCTGCCACCTGGTGTCCTCTGCTATTGTCATGCCTGCTGCACAAAGGAACAGAGCAGCCCAAACTGAGGTTCAGAGCTGTCCCAGGTGAATGACACTGGGCCCCAGCCGAGGCAGCTCAGCGTGACCTGCTCCTCAACAGGACCAAGAGCCCATTGCTCTCTGTTTGTACCAAAATCTTGCTGTGAATTGAAAGTAAGTCCCTGAGCCAGCCTCACGGTCCTTTAGCAGACCCTCTACTTAACTCCAAAGCCAGTTGACTCCAAAATTTTTTGTTTTGTTTTGTTTTGTTTTAGTTTTAGTTTGTTTGTTTTGCAAAGTATCGGTTATCTTCCTTCATTTTATAAATCAGCCCTGCAGAATTGCTTCTATCATTATTATAGGTATAATGCATTTCATTCCAAGATAGTCAATAAGGATGGTCATGGGGCAAATAACCATTATCCCAGGTTGGACAACTGAAGCAGCTAGATTGACATTCCTTGGAAGCTACCCTCTGATACACGGTGAGTTCCAGATCAGCCTGGACTGTGTGATGTGATCCTGCTTCAAAAACTAAATCAGAGCTGGGCGGTGGTGGTGGTGGTGGTGACGGCGCACGCCTTTAATCCCAGCACTTGGGAGGCAGAGGCAGGTGGATTTCTGAGTTTGAGGCCAGTCTGGTCTACAGAATGAGTTCCAGGACAGCCAGGGTTACACAGAGAAACCCTGTCTCAAAAAACAAACAAACAAAAAAAAAAAAACAAAAAAAAACCCTAAATCAGTCAGGCATGGTGAGCCACAACTTTAATCTCAGCACTCAGGAGGCAGAGGCAGGGGTGCATCACTGAGTTAGAGGCCAGCCTGATCTATATAGCGTGTTCTATGCCATCCGGGGTTACATCATGAGACTCAGACTCAAAAGAAACAGGAAATAATAAGCAAGCTCTTATTATTCATTTGCTCTTTAAAGGCCATCTTCAGGGTTGGAGAGATGTTGTTTTAGGAGGTAAGACCGTTTGCTGCTCTTACAGAGGACCTGAGTTTGGTTTCCAGCGCCTGTGACAGGCAGCTCATGTCTGTCTGGAGCTACGGTTGCCAAGGACCCGATGGTCTCTTCTGGCCTCCACAGGCACCTATCCACACATAGCATACACTCACTCAACACACACACAATCACACAGACACACACTCAAATAAACAAATAAGTAAGTAAATAAATAAATAAATAAGAGACTGTTTGTTTGTTTCCATCAAGACAGGGTTTCTCTTATAACAACCTTGGCTGTCCTAGAACTCACTTTGTAGACCAGGTCAATAAAGGACAGTTTTTACATGTAATAATAAATATTTTTAAAGGGTCAGCAGGATAACTTAGGTGCGTAAAAGCCCTTTTCTCACAAGTCTGATGACCTCAATTCAATCCCTAGAACCTAAGGGAAGATAGGAGAGAACAAACTCTACAAGATTGGTGGGTTTTTTAAAGAATTATTTATTTATCTTATGTGTATGAGTACACCGTAGCTGTCTTCAGACACACCAGAAGAGGGCATCAGATCCCATTACAGAGGGTCGTGAGCCACCAAGTGATTGCTGGGAATTGAACTCAGGGCCTCTGGAAGAGCACTCAGCGCTCTTAACCCCTGCGTCACCACTCCTGCCCCCTACAGAGTTGGTTTTTTACCTCCACACATACACTGCAATACACCCTCATGCTCATGGGCACAAACTACAACAATAATAATTTGAAAAAATTTTAAGTAGAAATGTTCTTGTGGTAATATACAATGGTGCAAACTATTTTGTAATTCCTACAAAAATTATAGATAAACTGGCAAGGCAGTGCATATTTTTAATCATGGGGGGGGGGGGGCAGGAAGAGCCCTGAAGCTCATAGGCCAATAGCCTTCCAAATCAATGACCTTCAGGTCCCGGGAGAGACTGTCTCAAAAAAACAAAGGTGGAGAAGAGCTGAGGAAAGCAATTGAGTCTCAACCTCTGGGGATACACACACACATGCATACACACACATATATATACACTATACACACATGCATACACACATATACCCTCCTATACACACACATACATGCATACACATACATACATATAACACATGCATACACACAGATGTATCCCTTCCTCCACATACACACATACATGCACACACATATACATACATACACACACACATATATATACACTATACACACATGCATACACACATACATATACCCTCCTACACACACACATGCATACACACATATACCCTCCTACACACACATACATGCATACACATACATATATATAACACATGCATACACACAGTTGTATACCTTCCTCCACACACACACATACTTGCACACACATATACATACATACATATGCATGCATACACACATATGTATACCTTCCTCCACACACACATACATGCATACACACACACACTCTTCTACACACATATGTATACACATACACACAGCCTCCTACACACACACATACACACACACATCAGCCAAAGTTATCATATGACCCAATAATTCCATTCTTGAGCACATACTCAAATATTTGTGCAGGAAATTTTATAAAATGTGTGTGCTCACTATATATTATTATTTATAACAGCATTGTACACAATAACCAAAAGGTAGAAACAACCCAAAATGTCAGGAACTGATGAGGGGGTAAATAGCATGATACACTCATACAATAGAATACTATTTGGCAATAAAAGGAGATGAGCTGTCTAGACACTGCAGGGGTGAGTATGTAAGACACCGCAGGGGTGAATATGTAAGACACCGCATGGGTGAGTATGTAAGACACTGCAGGGGTGAGTATGTAAGACACTGCAGGGGTGAGTATGTAAGACACCGCAGGGGTGAGTATGTAAGACACTACAGGGGTGAGTATGTAAGACACCACAGGGGTGAGTATGTAAGACACCGCAGGGGTGAGTATGTAAGACACCGCAGGGGTGAGTATGTAAGACACCACAGGGGTGAGTATGTAAGACACCGCAGGGGTGAGTATGTAAGACACCGCAGGGGTGAGTATGTAAGACACCGCAGGGGTGAGTATGTAAGACACCGCAGGGGTGAGTATGTAAGACACTGCAGGGGTGAGTATGTAAAACACGATGCTAACTGGAAGCAGCCATACACAAAGGCCTAAACACATTCCAGCAATGTGTTGACAGGGTCTCATGTAGCCCAGTCTGGCCTTGAGTTCCATATGTAGGCGAGAGTGACTTTGAATTAATTCTGGATCCTCCTGTATTCACCTCCCAAGTGCCAAGATGACAGACAAAGGGAAGGGAAGGGAGGGGAGGGGAGGGGAGGGGAGGGGAAGGGAAGGGAAGGGAGGGGAAGGGAGGGGAAGGGAGGGGAGGGGAGGGGAGGGGAGGGGAAGGGAAGGGAAGGGAGGGGAAGGGAGGGGAAGGGAAGGGAGGGGAGGGGAGGGGAAGGGAGGGGAAGGGAAGGGAGGGGAGGGGGAGGGGAGGGGAGGGAAGGGAAGGGAAAGAGAAGGGAAGGGAAGGGGAAGGGAAGGGAAAGGGAAGGGAAGGGAAAGGGAAGGGAAGGGAAGGGGAAGGGAAGGGAAAGGAAAGGGAAGGGAAGGGAAGGGAAGGGAAAGGGAAGGGAAGGGAAGGGGAAGGGAAGGGAAGGGAAGGGGAAGGGAAGGGAAAGGGAAGGGAAGGGAAGGGGAAGGGAAGGGAAAGGGAAGGGAAGGGAAGGGGAAGGGAAGGGAAAGGGAAGGGAAGGGAAGGGGAAGGGAAGGGAAAGGGAAGGGAAGGGAAGGGAAGGGAAAGGGAAGGGAAGGGAAGGGGAAGGGAAGGGAAGGGGAAGGGAAGGGAAGGGGAAGGGAAGGGAAAGGGAAGGGAAGGGAAAGGGAAGGGAAGGGAAAGAGAAGGGAAGGGAAGGGGAAGGGAAGGGAAAGGGAAGGGAAGGGGAAGGGAAAGGGAAGGGAAAGGGAAGGGAAGGGGAAGGGAAGGGAAAGGGAAGGGAAGGGAAGGGAAGGGGAAGGGAAGGGAAGGGGAAGGGAAGGGAAAGGGAAGGGAAGGGAAAGGGAAGGGAAAGGGAAGGGAAGGGAAAGGGAAGGGAAATGGAAGGGAAGGGAAAGGGAAAGGGAAGGGAAGGGAAAGGGAAGGGAAGGGGAAGGGAAGGGGAAGGGAAGGGAAGGGAAAGGGAAGGGAAAGGGAAGGGAAGGGAAGGGAAGGGAAAGGGAAAGGGAAGGGAAGGGAAGGGAAAGGGAAAGGGAAGGGAAAGGGAAGGGAAGGGAAAGGGAAGGGAAAGGGAAGGGGAAGGGAAGGGAAGGGAAAGGGAAGGGAAAGGGAAGGGAAAGGGAAGGGAAGGGAAGGGAAGGGAAAGGGAAAGGGAAGGGAAGGAAAGGGAAAGGGAAGGGAAGGGAAAGGGGAAGGGAAGGGAAGGGAAAGGGAAAGGGAAGGGAAGGGAAGGGAAAGGGAAAGGGAAAGGAAGGGAAGGGGAAGGGAAGGGAAGGGAAGGGAAGGGAAGGGAAGGGAAGGGAAGGGAAGACTTCCCATTGACACAGAGGTAGCAGAGTTTCAGAAAGATCAAGAACGTTTGCCTGGAATGCTGGCCTGAAGTCACCAAGTGTCTCTTCTGTCATACTTAGTTGGTAAAACGGCCATTGGATTTCTTTGTTACTTTTTTTGTCATGGAGAAAAATATCTAATAGAAGCAACTTAAAGAAGTATTGACTTTGGCCCACAGTTTTGGAAGATTTCAGGTCAGCCTGGCAGTCGCCATGGCAACAGAAGCAGCTTGGCTTTTGTTGGAAGGAGCATGAGGATGCTGGCGGCTTCCTGGCAGCTAACTAAGAAATGGTGAACTCATGCTGGAACCAGCAGCAGATGTGACCTTCAAGAGCTACCCCCACCCGTGACCCATTCCTGATAATGACATTCCCCTATTTCCCAAAGGTTCTACAACCTCCAACTACTAGCTAGGGACCAAGAATTGAAACAATTGTCGGTGGGAGAACATTTTACATTCCAATCTTGATATTCTACTCCAGCCTCCAACCGCTCATAGCTATCTCCTAATGTGAAATGCATTCAGTCCAACTTTAGAAGTCCCCATCATCCTAACAGTCCCAACGACTTTCTGAAGCCTACAGTCTTCTCTGAGACTTGAGGCAGTCTCTTGGCTATGGGGCCCTGTGAAATAAAATAAAATAAAATAAAAAAGTTCATTCTTCCAGTATCCAGTGGCATAAACCTTACTGCACGAGGGATTAGGATATAGACTGACAGTCAGCAGGGAGAATCTCAAGTTTTGTAACTCAGTGTCCAGGTGGCACCATCGCGGCTCCCATGAGCTGAAGAGACCACGCCCCCTCAGCCTGTAGAACAATATGGCCTCTCTGATGGGTCTCCATAGCTTTCCTCAGTAGATGACTCCCTTACTTTCCTTCAGCATATTGGGGTTTCTAATGAATCTCGGGTTTTACCTTCACAGGTTGGTCTCACTGAAGAGACTTCCACCCTGTTATATGTTGCCTGGCCTCACGGGCTCTCCCTACAACCTTAGCACAAGTCTTCCCATTGCTTTTGCATTCTGCATGTGTGTAAAAGCAGTACAAAATAAATAATGTCCTGCTATCAGCCCTCCCCAACCGTTGTCTATGGTGACTGGTCCCCAAGGCAGCTTAGTGGCCTGGCCCTTTAGCCTTGGGAATACTCTGGCCCTTTAATAGTCATAGAGAGGAAACGATGTCATTAAGGGGTTCCTCCTAGCCTGGCAGTGGTGGCGCACACCTTTAATCCCAGCACTTGGGAGGCAGAGGCAGGTGGATTTCTGAGTTCAAGGCCAGCCTGGTCTACAGACTGAGTTCCAGGACAACCAGGGCTACACAGAGAAACCCTGTCTCAGGGGAGAAAAAGGGGGGGGGGGGGGTACCTCCTTCAGCTGGTTCCCAGGAGGAGGAAGCAGTGGGAAGTTGGCTGCTTGGGGGGGGGGCAGGCACAGGGGGCAGGGGCCAGGGTAGGGGTGCAGTCACATCTCCAGCTTCTCCCAACTTTCAGAAAGCTTGAGGCTGTGAGACAGGAAGTGGTTTGACAAAAGGCAGCTTTCTTTGATGGAGCTGGCGGGAGCAAGAACTGGAGAGGGCCTCGGCTCTCAGGAAAGCGCCAGTCCTGAGCATCAGTGGGCAGGAGAGCCATTTAGCATTGTGTCCCTGACCTTCAGCCCGCTGCACTCACACAAAGGCCCCAGAGCACAGTGACTCAAGGCCTCATGGATGTTTTAGACACTAATGACAGCTGGAGTGAGGTAATGGAGGGAAAGGGGTGGGGGTGGGGTGGGAGAGGCTAAGCATGGGTGGGGGGTAGAGGGGGGCACTTCCAGAAGGTCTCAGAGGATCCGAGACCTCTGTCTACAACCAGCCTCCCATGCTGCCCACCCAGGGTCCAACTTGGGCATCTGAAAGGATAAACTTTGGCCACCAAGACACACATGTGTCCTCCAGAGTCAGAAAAGGGACAAGGGCACACAGGGTCCTCTCCTCCTGCGGTGCCTTGAGCGTGCATCCACACAGGTCAGTTACCCGGGAGCATCCTTATGCAGCATCTGCCTGGGGAGAATAAGACAGGACAGGTGGGGACAGGGGGCTGTCCCTGGGAGCCCCTGAAGGGTGGTCTTCCGACTGATTTGATTAGGCACCTTCGGGTAAAAGTAAACCCTGTGATGTCAGGTGAAGATATTCACACTGTGTATGATGTTATCCCAAACAAGTGGAAAACATCATCCCACACTTACCTTTTCAAAGAACATACATGAGAATATCAGGAAGTTTGAAAAGCATGCATGTTGTGTAAATAACGCCCCTCCAGGGACGGTGTGACAGTCCTGTGTTTTTCTTTGTCTCTATTTTCCAAATTTTCTAAAATAAACACATGCTGCTTGGGTTTGGATTCTTTTTGTTTGTTTGTTTGTTTGTTTTTTAATAATAAAAATGTAAAGGCTGAGGCCACGGCTTAGTGCAAGAATGCTTGCTTGCCCAGCACATATAGCCCCAGGTTTGATTCCCAAACCATAAGATGAAATTAGATTGGGAATATATGCTGGGCAAGGTACTTCACAGCCATATCCTCTGGCATGCGGGAGGCTGAGGCAGGAAGCAGGCAGATCCCAAAGCAACTCCATGCTATATAACAGGCCCTGTCTGGAGAAGCAGTTGATAAAGTGCTGGCCTAGACTCTTCGTTACTTGTGCTCCTGCTGCAATAAAATATCCTGACAAAGTCAATGTAAGGGGTAGATGAGATAGCTCAGCAGGTAAGGGCGATTGCCAAGAAGCCTGATGATCCAAGTTCAATCCCTAGGACCCACAAGGTAGAAGGAGAAAAACAGATTCGATTCTATATACATTCCTGTAGGCATGAGAATGGCACATGTGTGTGTGTGTGTGTGTGTGTGTGTGTGTGTGTGTGTGTGTGTGTGTGCAGAGAGCAGTGAGTGCATACTGCTGCTCAGCTGCCTCTCTCCACGTACACAGTCCAGGTGCCCACGCAGGGAGTGGTACAACCCTCAGTGGGTAGGTCTTTCCACTTCAGTGCAGGAAACCAAGACCATCCCCATAGGCATGCCATAGTGATTTGAATAAGAATGTTCCTCATAGTCTCATTTGAACACTTGGTCCCCAGTTAGTGGAACTGTTTGGGAAGGATGGGGGTGTGGCTTTGTTGGAGGAGGTGTGTCATTGGCAGTGGTCTTTGAGGTTTCGAAAGCCCACACTATTCCAACTGGGTCTTCTCCCACTCCGTTGTGGATCAGATGTAACCTCTCAACCTCTGCTACAGCCCTGCGCCCCACCTCTTCCTGCTGCTGTGCTCCCTACCATGATGGTCATAGACACCATTATTCTCTGGAGCCAGGAACCAATTAGATGCTTTCCTTTATAAGTTCCCTTGATGACAGTGTTTTGTCATGGCACTAGAAAAGGAACTAAGGCACATGCCCAGAGCCCTAACTCCCAGGTGATTCTAGATTTCTCCCATTGATTAATACCAGCAGCATAGCTAGCTAGCAAGCACACATCCTTGGACTTCACTCCCAGCACCATTTAAGCAGAGTATGGTGGTGCATACCCATAATCCCAGAACTTAGGATGTGGCTATGTAAAGAGTTTAAAGCCAGCTCAGACTGTATCATGTATCAGCATGTCTCCTAAACAAAAAGAGCCTGCTGGGTTGGTCAGTGGGTAAAGTGCTTTCCATGCAAGCTTAGTGATCTAAGTTTAATTCCTAGAACCCACACAACAAGTTAAATGTGGTAGAACTGGAGGGATAGCTCAGCAGTTAAGAACACTTTACTGCTTCTGCAGAAGCCCTAGGTTCACATCCCAGTACCCACATAATGGCTACAAATCAGCTCGGAGAGTAGAGACAAGAAGATCAGGGGTTCAAGGCCAATCCTAGCTACATAGTGGGGTTTCAAAATACAAAATGAGGAGGGGCTGAAACAATAGCTCAGTCAGTAAAGCGCCACCCAAGCATGAGTTCAGTGCCCAGCACCCAGGTAAAAATCTAGGCCCAGGGGCACATGCTTTTAATTCCAGCACCAGGAAGGCAGAATCAGGAGGATACCTGTATTTGTCAAGTACCAGAAGTTATAGAGTTATTAGAATGGCTTACAAACTGTGGTCCTGCTAACCCACCAGTGGCTGCCTGTGAATGGAAGGTCCAAGAATCAGTAGTTGCTCAGTTCACAAGGTTGGATGTTTCAGCTGGCCTTCAGAACAAGCCTGAATCCACAAGAAGTAGCCAGTGAAGGAATGGACTTGGTAACAAAGAACAAAAACGTCCTTCTTCCATGTCCTTATATATAGCTTCCAGTAGAAGGTGGGCCAGATTAGAGGCAGGTCTTCCCCTCTCAGAAGATCTGGATTAAAGGTATGTCTCCCCATGCCGGGCGGTGGTGGTGATGCGCACT
Source organism: Apodemus sylvaticus (assembly GCF_947179515.1). Taxonomy (NCBI): domain Eukaryota; kingdom Metazoa; phylum Chordata; class Mammalia; order Rodentia; family Muridae; genus Apodemus; species Apodemus sylvaticus. Next base: position 114,149,088 of record NC_067477.1, read on the forward strand.
TTTTATCCCAGCACTTGGGAGGCAGAGGCAGGCAAATTTCTGAGTTCGAGGCCAGCCTGGTCTACGGAGTAAGTTCCAGGACAGCCAGGGCTACACAGAGAAACCCTGTCTTGAAAAACAACAACAAAAACAACAACAACAACAACAACAACAAAAAAGGGCTGGAGAAATGTCTCAGCAGCTAAGAGCACTGACTGCTCTTCCGAAGGTCCAGAGTTCAAATCCCAGCAACCACATGGTGGCTCACAACCAACTGTAACCAGATCTGACTCCCTCTTCTGAAGTGTCTGAAGACAGCTACAGTATACTTACATATAATAAATAAATCTTTAAAAAAAAAAAAAAGGTATGTCTTCCCACCTGAAAGATTCACATTAGTGGCTGGAGAGATGGCTCAGTGGTAAAGAGCATTGATTGACTGCTCTTCCGGAGGTCCTGAGTTCAAATCCCAGCAACCACATGGTGGCTCACAACTATCTATAATGAGATCTGATGTCCTCTTCTGGGGTGTCTGAAGACAGCTACAGTGTACTTACATATAATAATAAATAAATAAATAAATCTTTTAAAAAAAGATTCACATTAGAAGTGAATCTTCCATTTTAAAATTAAGCAAAAATCCCTCACAGGTGTGACTCATTTGGAAGTTTTAGTTAATTCCAGGTGTAGTCAAGTTGACAACAAAAAAATAGCCATCACACTCTCTGTGGACACTAGCCAGTCTTATTGCTAATCATCAAGCCCCAGGTCCCATGTGTCAGACAAGGAGCAGGTGTCAGATGCTGGGGATGTTCTGGAAACAGGCTTTGCTCTAGAAGCTTATGTTCCAATGAGTGAACAAGACAGACAAGAAAATAAATAACCAAATAAATGCACAGTTGCAAAGCGTGATAAGTACCATAGGAGGAAAAAATAAAACTCCCAAGAATCGCTAACATGGTGTAATACTGGAAAATTATCAGGATTATGATACTAATAATAAGCATTTTGGGGAATGAAACAGGCAATTAGATGCTCTGGGAAAAGCAAAAGCTGTGTGGAAAGAAATATAATCAGTATGGGAATTTGTCTTCGCTGTGAACAATATTTACATAGTCATAATGATTTAACTAAATGTAAAATGTCAGTTTGGAAGTAACAGATTACCTATCGCCTAATGGGAGAGTCCAGGAAAGTCAGTAGAGGGGTTAAAATGCATAAAATACATTTTACAAAACTGAGCACAGGTGCTGTGATACATGACTGTGGTCCCAGCACTGGGGAGGCAGAGGCAGGGAAGATGGTACCTACCGGGGTCTGATCTGCCCAGCAGTTAGTGAGATCCTACCTCAAAAACAAACGAAACAACAAAAGCTTTCCCTCTAACAAAACCAACTGAGATGAGGGGGGGCGGTAGGGATAGGATGGTAGGTGAGGGGGGGGGCGGTAGGGATAGGATGGTAGGTGAGGGCAGGTGAGCGGGTGGGAGAAAAGTAATAAACTGTTGCTTTTCCCTCATTGCTGCTGGCTTAATGTCACTTTGTTGCCAAGACCTCTCCCCAGCACTGGAAACGCAGAAGTAAATGTAACAGCCCCAAACAACTAACACCAAAGTCCACACAATGTTGTAGAGTGGTAAATAATATGTAAAAAGCAGAAGAGTCGGGCCGACCCAGACCTGCTCAGAGGTTAAAGGCGTTTGTCATTAAACCCAAAAACCTGAGTTCAGCCTCCAGGACCCACATGGTGGAAGGAGACAGCCAATACCATAGCTGTCCTCTGTTCAACACACGTGCCGTGGCACATGCCTCCCCGCAGCAGGCATGCACACACACACACATATTCATACATGAAGAAATGTAAGACTTTGAAGAGAGGATGAAGAAGAATTTGGGTTGTTTATTCACTTGTTTGTTTCGTTTTTATTTAGTGTGTTTGTCTTTCCTGTGTCTGGATGTTTCGCCTGCTTGAGCGTTTGAGTACCACATGCACGCTGGTGCCCTCAAAGGTCAGAAGAGGGTGTTGGATCCCCTGGAACTGGAATTACGAACAGTTGTGAGCTACCATGTGAGTCCTGGGGACTGAACCTGTCCTCTCTCTCTCTGTGACAGCAGCAAATGTTTAACCCCTGCATCACCGCTCATCTCTCCATCTTTTTTTGAGACAGAGTCTCACAGAGTTCAGGCTGACCTTGATCTCCTTAAGTCCTTAAGGAATCAAAGTTAGCCTTGAGCCTCAAGATCCTCCTGTCTTCATCTCCCAAATGCCTGCCCCCACTGTGATGGGTTTGTTGTTGTTTATTTTGGTTTGGTTTGGTTTTTTGAGACAGGCTTTCTCTGTGTAGCCCTGGCTGTCCTGGAACTCACTCTGTAGACCAGGCTGGCCTCAAACTCAGAAATTCACCTGCCTCTGTCGCCCAGAGTGCTGGGATTACAGGCGTGCGCCACCACCGCCCGGCTCACCGTGATGGGTTTACACTGTGCGGATATAAACCCAGGGTTTGGTGCACGCTCTCGAGCACCCTAGCAATGGAACTACGTCCCCAGTCCCTCCATTCTTTCTCATATCTGAATAAAACTCCACGGCATGGCCTATTTTATGCATATATCTGAGCTGTCCCTCAGTTAACTGTCATGAGCAGTGCCGCTCCAGGCTTCTGTGCTACCGGTTTCAAGTTTGACTTTTTCCCTCTGAAGAAATTTTATTCTTTCTTTTTTTTGGGGGGAGGGGGTGGTTGGTGTTTTTGAGATAAGGTTTCTCTGTGTAGCCCTGGCTGTCCTGGAGCTCACTCTGTAGACCAGGCTGGCCTCGAACTCAGAAATCCGCTTGCCTCTGCCTCCCAAGTGCTGGAATTACAGGTGTGTGCCACCACCGCTCAGCAAAATTTTATTCTTAATTATGTGTTGAAGAATGTGCCAGAGAGTCAGTGCCCTCAGGGGCCAGAAATCCCCAGATGCCCAGGAGTAGGAATCACAGGCAGCTGGGAGCCACCTGACCTGGAGCTGAGAACTGAATCAGGTCCTGTGCACACACGATGCTCGCTCCTAACTGCTGTGCCCTCTCTTCCGTCCCCTCATCTCCTCCTCCTCTGTGGAGACACCATCTTACTATGCAGCCCTGGCTAACCTAAAACTCACTATGTAAACCAGGCTGGCCTCAAAATCACAAAGATCCGTCAGCCTCTGCCTCTCTGCCTCTCTGCCTCTCTGCCTCTCTGCCTCTCTGCCTCTCTGCGTCTCTGCCCCTCTGTGCCTTTAAAGCCTCAGCTTCCTAAAAGTTAGGACTAAAAGTGTATGCAGCCATCACATACATTGGTTGTTCTTCCTCCTCCTCTTCCTCCTCTTCAAGATTTTTCTGTAGATAGTCAGGCAGTGATGGCTCACACCTTCAATCCCAGCACTCAGGAAGCAAAGGCAGGCAGATCTCTGAGTTAGAGGCCAACCTGGTCTACAGAGTAAGTTCCAGGACAGCCAGGGCTATATGGCTAGAGAAACCCTATATAGAAAAATAAAACAAATGTCCTTAAAATGTATTGCTCATTGTTGAAGAGATGACTCGGTAGTTAAGAACACTTAATGTTCTTGTACAAGACCTGGGTTCAGTTCCCAGCACCCATGTCAAGTGGCTAAAAACCATCTGTAACTCCAGTTCCAGGTAATCCAACGCCCTTTGGCCTTCTCGGGTGGCCCATGCCTGCCCGTGGTCTATATAAACTCCTACAGGCACGCACATACGTCTAAATAAGGTTACTGTTCTGCATTAAGATCCCTGCCTATGAATCTGCACAATCATGCACTGCTGTGGGCTGCATCCTACCGCAGGAAGCGCTGGCGACAGGACACGGACACTTAGGATATCAGCAGACATCCTGACCTTTCCCTCTCATCAGCATCGCATGCAAGCAGCGGTCTCAGCCAGCACCTATTTCTGATCTGCGTGGTAAGTGAGAGGATCAAGGAGCCGCCAGCCTCAGAGGCTTGGGAAGCAAGGCAGGGAGGGTACGGGCTTGTGAATGTGTGTGGCAGTGCTGGCCTGCTGACTGGCATGGCACTAGCAGGCCTCTGCTGCCACCCAGGGGACGCCACCGGGACTATGGAGACAGAGTTGGCGTAAGAGGCTGGATAAGAAGCACAGCGGCCAGGGTCACTTTAGAATCCAGGGTGTTGCTGCCGTGTGGCCTCAGATGAGCCACATCCCTGTCGGCCTGGAAGTCATCATCCTGTGGGCATTTCTGCCTTTGAACTCCATGGTTCCTGACAAACAACAGGACTCTGTGGATTCCAGGCTCCCCAGTTCAGATGGCTTTTTCCTGTGGAGGTTTTGCTTCCAGTGGCGGGGTCTCCCTAGCCCTGCTCTGGAAGGAGCTGAGAGGTTCTGATTTCTACTGGTTTGAACCAAAACAGCTCAGTCCAATCCAGCAAGCGCTTTCTGAGAGTCCTGGGTGCACCATCCTCTTTCACGTAGATAGTTACAGCAGCTTCCTGATCAGGCCCCCGACCTTGTGATCAACACGGTAACTCTCAGAACAAAAGAACCAAAAGGCAGTGAGACCACTGGAGTCTGGTAGCCAGTAGCCCTGGACGCTCTTTATCGCCAGCCTCACAAATACACAACTCACACGCGCGCTCTGCCACCACGGGCCTTTACACATTCTGGCCTAATGTTCCCCCAAGTGTTGTTGCTGTTTTAAGGAGCCCTGAATTTTAAGGGTTCTGGGGATCTAACTCAGGTTCTAGGTACACGCTAGCTCAGCACTTTATTGTGTGGCCATGATTCCAGCCTTTGCTTTAGTCTTACCTGGTTAATTTCCTGGAGGTGTCTATTCAGAGTTAATCTCATCAGAGATTTCCCTGACCTTTGTCTAAAATAGCACTTGCAGGGGCTGGGAGACAGTTCAGAAAAGTGCTTATAACCGTATTTTTTGGCTACTTTATTGGGTTCTTGTATTTACCTCCCTTTCAACTTTCAGCTTCTCCACCATTCCCTTCTAATCCACCAACACTAGGTAGGCAAGAAAGAAGGTTCGACAGCTGGCCAGTGGTGGCAGTGCATGCCTTTAATCCCAGTACTTGGGAGGCAGAGGCAGGCAGATTTCTGAGTTCAAGGCCAGCCTGGTCTACAGAGTGAGATCTAGGACAGCCAGAGCTATACAGAGAAACCCTGTCTTGAAACACACAAAAAGGCAAACAAACAAAAAAGAAAGAAGGTTAGAGGTTAATCCTGCTGATTAGGGGCATTGAGTCGCTAGGGGCAAGTCCACCCGGTGTCATCAGGACAGCTCCAACCAGCAATCCAGCAAAGAACAAAAGCAGCAAACACAACAACAGGACCAAGCAACAGAGGGAGCGGCAGCTGCCATCTTTCAGGGCCTTCTCCAGGGCGCCCAGAATTCCAAAAGTAATTCCCCTGCCCGAGCATGAGACAGTCACCGTCAGCGCACAATCTGAAGCAGTCAGGTATCCCACGCCTGGGATTAAAACCAAAACATATTCACATAACATAACTGGGTTTTTTAAGAAGGTCAATTTCTCACTACAACTGCTTGCAGGTGTGCATTTAGACCCCCAGCATCCGCTGAAAAGCTGTCCGTGGCAGAGAGTGGGTGCCCACATTCCCTCGCTCTGGTGAGACAGAGACAAGGTGATTCCTGGAGATCACGGTCAGTCGGTCTAGCCAAATTGGTGGTTCCAGTTTCAATCAATCCCAGCCCTTCTCTCTCGCTCCCTTTGCCTCCTCTATTGTCTTCACAGTACTTACCACAGCCCTCACGAGATCTGTTCATCTTTCATCCATCCATACACACCACAACACACACACACACACACACACACACACACACCACGAGCTTCAGGCTAGGAAGGACTGCTGCTCAAGGTCGGCTCAGACTGGGCATTCCAGGCCTCCTGGGGGGATGAACTTGTCTGCAGCAGTCTGGAGACCCTTAAGCTTGTTCTGCAGAAGAGGCAGGGCTTTTCCACTGAGGGTCTCCTGTAAAGCCCTTAAACAGGAATCTCAGAGACTGGTACATTCAGAGAAGGCATTTGATGGGCTGTGCTCATCACACAAGAAGTAGAAAGACAGCTTGGGCCTCGGGGCCTCAGTCTGGGAGTTGTGATTCAAGCGTGGGGAAACCAGCCAAGTCTTATTTCCATAAAGATCTCCAGGCAGGTGGTTCCTCAGGACTTCAACGCTGTTTGGAACTTGGTCAGGTGGTTACAATATCCCCACAGTAGAACAACCCTGCCCTCTGGTGGCCACCTCAGGGGCAGAGTCACCTCAGGCCCCTTTAGCCAAAAGGGAGAAATTTTTCTCTACTTAACCTAGCTTCCATATAGACGTTAGAAGGCATAACATATGAGACCTTGAAAAAAATATCAACTAGGCGTTTGAATGCACAACTTTAATCCCAACACTAGGGAGGCTGAAGCAGGACAACCAGAAGCTCAAGATAGCTAGCCTAGGACACATAGTGAGTTCAAGGACAGCCTGGGCTACATGAGACCCTGTTCTAAAGAAAGAAGAGCCAGGCGGTGGTGCCGCACGCCTGTAATCCCAGCACTCTGGGAGGCAGAGGCAGGTGGATTTCTGAGTTTGAGGCCAGCATGGTCTACAGAGTGAGTTTCAGGACAGCCAGGGCTATGCCAGAGAAACCCTGTCTCAAAAACAAAAAACAAAAAACAAAAAAACGCCAAAAAAAAAAAAAAAAAAAAAACAAAAAACCAAGAAAGGGAATAATAGTTATAGAAATCGCATTATCTGGGCATGATGTGCACAGTCCTCAGAGCTCAGGAGGCAGAGCAGGTGTACAGCAGGTTAGATGCCAGCCAGACTAATCTATATACGAGTTCCAGGGCACACAGGGCTACACAGCAAGACCCTGTCTGAAAACAAGAGCAGGGCATTGTGGAGCAGGCCTTTAATCTCAGAACTTGGGAGGCAGAGGCAGGTGCATCTCCATCAATCTGAGGACAGCCTGGTCTATCTACATAATGAGTTCCAGAATAGCCAGAGCAACATAATAGAGAGACCCTATCTCAAAAATACCAACATACAAACAAAGAAGCAAACAATCAGCACAGGGGCTGGGGAGGTGGTTCCGTGGATAAGAGTGCTTACTGCTCTTCCATGCGACCGAGTTCCGTTCCAAGCACCCAGACGGGTGAGTGCAACTCCATCTCCTAGGAATTTAACATAACACCCTCTTGTGACCTTCTGAAAACACCACACACACACACACACATTAAAAACAACAAAATCAAATCATCTTTTGAAGGTTTGAGGGCAAGCACTCACGGGCATGAATGTGCCACTGTGCTTGTGTGGTTACAGAACATGAACTTCCACAGTCTCAGGTCTCCACCTCCCGTTTCATGTAAGAGCTGGATAATAGACTGTGGGACAACACCACATTGGGCTCAGGGGCAGGGATCAAACTTAGATCATCAGACTCGTGTAGATATGTAGATCCTCTGAGCTAGCTCACTGGTACTTTGATAGGTGGAAGGTATCTTTCTTTCTTTTTCTTTTTCCAAGACAGAACTTCTCCGTGTAATAGCCCTGGCCATCCTGAAACTCACTCTGTAGACCAGGCTGCCCTTGAACACACAGAGATCCACCTGCCCCTGACTCCAGAGTACTGGGAATAAAGATGTGCACCTCCACACACCACAGCCGGCCCTCTTTACATCACCCCGCCACAACCAGCCCTGTTCAGATCACTGTTTACACCCCGATCCTCCTGGAGTTTTCACCGTGTTTTGTTCCCAGTCAAGTATTTACAGAGCACCCGCCGCATTGCCAGCGCTGGCTAGTGGTAGAATGGATAATACTTCCCGTAGGCAGCTTCTTTCTCTTCTAGGTGTAATCATCTTGTGCTTTTCTGCCCTGAAATCTTCACTCCGTGTCACCACCTATATTGTCACACACTTGGCAGGAAATCATTGCTAATGGCCGCAGGCAGCCTCCGAGTGAATGCCCTCAGCCATTTGTCTAGTAAACAGCCCGGATAAGTGGATGCTGCTTCAGATCAGAACGAGGCAGAATGAGGGGTGCTTGGTCTCTGCAGGAGTGAGCTCAAGATGGTTATTACCGCCTCCAGGTTCTCCGCCCTGTGCTGGAGAGTTCCAGCAACAAAGACAGTGAAAGCACCCAATACCCACAATCCTATCAACAACAGCCACCGGCAGGGTCCTTGCTAGAACAGAACAGTGACAGACATGAAGGTATTGGGAGCCTGACTTAACCCAGGGTCCACTTCCCTGTTAGAAGCTCGTAGTGAGAATTTTAGTTTCTTTAAAACACATGATTACGTTTTTGTTTTAATCCCAGGCCTGGGATGTGGGGCTGCTTCAGATTGTCCACAGCAGCTGACTATGATTTGCCTTGTGTTCTAGCAACGGCGTGAATTTGCCAGCTGCAGATAGTTCCTGTGATTGTGTGACTTTTGGAATTCTGAGGACTTTTCAGAGGATATATAAATGCTAGAGCCCCCAAGGTGGGGGCTATTGGTTGCAGTTAAGTAGTTGTCTTAGTCAGGATTTCTATTCCTGCACAAACATCATGACCAAGAAGCAAGTTGGGGAGGAAAGGATTTATTGAGCTCACACTTCCATGTTGCAGTTCATCACTAAAGGAAGTCAGGACTGGAACTCAAGCAGGTCAAGAAGCAGGAGCTGATGCAGAGGCCATAGAGGGATGTTTCTTACTGGCTTGCTTCCCCTGGCTTGCTCAGCCTGCTCTCTTATAGAACCCAAGACTACCAGCCCAGAGATGGTACCACCCACAAGGGGCCCTCCCCCCTGATCACTAATTGAGAAAATGCCTCACAGTTGGATCTCATGGAGGCACTTCCCCAACTGAAACTCCTTTCTCTGTGATAACTCCAGCCTGTGTCAAGTTGACACTCAAAACCAGCCAGTACAATTGACCCCTTGTCAACTTGACACACAAACACATCACTATTAAGCCTCAACCCTTACTTTCTTATTCATCCCCAAGATCTAAATTACTTTAAAAGTCCCACAGCCTTTGCATATCAAAAGTTCAATCACTTTAAAATGTCCAATATCTTTAAAATCAAAGTCTTTTAAAACTTCAAAGTCTCTAACTGTGGGCTCCACTAACATATCAGGGCACAGTCACAACCAAAAGCAAAACTCAAAATTCCAATGGTTCAATGTCTGAGATCCAACTCACGATCTTCCAGGCTCCTCCAAGGACTTGTGTCACTTCTCTAACTCTGCCCTTTGTAGCACACAGCTTGTCTTCTATGCTCCAGCTGCCTGTACTCCACTGCTGCTGCTGTTCTTGGTGGTCCTCGCATGGTACTGGCATCTCCAAAACGCTGCTATCTTCCACTGTAATTAGGCTTCACCAATAGCCTCTCATAGGCTCTCTTCATGGTGACAAGCCTCTGCTCCTATGCATGACCCCTTCAAGTCCTGGACCATTAATTGCAACTAAGGCTGCACCTTCAACAATGGCCTTCCGTGGCCTTTCACTGTACCAAGAGCCTCAGCTGCTCTTCGTGACCCCTTCATGCCTTCAAAACCAGTACCATCTGGGTGACTCTTACACAGTACCAAGTCCAGCCACAGCACAAAATACAACCGTGGCTATCTCTGGAACACATTCTGTGCTCTCAGAAAACACTTCCAAGAAGATTTCATCTCAGTGATGCTGGTCTCTTCTTAATCACTGCTCCTTTCTCTGTGATAACTCCAGCCTGTGTTAAGTTGACACTCAAAACCAGCCAGTACAGTAGTCATGTGCAAAGAAACAAGAAGAAGAAATTAGATGTCCTGACATCTAAGATCCAACTCACAGGAAGTAGTCTAATGATAATGTCATCTCCTTTCCTCTCTGTCCTGTTTTCTCTCCTATATAGTGTTCAGAGGTTAAAAGGGGTGAAGGGTAGAAGGAAAAACAAAAAGAGTCAATCAATGTCTAGCTGTTCAAGTTAGCATGGCATTCCTAGAAACTCAGGAGACAGGGGCAGAAAGATCAAGAGTGCAAGGCTAGCCTCAACATAGCAGCCATGGCCAACTTAGGCTCCATGATAGCCTGTTTAAAGCATTTTTTAGAACGATCCCTTGTAATAACCACTTAGAAAGCACACTGGATGAAAAGAGTGCATTCATACTGCCAACACAATAAGAGCTGTTCTGAAATTCACTAATGAGGATCCTATAAAGCCTCTCTAGATGAAAGATGTGAGCGTGAAGGATATAAAAGACTTAAATAAATACAAAGATACATCTTGGGGGGATGTTTTCTGTGCACGGTTTATTCAGATGCTGATTTCTGTACCTGAGATCCGGACTTGGGTCTTGTCATTACTGTGAGGCATTTCCTGACTCGGTTTCTTATAAAGCGTGTTCTCTGTCAACTTCTGACTGGTCAATATAGAGCTGGCCAGCCTGTATATAGCTGGGTAGGAGAGGAAAAGGCGGGATCTCTGAGCCCTGGGAGCCCGGGAAAGGGTCTCAGCTGGACCCTGGGGCGTTCCCACTGGGACACAGATGAAGGAGGCCAGGTGAGACCAAGGTGGCAGGTAATGGGAAGTAAGCCATGCCAGCATAGGCCCTGCTATCGTACAAGAAGCTTATTAACAATATAAAGGTCTCCGTGCCATTACTAGGGAATAAGGGAGTGCATAGAACAAAACACACTTTTGTAAATCCATTCTGTCTTGGCCAAAAGAACCAGGCTGTGCCCAGTGCAGTAGGGCAACTGTGTGATCCCAGGACTTTGGAGGCGGGTGAAGAATTGGGAGTTCATGGTCATCCTTGGCTATATAGAGAATTTGGAGGCTCCACAGGATTCTATCTTAAATAATGGGCATGGGAGCTGGGCAGTGGTGACAGTGCCCAGCTTTAATCCCCGTACCAGGGAGTCATAGGGAGGTGGAGCTCTAGGAGTCTGAGACCAGCCTAGTCTACAGAGCAAGTTCCAGGACAGCCTGGGCTACACAAAAGAACCCTAAATAAATAAATAAATAAATAAATAAATAAATAAATAAATGAAAATTAAGGACATGATGGTTTACACAAAGAAACCTTGTCTTGGAAACCCAAATTAATTAATTAATTAATTAAGACAGAGGCAGGTAGATCTCTCTGGGTTTGTTGGAGGCCAGCATGGTCTACATAGTGAGATCCCAGTTAAAGAGGTGGGGGGATATGTGTGAGGAAATGTTTCCCTGAGATAAGCTATATATTTGCCAGATATGTATTATCATAGACAAAACCTTCCATCTGTCTTCCCCTTTCCCATGCAGGACTCTCCCTCTGCAGAGCACATGCCAGTTGGACTATGTTGTATGTTGCTCTCCCATGAGGCTAAGAAAACAACACTGGAAGTCATCTGGAAAATAAATAAGTGAAAAGTGGTGATAAACCTCTTACCGGGTGGTGAGAGTACAGTGTGAACCTGTGGCAAAGGAGGCGACTTGGCCCAAGCTCAAAACTAGGCAGAAATCAATAAGACGCACTGGATCGGAAGCAGATCCACTACGTGTGGACGTTTCACACTCTCAACGTGGCCCTAAATCACCGGGGAAATGGTCTATTCAGTCAACAGCGCTGGAGACAGGTGACCATGCAGAGAGTAACTAAATATGGATGCAAACCTCTTTTCCTTTACTTAGACTTAATAGTGGGCGGGTTCAAAATGGAACCGGCAAAACTGGGAGCAGGGCGTGTAGGGGAGGAAGAGGGCTACTCATGTATTCATGAGTCTTTAAAATGTAAAGCTCCCTTGTGACAACAACACAGCTAGGCAGTCTGGGAAATATTTACATCAGGATGAGAGAGAGAGAGAGAGAGAGAGAGAGAGAGAGAGAGAGAGAGAGAGAGAGAGAGAGAGAGAGAATACTAATTTCCTTAACTACAAAGAAGGATTAGAAATCCGTGAAGCGGACAGAGTGTACCTAGAAGACAGTGAAAGAGACGGATGCAGGACAGAGGCCCAGAAAGCCCAGCTCAGCTCTCCACTGTTAAAATACAAATTAGAATGAGAAGCGAGTGTCAAATGACTAACAACGACACCGGAAGTGCTCTGGAAGGTGAGAGTAGTTGCGGAAATGGAATTTGCTGGAGCCTTTAAGGATGGTGATTTGACCAAACTGTCAACATTTTAACTGCACGCACCTGTCTAGCCTGAAATTCCACTTCTAAGGATTGATTTCTCTGCAGCATTTTCTGTAAGGGTAAAAAACCTGCTAGGGTGGAGGTGGCAGCCTGGACTCGGCGATTTGAAAGAGTTCTGACACCTGCTTTTAAGGGAACAAGGTTCTGAAAGCCAGGTTGGTCTATAGGATTACATACAGATCAGTCAGTGTAGCTATGCATATAATGCAATGGCTACCCAGAGAAAGGCATCTACGTGCTTGAAAAGTGTCGCGGGATGGGGGTAGTAAAGTCAGTTGGCTCTAGGCTAGAGCATGGCGGTGAGGGATAAGCCCTTCTGGGCTTTCACCTAATATGCTGTGGGGATTTCGTTCTTTCTGTCTGTCTTTCTTTCTGTCTTTCTTTCTTCGATTTTTGATTTCTTTTCCCTTTTTGGGGGGATTTTGGTTTTTTTGAGACAGGGTTTCTCTGTGCAGCCCTGGCTGTCCTGGAACTCACTCTGTAGACCAGGCTGGCCTCAAAGTCAGAAATCCGCAGGCCTCTGCCTCTCAGAGTGCTGGGATTACAGGTGTGCGCCACCACCGTCTGGCTGATTTTTTTTCCTTTTAAATATTTTTTTTAATTATTTTTACTTAACTGGTGCTGTATGATTTTAATCCCAACACTCAGAAGGCAGATGTAGGTAGATAGATCGCTGAGTTCAAGGCCAACATGGTCTACAGAGTGAGTTCCAGGACAGTTGGGGCTACATAGAGAAACCCTGGTCGAAAAATTAAGTTTTTTGCTTTTTCTCTTTTATTTTTTATAAGATTTCTATTTATTATTATATGTAAGTATACTGTGGCTGTTTTCAGAAACTCCAAAAGAGGGTGTTTGAAGACAGAAGAGGGAATCAGATCTCATTACGAATGGTTGTGAGCCACCATGTGGTTGCTGGGATTTGAACTCAGGACCTTTGGAAGAGCAGTCAGTGCTCTTAACTGCTGAGCCATCTCTCCAGCCTGTCATTTCTTTTTTAAACTTGAATTTGGGTGTGTGTTCATGAAGGTTAGAAGATGGTGCTGGGTCCCCTAGAGCTGGAGTAAATTTGCCCTGTCTAGATACTTCGCTTGAAGTGGTGGTCTCTCTGTGACCCTAACCTTATTTCTAACACATACATTGCAGGCAAAATACTCAGGCACATGGAATAAAAAAATCTTTTAGTTTGGAAAGGTGTGGGGAGCTGGAGAGACTCAGTGGTTAAGAATACTGTGTTTGCCGGGCAGTGGTGGCGCATGCCTTTAATCCCAGCACTTGGGAGGTGGAGGCAGGTGGATTTCTGAGTTCGAGGCCAGCCTGGTTTGCAAAGTGAGTTCCAGGACAGCCAGGGCCATACAGGGAAAGCCTGTCAAGAAAAAAACAAAAACAAAAAACAAACAAACAAACAAACAAAAAAGATTAAAATGAGAATGTAAACTGAGGCCCAAGTGGGACAGTGGGGTGGTTTCTCCAGCTGGTCCTGGGTTGGTGTCATTGTGTCTACCGTCCTCTCCCACACCCATCCCCCTCTAAGCTTGCAGAGCTCACCCTGGACCAGCCTCAGAGGCCACGGAGGCTCCAGACACTCCAGCACCAGCCAGCTAGGAAGCCTGGCATGTACCCAGGGCCTCCCACTCAAACCATGCTGTGCATCTTAGATCCTCCCAGTCCCCTGCAGGAGCACAGAGCACCGCCCAGTTCTGCAGGTCCCTTCCTGTCCCTGCCACCTGGCTTTGCAGGGGAGAAGCCAGAGGCGCTCCCTCTGTGTGTCCCAGGAGACCCTGGAGGAGGGTGACAACCGTGACAGCTCCTCCAGGTGCTCTGGGCTGCCTGTCATTCTGCCACTCACATTCCAGGCGTGACATTGTGTGGGTAGGAACAGGTGGGGGCTTCAATGTTCTTCCCCACAGAAGTGGTTGCTAAGAGGCTGGCAGGGAACTTTTGGTGGCTGCGAGGAAAGCCAGTCTGTACAGCAAAGGCATAGTTACCCTGACATCAGCTGAAAATGCAGAATCTAAACCACTCAAAGGCCCAAACTATGCCCAGCAACTCGACATACGGGCATTTACCCTAAAAAACAAACACTTCCAGGAACACATGTGGAGTGAGCATGCGCCCTCAGAGACCTTGTTGGAAGCCTAGAGGCCGGAAAGGTTAAGTAGTCGATCTGTTGTGCAGCTGTAGAAGGCCTGTCCATGACTGTCATGTAACCTGGCGAATGCTTTAAGTAATAGTACAAAGATGACCAGTGCTCCTGCAGAAAACAGCAGTTTCTCTACCTCTTAAAATATGTGTGTGTGTGTGTGAGTGAGAAGAGAGAGAGAGAGAGAGAGAGAGAGAGAGAGAGAGAGAGAGAGAGAGAGAGAGAGATCTTCTCAGCCTTGTCTTTTCTTTTACTGGGAAAGGGTATTTATGGTTTTTGTTGTTGTGACTGTTGTTTTGTCTCCTGGGGGGATTTTCGTGACAAAGTCTCCCATAGCCCAGTGTAGCCTCCAACTACACAGGGTTTGAACTATGAATCCTAATCTCCACCTCCTGCAGGCCTCTCTGGAGACCTTTGCATAAAAGCTGATGCGTCACTACCACAGTGTTAGCCCATTGCCTTCGAGTTTTCTTAATCCCATGCATGGACCAGTGTGATTCTGTACAAATTTTGTCTTTTATGTATCGTGTGTTTGTGTGTACATGCGCACATGGATACACACGTGCCACTGCAGACATTGGAGGTCAGTGGACCCTTGCAGGAGTTTCTTCCTTTGCATCATGTGGTTTCCAGTGTCACCAGGCTTGGCACCAAGTGCCTTTCTTTACCCGCAGAGCCATTTCACAGGTCTTAAGAAGCTTTTTTTTTTCTCTACCTCCTCATTTTTTAAAAAGATTTTATTTATTTATGTATAGAGTACATTGCTGCTGACCTCACACACACCCTAAGAGAGCATCAGATCCCATGACAGATGGTTATGAGCCACCATGTGGTTGCTGGGAATTGAACTCTAGACCTCTGGAAGAGCAGTCAGTGCTCTTAACCTCTGAGCCATCTCTCCGGTTCCCAAGAAACTAACTTCTTTTTTTTGTTGTTGTTGTTTTTGGTTTTTTGTTTTTTTGATTTTTGGAGACAGGGTTTCTCTGTGCAGCCCTGGCTGTCCTGGAACTCACTCTATAGACCAGGCAGGCCTTGAACTCAGAAATCCGCCTGCCTCTGCCTCCCAAGTGCTGGGATTAAAGGCGTGGGCCACCACTGCCCGGCAGAAACTAACTTTTAATGACTAGAGTTGCATATAGAGGAAAGCAGTGGGCCTGAGAGATTTGCGTATCAGGGTCTCTTCTCCTGTGTCTCAGTGGTTTATTTACTTGGGGGTTAGGGTGAGGTTTTGGTTAGTTGGTTTTGTGTGTGTGTGTGTGTGTGTGTGTGTGTATGTGTGTTCTATCTATCTATCTATCTATCTATCTATCTATCTATCATCTATCAATCATCTATCATATATCATATATCTATCATATATCACCTATCAATCTATCATCTATCTATCTATCTATCTATCTATCTATCTATCTATCATCTATCTATCTATCACAACCATTGCTCAGGCTACAGCTCACCAGAGCCCAGTTGGATGGTTCCCAATGACCTTTCCTGAGGGACCTAGCCAACCCTTTTTAAAAGAAAAAGATGCAGCTACCATTGGAAAAGAAAGGGGTCTGAGTTGCAAGAGCCACACG
This sequence comes from Apodemus sylvaticus, assembly GCF_947179515.1. NCBI lineage: Eukaryota > Metazoa > Chordata > Mammalia > Rodentia > Muridae > Apodemus > Apodemus sylvaticus. Next base: position 114,164,933 of record NC_067477.1, read on the forward strand.
CATGCTCACATATACCTCCCTCCGTCACAGCTTACTGAACCAGGGTGACCCTGTGCTCCGCTGTGAGCAGACAGAGGTCACAGGAACCTGGCGAGGAGCCAGTGTGGAACGGACAGGGGCTACAAGTTGAACCTGAGCCTGGGAGAGCAGGTGTAAAAATGAAGGAGAAGAAAGGGGGAGGGCGAGAGGGGCCAAGGTTGGTGCTCCCCACCCTGACCTTCCTCCCAACCTAGCAGGCCCCTGTCACAGAGTCCATCCAGGCAAGAGGCCACTGAGGGACAAGATTTATCCTTTCAATGTGCCCTGAAGCCGAGGTGAAATGGGTCCTTGTGGGTGATGCCGGGTGACTTGAGTTCCTGTCTGTCTCAGCAGCCATTGTCTTACTTCGAGGCAGCCCCAGGTCCGACAAGCACATGCCCAGAGGCTATACCACAGCCCATGCCAGCTCTGCAGTGTGTATCCAGCCCCCCTCCCGTCCCATCAGCCAGCCTAGCAGAACCTGAAGGTACAGCCCAGGGAGCGGACTGTGTGCATACACCACACACCATCTAGCTATGCGGGTTGCCTCTCAACTGTCTACCGTGCTTCCCACAAACTCTTGTTTGATTCCATCAGCCCTGACTCTGCCCCCCACCCCCGGTCCTTGCTTCCCAAACCCTGTATTATCAAGTGACACCAAGAACCAGTGTTTTTATTCATTAAACAGCAGGCAGCTCCTTGCCTTGAGTAAGCTCTCCCAACCCTGGCTTGGATCGCCCTTAAATATTTCAGAATGGCTTTCAGAACCAAGGGTGTCTGTACCAATCTCTTCCCACCTCCCCATGTCGTCCCATCTTTTCTGAGCCTTGGGGTCAGTCTTGGGAGATTGAGTCTGGGTGGTCCCGTCTGTATTCTTGTAGCAAAGAGGATTTGCAAAACCCTCCTGCTTCTCCTTGGTGTCTAGCTTCTCAAACATAAATAGCAGCCTTGGGTTGGGGAGATGGCTCAGTGGGAAAAGCCTGCTCGCTGTGTTAAGTATAAAGACCTGAGTTCAATCCCAAGACCTTGTATCAAAAGCCAGGTGCAGTTACAAACCTATAACCCCGGCACTTGGAGGGACAGTAAGGGACTGAGGCTGATGGGTAGAGAGATAGGTCAAGATGCTTTTCTATACCCGAGGCTATGCTCTGACTTCCAGACATGAATGTGACGCGTTCTAATTTAAAGATTCCTACTGCTTTCCCGCTGGGATTAACGCGTGTGCTACAGGTCCTGTGTGGCTTGTCTTCTCTGTGTCTCTCTGTAGTCGCACTGGAGAAGAGGGCCTTTGAGAGCCGGGTTCTATATGAAGTGAGTCTGAATTCTCTCTTCTGCCTATGTGTGTGACAGCATGAGGCCCTGGATCCTGGACCTAGCTTTCAGAACAGTGAGCTAAGTTGGTGGCTTCCTTCCTAAGTGAGCTCAGCCCAGGGAACTTGTGATGCTATAGAGAACAGGCGGAGACCCATGGGAACTGCTCCCTAAGGGCCCAGGGTTTTTTTGTTTTTTGTTTTTGTTTTGTTTTGTTTTGCCAGAATCTCTGAGCCGAGACCTGAAGCCTGCCTGCTGTCTCTCTGAAGGAATCAGGCAGAAACCAAAATGTCCACTGTAACTCTCTCCAATAGGTCTCTCATTTCTGTTTCAAGGAAAAAAAAATACAAAAAAGGGGGAAGCCAAAACATAAAGATGTTTATTGAAGCTCTATTTATAGCGAAAATAAAATATATATAAACAAACATTCAACGAGAAAATGCCATGCAGCCATTTGAAAGTAAGATTCCACATCAACATTGAAAAACATCAAGAAAAAAAGTAGCGTAAAAGCCAAATATACATTTACAACCTTGTCAAAGAAAAAAAAAAAAAGCAAGAAAAAGTGCCCATGAGAAAAGCTGTTGAGCTGAGCTGTCCCTTCTGCTCAGGGTCCCACGCAGTATCTCCACATCCCAACCCTCTCAAAAGCCTGCTGGCTACCCCCAGAGAGATGCAGGACAGACAGACCCTGCATTCAGACAACCCTTTTAGATAGGTATGAGAGAGACATTGTAGGCAACTCCTCAAGGCCTTGCCAGGCGGCCTCTACTCGGACCAGCAGTCGCCCTCCTGGCCGCTGGACCTAGCCCTTGGGTCACCTGTCAAGTCTTTGTCAATATCTCCTTTAAACCCAAGGTTCTTCCAGGCTTCCCTCAGGCCCAGCTGTCTCCCCCTCCTTTCCTGACTTCTTCCTTCTGGACTCTGGTATTCCTAAGTCCCCGCTGGTCCTACTGCCACCTAGCCAGGATTCTGATCTCTTTCCTGCTCTGGTCTCAAGACATCTGCTGTTTCTGGAAGTCAACTAGACAACTCTTAGTCTAACTTATCTTGAACCAAATTCCCTCTGTCCTTTGGTCCCAGGCCCTAGTTAACATCCATATGAGAGATACTTTAGAAATCCATTCCCCAGACCCCCCCCCCCCAACATTATCTGTACCCACTTCAGCCCGCTGGAGGACTGTGAGTGGTCACATCAGGGGAAAGGAGTCGCAGGACAAAAGGACATTATGACGGTGCTTTTTTTTTTCTCCGTTTTTCTTTTTGCACAAAAACAGTCCATTTATTCAAGTGTTCTCCAGCACAAGTACATTAGAAAGGAGCTTTATTATATCCTTCTGGGCACAAAAAAAAAAAAGGTGATGAAAGCGGAACTGACGGACTCTCTACACCTGCTGTACGCATTGACCTTTTAATATTTCTTCAACAGCTATGTCACAAGCATCACGTACACAGAGATACAACAGGACACCGGGTGACGCAGCAAGCTGTGTGCAGCCCCCACATCCCTCCTGGCTGTCCCAGAACCAGACTGTGAAATGTACATTATTACTGTCAATAAATAGAGAAGCAACCCTAACAAAAAATACAGTGGTAGAAGGAAGCCGGGACCAGGAAAAACAAACGACAATTTTAAAAAAAAAATTAGGGAAAGAGAGATAGGAAGAGGAACCGAAGAGATCAAGGGGGCTGGGGGAAGGTTCTGGAGGGTCCTGCACTTAGCTGCTTGGAATGTGGAGTAAAAGCGCTCTGCCACCGGGGTCAAAGCGAAATCGTCTGTAACAGTAAAAGTCATTACCAAATCAGCTACGGAGTTTATTTTGTAGTATGAATACATGATTTCCCACAAGTAAGTAAGCACCCGCTACTTCGATGCCTCAGCTAAAACACGTGAAATCGCTCACTTAGTTTTCAAGTACAAAGTTAAAATGCCTTTTTAATAATAATATATCAGAGTAAAATAATAGTCTCTTTTAAACTCCACTACAAGAAAACAAAACAGAACATCATTGTCCAGACAGCAGACTTAATTTAACAATATATATTTTTAATAAAATGTGTTTAGCACCGTGTTGAGTCATCTCCTCCCTCTGCATATTCTAAGGAATTTCGCCTTTTCGTTATTGTTGTTTCTGTAGAATTCTAGGACCGGGCAATCAAATTAGTCTGAAAAATGGGACTAGGTGAGACTTTAGACCACTGCTCACATCCTCAGGTTCGGGGCTGGGTGGGTTCAGGGGGCCACTCTACGAGCCCACAAATGGAGCTCATCCCAATAGGGGAGCCAGTTACTGGAGTTTCTGGGGTCCCCTAGAGAAGCTGGGAATCCTCACCAACAAAAGGTCTTCCATCTAGCTTCATCTTGGCCTGCTTCTTGGTCTAAATGCTAAAGCTCCAGTGTCTGGGCTAGAGACTTGTCTCCAACCAAAGGCCAACCTGAGCTGTGTCTTGGAAGCCTCTCCTCCCAAAGACCTCAGCTTTCTACACACAAACACACACAAGCTCACAATGACCCTGATCAGCCTGAGTCCTTTCCTTAGGGGTTCTTCTGACCCAGCACTGCTCCTAGTGCTGATTCTGACTGGATGGGACAGGATCAATCAGAAGGGCCACTAAGTCCACCTCACCACAGGGTGACAGGTTTCCGCTGTTCTCTGCCAAGTGGACAAGTCAGCACCACTTCATCACAAGCACCGGGAGCAGGCAATGGCCACACTCAGATTCAAACAGGCCTGCTCACAAACTCAGTCGCAACGGTCACACAGTCCCAGCTCACGGCCTGGGCTCCTACAGTGACAGTTCCTGAAGACCATGTAGTGCCAACAGCTCAGCACCTGCCAGACAGGCCCAGGAATTTGCTTTTACTCTCTGGATGCACTGTAAAGAATAGAGACGTCAACATCTGTATCTTCCTGTAAGCACATTCCTTCAAAGTGGCTCAGCCTAACTCCAATTCCTATGCCAGAATGTGATGACCACAGCATCTTCAGAACAGAGACATTATTGGGGAGGGGAGATGCTTTCCATGTTGGCCTACAGGGGCCACTAACTCCACCTGTCGCTCCTGCGTCCACACTTCAGCCATTTGCCAAAAGCCACAGGGATCTCTACCTGCTGCCCTACCCAGCCTGGCGGCTCTGTAGGGGACCTTTGCTTTCTGACAGGGTATTCGATAGCAGAGGAACAGCCTACTGCAGGCTCCCAGGCTTACTGGGTCCTATGGAGAGGAATTAGCACCAGCTTGGGACCCTGCTGGTATATGCGCCTCAAGATGACCCTGGGGCTAGCACCGGCTACCTCCCCTAGGCAAGGGCCACAGATCTTCTGCATGCTTGAGGCTTCACATTCACAAGGTACCTGCAGAGAGGTGGCTGTCACTCAGTCCCCAGCACCTTGGTTTCCAGGGGAAACAAGCCTATTCTTTGGAAAGGAAAGCTACAGGGAACCTTTGGGGACCCTCCCATGACCTGACTCCAGCTTCAGCTCCACCTACAGTGAGCTAGCTCCCAGATGCACTGCCAGCTCCCCACAACCTCCCCTCAGCTACCATAGCATCTTAGAGGCTCTCCTCAGAGGTGACCCTAGAAGCCTCCCTTGGGGTAGAGATGGATGGATAGCCAAATTGGCACAGTCCCAAAGACCCCCCAAAAGATATTGGGGGCTAATTTGACTGGTGCCTACACACTATGGCAGGACTAAGTCCACAGATTTGGCTGGAAGGAAGGCTAGTGAAGACCGCCAGGTGCCCCTGAGGAATCCATTAGATCCCGTTTCGGCCAGTCACCTGAAAGCCTCTACTCGGTCCCTTGGCAACGTCACATCCTTTGACACCGAGGCTCCTACCCCTGAGCCCTCACACTAACCCCAGGCATTGGGGAGCACCAGGCCCAGCTGAAGCAGCACTAGGCTCCTGGGAAAGGCTAGCTCCTTCACATAAGCAGTGGGCAGAGGTGGGAGAAGGCCAATGAAGACAGTCCTGACAGGAGCCGGGAAGACCTTGCCATTGCTAGAGGGGGAGGGAGCACCTTGGACTGCCTAAAGCAGCCTTCCTCCCCTCCAGTCCTCCTGCATGGTGCTGGTGGACTCCAGGTCAGAATGGAGCCCTGCTGGAGCAAGGGAGAACATCACATTTAGTACAGGGACTCCGAGCGGCAAGCACTTCCTCCTGGATGCTGCAGCCCCAGCCACAGCAGGGAAAACTAGCTGTAATCTTAAAACTCTATCCAGAGAAAATGAGCAGAGGTGGGCAGGACTGCACAGCCCAAGAGGTGAGACAGGCTACCAGCTAAGCTTCGTCCTGAGCGGTGAGCAAGGGGCCAAAGCCTCTGGTTAGTTTTACCACTAATTACTGATTTGCTTTACTCTGAAAGTGAGGTTCCCTGTCCCATTTGAATTTTGTTTTTAATATTTTATTTTCCCAATGGAAGACCAATGGCCAAGACAGATTTCAGTTTGACTTTGGTTGGGGAGAATAGGTAGGGGGAGTTGAGGGCTGACTTGACTGGTGCCAAGAGTTGCAGGTCAGTAACCACAGGCTGCTAACAGAAGAATCTGACATCACCAGGGAAAACGGGAACAGAACACAGACCTGCTAGAGGAAGCACCTGCTTGGATCAAACCTCCTCCCTTCCTGACTTCAGCACCCAGCAACCTTTGGGATTGAGTCTACCTTCATCAGGGCAACAGATGTCCGAGAGCTGCGCGGCGGACTCCAGCATCCCGACCCTGGGGAGAAGTGTGCTGGGGGCTCCCTGGTGTGTATCCAGACAGAAATAGGTTCCTGTGCATGTGTTAGACTGATATACTGTTTGTGGGGCTGTCTGTGGAAGGGACCCAGGCTCAACACAGAGCCCACTCCCTCCCACCCCCACTGTGTATACTTCTTATACATGACCCTATCTATGTATTTATACAGGGCCTACCATAGGCCCCGTCTTTCTAGGGATGCGGTCTTGGGACCATGTGCTTGACAGCACACCCCCCAGCCTCTGCTGGTCCCAGGAGGTGCCGTCCCCCCTCCCATTATAAAATATATATCTCTATATGCCACATATCTACACTCCATCCATCCAGGCAAGCCCTCACCCCGGGGCCGACAACACCTTCCCTTCCCACTGCCAAGGCCAGGCTGCCCGCCCTGGGTAGGAAGCAGAACAAAGTGCGAGCACGCGGGCCCCAGGTGGAGCTGACTCGGTAAGAGCACAGCTATCAGACCAAACACTAGAAAAGAAACACACGCCACTCCAACCACACACACAAGGAGGGAGGCTGCCCTGGCCTCCCTCCAGCCCTGACACACCGGACTCACGAGGAGGGGAAGAAGAAGAGAAGAGCGCCTGGCCCGGAGGGCGGGCCGCGAACTCCCTGGCTGCCTAGCTTGTTGCTGCACTGCCCAGTGGCCCACCTGGCCTAAGGGGTGGGAGCCAGGGCACCAGAGCCACTGGTCCTTAAAAAAAGCACCTGCCACCCCCCCTGCACCTTGGTTTGAAACCTAAAGGGAAGGTGTTGGGTCTTTGTTTTCTGAAAGAAAATCTTAAAACAAACATTATAGCCAGAACGATAAGAATAATTATAATAAAGGTGTCATCAGCCTCCCAAGTATGAAACTGCAGTCTTTAGAGATGACCAAAAACATCACATTCCAGGACCAGAGCTGCCGTGTGCAGAGGGATGGTGGGGGCCTCATAAAAGAACACACTGAAGGCAACTTAGACGGAAAGCACCAGTACATTTTGTATGTTGTTTTATTTGCTCCAGGTGGGGTTAAGGGTGGGTCACTTTCCCTCACTCTGGATTATTTCTGATCCCACGAGGGGCCTTCAATGTGGCCGATGGATTAAAAAATCAGGGACAACGTTTTCTCAGGCCATTTTTCTGAGGCAGTCATTTTAGATTCATATTCAAAGGTTATTGCACGCGAGTCTGGATAAACTCCACACTCAGCTTTCCCAGGTTCCGACCACCTCAGCTGAGCCCCTTTTTGGCAGGAGAAGCTAGGCATGGGGCGGGGGCGGGGTGGGGTAATATGGTTCCTCCTTTGGTTTGTAAAAAACCAAGAGGGAAGACGACACCCTCTCCCTCCGGCTGCTTCCCTCTCCCCAACCTGGGCTGAAACCCTTTGCACAGAGGGCCAGGTGGAAGCTGATGTCTTTGCTCATCTCGCTGTTTTGAAAGCACCATTATGAAGTCGGGATGTACAGTAGTTAACAGTACCTTTTATATATATATCTCATATCTATCATATATATATAAACTGTAAACAAGAGGTAACAGCGGCTTCTAGAAACTGGTTTTCTTCAAGGTTTCCTGTGTGGTAGGCACCTGAAATACTGTAGAAAAGTGTCTGGTGTGGTGTTCTCAGCGCCCTGCTGCTAGGTGGGTTCTGTTTTGCATGACCAGGAATGGTGCTGTGGAGACTGCTCGGGGGCTGGGAGAGGAGACTCTGCCTCCGAGGGTCTCTATTCTCTTCCGGTTTGTGCTCCTATCTGATCAGGCTAGAGACAACCAAAGAGATATATAGAAAAGGAAAAAAAAAACCAATATTTTAAGTTTTTATAGAATTTTCCCTCTCTCCCTTTCCTCTCCAAGGCATTGCTACCTTTTGTTGTTACTGATTTTGCTGCAATAACTCTCTTGTTTCAGTCACAGCAAGAAACAAAAACCCAAACAAACAGAAAACCCCTCTGAAAAAGAGTAGAAAACAAAAAGTCCGCCTCCTGGGACCAGAGGGGAAGAGGGGGAGGGGCCTACTTTGCTTTTTAGATAGGACTGAAGATTAACATTGAAAACTCAAGAGATGCTGTCCACCCTTTGCAGGGCCACGCCCTCCGGCATCTCCTCTGTGGTTTGCTTTAAATTCCTTTTTCTCTTCTGGGTGCTGAACTTCTCTCCGTCCTCTCGTTCTTGGTGTTTTATTGTGTTTTGTTTTTTTTGTTTGTTTGCTTAACTTTGTTATCATCACTACTTCAGTTTGCCCCCATGTCCCTTACACACAAGCAAAATATTCCTTCAGCGGAGCGAAGAGGTGGCGGATGACGGGCACGCTCCACGATCGGCCCAGCAGTCTCTGCCTCGCCAAGCGGCTCATGTTGGAGACGTCTGTGTAGTGGACGGGGAAGCCAAACACCCTGTGGGAGGAAGGCAGGGGTGGCGGAGTGAGTGGGGGTGCACCGGCGGATGTTAACGTGCTCTGAATTCCTGTCACAGGCTGCCCTGATATTTGTGTCAAGTCAGCCATGTGCCGGGCTCTCTGGACTTAAAGACAGGTAGTACAGTCCCAGAGTGGAGGTTCCCACTCCGGGAATCAAAGCAACCACCCCCCCTCCGAGATGCCCCTTGGCTGTGCTCTACAGGCCTCTGCACAGGAGATCTGGAGGGTGCAGGCAGCCTGAGTCTGACTGCAATCCCATTCATCCCTAAATGCCCCTCTGAGAAGAGAGGTGCTCTCAAAGAGTGAGACTCTGCATGACCTGGTGAGCTCAGGGATCCCCGTCGCTCAGGGTGTCTGTGAGAACAGCCTTTTTATCTGTCTAAATCCTACTCAAACCCAAGGAGGAGCCCACCCAGCCATGCGCCACCTGGAGTAGCTCACAGGCTTTCAAAGCACATTCAAAATACCTATGATCCAAGTCCGGGAGGCCATGGACTGTGTCGAGGGGTTCTAGTGGGCTCTTTGGGTGACTCCAGGACCCTTCTGAATAGGGACCAGCTACAGAAGGTGCAGGTTTTCCCCATGCCTGGCATGCTGGGAAATGCTTGTTACAATTCACTCACAAGGAACTTGGGGGAAATGAGGGCGTGGCAGCCGACACAGTGCCTTCCTTGCAACCCAGCCCTGGCCAGACAGCGCCAAGCACACTACCTTTCCATCTCAGTGCACCAGAGGATGTCCTCCTTCTCGTTCATGAAGACGGGGAAATGCTGGTCTTTGCCCTGCTTTATGGAGTTTGACCTGGTGGTAATGGTCCTCACTTTACTGAACTAGAAGACGAAGAGGCAGAGGAATGAGCGGGCGTCACGTGCTCACTCAGCAGCACCTGGACACTCGGTCTAATCAGGCTAACGGGACTAGAGGCAGCAGCTGCGGCTAGCTCGCCCCTCAAGTCTTCCAAGCCTGTGACTCTCTCAGGGAAGCAACTTTCATGCAGAAGGACGCCAATAACTCAGCGGCACCAAGGCCCACTGCAGGGATCTGCCGGCTGGAAAGCTAGACTGTATGGGCAGAGCCTAAGAAAAACTTTCAGAAGAGCCCTCTCTCTGTGCTGCAAGCCTGTAGGTCCTAACCAAACACGAACTAAACAAAAGTGTTCTTTTCGGTGAAGAACCATTTTATTAGTTTAAGAGATAAACTCCAGAAAAGGCAAACTGTAAATCTCAGCAGCTGCTTGGAGGAGGAGGAGGAAGGAGAGGGAAATGCAGGGCTGTTTAAGCAAGCATGTAGATCAGACACATGGTAGACCAGCAGCCTCCTGTGAGGAGGAAGGCTGTAGAGATAGAGTATGGAAGCCCAAAGTTTCAGGAAAAGTAAGTACACTTAGGTTCTAGTCAGTATTCAAAAGAAAGAAGTGGGGAAGATACAGAAGTCAGAATGTGGGGAGACCCAGGCAACCCTCATAGGGACTGAGCTGGGAAGACCTGGGACACCCAACTTAAAAAGCTCTGAGGCTGGAGAGATGCCTCAGAGATTGAGAACACTGGGCAATTCCACGTACCCACCCAGAGGCTCGCAATTGTCTTTAACTCAAGGCCCAGGGATTTTACATCCTTTCTGGCCTCTTCAAGCAAGCATCGATGTGGTGCAGAGAACAGGCAGGCAGAATGCCCATACACGTATACAAACAAAGCCTCTCGGCTTCCCAGAACCTTGTTGAAGACCCTCCAGTGCCCACGCAGGGTGGGATGGACAAAGCGAATAGGGAGGGGTCAGAATGCCTGGCTCTTTCCCTGGTCGACGCCATCCCAGGTCAAGTGTGGCACAGCTCTGCTGCGTGCCCCTCAGCCTGCGGCCCACTACCACCCCCGCTGTCCTGGGCACTGAGGCTCACCTTGGCTATTCTGCCGTGCTCCAGACACTCTTGCAGCTCCAGCTTATCATTCACAGTGGATGCCAATGGCCTAGAAAGCAAAAGACACCATGGAAGCACAAGCAGGAGAGCCCTACCTAGGTACCAAGCCCTGGCAGTCAAAGGACTCCAGGGAGGGTCAAAAGCCTTACCCCAAATAGACACACACAGCATAGCCCTCTCCATACTGTGCCTGCCCATAAGCAACCAAATAAGCCTCAATCCTTAAAATTAAAAAATTTAAAAGGAAAATTTAAAAGGGGTTTCAAAAACACATAGCATTCGGGCGGTGGTGGCGCACGCCTGTAATCCCAGCACTTGGGAGGCAGAGGCAGGCGGATTTCTGAGTTCGAGGCCAGCCTGGTCTATAGAGTGAGTTCCAGGACAGCCAGGGGGCTACACAGAGAAACCCTGTCTTGAAAAAAACAAATGCAAAACCCCCCCCAAAAAAAACCAAAACAAAAAAAACACCCAAAACAAACAAACAAACAAAAAACCAAAACACCCCCCCACACACACATACCAGGCAGCTAACGCCTACCCAGGGACATAAAGTACACATGAGCAACCTGCATCTTGATTTCTGGTGGTTTGTTTTGAGGGTGAGTATGCTGGATGAAGCTGATTGGAACATAAACTTCAAAAAGGCACCCTTTACAAAAAGACAAAAACAAAAACCCTTCTGTTTCTGCAGGAAAGCCCAGCACCAGGGAAGTGAAGTTAAAATGTTAGAAATCAGAGGCCAGCCCAAAACAAAAGTTTTGCTCCAAAAGCTAAAGTTCTGTGTTGCTGTGTATCACTTCAGGGCAGCCCGGGGGAGGGGGAAGGGAAGCGAAACCCACTGGGTTTCCCTGGGTTAAGAGGCAGGAACCTCACTCCAACACTCAAGAACGGGAAAGAAGGGCTGGAGAGATGGCTCAGAGGTTAAGAGCACTGACTGCTCTTCCAGAGGTCCTGAGTTCAATTCCCAGCAACCACATGGTGGCTCACAACCATCTGTAATGGAATCAGATGCCCTCTTCAGGAGTGTCTGAAGACAGCAACAGTGTACGCACATATGTATAAAATAAATAAAATCTTAAAAAAAAAAAAAAAAAAAAAAAAAAAAAGAACGGGAAAGAAGCATTGAGAACTCCCAGGTTTTGAAGCCAGACTAGGTTATTCAGAGAGACCCTGTCCCAGACACCAGGCTGGGGTTGTAGTTCAGTGTCCGTGCCTACTGTGTGCAACACAGAAGAAGCTAAATAGCAGGATCCACTTTCCTGAGAAAGTATTTAAAAAAGCAAAACAAGCACGTCAGAGCAGCAGTCCTTCGGCAAAGGCAACCCTGGCTGGACTCACTCTAGTGTTTCCCTCCTTGGGCAATTCTGTCCTGCCTGCAGCCCCTCCTCCCATGCCCCTCATATCCCCCCATGCCAGGAACCCTCACCAACCTGTTCATGCCAGGAAGGTTACCCCAGAAGTAACGGGCCCTGTGTGCAGCAGACACTTCTTTGGCGTCAATCATCACGGGGTTAGACTGTAAAAAAGGAGATGGGTTCAAGATGGCCAAAGAGGAAGTATTAATTAAACCCTGCTGGGTAACTGGGCTGGCCAAGAGCCTTAACTCCCCAGGGGAACTTCCTTCTTAGGAAGCCATACACCGGAATAGCCTGAAGATCCAAACTAAATACATCCCACATGTGCTTGCTAGAACATTCTAGATAGACCAGCACGATCTAACTGAACTTTCTGTAATGATAGGAGCAGCTATTATTCCAGTAGCACTATGGGTGACTCCTGTCTGCTTAAGATGAGGTTCATTCTTCTAAGAATAGCCACAAGGCTGGTGACTAAGTAAGACCTTAGCAGAGCACGCCTGTTTGTGCCCTATGCACATTTATGAACTGAGGGTATTACTAAGCTTGGGCTGAAGGGACCATAAGCTGACATGACAGCCCCTCACAAGAATGCCTTGGGCAGCAGCAATTCCCTGTGTGGCTTGTCCTTGGCTCAGTGCTAAACCGGGACTCACATAACAGGAAATGAAAGCAAAGATAAGCCATGATTTTATATCAGGTATCACAAAACACCCATAAGGGTGCCAGAGAGTGAGCACAGGCCATTCTTAGAGGAAACCGATTCGAGTTCTCCACAGAAGAACTGGACTGGCTGCAGTCCATCTGTTTGATGATGACCACCACACCTCTTAGAACAAGAGAACTTTCTTCCTAGGTGGGCCTTTAGCACTACTTCCTCGCTACATGGGAAGTCTTCCTCAAGCTGCCCCTTGCAATCCCCCAGCTCCGCAATGCAGACAAGACAGGGGTGAAGCAGCAGTCCCAGGTAGAAGCCATTAGTGAGCTGGCCAAACCAAGGTCGCAGTCTATACCTCAAGAAATCGCGAGATGTCCCTCTTGTCACTAACACCCATGGCCACCACATTCTCAAAGAGCCAGAAGAAGGGGCGATCATCTCCCTCCTTGGGCCGCGCATCATGCAGGAGACGGTAGAACTCAAAGAAGAGGCGACCAGTACCCTCTGAGAAGTAGGAAGAAAGAAAAAGCCATTAGCTGGGGCTGTCTGCATCGGACAGTGGTGAGGCCATGGGCAGGGGCAGGGTGAAGGGCAAGGGCCACTGGAGGAGCTGCCAGGGCAGAAATGTCCAAAGTAGATTCCTAAGACTTTAGTGCAGACGGTACCAGCTTAGAAGGCAGGAGCGAGGAGGGCACATACCGTAAAGTCCCTTGCGGGCAGGGTTGACGATGGAGAGGTCATTGCAGGGACTGCCTCCAATCACCAGATCGAATGGACCCCACTCCTGGATCTGGGAGGACAAAGGTAACGTGATGGGCCTGCTGTCCAGGGACAGAGGCGGAGGGAAGGAACCATGTACGAGTCCAAGAGGCAGAACTTCTAGGCTCATCATCTCGGTGAGCAAACAGACCCGCCAGAGCCCAGGAAGGGTCACGCATCGTCTCCCCCACCCCCAAGCAACCTTCCCTGGGGTGGGGAGGAATTAACTATGGTGTCATGAGTTAACCCCTAGGATTGCAGATGAAACTGCCAGCACTCCCTGAACCCCCTGAAATGGAGACTGCCAGAAGAACTTTCCAGAAGCACTTAGATGACTGGAACCTTTCTCCAGTCCAGAACACATTATCACACAAACAGTCCTGAAGCCACAGGGAAGCAGCTGGTGCCCCAAACAGCAAGCTCCACTATCCCCGCCCCCCCATTCTGCACAGCTGGGACTAGAGCAAGCCTTCAGGCCCTCCAGGCCAGAGTTCTATCTATGCTCTATCTTTGCCTCTCAAATCCCCTTTTCTAATCTGCTCATCACCCTGAGAAGCCACAGAAGTAAAATGAAGAATGAGGGAAAAAGAAAGGCCAGGAGAGGGCAAGAAGGAACAAATGGGCAGAATGGAAGGAGTGGATGGCGGTGTCCCCAGGAGCTGAGGACCCCGGGGTGGGGGGGTGGGGGGAACAGACATTCCCGCGCACGGACATACATGCTTCTGTGTGACGCTGCGGACGTCCCCGACGTACATGATCTTTCCCTGGTGCCGCACCATGCCCACTGTGATGGAGTCCTCACACACCTCCGAGGCAATGTAGCGGTCCACTTGGATGCCCAGGTCCTTCAGCACCAGGAGCCCTGTGCCAGCCAGCAGAGAGCAAGCACTGTCACCAGAGCCACCAACCCCATACCTGGTCTTAAGACTTATCTTGCCAGATGCACACCAGGGGTCACCTGTGACGAAATGCTCCCGGTATCTTCTCTCAAACCAAAGCACAGACAAGCACTCCTATGACTGTGTTTCATCTCTGCCTAAGTGGACGGTGGCCAAAGCCAGGAAAAACTAACCAAAACTGCCGGTGACTGCAGGTCCAGAGAGGTGGCCTTTCCTTAGTTGCCTGTGTCACGTGACACAGTAGACTGGTACCTGCTCTAAGGGCTCACCTCAGCTGGCTAGATCTTACTATGTTGGCCAAGCTGCCTCTGTCTCCTGAGTGCCAGGATTAAAGGTGTGTACACCATACCCAGCTTTTTAACAAGCAATAATCATGTTTATGGTTATTTTGAGACATAACCCAGAGAGGCCTCGAATTAGCTCTGTAGCCTAAGACGAATGAACTCTGACCTTTGTCCAAGTACTAGAATATGTGTGTTATCTTACCTACTCCTTTCTTTCTTTTCTTTCTTTTTTTGAGACAGGGTTTTACTGTGTACCCCTAGCCATCCTAGATCTCACTCTGCAGACCAGGAGGCTGGCCTCAAACTCAGATCCACCTGCCTTTCTCTCCTGAGTGCTGGGATCAAAGGCATGCGCCACCACTGTCTGGCTCATGCTTAGTTCTTAATCATTCAGGGTTTTGGTTTTTTTTTTTTTTTTTGTCGTTGTTGTTCTTTGGGTTTTTTGAGACAGGGTTTCTCTGTATAGACCTGGCTGTCCTGGAACTCACTCTGTAGACCAGGCTGGCCTCAAACTCAGAAATCCGCCTGCCTCTGCCTCCCAAGTGCTGGGATTACAGGCGTGAGCCACCACAGCCCGGCTTAATCATTCTGTTTTATCAGCTATATAAACTTAACTATTTCCACTACCCGAAGAAAAACAGGCTGTCTCTCAGGGCCCATGCCACTCACCCGTAGCAATCCCATCGAAAAGAGACAGCACGCGGATGGGCTTCCTCTTCTCCGCTGGCACGGGTGGGTAGACCTTCGGGGGGTCCTAAGTAGCAAGCACCATTGATCAGGTCCATGCTTGGGGTGGCCCTAGCTCCCCAGTCCTGTGTTGGCCCTTCCAGATGAGAACTACAGGATTTCGAAGCTCTCTCTCTCTCTCTCTCTCTCTCTCTCACACACACACACACACACACACACACACACACACACACACACCTCAGTCCTCCTGTGGCCTGCCCAGGCCCCACTGCACTCAAGAGCTCTCATGAAGGAGAAGAGAAAGTCTCATGAAGGTGTGAGGTGACAGCCTAGACCCAACACTCACAAATTCCTGGTCATGATTATTGGCAAAGAACATCTGGAGTCGAGAAGGCCAGTCTTCCCGTCTCCGCAGCAGTCCGTAGGTGCCCTTGTGCCCACACATGTAGCAGTTCCAGGGGTCTTCCTTAATGGCTGCCTGGGCAGCTCCTGGCCCCACCAAGAGATCCACACACTCGACACAGAAGCACCTGGAAGAAAGCCCAGCGAAGGGGGAGCTGACACTCAGACCTGATTGGCAGGAGCGCTGGCTGGAGCAGCACTGGTCCAGAGCAGTTGGGTGGAGCAGGAGGACCCAGGATGCAGTTCTGTGGGGCAGGGGCCTCACCTGCAGCAGTTGTTGTTTCCACACATGAGCACTTCGCGCCCCCCACAGCAGATGGTGCAATAGGACTGGTACCCATCGTCGTCATACTGGTACGCGCACTCCAAGAAGCAGTTCTAGGGAGACAGGAAAGGGTCAGTGTGGAGGTCCCGCAGAGCGAGCGAAGACACTCTGAACCCGACGAAGGCCAAAGGGAACTGCCCACCAAGAGTTCCATCCTGCAGCCTTCACAGGGGCTCCCAAGGGCAAGACAACCCATCTATTGTCAGCTTGCCTGAGCTGCCTCTGCCACCCACCCACCCTTCGCCCATGTGTAAGTCCCACTCCTGCCCATGGGAGGCCAAGACTCAAGTGTGAGAGGCTCTTTCACGACATAACAAGACCCAATCTTTGTAGCGTAAGTATACACGAGGGTCCACGCCACATCCAGTCAGGCGCTGGGTCCCAATGCCAAGAAATAGGGAAGGGGTCAGTCACCTCTTTGGGTGAGTTGCTTCCCTACCTTACAGTTCTGGCACATTCCACCAATGAAGAGTGGGTGCTCCAGGGTGACATTGAGGCTCCCACATGAGATGCATATGTCTGTAAGACGGCAGGATTTAATCAGCATCCACTCCCTGGAGTTCCTGCCCCCCTGGGGCCAGAGCCCAGCTAAACCAGGATCTACCAAAGTGGGCATCAGAACAGCAGCCAACACTCACAACGCACTTCCATAATCTCAGCATTCGAGAGGCTCAGAAAAATCAAAGGTCAGCATGCACTACAGAGCGAGTTTAAGGCAAGTTTAGTCAGTGAGACTCTGCCCCAAGACAAATCAAAAACTCAGAGAGCTGTGAAGAGAGCGGGTCCAAGTTCAGATCCCTGCATACATAAACAGTCAGGGTGTTGCACCAACTGGACTCAACGGGCTATGGGGGGTGGCAGACCAAGGTAAGAAAAAGCACGCTGCAGAAGTCCAGCGGGAGTCCCGGGAGAAGCTGGGCAGGTGTGATCGAGAGACACCGAATTCACATAAGAAAAATGTAAAGTTAAAAAGAAAAGGTGCCGGTGGAGCCCGTGTGTCTAATCAGGCAGGTGAATCCCTGCGAGTTTGGCCAGCCTGGTCTACAGAGTGAGTTCCAGGACAACCAGAGCTACACACAGAGACCCTGTCTCGTAAAACCAAAAAGGAGGAGGAGAAGGCCATCAGGCATGGCAGTGTATGCCTGTGACCCAGTGCTGGGGCGGGCAGGAGATAGGAGGAGGGCAGGAGAGGAGGAGGAGGGCAGGAGAGGGAGGAAGAGGGAGGAGATAGGAGGAGGGCAGGAGAGGAGGAGGGCAAGAGAGGAGGAGGAGAGCAGGAGAGGAGGAGGAGAGGGAGGAGGAGGAGAGCAGGAGAGGAGGAGGAGGACGGGGAGGAAGGCAGGAGATAGGTGAGTTCTTCACACTCACGGCCTAGGTCCTCCACAGACACATGCACACACAGGCATCAGTACTTTCACAAGTGCCCCACATGTTTTTTAAAGGCAGCAGTTGGTACCCCTCCCAGCAGCCTTCATCTTTAAGCGACTCCACCACCCAGGCATAGGGTCCACGAGGACAAACCCGTTCATGAGAACTGAGTCCTCGGTCCGTCCTCCAATCCTATCCTTTCCTAATTCTTCTACATCTCAAGACCTTGGAGTGATCGTTACCACTGGGCCAGGGGAGCTAGAGACCGCCTTTGAGAAGGTGAAGGATGAAGGAGGCGAGATCAACAACTTCAGTCAATGCCACAAGGGCCACCCTTCTCTGAAGGCATTGGGATGTTTGTAAACCCTAAAGGACTGGAAGGAAGCATCCAGCGGATGGAGGGGTGGGTATACAGATAGGCCCTCGGGCCGCGGCCTTCCCAAGAACCCACGCCAATGCCACACTGCGCACTACGCCTGCGTGGGGAGCAAGCCCCGCCCAATCCCCATGCAGCACCTACCCTCGATGTTTCGGCACTTCTGGCGCACCTCGTACACGAGCCGCTCTGAGGAGAATCAAGCCTGTGTTAGGGGGCTGCCCAGATGGCCTGGCATGGGCTCCCAGGTGATACCCACCCCTCAGAGCCCCCCACTCTCTCTCTAGAGCCCCCCCACTCTCTCTCCAGAGCCAGGCTCCTACCTCTTGTGCGTTCGTCAATGATCTCCTTGACCTTGGGTTTCTCGGTTGTGCTCTTTCTGGGTTTCTTGGCTGGCGGGGGTGGGGCATAGGCAGCTGCCTCAGGCTCCACCCACATGTCGGTGTAAACTTCCTTGTACGGATTCTTCTCCTCTGCACCAGGAAGGCGGGCAACCACACAGTTACAGACTGGGCACAGCACCCACAGTGGGGCACCACACTGTCCCAGCGGCATCCCACCCTCCCAGTTCTGAGACTCTGGTGAGCCAACAGACGACTGGGTAGCACACACTCTTCGGGTACCAGAAGGAAGCCTCACCTGCCATTTCCATCCCGCCCTGCACTGGGCCAGACCACTCTTACCTTCTGGTGGCTCCAGGCCCTTAGGACCCGAGGGCTGAAAGCCGCCGAGGGCCCACTCAATCATCTGCTTGTTCTGCACCTCCACAGCCTTGCCACTGTCACTTTCGTCACTGTCATGGCAAGCTGGAAACAGCTTCCCCGCACGGCTGCTGGCCACCTAGAAGGGAACAAAAAAATGGGGACTGGTTAGAAGATGGGGGAAGCCGGACTCAGAGCGGCAAAGGTGGGCGGGCAGTGGTAGGAGAACAGCAGGAGGGAGCCTGAAGAAGGGCCGGCCTTGGGCGTGGCTACCACAGCTCCAACACCCAGGGATCCCGGCAGCCCCACCAGTTAAGCTTCTGGGAACTCGCTCACCTGGAGGACTTCGTAGATGGCTTTGCGGTACATGGGCTGCTTGTTGTAGGTGGCCTGGTGGAACGCACTGCAGAAGGAGCCCAGTGGCATGAGCTTCTCCACACACACCTAGGGACCAAGCCACCCTCAGTTGGTCCCTTCCATGGGACACAGTCTCACCCCATAGTCCTGCGTGGCCTAGCATTCGCTATGTAGCTCAGGCTGGTCTTGAACTTGTGATCCTCCCTTCAGCAGGGATTACTATACCCAGTTGTTCCCTACACAATTAAGCCACGTGCCTTGCAACTGTTATGCATGAGGGACATTAAGAATCACTGGACCCTTGGGGGGACCAGAGGCATTGACAAACACATACAAATAGTAACAGAGGGGCCCGGATCAAGAGTGGGAAAACGTCCGTCTGAAGGGCTCTGGTGGCCAATAGGCCAGCAGGCTTTCTGCCCGGCTCAATGACCCTATGCTAGCTACGGCTTCACCCACTGATCCCATTGGGGGGGGAGGGCAGGCGGAGTACGTTTTCACTGCCCTTATTCCAGATGGCAACTAGCAGACACTAGGCCACAGGGCCAAGAAGACCCCCTTCTTCTCTTCCCCAACCTCCTAACCACCAAGCCCAACTCACCACTGAGAACTTGCCGTCTCCGAACCACATGACCCAGCGAGTGCCTTCAGCTGCTCGGCTCCTGCCCGTCATCCACCAAGACACGATTCGGCCTGGCCACCAGGAGAAGCCCCGCAGTTTCCCCCACACCAGCTCTCCAATGCCAAAGCCCCGGCCATCCTGGAGCCCCAAGGAGCAAAAGTCAATACATAGCAGTCCTAAGGGCTAACCACCCTGAAACCTCCCGACCTGGGCACCTGAGGGAAGGCATGAACCCCATGAGAACATTGGGGGGACTGACACTCTGGAAGCAGACAGAAGGAGCTGGCAGGAGGAAGGAGGAGGGTATGGCAGCTAAGGAGCCCAGGCCGGGGTCAAGGCCGCAAGAGAACAACCCGCTCACCTCATACTCGGGCTCATCATCCGCTGCTTTGGTAGCATTCTTGTCCCCAGCCTCGGCCCCTACTGGCTCAGGGGTGGTGGCCACGGTAGGAGAAGCAGGGTCCGTGGGCTGCTGCACGGCAGGAGGGCTGGCCTCCTCCACCTTCTGAGACTCTCCCGAGGCCTGGTTCTCCTCCACGGCATTCATCACTGCAATTACCTTGGCTTTCTTCTCAGCCTGGGGAAACGAACGGATGCACCATGACCTCTCTAGGAGTGAGCAAGGCTGCAGCTGCTCGGGGGCCTTCACCCGCTCGCCAGTGGTCTGGAGAGACAGCTTTACTCTCCACAGCCAAGCAGCTCACCGCGTAAATAAGCACAGCGGGAGCTGGAACACCTACACAGCTCTCCTTCCTGCCTCTGAGGAAACCTCCCTCTTGGGAGCTACCCAGCGGCTACCCTCTGACCTTCTGAGGCCAAATCTCACATAGCCAAGGCTGGTCCCAAACTTGCTATGTCACTGAGGGTGATCCTGAACTCCTTCCTGGTCCTCCTGCTTCTACTTCTTAAATTCCAGGATTCCAGGCATATATACCACAAGGGCTAACTTCTCAAATATTAATTGTGCACCACTGTTCAGGCAAGGAACTAGGCTCCACCTCTTCCTGTCTTGCTTCCCAACTGAGAAAGTAAGCCATTCCACAGTTTTCCCCTCAGTTTCTTTTTGGCAATCAAACCCTTCCCACAGAGTTTCTAGGTGATCTGGAGCGCATCTCCAGACAGAGCGACTTAGCTAAGGCTCTCTCCATGGCTGTCCCCACGCAGACGCCACTTTAAGTTCACTCATTGTGCTGTTGGTCACATGTGCTAATGATTTGCTCAGCACACTGGGTCAAGAGCTGTCTCTGTCACTCTGCCGACAATAAGCCAAACCGCACTTATTCTCTCACGGAAAGGTCCCTGACCTTTCACACTCTTGAGACAAAGCACTGTGAGCAGAATTCCTTCTCAAAGTCAGTTCAAAGCTAGGCACGCAGTGCACGCCCTTAATCCCAGCTCTTGTGAGGCAGAGGCAGGTGGATCGCTGTGAGTCTGAGGCCAGCCTGGTCTCTGCAGTGAGGTCCAAGATGGCCAGTCACATAAGGCAGACCTTCCTTAACTTTAAAAAACAAACAAACAAACAAACAAACAGAAATAAAACAAACCCTTGCTCAAGGATCCTTATAAAGTGCAGTCCTGATACTAAGTTCTGGGGACCACGCGGTTCACATCCATCTGTCACGTGTCCTCCAGAACCCAAGGCTCTGCACTTCCGTCATTGTAGGGGGCAGGGAGCAGGGACCATGACCTTCTGTGGTTTGGGTGGGCGACAGGGTTTCTCTGTGTGGCCCTGGCTGTTCTGGAACTTGCTGGATTGCTGGCGTGCATCTTCACACCTGGCCCTTTGAACCTGGGGCCTGGTGCGCACCCACACGTGTGCTCCACTAAAGCTCCCTGCCCCCACCTCATTTTCCCCACATATCTTTCCCCAAGAACCTGGAGCTATGAAAGCTAACTCACTCTTAAAGGCCAAACATTCGTTCCATGGGGGTTGGGGAGTGCACGCAAAGTAAACTTAACTTTTTATAAATATTTTTTCAGTGATCAGAAAACAACTTGAAGGTATAGTGTAGTATACACACCTATAATCTCAGCACAGGCAGAACTGTTAATTGGGAGGCTAACCTGGGCTACCTTGAAATCTCTCTTTAAAAAAAAAAGACAGAAAGCTACTCCGGAGCTTCAGCTTCAGAACTACTCAGAGCACGCCCGCGCACGGCAACTCAAAAGCAGCAGACTGGCCCAGCCTCTTAACTGCAGGGCTTCTGGTCACTTTTCTTGACCTAATTAAGAACCTGAAACTTACGTATCAAGAATTCCAAGGTCGTGGCTCAGGGCTGTCAGTGCACGCCAGGCTCGTGCAGGGTCACCTTTAAGGAGAGTAACTTAGCACCATCTTACTCCCATCCGCATGTTTTTGCCTCAGGGCAACAATTGAACTTCTAGGGATTCCCTTAAGCGCAGAGGGTGGTCATTTTAAGTGCTTGCTATTGGTTCGACAAATCCCGGATCGGAAAGAGGGCTGGGAACCTAGCTCCAGGCAATCATTCAACTTTCCCTAGCCCCGCCCTCACCTGCAGGGCTTGCTTTCCCCTCCTTCCACCAATTACTTGTCACCTCCCCCAAAGAGGGGCACCAAGCTAGGCTTCGGAGGGAGCCCTCCTTTCTCCTACCTCCTCTCCTGGAATGGTCTGCAGCAGAAGTTACACACAGAGATACACCCCTGCCCAGATGTTGCCTCTCTCCTCCCATCATGCCTTCAAGAACTTCTGACAACCACACCAGATCCAACTTAGGCAGCTGCCTCCAATGACCCTGCGCTGCGGCTCCCCAGCCAGCACGAGGCTCCAGGCTCGCAGCTTGCAGAGGAAAGGGTCTGCTAGCATTTCCACAGCCAGGAGTAGCGGGTAGGCAAAGGCTCCTTCCCAAGCTGCCAGGTCTCTAAGAGAGTCGTGCCTGCCACCACCCTTATTATACCCCACAGCTCCTTTGTCTTTCTCCTCACCCTTCACCACAGTTCATGAAAATTCTTCCCCCACAACTTCCCCAGCGTGTCAGATGCCGCTGCTGATAGCTGCTTTAGCATCTCCAACACACCAGCAAAGAACATGTGCCCAGCGCAGCTTGGGCTGGCCAAGGAGGAAAGGGGCCTCCACCAGGACCAGCACAGTAGAGGGGGTTAGCAGCAGGAGGCCAGAGGAAAGGGGAAGAGGGGGCAGTGTGGCCGGTGGGGGAGGGGCTCATTAGAATAGTCAGCCTGGCAGTATAACCACCCTCCTTCCCACGTTCACTACCTCTACTCATTCCCCAAGCAGACAATAAGAAAGGGAAGGGTTAACTAGGGCTCGAGCATTTGGTCTCTAAGCCCTGGAACCAGGCTGGGTCCAGGAGGGGCACATCACCATCCCCCAATACCCATTGCTCAAGAAAGCCACTTGGCCTAGAGTTCCTCCAGCCCAAGAAAGCTGCTGGTAACTCTCTGGACAGCGTATCTGTCCAGTTCCACCTCCCCAGGCTGCTGTACCGGCACCACAGCTCTCAGCGACGCCCATTCCAAAGGTCAGGGGTCTGATTGCCTCTGCCGCCAAACCCACGCGGTTTGGGGCTACCCCAGTGTCACAAAACACCCTGAAGGTCGCACTATTCCCTACCATAGCTCACCACTTTTCTAGCTGCTGACCTAGTGATACAGGAATATTGGGGTGTATTATGGGAGGAAATTGTCTCTCTCCATAGGCCTAGAGCTGGTAGGGCCTCGAGGCCAACATGGTCCCCCAAGAAAGCACACAGGTCATCAGGAGCTGCCAGGAACCCATCAAGCCACCAGGACAGCCCAGGCTGCTTCCAGCCTAACTCTAGTCCTCTACTGTCTTCAGCCGGGACGTCTGCTCCCAGCCTGCGGTAAGCGCTGACCCGGGCTGATCGTTCTGTTCCCTGAGCATGCCAGGTGACAATTGAGACCAGTGACGGAGTGAGGCCTTGAAGATCCTAAACTCGAGTGAGTGGGGCAACCCAAATCAGCATCCCCGGAACTCAGTTGGGCCGGAGGCTAACATAACTCTTTGCAACACTGAGGACTGCGGGGATCCTCCCACCGCCCCTACCACCTCCCCGCCCCCGGTATCCACAGGACTCTGTCCAGGAACCTACCCATAAGGCCAGGTGCAGCCCCTCTGCAGTACAGCTCAGGTGTGAGCCCCGACCCGAAGCTCTGTAAATAGCTGCCCGTCTGGGGGGAGGGGCAGGGGGCGTTGGGGCTGGGGGCGGAGGGGGCCAGAGGGAGGGGGAGGGGGCGCTGGGGGGGAGGGAGGGAACATTTTCTTTGTCTAGAACTCCAGGTCACGTGGGCCCCACTGGAGTTCCTGGTTGGCTACGCGCGGGCCGGGGGGAGGGGGCCGGCCTCCTACGCTGGCGCTGGGCCAGCCCCTCACCCCGGCCGAGGGGCGCGGGGGGCGGGGGGGGGGGGAGAGGCTGGCCAGTCCGTTCCCAGGGCCCCGCCCCTCCAGCCAGCTCTATCGGACGGCCCGCTCTGCTCCCTTCCCCCAACTCTGGGGATGGGGGGGGGGGGGGCGGATAGGGAAGATGGGGACCCTGGGGGAGGCAAAGTGCGTACCGGCCGCGGGGGACCCAGAGCAGCGGTGGTGGGACAGGAGCGCTGGCTTCAGACAGCCTGAGAGTGCCGGGAGAAAGTTGTAGAAAGTAAGTTTCGCAAAAGCAAAAGCAGGGGAAAGAAAACAGAGCGAGTGCGTGAGCGCGTACGCGAGTTTACACGTTAGAGATGAAGCCCGGAGTTTAGGGCAAGTCGGAACCCAGATGTGAGTGGATAGAAGGTGTCCCACGCGGGTTGAGGGCGCCCTAGGACAATAACTGCAGGGGGAGTTAAGCCCCACTGCCACGCTACAGGTGAAGGGGGGGGGGCTTTAAAAGCGTGGTTGACAAGTAGACTTTGAAAACTTCTTCCCCGCCCAGTCCCCGAGTAGGTCTCTATGGGACTTGCTTGCTTGTCTCATTTTTTTTTTTGTTCACTAAGAGCAGGGCCTTCATTCACAGCTATGGTGTCTGCAGCTGTTAAA
This sequence comes from Apodemus sylvaticus, assembly GCF_947179515.1. Lineage (NCBI taxonomy): Eukaryota > Metazoa > Chordata > Mammalia > Rodentia > Muridae > Apodemus > Apodemus sylvaticus. Next base: position 114,189,132 of record NC_067477.1, read on the forward strand.
GTACACCTGTAATCCTAGAACTACAGAGACCAAAGATCAGAATTTTACGATCTTCCTTAACTAACACAAGTTCAAGGCCAGCCTGAACATCACCAAACCCTGTCTCAATAATTATGTAATAGACACGTACTGAAGTCTCCTAGAACCACCAAGTGTAGGCCATTTCACACACACACACACACACACACACACCACTCCTGGCCCTCCATTAGAAGCATCAGATACAGAAATGGACACTTGTTCCTGCTCTCAGGAAGTCGATAGATTCTACTAGACTTGGGGAGATGGGGTGGTAGTGGTGGTAGTGGGGAAATCACTGAAAAGCAGACTCCTATGTGGGCAACTACCAAAACCACCAAGCAGATAGCAGGAGGCTAGATCAAATAAAGGATGTGGGTGAGACATAGGACAAGAGAGATCAGAACATGAACAGGATTTGGAGGAGCCAGGCAGGTAGAAGGGAAGGAAGAAAGAACTCTTCCACCCACCCTCTCAATTTTGACTAAAGCTAAAGGGCTGGGTAGTGGGAATGGGGTCAAGCATTGAATGGAGATATTCAGTAATGGCAGATGTTCTGGGAAAACAAGGTGAATGGGTATTTTACTGAAGATCAGCCAGGATTCAGTTTGCAAGGTGACTTAGAACAAAGAAGTGAAGGAGAATGTCCCAGCGGGTGCCGCTGCTCTCGGCCCACTTGTGCACGACCTGGTCCCTGTGCTGTGACCTTGACACAGACCACTTAACCCCAAGATGTCGGTTTTCTCATCTGCAAAACAGGGGTGATGAATCACATCAGCCCTCTAGAGCCCAGAAAAACCAACATCCTAGACACTGAGGTAACCCTCCCCCGCCTTGCTCCCAGCCAGTGAGCTGGCACATACCAGCTAGAACGGTCACAGGGGGTACAGGTATAAGGAGGTGATGGGACGAACTGGAAAGGGGAACCCTGCAGCTCACCCTTCAGAGGAGGCGGACAACTGAAAAAGCTTTCTCCAGGTAAAATGTATGGGGCCAGGCCTGGTAGTGCACCCCATCCCCCATGGCACCCACAGGAAGAAGAGAGATTGGGAGATCACTTCCTGTAAGTCATCTCAAGTGTGAGATGCTGGCTCAAAATAAATAAATAAAAAAGAGCCTGGCGGTGGTGGCGCACACCTGTAATCCCAGCACTTGGGAGGCAGAGGCAGGCGGATTTCTGAGTTCAAGGCCAGCCTGGTCTACAGAGTGAGTTCCAGGACAGCCAGGGCTACACAGAGAAACCCTGTCTTGAAAAAATCAAATCCAAAAAACCAAAAACCAAAAACCAAACCAAAACAACAACAACAACAACAACAACAAAAAAGGACCCATTCCCCGCCCCTGGGAAATTACTGCCATGCACCTTTCAACTCCATCATAGTGGTATTTGTTTAGGCCAGCTGTTGAGGCTGCCCAAGCTGTGAGGAAGGCCATGAGCTTAGGTGCTGATATAGCCCCAGGCTAGACCACTTTCTCAGACCCTGGTTTGATCCCTTGGACCCTCTCAGTCCTAGAATGGAAGGACGTCCTGAACCGACTCACCACCATCATGCTGCCCTCTGACCTTTCAGAAAGGAAGGACTATAAAAGACTTGCTCACTGCAATCTCCACAGGCTCAGTCAACACCTCGGACCTCTCAGAGAGAAGTTATCGCTCTCTAGCATGGCTGCACTTTTAGGGTGCAAGCCATGCTGGCTTCTAGCTCATTACATAGCCAAGGCTAGCCTTGAATTCATCTTCCTACAGGTGTGTACTGCCTCACCTGGCCTTCAGGTATTCTTCAGACCGACTTCATTTTATTACATTTTCCAGTGATACTCGTGCCAGTGAAGTGCCAGAAAGCATCATGTTGACAAGGGTTATGCTCCAAGGGGCAAGTGTGTCCTGTGACGTCAGGAGGCTCCCTTTCTCCTGTTCCTTGCTTTCCTGGGACATTAAAGCCCCATCCATACAAGAGCTGTGAAAACTTGGGTTTCCAGCTGCACAGAGGTAAGATGAACCCCAGGCCAGATCACTAAGCAAAGAGGCCAGGGTGATGGTCACAACAGCTGGACAAGGTGACTCTGAGTTCAGCCTCTGTAGCGTGCACTGTCCTAATGGAGGAGGAATTCTAATGAAGGAGTGGGTGCCTTCACTCACAGGACAGGCACCACCCGTGGCTCCTGGACACACATGGGAAATTGTTACATCGTTTCTTCCTTCTACCTATTTGCACTCACTGCAGACACTGGACATTGCAAAGGCTATGAGGTCAGTGTGAATGGCTATCTGCTGTGAACTTGCCCCTCAGTCCACAGAAGCCTCAGTGTGGAGCAGCCGGCATTCCATATGACATTCAAGGCCCCCACAATTTAGAGGTCTCCCCGATACCAGCTCATAGCTCAGCACTCTGAACCCACCTGCTGCTCCCTCCCACAGGGCCCTTTCCTTTCGGCGTCCACCAGCGGAAATCCTGGCTAACTTTTTTTATGTTAGTTTACCGGCTTTCTCCACCAACAAAGTTCCTCTAACCCTGGTCTGTCTATGGAAGCAGAGGCTAGGAGTATGTAAGTTAATTAAAGTTAAGTAAGAATTAAGCTGCAGTTCCTCAGCTGCATGTTGGAGAACCACCATTTTGGATGCATGCACAGAATCCAGAGCAATCCCATTATGACAGAAAGTTCTGGATACAGCTTCTCAGGCCCCCTCCCTCACATCTCTCCCACTGTTCTTTATCTCCCACTCCTTTCCTGCTCCCCGCCCCTCTGCTGTGTAATCTCAGACAGCGGGCTTTGCCTCTTAGGAAGAGGGCTGGACTCATCTCCATGAGATTACAGCTCCCTAGAGGGCAGGCACAGAATCTTCCTTGGCTTCCTAGTTAACTATGGACGGAGCACCTTGCTAGCACCAGTGGAAGGATAATGCAGCTGCCTGCAACACTGCTGCAGGAGCCTCCTTGTCTATATGCGCACCCCCACGTTCAGCTGCACACAGACCCTGCCCAGAGCAGACGTTCTAATGATTGCCAGGAGGTCCTGGCTGAGGGCTCTCCAACGCTGCCAGGAAATGTTCGTTTTCCTATTCCTGTGCAACCCATATGGAGGCTGCAAGCAAATGACCAGGACTGGGCTGCTGGCAGTGAAGCTAAAAATAGCCTCAGAGCCAACAGCCTGGAGTTAGCAGGACTTGTTGCTAAGGAGACAGCCACAGAGAGAGCGACCAAGCAAGAGGAAGTGTCAGACGTTCACCAGGAGGGCAAGGGCTGGGCTGGGAGACTCCCACCTAGAGATGCTCTGCCTTCTGGCAGCTTCTGAGTACTGTTCAAGTGGGGTAATATTCCCCTGTCCCTCAGTACCTTGTCTCCATGGCAACCACCAGGGCTGGGGTAAAGTACCAGCCCCTGGAAGGGAGGCCTCTGCCTGGAGCTAGTTGTTATGGCAACATCTCCCTTTCCTGTCTTTCTCTCCCTCCCGGCTCCTCCTAAGGGATGAGGTGGGGGTCAAGACTTGGCTTAACCAATGGGACCAGGAAACACCTGCTAAGCAGCCAGGGGCTCCAGAGGCCCAGGAAGGCCAGTAAGTCCTCACAGGGTGCAGTCCATCTTGTTCTCTCCCGTAGCCCTTCACAGGTACTCTGCCAGACGAGGCCCACGCTCACTGGGCTTTAACCCCATCAGGATCACCAGAAGGAGATTTAAAACTACAGATGACCAGGCCCTGCCCACTGGGATCAGTAGGCTTGGATGGAGGCCAGGGCTCTTTTTAAGCCACTGTAGGTAATTCTAACATCAGCCAAGTGTGGGGGCTTTGGAAAGCTCAGTCCTCCCGAGGGCTGAGCCCAGCAGAAGGGTCAGAGGACTGAGGAGAAAGTGGTCTAGAAAAGAGGGGTACTCCTGCATCTCAATGCAGGTGTCCCAGGAGGGCCACCATACCTCTGGCTACCATCTCCCATGTCAAAATCAAAGCAATGAGCAAGCTGTTGCCTGGGGTGGGGGTGGGGCGCAGGCAGCGGCTGGGAAGCCTGCTTCCCAGTGAGTGCAGAAAAGTGGCGCAGATGATTCAAGCTAAAAGAGGGAGCCATCTTCAAAGGTAAAGTGAAAGGGTCACCATGGCAACTGTGTGGCGCCAGCCTGACTGATTCTACACAGCCAGCCTAAAACTGGGCCCTGCAATAGAACCTTGATCCCAGCTCCTAAGAGTACTATTTGGCCTAATGTCACATGCCCTGCCCCCACGAACCAGATCCATTTTCTGGACCCAATTGTGAGCCTGCCTGAAACACAGGTACACCAAGACAGTTGAGTCTGGAGTACCTGCAGTCGCCAGGCTGGGGGAGGAACCCTGGGGGCAGGGGAGGGAAAGAAGGTGGAGGAGATGAGCTGCCATGCTCCTGTTACTCACAGCCAAACTGTGTGCCCAGGACCCACCACACAGAAACCACAGCCCTCACTCAAGACAGCATGCAATTAGGTGGTAAATTATGTGGTAGTGATGCTTCCTACATGTGCAGAGGGAAACCAGAGGCTGCCAGAACCAGCAAAGGCAGGAGAATTCCAGGGATGCAAACCAGGAGTAGATGTAACCTCCAAGCCCTTAGGGCAGCCGCCCCCCAATGCTACTATCTTCCTGGTAGCAAGGGGGAGGAGCAAAGGTGTGAGAAGCATGAGGTAAGCCATATTCATTTATCCTTAGAGATGGGCAGTGGCCTGGGCCTGCTGCCCTGAGAGGATTCTCCTTAGCAGCATCTAATGCAGAGAGAGGTTAGAGGAT